>NC_139222.1:85273932-86473932 GCF_055691185.1 Crinia signifera
CTAGCAATTCCCTCCCCAGCACTGACCCGGTGTGCGGGCTTGAGAGCATGCAAAAAAAACTGATTGTGAGGTTTTTACTATATTTGCTTTATAGCATTGCCACCATCTTTTGCCTATGGCCCCCATCTTTTGCCTATGGCCCCCATCTTTTGCCTATGGCCCCCATCTTTTGCCTATGGCCCCCATCTTTTGCCTATGACATAAGATTCCCTGTTTATACAGTACCAGCACCACCATCTCCCGCATTGTGGTATAGAGGGCAAATTGGTAAGGAGAATACATATGTCAGCAGCACATACATATGTCAGCAGTACTGACTTTCACTGCTCATGTCATAGACATACAGCATATATATATATATATATATATATTATATATATATATATATATATATATATATATATATATATATTTTTTTTTTTTTTTTCTATTATTATTATTTTGTTCCTGCTAACTAAGAATACACTATAGCAGGCTCAAGGACAAGCATTGCAAGCAGCAGAATAAAATGAGTTAAGTCAGTGCTGATGATGGCTGCATAATGATAGCAGTTATTGGTTTGCAGGCTGTCCCAATCCCAAAAAAATATGCTTGGCAAATGTTTTAGAACCACACACGGAGCAATGTAAAAAATGGCCAAAGTGCAAAATAAAGTAGTTCACTGTTAAATCTCTTATGATTTGTGGGAAGTGAGGTCATCTCTGCTAAAGACTCGTACAGACAAAGGAAGGTTTTTTTTTTTTTTGTTGTTTTTTTTTACCTATTATATATGTTTAAACCAAACAAACATAAGACTTCGTAATGCACATATCCTAATATCAGGAAATGTAGTTAAATTTTCCATAAAGGTGGCCAAACATAAGCGCTCCATAGATTGAGTATAACTATATATTAAATCCTACTTGTGCAGCAAAAAGACTGCATGTTCTTCATGCGATACGTGATCGCGCATCGGGATCGTAAGGGTAAAAACCCTTGCGATCTGCATCCGATTCCGATCTGATGTTGACTATATCGTCAACATCGGAAGGCAAAAAGTACCGTGTGTACACACCATAAAAGCGGCATCCATTATTAACTGTACTTTTCACAGAAAAATGCACCAGTTTTAGAGACTCGTGGTGCTGAAATTTGTGCAAACTATTGGGAGCACTGCCAAAACCACTGATTGGGCAACACAGAGCACAACTGTGGGCAGATTTCTGCTTGCCGGCTCATGTTTTCCCTAGGGCTATTGGTGTATATGCACAGAAATCACCGCCAATAGTTTTCAGCTGTGTTTTCCAAATTGCCTGTTACTCTAATCAATATTCTGATGACCTTGGTTGCTCCATACTGCAAGATCAGGGTGCAGTGGCGTAAGTTTGTCCATGTCACCCGGGGACAAAAGAAAAGTTGGTGCCCCCCATTGATAGATAGCTAAAGTGAGGAAATGAGAGGGGAGAGCGAGATAGTGTCAGGGATAGAGAGTGTCAAGTAAAGATAGAGAGGGGAGAGCAAGAGCGTGTCAGGAGGGTGTCAGGGATAGAGAGAAGGGGGTGAGATCATTAAAGGATAAAAGAGAGGGGGTAATAGAGAGCGTTCAGGTACAAAGTGAGAGGGGGTTAGAGGGGAAGTTAGGCAGAGAGAGGGGTGAGGTGACATGGGTGTCAGGCATAGATATAGGAGGGTGTCAGGCAGGAAAAGAGAGCTTGGTGGGCACTGGGCACAAGCCTGGTGCTGCTACAGCCTGGATGCAGGCACTCAGGGCCAGAGTGGGAGGTGGGCGGCTGTACCGACCCGCACAGGGCCTCACGGTGCTGATCCCTTCTGGACAGTGCACACAACGCAGGGGCCATCTGGGTGTGTGGTGATGGTGAAGGATGAGGGGGTGACAGGTACCTTCTCCTAGCTCCATATCCCGGGCTCGCTGAGCTGCTGCTTCACAGGCTACTCCTGATGTTGCTGGCAGTGTAGGCTTCAATTTGCGCTGCAGGTCTGGCTGAGCGGGAGCGTAGAGCGGCCTCTGCCTTCCCCGCGGGTGGTGGCAGATGTGCTTCTGGGCGGAGGGGGCCGGGGGTAGGCTGCACCGCAAATTCAATGTGGGGATGCTTTTACCTGGGGGCCCTCAACGGCAGCCAGCTGCCAGTGACTGGAGGCAAGACTGACGGCTGGCTGAAGCTCGCTGGGCTGCCGGGAGCACATATGCTGTGTGTAACCTGACCCGTCCTGCACTTGCTGCGAGTCTCCTGGCCGACTCACAGTGAGTACTGCTGCTGCAGCAAACCAGCTGACAGGGGGACGGGGGGCCCTGCCGCGCCGCTGCCTACTATGAGGGTACTTTACAAGTGAGCGAAACATCGGGGGGCAATGGAGCCAGTGCCCCCTCTAAGGCTTGCGCCCGGCGGCAGATGACTCCATTGCCTCCGGGAGTTCCGCCACTGTCAGGGTGAGTATCTGTGATTTCAAGCATGATGCCAGCTTTAATGGAATGTATTTCATACTTTTGCATTATTACTGATACCATTAAATGGGAATACACAGAAATTGGTACTAAATAACGTTTCGGAGACACAAAATAGCCTGAACACCATGTCTAATTATTCATTTTATATGGTAACATGGCAACAGTTTGTTCAAGAAACTGCTGAAACAATTTTAAAATCAAGCAAAAACATTTCCATTTGTGTCTGGTTCAAATTAGGTTTGTCTTGCAAATAAAATCTTTATTAACCACACATCTCTAAGAACGAAGGACTTTAGCAGTTCTGTTATATTGGCCCTGCTTATGTAAATGGCGGCTGCACATTTGTTTTGTTAGCACTTTTCGTATTAACATTCTTTGCTCATTTGCTTAGTTACTGGTTAGCCTGGCAGTATATTTATACTTGCCTACTCTGCTGGAACCAAGTGGGTTAGCTCCCAGATTTGAGTTCCATGGCTTTCCAAATTAATCCTTCCCTCATTCCGCCAGCTTCCTAGTGAAATGGATGTGTTGCGGGAACCAGAAATCTGGCTCCACCCTGTTCTGCATGGACTGATTGTTTCAATGGTGCTGCCAGTGGCAGTATGTTATGGCAGTAGATAGTGGGATAAGTTGGTGGCAGCCTACAACCAACTTATCCCACTATCTACTGCCATAATATACTGCACCCCACTACTGTCTTACAGAAAATACATACTGCATCCCAGTATCCACAACATCACTGTGGCAGTGTGAACACTAATTACTTGACCACTAAAGGTTCATACCAACCAATAAGATTCTAACTTCTAGAAGCTATTGCTTCATAGTTATAATGTTGGCCTTAAACCTTATAATATATACACAATTAGCTAGGACTAGTAGTGCTGTAATGGAGTGCACATATTCCCATCATAAATGTGTGCACCTTATATGTGTGCTTACTAATATCCTCAATGGAACATTGCTTGTGTATATATTTTTTTTACGCTGTAGTTGTGGAACCATTGTAGCATATGTATCTGACAATTTTTTTGGTACTTGTTTCCTAGCACGGCCACACCGATTTACATCGGGGTGGTCGTGTCGGAAAAATCGGGTCGATCGCATCGCATGCGATTTGGTCGCATGCGATGCGACCGACCGATTCAATGTAAAATATTCCCAACCCCCCCCAAATTTCACGGCGTACACCCCACCCCACGATAGACGCCATCCCGAAGCGTGGCGAGCGCAGCGAGCCCGCGAGGGGCGGCGGTGCGCGTCCTCCGACCTTTTCATTCCCCTACTATCCACCTCGGCGTGGAGTTGAGAATAGAATAGTGTGGCGAGCGCAGCGAGCCACCAAGCCCGAAGCGTGGCGAGGGGACGCGTATACCTGTGAAGTTATACGCGTCCCCTCGCGGGGCGCGCTGCGCTCGCCACGCTTCGGGCTCGGTGGCTCTCTGCGCTCGCCACACTATTCTATTCTCAACTCCCCGCCGACGTGGATAGTAGGGGAATGAAAAGGTCGGAGGACGCGCACCGCCGCCCCTCGCGGGCTCGCAGCGCTCGCCACGCTTCGGGTTGGCGTCTATCGTGGGGTGACGACGGGGACATCTATAATGTGAAATGGGTCATATTGGCCCATTTCACATTTTTCACATTTTTTCACGATTTCAATGTTAAAAAATCTTTTAACATTGAAGCCTATGGAAAAATCGGGGGCATCGCGTCGGGACCTATGTTAATGGTCCCGACCGACGCGATGCCCCCGATATTTTACCTTTCCCGACACGATTTCAATGTTAAAATATTTTTTAACATTGAAGCCTATGGAAATATCGGGGGCATCGCGTCGGTCGCGTCGGGACCAATGTTAATGGTCCCGACCGACGCGATGCCCCCGATATTGTCTCCTAGCCGGCAAAATGGACCTGATTTCAAAGGAAATCGGGTCCATCGTATGGATCGTGTACCTTAACTTAAAGGTACACGATCCATAAGATTGTGGCCGTGCTAGGAAACAAGTACCATTTTTTTTTTTATTGTGCGTAGAATAGTCTTAATGACTACCACACTACGTACATCACTGCGGCGATCTGCCTGATTGCCTATTGCATTGGTTGCCAACTCCAGTCCTCCAGAGCTACCAACAGTTCACACTTTCCAGACAACCTAGCTGCTGTACAGGTGCACTCATAACTCATTAAAACATGTTAAAAAGATCTACAGGTGGGTGCTAATTACTTCACTTGTGATTCTGTGAGGAGATCTGGAAAACATTAACTATTGGTAGCTCTCGAGGACTGGAGTTGGCTACCCCAGGCCTATTGTATCTTATATGTTCGTTCTAGCACCTTTCAAAACCCATGCAATTCTTCTTTTGTGTCTGAGACGTCACTGTCTGTTGTGGTGTTTTTTCAAAAACAGTGTGGTCTGTATCTCAATACAGACCAGACTGTACTAGAAGCACCACAGCAGAAAGAGCCACCTGAGGAACGAAAGAGGAACTGCACAGGTTTTCAAAGGTGCAGGGTGCTAGAATGAACACTATATACTATACATGCCTCATTTTAACAGTAAATGACTTCTCTTTTATAGTCGTAACTACCTGTTAATTACAGATAATAAGGTTGCAATTATCGTCCTGGTTATTTACATTCTTTAGTAGGCATTCATGAAGCAGGCCCCAGTCACAGCCTAACCTCGCTTGTCACTTTGTAGCACTCAGGATGGAAAACCTTACCTGGGAGGAGAATGGAGACTGTTGCCGTTGTAATGTAAACATGACCATTGAACCCGGCTTTTGTTTGCTTGCTGAAAGTATAGAGGCTGGGTTTGACACCATCTTTTAAAACATTAATTCTATAACAGCAGACACTTGATTTGGTTGATGCTTTTTAGAATTGTCAAGACATGATTAAGAAAAGATATGCAACCAGGGCGTAAGACGTGTCAATATTAGCGTTAGAAAAAAAAATCTGTGCCTGCTCAGACTTCTTGTTTCAGCAATAGGTCATGCATACTCTTCTGTCTGTCTTTCTCCCTCCGCTTTGCTCCGCCTCGTTCGGTATCTCGCTCTTTGACCATCTTTATGAGCCTTTCAGCAATAAAGGTGCCACACACTTGCATGTTTTTTTTTGCCGATTTCCGTTAAATTGACCGATATATCATCCGATGTTTACCGAAAATCGGTCGAAAATAGTCCGATAACGTTCCGATGCGCGCTCCCGTGGATCTTTTGCTAAATCTTCTGATCTTACATGCTGCACGTAAGATCAGAAGATTTAACAAAACATCCATAGGAACGCACACGGGATCTAAACCCCATACATTAGGCCGACTTGTGTTTAGGACAAGTCGGACCCATTTCTCCTGTGAGCCTGCCCGGCAGCTCCCCAGGAGGCTCACATACAATTTGGCACTTAATGAGCCAAATTTTACATATGATAAATCGCTTGCGATTTATCACGTCGGGGAGCAGGTGGTCGGCAGTGATCCTCATCAGGGGGAGCAGTGGGTCCCTGAGCTCTTGGCTGGTGACGTCGTCGAAATCTGACCTGGCCGGGCGGTTAGATCACAGATATCAGCAGCGCTGCGGGACGGGCAGTGAAGTGGAAAGCAATCTGCAAAAGATTGGCAATTCTCTCACAAATTGACACAGAGAGTGGCTTTGATTTCTGTCTACGGCGGCGGCTATCTACCCGCAGTCATTTGCAATAGTGGAAGGGAGAGGTGGAAACCCGCACCATAAATTTATACTAGAAATTTGCAAGTTGTGGATGGCAAAGTTGTCAGTCAGGAGGGAATTTTAGCATATATATTCCCCTACTGGCTTAGGGTGCTGTCTACTGATTTGGATTATAGTACACAATACAAGAAGAGAGAAAATAAATCAGTTTGGCCCTTATTCTGGTTGGTGCGGATATGTCCGCGTGCGTTCGTTCCGCCGATGTTTTGTGTCTGCGCATGTGCAGAGGCATATCTGCGCATGTGCGAAAGGGACATACGTCCAAATTCCGCATGAATTGTTTACACTACGAACAGGGGGAGGAGAGGGGTGTGAAGGGCTGTTTGGCCTCATTAACATATGCATACGCCCCGCGTTTCATGGGCGTTCCCATGAAAACGCTGGGCGTACGTATGGTAATGCGGCCGTGACGCACGTGTAGGGGGCGGACACAGGGAATTAGATTATCAGGTCACATATAATTAATAAAATTGCATACTTAAAATTAAAGCTGATGGCCTGTTAGCTATAGAGTTAATTGTAATAATTTAATAAAGTATACACCGTTAAGATATTACACAATAGTGTTTTTTTAAAAACTGTGTGGATGAGGGGTGCGTCCAAACAAACTGATTTCTTTTCTCTCTTCTTGTATTGTGTACAGTAGTGAATAGGTCTGAATCTAGCACCTAACCGTTTGTAACAGCACCCACTTTGTACATTTACCTGTGGGCTACTGTCGAGAGCAGCGAAAAATCTGAGACATTTGATGGATTTTAGTTGGTGGAGAAATGATCAGAAAGCAAACATCTTGGGTGAAATGTAATAGGATGAGAGATTCAGAAAGTGAGAGATTTGGTAAGAAATCTCCATTATTATTTTTAAAGCGGAAATCATTTACACTGCAAAATCAAACTGGTTTTGCAGTGCAAATGATTGCCGCTTTAAAAAAACTGGAGATTTCTTACCCTTTTGCCGCATTTTCCTATGTACTATTATCCGGCCGCACGGATTTCGCCAGGCATGGTATCGCCACCTTTGGGTGGTGATACCCTATAGAACCCTTGCATTTATCTCTTGTTAAAGCTTAATACATCTGCCCCAATGAGAGATATTGCTCACACTGGCTATAATAAGTGATATAACTCATTTTGTATTGCCCATAGTGTGCCGGGCATTAGTTATAAGCTGGGCACTCAGGGAACAAACACGTAGTAATGTATGGGAACAAATGACAACAAATCTTTGCTCCCGAAGTTTGGAAATCAGACAAGTTGGTAAAAGCCGTTTGATTTAACAAATTTATCCAATCTCTTTTTTTATTTTTTATTTTTATTTTTTATCCATTTTCCAGCATTTGGGAGCAAATGAATGAGGCTGCTTGTTATTCAGTAATCTTTGATTTTTGATAGTCGTGCACACGCCACGTGGTTTTAATAACTATTATCTTGATTTACCCTGAAGCACTTTCTACTTGTTGGTTTAATACAGATTCTGCAAATATATATCTATATATGAGAGCGCTAGGAATGGGTTAAACTTTATCCTTTTCAGACACCCCGGATTTTGTTTTCTTGCTTGTTAATTTTACAGGGAACTTTTTTCATGTGTAGTAGAAGAATGTCAACAGGATATACCCATGTCTCTGGCCAAGGGGCTCCTGTCATGCAGTTTCTCTAATCTTCCGTCTGCAGCTGTTATAAAATGCAGCTCCCCAGCGCAGGCTTAAAATAATAGGCTTGCGTTCTATGACGGTCTGTCGTCGCCTGCTAAGTGTTATAATTTCTCAAAAGGTTCTGAACGGGATGAAATGATTTGTGTGGAAATTATACCAAGGGGGAAAAGAAAAAGAAACTTGCAATGTACTATGGCTAAGAGAAGGGAGTTGCTTGCATGTGCCTGGTTTTAAGGGAGGATGGTATTCTTATGCTAATCCAGGCCTTGGATAAGGAGCAAAGTAGCCCCCTGTACACAATAGCAGTGGAGCCAGGATGTCTGGCCTGTAGTCGAGCGCTCCTTGAAAAGCATGTCAGACAGGGCGCCTCAGGCAGCCTTTGGGGGCAGGAGCTCAAGGAAGAGGAGGGTCCTTACTTCACTGCTTCTTTATTGTGCTGGCGCAGGGCCAGGAGAGAAGACTGCAGATGTTAATTCAAGAAATGCTGCACCGTGGAGCACTCCTCCTGCTGGCTTTACTTTTCTCTGTGTGTGCCTGTAACCCTTTCTGTAAGGAGAGCACTCATTCATGTTGGAGCAGGAACACCGTCCCATTGAAAAAGAGCACGGTGAATTGCCTGGTTTCTAAGGACTTGGAATAAGGTTGTAGCGTGGAAGAGAAATATGCGGCTGCTTACTACGCTGCACTGGATCCTGTACAAGCGTTCTCCAGGGAGGAAGTTTTCCAAAGCATCAAAATAAGTGTGTACATTTTACATGTTGGCAGCAGAGAAGAAATCTCCACTTTTGTTTTCAGAGTTGTTGTAAGATGCAAGTTGTGTTATTGGTTTGCACGTTCACAAACTGTGTGGATAAGGAAATAAACCCTTACCTACTGTATCTGTCTGTCTGCTGTAGTCTGGTGGTTTAGCACAGTAGTTACTGTATATGGGCTTTGTTTGTGACCTCACAAAGTGGGCGTTTGCCAGCACCTGGTGGAGTGGGAATGTACTACGTATCAAATTTCAATGCGATACATGGGTGTAATATGACTCGCCGACAGTCAGTATACCGACATGAGAATTCCGGCCACGGGACACTGGGAGGAGCATAAAACTTCCTTGCGTGCTCGCCATTCTCCCTCTATGGGCGTCGTGAACCCCCAGGACTGAGAAAAGTCCCTTTTAGTCAGAATTGTGACTGTCGGGCAGTCGGTATTCCGATGTCAGTATACTGACAGTCAGGATTCCGACTGTTGGCGAGTCATCCAGCACCTGTCCTACATCCCACCACTTTTTGGCCACATAGCGCTGTGAATAACACTGTCCTTAGGAATGCAAATGACCACTCTTTTGGTAAGAGCTGTCCTTTGTGATACAAAGACTTAAGAGTTTATAACCTGGGAGATATTCTACATATGCAGCGTATAACCGGCCAACCACAACTATTGCAAAGCATGCTGGGATGTGTAGTTTCACAACAGCTGGAGGGTCATAGTTTGGGCATGCCTGATTTAGGTAATTATTCTTAAATATATGGGGATATAAGGAAGAGAAAAATCTAACCTAATGCTGGGTACACACCAGGACGACTAGGGCCCGATCCCCTCAATCTAGATCCAATTCCGACCAATTGGATGTAGATTGTGTGGTGATTGGGCCCTTTTCTGTCCTGGTGTGGACCGATACCGATCCGATGCGCGGTCCCGCGGGTCGGTCGTTATTGAGATCCTACCTGCTGCAGGTAGGATCTCAATGACGACCATACAGCCGGGTGCGGGTCGGGGCGGCGATGGGGATCGACGGTGTTGGCGGCGGATAGCGGCAGGGAGCTCCGTTGCCACGGGGCGTTCGAGCGTCTGTTGCGCGCGTGCCCCCTGGCGGGAGCTGACTATGGAAGCGCCAGCGGCTCTCCATCTGTACATACTGTACACACACATTCATTTGATTTATTTTTTTGGGAGCCAATTGACCTTCCAGTGTATTTTTGGACTGTGGGTGGAAAATCGAAACCGATGACTACAGTGCTGTGAGGCAGTAATGCTAACCATGACACCATCCGTGCTTCCCAATGTGATATGAGCACTATTTGTCTTGCTCAGTGTAAATTATTCTGTTACGATACCTCAATTTTTTGCAGTTTTGTATGCGTCACTTTTGTGTTCTGAATGATTCTGAAACTGGGCTAATGCACTTTCCTGCAGAAGTGTAATTGGAAGGTAAAAGAACAACCCGGGAGCTCTCTAGTAAATGTGCCCTCTCAACCATTTCAGCCCATATAGCAATATGAAACCTTCATTGTGCACATTGTAAAATCATGCTTCTAATATACTGTACACTCAGGGAACTCCTTTGATCTGCCCGTGCAAATGTTTCCATTCAGTGCACTGCGATAGTAGGTTTGTAAAACTTTTATTCCTAACTGTTCTCTGCGCTAAACGATGGAAGAGAACCGCCTGAGATCTTTAGCAAAATAGCCTAGAAGGTGCCAGACGCTGTGCGCTGTTTATGTATTTTAGAAGTCATACACATTGTTTTAATAACACTAGGTAATTATACTTGGGCATAGTTTATAAACATTAGGCAAGGGTTGAGTCATGTCTTGCAAATGGGTTTGATCAATGGAAGCCCCCGAGCACCTCTATTACCAGAAACGCATGTGCAGAGCAAATTGACGCAAGTTTGCATCAGGAATGTCACAGGGTTACTTCTCCAGACCCTCTGGTGTCGGAGGGTTAATGCTGCCTGCTACACATGACATTCTAGGAAAGCAAACCCACTTATGGAGAGCTGATTTTACAGTACCCGCCGCCGCTGCAGTAATTTGATTGTCACTAGTACTTCCTGTCCTGGGGCTGTCACTTCCAAGTGTAAATAAATGCAGCCATGGAGGTTTATGATGTCACATTTCAGAGATGAAAACACCAGACGCACACATCAGACTGGACCTTTGTCTTGAATTAAAACCATTGTGGAGATTATAGAGCAATAAAAAGAGAAGAAAGACTGTGACATAGATACTGGAACAGATTATGGTTGATATGAGGTGACTATACTGCTTTCAGACTGCAAATGCAGGGTCACACCAGGACTTTCGCTGATGTCATGTGGGGGCACGTTGGCGCATCATCTTGGCCGGCGGAGGACACAGCGCTTAGAGCTGGCGCTGCTCCAAGTGCTGCCTCCTCCATAGTGTGAATGGGAAATGGGTCGCTCAACCCGCTTAACCCATTCACACCGCACGGCAATAAACCGGTAAGAACTATGCTTTTTACCCAATTTGGATTGCCGTGTTGTTACGGTTAGCTGTAACAGGTAACCCCTTTCATATCGCACTAATTACCATGTTGAACCTGCAAAAAAACGGTTTGTACCCGGTAATTAGGTGCGATGCGAAAGGGGTTTGTCTTTGTCTTGTTGCTACCATGCAGGGTTGGGGAAAAAGTTTGTTTTGATCGATCATGTTTTATTGCTTTCTAGCATTAAACATACAACGTTATTGGGCTTTTATATGATTTATTTAAAATCTTTAAATAAAACCAATTTTAGACTAAACCGAATTAAAACATGCAAAAGTACTTTTCAGAGAAATGCACAATCACATAAAAAGGAGTTAAGCACTGTCACTGGATATGTCATAAGACTTTGAATTGAAGAAAACATGAAAATGAACCATGAGACGTTTCTGTTTGCGTAGCCCTTCTGCTCCACGGGAGGTTTCGGTCCTTAGGACACCTGCGTTATGGTTTGACAGGTGTACTGCCCCAGACAAACTCCCCACCTGGTGTTGGTGTTGACTCTTTAATACCCATTTCACACCAGAAATGCAGAGACCAACCCGGGAATTAAATTCCAGGGACATTCCCGGGTTGGGACCCATTCACACATGCTTTTGAAGCAGGGACAACCCAGGTCGGCACCTCTCACACTGAGCCCGGGATGACCCTGCATTTCTATCAGAATATCATTGAAATGGCCTTTTTTAGGCTCACAAAGATGAAGTAATTAGGGAGAGGGGTAAAGGGAGAGAGGGAGGGAGGGCCTTTGCAGACATTGCAGGCTTTCAGGGTTGACATAGCACTGCTGGGGTCTGTTGTGCCACAGAGCTTGCACAGTGTCTTCCTGTATGCTGTGTGATTGCCAATGCAGACATTCTTGGCTTTCAGGGGTTAAAACGCACTTCTGGGGTCTGTGGTGCCACAGAACATGCACACTGTCTCCTTGCATGCTGTATGCTGCCTCTGGGAGTGTCTGTGTGCGTCCACCACAACAGGAAGATGCCCTGCTAGCAAATCAGCATTAGCAAAGGCAACACGGGAAGGAGGGACATGTCCCTGCACCTTTCACACCAGCCAGTAACCCTGGAAGGACCCGGGAGCAACCCTGCTACCTAGCAGAACCCTGCTACCTAGCAGGGTTGAATTGCCGGCAATTTTACCCGGGAATTTGTCCCTGGAACCTTTCACACCAGCTCTAGTCCCGGGTTGTTCCTGGACCAACCCGGGAATTTAGGCTGGTGTGAAAGGAGTATTAGATTGTAAGTGTAAACTGTGTTTGGGAATCTTGAGGAATAAACTTGATGCTAGGCAGAGTTAGCACCTCATATGATTCACCTCCCTATATTTCTGGTGTGTGTGTGTGAGTCTCTGATTTACTGCATTGGATCGGCTTACTTATATGAAGATCACAAGCAACAAGAATGTAGAATCCTACCAGGGATTTAATTACAATATTTTTTTTTTTGTGTGGCTTTAGTCACAAAAAATTTTTTTTTTTAAGCATTTGGTGTAAACCACCCCAAACTGCTACCATTTGATTCATTTGTTACACATTTGATTGACATTTACATATACTATATTTTTACTTCAATAGCTTGTTTAAAATGCAAGTATTGCTCTCATTTCATGAATTGTTTATGGGTTACTTGACTGAATTCAGTTTGCAAATAATTCAGGTTTTCTGCATTTTCCCAGCAACTGTGGATCCAACTAATTTACTAAGCTAAAATCCACTGAAAAACACCTGCCACTCTGTTTTATTCAAGGTCAGCATTTTTTTATTTTCAAACTTTAAATAAAGCCACTAGAGTTATCACTTCATATGTCAGCTTGACCTGGTAGACCTTACAATTGGACTTGAAGGGTGAGGAGTAATTGCAGCACACAGAATGTCACACGGCAGGCCACGCTTGCATACCTGCCACCTGGAGCTCAGTTGCTGTCCTTGTTGGGCAGTGAGAACAGGGCAGCCAGCCAACCCAAGCTCTACTGCCTGCAACAGCCACTAGTATTTCTGCTTGTAAAGCCCACACACGGCTGCTCACCCCCCCCCCCCCATCTCACACACCCAGAGTTTGACTGTGGGTCATAGTGCCTGTCGGCTAGCTGGCACTGGCTCTGACCCAGACCCATGAAACCAGGAAATTTGGGCATCCCGAAGACTGTATTTGGCATGTTGGCCACAGAGTCAAATTCCAGTACCCTTACCCCACACGTGTAATTGCTGGTTTCAGCCCAACACCTTTTTTAATAATTACATTTGCATATAATTGTTTCAAAGCTCAGTTGATTTTGCCATTAGTAATGACCGCACATTTGCTTAGGACAGTCTCCAATGATGTTTCCATGTGGTTCATTTTAGCAGCAAAGGTTGCAAAATTGGGGCATAGTGCTCCCCAATAGTCTCTCGGTAGTGTACAGATGTAAAGTTCCACTGATGGGGTAGTTTGCACAGTGTTTAAGGCTGCAGATATTGTTCTAAAAGAGAGGGTAATAGATCAGAAGATGTCCAAACAATAGGTTATAGGGGTACAGATGGCAAATCAAGATTCTTACAGGCTCAACGCATTTTACGGTTCAATTTGTATCCAGCTTTTTCAGGAGTGTATCTTCAATTGAACCAAATCCTGTGATTTTCTGCCACCCTGATACTCGGTTCAGTGTTCTAGTTTATTCAACTGAAGTCACTGTTTCTCGTTTTCCTTATTTGTTTATGTACTCTGCTGCGGATACCTTGTGGTGCCATATAAAGGATAATAAAATAATAATATTGAGGCAGTTACATAGTAGGTAAGGCTGAAAAAAGACTTGCGTTCCACGTCCCCCCCTTGTCGGGATTTCGGCGGTCGGGATTCCGGCGTCGGGATTTTGAACGCCGGGATTTCATACTGCTTCCGAGCCAGCGGTTACCACCTCTCTGGGAAGAGAGTTCCAGAGTTTGACTGTTCTGACCGTAAAGAAATTCTTTCTACTAGCTGCATGAAATGTTTTTTCTTCTAATCTATACTCCTGCCCTCGTGTCCTAGAGTCCTTTCTAGTAGAAAAGAGAGTGTGTGGCAGTTCCTTATATTGGCCCTTGATATACTTGTACATTATGAGCATGTCCCCCCTTAAACTTCTCTTTTCCAATGTAAATAGTCCCAAATTGCTTAGTCTCTCCCCGTTAGCTTAAATTCTCCATTCCCCTAATAAGCTTTGTTGCTCGCCTTTGGATTTTTTTCTAATTCTATGATGTCCTTTTTATAGTGTGGGCCCCAGAACTGCACTCCGTACTCGAGGTGAGGTCTCACCAATGCTTTATACAATGGCATAATTACCCTGGAGTCCCTAGTTTCCATTCCCCTCTTAATACATGCCAGAATTTTGTTGGCCTTTTTTGTAGCTAAATTACATTGGGCACTACATCCCAGTTTGCTGTCTATTTGGACTCCTAGATCCTTTTCAAGTATGGAATTACCCAGTTCCTCTCCGCTAAGGTTGTAACTTGCACACTGGTTGTGTCTCCCAAGGTGCATAACCTTACATTTATCTACTTTGATCCTCCTCTTCCATTTTTTTACCCACTCCTCTAGAATTGCAAGATCATTTTGAAGCATGGTGACATCTTCTGATGATTTGATGACTTTGCTAAGTTTTGTATAGTCCGCAAAGATGGATACGTTGCTGAGTAACCTTATCCCAATATCGTTAATAAAAATGTTAAACGTGAATAAAAATTTAAACAGTGTCCTTTCAATTCACAATCCCTACTTGCACAGTGCATTGCACCTGTGTGTCAATAAAAATAAAATACTGCAAACCATCTGTCAAAATAGTTCATTTAAATATCTTGACATTGCTATTGGGTCCCATAGAGTAGAACTGACATGTCCAAACTATGGCCCTCCAGCTGTTGTGAAACTACAGGTCCCATCATGCCTTGCCACAGTTTTGCTATTAGGGAATGCTAAAACTACAGCAAAGCATGCTGGGATGTGTAGTTTCGTAACAGCTGGAGGGCCACAGTTTGGACATGCCTGGAGTAGAATATTAGCGATTAACCCCAAAAAATATAAATACCTCTCATAAATGGAAATATTTATTTTGGATTATTGAGTCATGGATTAAACCACTCACTATGGGGTAAGCCTATTAACTTTTCTAAAAATATAGAGGTTATGTTGACCATAGCAACTAATTTAGATCCTGTCTTTCAATTTCTAGGGTGTAATAGAGAAATAATATATTATGAATGGTTGCTATGGGCAACATCACCTTCATTTTTAAAAGCTTTAGACCACGTGGCTAAGACATAGCTTTCTGGTTGCTACTTGGTGGTCTCACACGTCATGTGACTTGGAGCCATGCTATATCAAGCAATTGCATGGCACCAACACTCTGGACACGGGTACAGGACATTCATTCTGTTATTTCATCTCTGGTCAAGCGGTCGCGTCCTCAGTTTAAAACGTTGTGGCACTGGATCTGATGTTTGAAATACCATTGTGTTTTGTTGGAGTTATGTTAGGTACACACCAGAACAATCATGATCGTGAAACGATAGTATGATCGGTTGGAGCACACGATCTGATCATGATCTGTATCCACTTGAATGGATCTTTTACAGATCCTGACTGCAGCAGGTAGGGTCTTCAAAAGGACCAAACGAGCAGTGGGGACGCGCATTGGATCGGAATCTGATCCAAAATATGCCCAATTTACATACAGTCGGTCGAGATTGCATCAAAATTGGGGGAATTGGAGGTCAAATCGTTCTGGTGTGTACCTTACATTAGTTTGGAAGGTTAAAATGACCTCTTCTGAATTGAATGACTTTGACCTGAAATCTGCCCTCGATTTGCAATGGATTCCATCACTTAGTAAATTTTTCCCGAGGTGGTTAAAGACTGTCCCGTCATGCAGTTTGGGAAGTTCTAACATTCGTGTGGGCTGTGTAGAAGTCTATACATTATTTATTTACCTTGTTGTAAACTGAATAACATGTACCACAAATCTCTTGTGATCATTCGGGGCCACTGGGCTAAAGAGGACCGTTTTAATGGCGCACACTGAGATGTGTGCCTCGCTATTTGAAAATTAGTATGATTTCTGCTAATTATAATGGCCATGAGAAGTAACCTCACTGCCTTTGGTGTCTGTTATCCACTGTATCGGAGTAGCTAAACACCGGCCTGGTTAAACACTGTATTTTTTTTTTTAAGTCATCCTTGAATATTTAACCCAGCTGTTCCCAAATGGTCTTTAATCACGACACCCTAAAATATCAGATTTTTTTTCACGGCACCCTAAGGCTAAAACTTCTTTATTTAAAAATATAGAAAGAAATGTAGAAAATAAAAATACTTAATAAAATATTAAGTAAACTGTGTTTATTGCGATGGAGCCGTGGTTGTTTATCCTGCCGGTGGGCCATAGCACTCCATATCGGCACACCGACTGGGACGTGTGTGCATGTGAGACACTCTTGCTCCCCTTTTGCACCATGGCACTTCATCTGTATATAATCCTTAGCGTCAGTTAAGTGGTGAGGGACAGGATTCACTTCTGTTTGTTCACATACCATAGTGTTTATTCTAGCACCCGCCATCTTTGAAAACCCATGCAGTTCTTCTTCCCTATCTGGGGTGTTGCTGTCTGCTGTGGAGTTTTTAGCACAAGTCTGGTTTGCATATCAGTGCTGATATACAGACCACACTTTGCTAGAAGCACAACAGCAGACAGTGACACCCCAGGCAGGGAAGAGGAACTGCTTGGGATTTCAAAATTGGTGGGTGCTAGAATGAACACTATACCATTTTATGATTGGAAGCAACCAGCACTGGTCTTCACTATTATATTAGCCACAAATAATTGTATTTGTTCTTGGACCAACAATGCAATGCAACCCTGGAAGTGCACTGAGGCACCCCAGGGTGCCACGGTACAACGTTTGGAAACCACTGATTTACCCTTTGAGTGTCAAGGGAATTTGTCAAATAGGTGTGAAAATTGCCAAGCAAACCTTTTTATTCATCATAATGACCTGTACTGTTTACCTTTTTATATAGGAAATATAATATTTTATTTTTGTTTGAATTTATATAACAAATGTGAGCAACGCTGGTATTTTTAGCAGATATTTTGCACATCTCTCACCGAGATGTTTGCACTCAAAGGGTTGAATGTTAAGTAGTTTAGTGCAGGTGGCATTGAATATGTACAACTATGTTCTGTAACCTGAAAAGGTGTACACAAGACAGGACCGTTAATAAAATGATGCATGTTTTTGGTATGACGGGGCAGGATTGGGAACCAGTAAATAACAATGTGTATTTTTTAATGCTTTTAAAGTTTTATTTTTTGCTCCTGAAATCATGCATCTGTTTTACTGTACATCTAGTAACTGAGCACTGTGATCGGTGCATACCCAAACTGGTTTTAATTTTTCTCAGTGAAAAAGATTTTCTGCAGTACAGGTGCCAAGTACATTGTGTGCGCTCAGCCCCAGTCCTGCAGCACATGATCGTCTTTTAGGCTCTTTCGTGTCTCTAATATGGTTGCCCCCTGTTGTTACCCTGTCTCCCTTCCCTTGTGGTGATGAATCCTCTTTGTTTCCTAATTACAGAGAAGTCACAGATGTGTGAAAAGTAGGCCACAGGTCGAAGGCTGTGTGCCCCATACCCAATGAAATTGGAAGTGACAGGCATCTCTTTGCCTCTGTTAAATAGCTCCGGATTCCCAATTAAAATGAAAAGTTCTTGGGTTCTGATGAACAGACAGATTGAGTTATTTATGGTGGAAGCAGTCACCAACAGTAATTGAGGCACATCCTTGAACAAATACAAATTATTCCATTCAGGAATAGCGCCAGGCTGACAGGGTCATGCAGGTCAATCTCACCGAAACAAGAGGCCAATGAAAGCCAAAATTGGCTTTCCATTCATCTTCACACATCAGCTTTTGTCCGTATTAACTGTTCAGGTGTATTAGTTGCAACAGAAGCAGTCTATTTTTTTGTATATGTAGTGTAAAAAAAAATGCTGAAATCCTTCATTAAAAGTCTATTGCCAGTCTTCCTTTTTCCCCATGGATTAATACCCAGTGATCAAAGATCCAGATTTTACATTATTGATAAAAAATGTATGCATCCCACATTCTCTTCGCTGTTTATTCTGTTTTTATGTTGAGGAACCATGTGTGGTATTTTATCATACTGTACAATACAGCACCTTACATTGTGAATATAGGGCTAGATTTATTAAGCTTGGTGAAGTGATAAACTGTCTGGTTTTTATCACCGGCCAATCATATCCAGAATTACCCTGCCAGCGGCATATGAAAAACGAACGCACATGCTTCCTCAACTTCAAAACAGAATAAACCGATATAATTGATCAGATGATCTATACAGAATATATGTGACCACCACTTATCTGCAGCTGATCGACTCTGTTGTTATTAATATCACTGATAAATCAGCATATATACAAGGATTAAGAATATTACAAGTTTATTATAAGAATCCGAACAATTAATAGCTGATGGCTGCATGAAGTACGGAGACACCTCTCCGATGAGGACAATATCATAGATACAATAATTATTGCCTGATATGGAATAGACACTCACCAGCATAATTCCTGATCCAAACCTTTCACATTTACGTGTGAGGCTCTTCAGGACACACTGAACTTGGAGCTGTATAAGTACAGACATTATATGTATCTATAAATATTAATCCAGAGAAGTTTCAGTAACTATTTCTCAGCTATGCTAAAAACTCAGCAGACTGTACCAGGATGTAAATAGTCTCAGTGTAGGAATGGATACACTGATGATGTAGAGGTACTGTTGCAGATCTATAGCAACATTTAATTAGAAGAACACACTGTTGCAGATCAGCATTCTGAACACTGTATTTTCCTTTTACTGCAGAGTGAAGAACTATTCTAAATAACCATGCTGCACCTATCGTCTTTAAATGTACACATGTCCCTTTGATATTGAATCTATAAGACTGCCCAATTAGAGCAACAATTAGGAACTGCTCGGAGACCAACAACAGCAGGGCTGCCATCAGGAATTTTGGGGCCCGGGCCCCGGTATCTCCCCTCCTCACTTGACTTACCGTAACCCAGCTTCTGCTCCCCCATCTCCTCTGCCGCTGAGCTGCAGCCCGGAGGTCCGGAGCTGGAGCTAAGGATGCTGGTGGCCAAATAAAAAGCATCACCAGCTGGTGAGCCAATCAGAGCTTGCATTCCGGCAGCCACTCTGATTGGCCTGCGCATCAGAACCTGCTTCGTTCAGCACACTGAGCCTGGAACAGCTTTACCCACAGCACCCCCCTATTGGCGCTCCTGAACAACAGCATTGCATACATTTTGAACAAAAAGACGCACAATGGACTTGTTTTAATTTTATTACAATGCACTTTAGTTTCACATTTATCACTTCACTTTTAATATTTTGCCGTTCTTAATAAATAAATAAATCAATAAAAGTTATTTTCTAAACCATTTTTTTCTTGGGTCACTACATTAATGTATTTATAATATACATTAAGACATTAGAAGATGCTAACCTAGAGTGCCCCTCGCAGGAATACTTTTTCTTTTTCGTTTCTAAAAAGAAAGTTTTTTTCACAAGGAATAAACTATATTATGCAAAATGTTTGGAACTGTTAAGATAATTAAACGAAATTTCCAGCAAAGTTTTACATATGCCTTATTATTTTTGTTTGCAGTAGAGAATTGCCAACAATAGAAGTAAACATTGTATGAAACTGAGAACATTCTGCATAGATCCCGCTATTGTCCTCCTCCTGTCTGCTTGTGTGGGGAAATGCTACCATTAAAGAGCTTGAGAATGGCGGAACATGTGTTGGCCGGATTGCTGGGATCGTTGCTACTACTAGTTCATGTTCAAGGTAAGTGATCAGTTCAATCTTGTTAATATCCCCCAAAAATTATTATTATTATTGTCCCTCTCCAAAACCTGTTGATGTTTATCTTAAATACTGTATTATCAGGTCAATGCTTGATAAATGCACACTCTGGTTTGTATAACTCTCCAAGGCTTACTACATAGGGGATGCGGTCATTTGGTCTACAGCATGATGGTCGACAGTCATTTGGTCGACATGGGTCTAGGTCGACATGGTTTTAGTTCAACATATCATTAGTTCGACAGTCAAAAGGTCGACATGGGGTTTTTCAGTCTTTTGAGTCAACATGTGCCGACAGGCGGTATTTCATGCCCTACCATCCACTATAGGGCGTGGTGGGAGAAGAAAATAGTGTGCCGAGCATAGCGAGCGCATAGGTGCACTTTAAACTGTGTCCATGTCGACATTTGGGTAAAAAAACAGTGTAAAACCCCATGTCAACATTTTGACTGTCGAACTAATGACCCGTCGAACTAGAACCATGTCGACCTTTTCCCATGTCGACCTAATGGTGTTGACCTTATTACTGTCGACCATCATACTGTAGATCAAATGATCCCAACCCCTACATAGACCCCTAGTTTACAGCATAATGGCATTCTCCAACTCTAGTCATTTTATGTTACACATGTTATTACCACCTGAATGCAGTATAATCACATATGGGTCTGGTCTCTCCTTTTAGTGTTACTGTTGGGGTTACATGTCTGGGCTTCTCTCTGCAGAGCTGTGAGCGGGATCTGCCACAGATCCCTCCCAGCATGCCCCACGGCTGGCGCCGTCACTCTACACATGCGCATAGGGACTCCTGGGGTCTCAAATCCTGGAAGTCCAGGGAGTGCGCTGCAACGCAAAGGACAGCTCTTATCGCAAGAGCTGTCCTTTGCATTAATAATCGCATATGTTAGTGCATATGCGATTAGTATGCATGCGCTAGCCGGTCGAAAGGTGGCAGAGAGGGGTGATGTTAGAACATCCCATCCCCTACCTGTAATTTTTCAAACATGGCCTTTAAACATTGCAGTTAATAGCTGATTGGCTGGTTCTTCCACAGGAAATATACTATCCCAAGAACCCCTTAGCTGAAGTCCCAGAAGTCTGTTCACCTCCTGAGCTAATTCAAATGCAGGTGGTGCCATTGCTGTGTGCATCTTTGCAGCCCTATGCAAATCCGCTGGTCAATGGTACCATAATTGTGGCGTAGTGCTGGACTTTTCCGTAATTGTGAAAACACCCCATCTATGCTGATACCTGTATTTCTCTAGCTGTTAATGGGGAGTGTTCAAAGTGACTGTCTTGCATTGTAACTACATGAAGCAATTTTGATGTTCGTGTTACTTACTACTCTATATATGTGGTAATGTGTAAGAAGTGTCTTTATTTTATATAAAGGTTAACTGTAGGTTTTTCTAAATAGATTTTTAGATTAATGCTCTTTTGGTTTATCCTTTCATACATTTGTTCTTTTTTCCCCAAATATAACTTACTTTCTGTATTCATGGCTTTTTTTCTTTACTTCTGTATTCACATTTATACAGAACCATCACCTGTTCTCCTGGATTAAAGTTCCACAGAATTTGTATTCTGTTATTGTAACTGATGCAAACAGAAAAAAAAAAAATGCTCCTCTTAAACTACATAATTGGCTGCAGCAACAGACATGTGTTTCCCAAGAAAACGTGTTCAGATGTATAAAATACATTTCATTTTCTTTTTTATTTCCTTCAAATTATTGTAGTTCATGACCGTTTAGAGCATCAGTCAATGACATGTTAAGAGAATTTCTAGCATAAATCCTTCTTCTACTAAAAGTAGTGAAATATGTTTTTTTTTTCCCCTCGAGACATTTGACATGTCCTGTAAATCTGTCTTCTGCGGATCCATATATTAAAAATTGGTCTAAAGCGCCAGGAGAGAGAGCTTTATTTTGACATCTGGTACTGCATAATCTAAGGGCTATTTTATTTATGTACATAGAGGGGTAGATTTTTAACCCCATCACTGGCAATCCAGGAAATTTTCCGGGCTATGCTTCAGTGGTAACACTAGCCACTGGCATTCCCGGAAAATGGCCTGGATTGCCACGGTCTCCCCTGTGCTGAGCTAGTGATGAGATCAGCTTCAGCCGCTGCGTGGCTCTGGCTGCCCGGCCCCGGCTCATTCCTCCTGGCTGTGTGTGGCGTGAACTTGCTAACGTGATGTATTGCCGGGGGGGGGGGGGGGGCAGGGCCTGGCAGCAGCTGATATAGTGCACAGCATCGCTGCCCAGCCTCGGGAGACACAGCAGGTTTTTTTTTTTTTTTTAGGGAGCGCCCTCCAAAAAAAAAAAAAACTGCCCTGTGGGGAGCTCTCCATAAAAAAACACCAGTGAAGGGGTTAAGGAGTGATATTCCTGTTATCGCATGCTACAAATGTTAAATGTTGATCTAGGCAATCATTTTTAAACATATGCCAGTTAGGAGCTGATTGGCTGGATCACCATTTATCATTCATAATGAGTTAGATCAGGATATCGCTCCTTGATTGCTTTTGCCCTTATATGCTTTTATTGGTTCGGACACATTTAGAATGTGTTAGGTTGGAAAATAGGGAGGGGTGATGTCGTTTTTTTTCAGTCGAACACGGATGTGGTGGTTTTTACAAAATGGCATTTAAGGTGGTGCTGCCTCGTAATTCACAATAACATATACTGTATTGCTTGTAAAGGAAACAATCTGATCGGATTGGTTTATGAGCCCTGTAGACTTGGCAAGTGTTTGTCAACTGATTTATGTTGAAATGTTAACCTGGCACCACTGATGTGTGAGCACGGTGTATATACACCATAGATTTTAATCACAAGACACTAGACTGAATTTAAATCCACAGTTCCTTTAAGTAGCCAGTCATTTCTGCCCATAATGTTTTCAGGGATATCTTCTAGTCTCCAGGCCTATTTCTTTGCCAGTCATCTGTTTTCAATGGCACTTGGTTAAGGGGTCCCAGGGTGTCTCATTTCAAGCTTATACTAAGAAAATAAAGCGTTCTTCCAATGGCGCCAAGTAAATCAGACCCACAGAAAAGTTTGCTTTATCACCTTGACAAACATAAATGCGCACTTGTTCAACTTCTAAAATATGGTTTATTTGCTTAGTCTTGTACTTCACCTGTGACACACACAAAAAGAAAATTATTAGTTTCACACACCCTTTTTCCCCCTTGACATTCTGAAAGTTCTTGTAAACCCGCACTCTTCTTTTTCTGCTTCTTGAGTCATGTATTATGTTAGTTGAGCATGGCACAGTACTGAAAACATTGTCCAAGCCGGCCTCCGTGCAGTTATTTGTAGGACGAGAAATCACAAAGGCAATAACTTAAACACATGGTTTTAATTTAGTGCATGGAAATAACCTTACAAAGACGGGATGGGATCTAAAAGTCTAGCAACCATTGCCTGTGATGGAAGGTATTTTGTGAGCTGATCTGATGTCTGCATGATGATGCAGCAGGTCAGGAATTCTGTCTGTGCAGGTTTGGCAGTTAGAATTGGGGGGAGCAGTTGACTTCCGCTGTATACTGATCTGGAACATAGAGAAGTGTGATTTGTTTCCTTTTCTTACATTAAAATTGCCTCAAGGTAACAGTCGTAGGTCAAATTGCATACTGATTGCTGCAAAGGTGGTTCTTCATAAAGCACCTATCCAACATGAATGCTTGGGACCCCTACCAGTGTCCTGCAAGAGACTCTAGCGGCCCTACTTCAAGAGGCAACAAAGACGGTGGAGATGTATCAAATCTTTAAGAGACATATATGGAGAAGTTTCCCATAGCAATTAATCAGTTTTATGAGACCCCTATAGATCAGTCTATAACCAGAGAATGCAACCGGTTTGTACTATACCTGCTCTGGAATGACATATCCCAGCCTACCCTGCAACAGATATAGCATTCCCTTACAGAACACTACATATCCCAGCATGCCCTCCAACAGTTCTTTCTGTTTGGCCATGCTAAAACTGTTGCAGGGCATGCTGGGATGAGTAGTTCAACAACAGCTGGAGAGCCCATCCCTGTTTTAGAATGACTGATTAGTATTTGGTGCTTTCATAGCTGGCCCATGCTAATGACTATTCATTTGCAGTTTGCTGTGGATTATCAGAGCAATTTAGAGGCTGGAGGCAATTACCCTCTGAGGACAGTCCGAACTCAAGGTAGAGCCGTAGCAGGGAGGGGTCTGGGAGAGACCGCATTGGACAAAGCTATTCACTTAAGAAAACAACAAGAAATGAAATAAAAGCAAGGGTTGGGGAAAAGGCTGATTCGGTACGCATTGCCAGACCTCAGACTCCTTTGTGACTGCTGAGGCAATAAAACAAGAAGGGGAAAAAAAAAACCCACATGTGGAGACAAGTTATATACGGAGTTCTACAGAATTCCTTTGCCACATGCTCATGCTCCATATAGTTTTCTTTTAACTTAAACGTGTTAATACTCTTTCATCTCTCTTCACCTTTTTGTAATTGTATTTCCCTTTATTCACTCTACTTACAAAGTGTTGTGTGTTGTTTTTGGAATGGCTGAGAACATTGCCAACATGTATACGTTTTATCCTCCGTCACTTCCTTTGTCGCTGTTTGTGCTCGTTAATCTTTTTATTTATTAATTTTTTTTGTACATTCTAACTACGTTTTTTTAGATGTTTGTGTTGGAGTTGGGAATATGCACATGGATGATACGTTCTGAAATCCAGCAACTGATAGTATCGCTAGCACTGATAAGTGTTTGTTTCGCCTTTTTGGAATTAAGAGACAAAGTCTTAAGGCTTATTGATCCGCACTACCCGAGCAATCTTCTTGTCTATACATTGTCTAGCCATGAGAAGATAATTTGTCTCCAGCGACAGGTTATGTTGTCTTTTACATCCTTAGGAAGGATCAAGTCCAACATTCGGCTCAGTTTATTTTTAGCCGTTGTTTCATTTATTTATATGTTAAATGCAATTATATGCAATTAGCTGAACTCTTTACAGTCTTTCAGTACTGATGCATTTTCTAGTTTTGCTTTACAACCCTATTGTGGAAATACATGTATTAATATCCAAATATTCCATAGATTTATTTAACTGTTACGCACTGTGAACGCAACGGACTATAAATATAAACACAAGTGGCATTTATGTGCTGGCAGCGATAATGCAGTGCTGAATGCTTCATTGTTTGCCACCTTTTCCCTCTGTTCCCTGTATCGCCTCCCAAGAGCTCTCCTGCCAGTCTAATTGTGGTGTGATAAGCCTCTCACAGTACAATGCATTGGCAGCAAAGAGGGTGCGCTATCATTGGCAGTGGGTGTGATGTAATTAGTAAGGCATTCAGGCCCAGAAAGGTATGACTGAAAGCAGACAGCAGCAGTAACGACTGCTAGGTTTACTCCTATGCTGTGTACACACGGGGGCGATAGGGGCTGAAATCGCTGGGAATATGGTCGCTGGCGACCATATTGCCAGTGATTGGGAGCGTGCCCCGGCGATAAATCGCCGGGTGCGCGCTCCCGTTTTCAGCCCCTTTCTAATCGCTGGTCGCAGGAGCAAGCTGCTGCGACCAGCTAATTACCTCTGCGGCACCGCCAGCAGAGGTTCCTTTTCATCAGCGACCATCTCTGGTCGCTGATGCAAAGGAGACACTGGGCAATATATTGCTGAGCAATATATCTCCCCCCGTGTGTACGGGGCTCTAGACAGAGACTCCGTTAGCCACTAAATTTGTGAGGGGCTCATACATACGGATAACTGATATTCTGGATGTCGGCGGTCAGTATACCAACATCGGCATCTCGGAGAAGGGAGTCCCGACAATGGTCAACCCGCAGCTTGACCCTATTGCTCCCCGCTAATGCCTAAACCTAGTCCCTCGCCCTATAGCGTCACCTTACCCTAACCCCCCTAATGCAGCCTAACACCAAGTTCCAACACTGGTGCCTAAACCTATTTTTCCTTTCCTTACACCATCATCTACTTCATACAATAGAACCTAACCCTTGGGGTCTGCCACCCTGCTGCTTATTTCAGTATTATGACGGCCGATGCAGCAATGTTTATGAACAATGCCCGTGAACTGCAACATTTTGTACTTGTAATAAGCCATTTTTTTTCCTGTGGCCTTTATACTGTTTAGGTCCTTTGTTATGCACTGTGGAACCATTGTGGTACCATATAAATAAAGAATAATAATCATTAATGCAGCAAAACGTTAATGCAAAGATACCGATTCTACAGCTGCTATCATTACATGTACTTCTAAATCGCAAATCTGGGACACTATGACACTATGACTCCCGCTCAGTGTCGGATTAAGGCTTTGGGGGGCCTGGGGCACCTAGAGGGCATTTCCCTCCTGAAATGGGTCATGTTTGTCCATCTGAAATTTCCTCATGGTTTGGGTCACCTGTTTTGAACTATCTATTTATCTATTTAAGACCGATATTGGAGGTAGGCGCAGATACTGATATTGGAGGTAGGCGCAGATACTGATATTGGAGGTAGGCGCAGATAGGGGGTGGTGGTGGTGGTGGAGAAGTTTGTGGGCTAAAACCTGTCACAGAAGCCATCATTTTGACAGACTTTTTACTAGTTTATTTTAATTTATAATAATGATTCAACACTGGCGATTTGCCATCATAAACTAAGATGGAAGTCCAAGATTTTGTTCCACCAATAATGGGTCATGTTTGGAGGCAGGTATTGTGTATATTACATTTAATCCAATGGGGGATATCAGAATATTATTTTTAAGTAGTTAATAGTGTTCATCCTAGCACCCATCTTTGAAAACCCATGCAGTTCCTGTTCCGTGCCTGGGGTGTCGCGGTCTGCTTAAGTGCTTCTCGCACAGTGTGGTCTGTATATCAGCACTGATATGCAAACCAGACCTGTGCTAGAAACACCACAGAAGACAGTGACACCCCAGGCAGGGAAGAGGAGCTGCATGGGTTTTCAAAGATGGCGGGAGCTAGAATGAACTCTAGTTAAAATGTGTTCTCGAAACCAAAGATGATTTTTTTTATAAATCTGTTTATAAGACTATGGGGTGACCAATTGGGGGTTCCCACCCAGCTGCAGCTGAAACTCTAGATGTACAAAGATGGCGGTGGTATGCATTGCATATTAGCAAGCCGATTTAATACTGGTGCGTTATGTGCTGTTGGGTATAACATGTCTCATTATTATGCCAAGATGAATGTCAAGAGGTGTGGTAGGACAGATTATAATCACAATTTCATTTCAAGCCTGTATAGTAGAGTTGGATAATTTTTCATCTTGGCTTTTACTGAGCATTTTTGCCAAAACTGGAATGTTTATTTTAAAACTGTCTGGCGATGTGAAATCCTGATGCTGGAGGAGTGGATATTATCTGGTATCCCATGGATGTGGTTGTGACAATGTTTACAGAGCATAACTGGCTGCATGCTCAGCGCCTGGCATTAGGACTTAAGGCTGAATGTTCTCATCATGTCCAAATGAAACACTGTACTGAGGAAATGCTTGCAGCAGGAAAAAGGAGTATTTTCAAATGAATTTCAGTATGTCTGGAAAACCTGTCTGCTTGATCTCCTCAAACTGCCAGAGGAATTTGAACCTTTTTTTTTTTTTTTGTTCTGTCTGTGTATAAAACTTTACTCTTTGTACTGTGCATCTAAAGTCAGGATATGACTGCATGTACAGAAAAAATCATAATTAATTATGTAGTACAGTGATGGCTAACCTTGACACTCCAGCTGTTGTTGAACTACACATCCCAGCATGCCCTGCTACAGTTTTTCTATTTGGCCATGCTAACGCTGATGCAGGGCATGCTGGGATGTGTAGTTCAACAACAGCTGGAGTGTCAAGGTTAGCCATCACTTATATGGTGGGTACACACTAAACGATATGCACAAAAATAATGTTAACAGTATAGTTATGGCGAAGGGGAGCAGGTCCATACATTGTGCAACGTGGCCCTTATTAACCTTGCCCTCACTTATCTGTACATGCACTGACAACAAAGGGTGTCATCGACAACTTGAGGGAGTGCACATCGTCGGTGAATAGTGTACACACTGGGCAATATAATGAACGGTATTGCTCAGGAGTGCCAAAATGAGAGATAAAGCTCATTATATCGCCTTGTATGTACAGGGCTTAAGGTGAGCCAACTTCTATGATATGGATGTCCATATTTTCCTTTCCAGGTGGTGAAGTCATATTGATGTGTTACTGTATAAATGTAAATAGGTGTAAGCTGTATGATGAAAAAATGGGTCAATCTAATAAGTGCTCCATAACAGACCGATGCCCATTGTATGCCCTCAGTCAGCGCATCCACCTCATTTTCACCAAATTTCCAGCAATACATCCTCATGTTCACCACATTCCTGTGTCTTCCCTAGTCGTCTTTGGCCCACCTGAGTAGCATCACGGCCAAAGGTGTGTAACCACACATTGCTACAGTATATAGAAGTATAGTGCTTTCTGCATAACCGCTTGGAACCCACTATAAATGTAACTTAATACAACGTCCACCATTCACTGCTTGTGCATGATGCCCCCTGTTAGCAGTATTTCACCCATCATGTAATATTCCTACCTGTATAATTATTGGTCTGTGTTCTCCGTAGTTTTGCTTGCCTCTGCTTTTTTTTTTTTTTTTTATAAGTATTCGTAATGTCTGGTGTTCCTGTTGAGAAACTGCACGTTAATACTTAATGTACAGTGCTATGCAATTTATCAGCATAGAGGATTTTCGAGTAATTGAAGAAATTAGTGTTTTCCCTTCATTAAATAACCTAAGAAGTCATTACTATGTAATGAGGCCAATTTACCTAATCCTTCCTGTTGCAGCTGTAACAGCGGTAAAACTAGTTTCAGTCTAATCAGATAAACCATCCAATATTCGTGTCCTGCAAGCTAGTCCTTTTGTTTTATACGGTTGCAGATGCACACGTGCGTTGAGAGGCCCAGCCTGCTTGTGGTGTCCATGCAATTGCTAGGAAATGTGTGTGTAGTTAGGAGTAATTGCAACAAAATGACATTCCTCATCTTGTTGCTCTTGTTACTAGTAGTGAGGCTCCACAGTTACAGCGACAAACGTGTGAAAATGGCCGTTTGCCAGCATACTTTTCCTAAAACGGCAACAATTGATTGTTGAAACAGTTTCTAGTGCAGTAGTGGGACACGTTATTACCAAAGGTGGCCTGGGGAACTTTCACATGTAGCCCCTTACAGTCTGACCTACTCTACTTTGTTGTAAAGTAGAAAATAAGTTATTAAGACTTAACGAAAACTACCCGACGTTGGTGTAACGTGGTCATTTATTGAAACCATGAATTACAAATCAAAAGAACTAAAGTGTAAGGTGTGTAATTTGCACTGTTGTCTTTGAGCCAATGCTGTATACACTATGCATGAAGAAAATTACAAATGTGATGGCTACCGAATTGCTTATGCAGGTGTGATGTCTTCAGTGTGAGTGTCAGTGTTGTACAAAAAACACATTCTGCCACAACTAAACATTGTTCTTTCTCCTGCTTGATTCATGCAGGTCAGAATTTTGACATCATGCCGCACAGAACTGGAATAAAATCAAACTCCGACCCTAAGAAGCTGGAGAATGGGGTCACGTTGGCACCAGAGGACACACTGCCATTCTTAAACTGTTATTGTTTTGGGTATTGTCCGGAAGATGCTACAAACAACACGTGCATGTAAGTCTCCTTAAGCATATCACATTTACATTATTACTTACTGAAGTATTTTTAGTAATGTGTCTGATTCTATGGTCTTGCAACGGTCCCAATGCACATGTGCCAATGTTCCTGTGCTAAACTGCTCGCATTGAGGACTCAGTGATTGGAAGAGGCCATTTCGGAGAGGTAATGTGATGTGTCTGTAAATATGCAGGTGTGGCGTGACCACTTTAGGGGCGTGTCTAGGAATGTGGCCTGCATAGCTACGTTACTGTGCAGCCAAGGAGCCACTTCCAGTCTATGTACCTTTGTTATACCTCAGTTCTGTCACTGAAAAAGTTTGATGCTGCATAGTCGTTGCAACTGGATCTGAATCGGGCCCAATAGTTTTGCAGCACTGACCTGTTCTTCTATCAGCATCTCTGCTGCTAGCCCTGAATCATGTTGTGGACGATACCTACAGTACCACCAACTCATAGTAATAGTCCGTCCATATTTGATATATAAGAGACCAAATACCTATTGTGACTTAAGTCCTTACTGTACATCAAGCATACCAACCTCAGTTCTCTAGGTATTTGTGATATCCATGCTTGAGCACAGGTGATTTTATCTGTACCTCAGTTACTTTGAATTAATTATCTGTGCAGAGGCCTGGATAAGAATATCATTATTCTTATTTATTTATATGGTGCCACAAGGATTTTGCAGAGCCGGAAATAGCATAGATGAGCAGAAAAATAAAATAAAGATGCCTCTTCAAATGGTCCGACAGCTATACGGCGGCTTCCCTACCATTGGATCACATTTGATACATTGTATGCAGTCACTGCATACGATGTATCGCATGCGATCCCATTCACAGGCCGGTTATATGAGAAATCCCTGTTCCAGCAGTGCTTAATCTCCAGATCTGACCCGATGCACACGGACTGTGTATCAAATCGGAAGTAAAGGGCATAAGATTTGATACGTTTCACACAATGTATTGGCCTGATTTGTCGAAATCGTGTGAAAAGCACCCAAATCGCACTAGTGCCTGGGCACCTTTAGTGTGCTTTGAGAGGAACAAGGCTGGGAATGCTTGCTACACATGATTTCAAAATACAGCATATGCTGCCATCTAGTGTATAGTACTAGTATTATCTGGTTTAAAGATCCACAAATGACCCAGATTTACTCAGATTTCTAGAACTCTTTTTATTTGGCTCACTTTGGACTGGGCTGATTTATTGTTTGGTTGATTACTCAGATTTTCTATATGATAATCTCTGGAAAAGAATTGCAATAATGATACTATTTTAATCACTGCTGTGGTGCTGTACCTTGGTAAAGAAAAAAAATGGAAACACTTGTACTAATACGCAGTTATGCAAGTGTCCAGTGGTGTTCACAATTCTGTATAATTTACAGTTGAGAAGTGGTTTGCAATCACTGGCAGTTTCATGATAGAGACTTGGGAGGTGACTTTTTAAAATGAGCTCAAAATGTTTGTTTTATATAACGCATAATAGAAAATAGTATGCTGCTGATCAGAATAATGATAGTAAACTCTGCAGTCTAGCATGGAGCAAAATTGAGGTGCTTAGCATAATTTTTGGCCAAAAAAAATACATTGGCCCACCAACCTTGATTACGAGACCTCCTTATCACCAAAGGCCACCATACAATTATGTGATTTGGGCCGATTTCACCCGATTCTGATGGATCGGGCTGAGAAATAAAATGAAATCTATAGAAATCCATACTTGATAAAACAAATACTGCATCAACTAGATTGTGATTTTTTTTTTCCTATTTGAAACTGTCCGTGACTTGTTTCAGTATTTTATGTTGAGCTGCTTAATAATCAATGTATAATGGATATATTGCAGAACTAATGGCCATTGCTTTGCAATAATTGAAGAAGATGATCATGGCGAAATCTCACTAACGTCTGGCTGTATGAAGCTTGAAGGCTCCGATTTTCAATGCAAGGTAAAATACTGCATGTACAAGTTAACAGGTGTGGGAGTTGGAACTGTATAATCCCACCTATGTGTTATAATGCTATGTAGACCTGTAAGCCAAGAGCCTTTTACTAAGCATTTCAGTCGTCCTATAGTTTTATAGTTTGAGACCAGCACTCTTTCTTAAGTCTTCATAGAAATACAGATTTCAGGTAGGTTGATAAACTCTAAAACAAACTCCTAAATAAAAATCCTATAAAACTTATAATTTTATCTTGCTTGCAAAGGTTCTCCAGTTGTTTTATCTAATTAGACTGGTACTACCTGTTTAATATAAATGCTGGAAATACCAGACCTTATGCCAAAGGGTTCGGACAATCTGTCCGAACCCTTGGCGACTCTGCCAACCTCACGGCATCGGAGAACGGAATTGCATACATTATATTATATATACATACATATGATATATTGTATGTGTCCCACTACCGGGCAGTTAAAGGGGCATCTCGTATGTGACTTCTTCCTTCAGAGAAGTTACATAGTGTATGGTTGCCTTTAGAGATCACAGTTTCCAGTTTGGAAGACATTGCGCAGTATTTAATGTGGCTGATTCGCCATGTTTTATGGCGATTTTGTGCTATTTTCGTGCTGTAAGGAGATTTTTTTTTTTTACTAAAACGGTGAATCACCCTATTCAATGACCAGATGGCGAATACATTTCAAGGTTTTTATCGCCATGATTCACGGAGTAGCAATCGCTATCTTTTTATGGTGAAGTGGAATGTGAACTTTTAAAATAAAGTGTTTTGTTTTTTACATTTGGTGTAAAAAAATCAGGAATTTTATTCTGAGGAGGGGCATGCTATTTTTATTCATGTGCTGTAAGCACATGAATATACCGTATATACTCAAGTATAAGTCGACTCGAATATAAGCCGAGGCACCTAATTTTACAACAAAAAAACTGGGAAAACTTATTGACTCAAGCGGGGTCCCTCACTCGAGTATAAGCCGAGGGGGGCTTTTTCAGCATTAAAAATGTTCTGAAAAAGTAGGCTTATACTCGAGTATATATGGTATATTTAATTTAAAAAAAAGTATTATTTTTTTTTTTTTACACAGAGCAGCCAGCAGGGGGCTGGGAGCCGAGCCGCTCATTAGATATTCATATATTCACTGCACCCGATCATTAAATATGCACGATCAGGTGTAGTGAATACCCGGTCCCCTGTTGGCTATCCCGGGGGGGCAGCCTGTGCTGCCTGGCTCCCGGGGAGCCCACCTCCCCCCCACAAACGTTCTGTGGCAGGCAGGGAGACTTCCATCTCCCTGCCTGCCGCCGTCCTCAGGCTCTCTGCGGCATCGCCGCAGGAGTTAAAATTCGCCGGTCAGTGGCAGTGAGCACCTGACTCGTTGAATACTTAAGCCGGCGAGGCTCCGGAACGCGGCGGGCAGTGGCGAATGTGCAGCGAATCCTAAACAGGATTCGCTGCACATCGTCAAAATTTTCATTGAATATTGCCCATTGTGTACTGTTGGGAGTCATATGTCCAAATGAGATCTAGTGTAAATGGAAGGGCACAAGCAAACTAGAAAGGTTCATTGCATAAATGTATATTTTAGGTTGGAATTTCTCTTGATGGCTACCACAGTAAAATAACCTCGTTATAAACTCATGGTTATCATGTAAGACTATAAATACTCCTTTTATTCTATTGCAAACAGGATTCTCCTAACGCCCAGTTACGAAGGACGATAGAGTGCTGCCGGACTGACTTCTGCAATAAAAATTTGCAGCCCACCTTGCCCCCCAATGGGAGACCAGGTAAAGTAATTCATCAGTATATTGCTTAACCTATAAAATGCTGCGTACAATAAACAATAGGAGCTAGACCAATCTAGATCAGGGCTTGTATTTAAAAACAAATGCATAACCTCTTAGTTTGTCACCTCTATATTGCCAACACCATATACCTTAAAACACGCTACATTTTCAGTTTAGAAGAGGAATATATTTCTATTAAATACCTGTAATATATTCTGTCAGACACCTGTAGAGTGGGCTCTATACACAATCTGCCATGCGAGAGCTCATTCTCCTTTCCAGTTGATACATTCTGTGCACTTTTTGACACTTTTTGCTAAAAGCGCCTTTAATTCTGATACTCCACGATATGTCTGGGAATGTACAGTACCTGGCGACTCTTAATCTTGGTACACCACTGGATGATTAGTCACCTGGTCCATGGGATTGGTCTAACATATCGGGGAATTTTATGTAGTGGGTACCCACTAGGAGGATGCGTGCTCCCACAACCTCCTTTATTGTTCCTACACTGCATGCAGGAAGGAAGGGCGATGTCGTTGGTGAGGACCATGCAGCAGAATGTACTGTAGCATAGCCCCTCTGCACTTTCTGATGCCGGGTTAGGTAAACATCTTATATTGTATACCCAGCTTTACTTTCTACGAAGCACTTGCTTATCTTTATGTCCATTCTTTATTATCGCCAGTAGCTTGAACAATGTAATTGAGTTATATAGAATAGCTCAGTAGGTACATAGTACCGGCAGACTTTCATAGTCTTTAAACTTTGAAAATGGGAACAAAATTCAAATTTTTAATGGTGTAAATATAAATGCACTACACTTGGTTTCTAATAAGTGTGACTAACTCATGCTTTATCTTTGCAGAAGGAATTTTTGGCAGAAGTGCACACCTCCTTGCTCTTATAATATCCATTGTGGTCTGCTTATTAATCATGATGATCTTCATCCTTATCCCCTGTGTCTACAAGTAAGATTCTTATTGATGCAAGCTTGTCTACTATGACAATTAATATATATATATATATATATATATATATATATATATATATATATATATATATATATATATATATATATATATATAATGTCAAGTAATTTAAAAGTATATAAATGTTACAATTTTAAATGTATTTTGTGAAGCAAAGTATAGAAGATCTAAAAAAAAAGTTTAATATTTTTTTTTTAGTTTCGATGGCTATAATATGTTTTTGACGTTCTGCACTAGTAGTTTGCAATATAGAAGGGGAATTCGATTAGCCGTGGTAAATTACCGTATCTGATTGCGATGGGGGTTCATTTAGTTGTCCCTGGTAGGTGGCACTATCAGCAGAGATTTGTTTCACTTACCATTTTTTCTTGACCGCTCTTTCGGAAACATGTGGATACGGTTAAATTTAACCTCCAAAAAAATAGATTTAATGGAATTCCCCGAAAAAAACAATGGACAGATAAAATTGCAAAAAAGCATTTTATTTACGCTAAATTAACACCAACATTTTTAAAACCCCTGCTACGCCATCTAAGGGGTGTATTTAATGTCAAAGGGAGATGTGACAGAGAGCAGTGCTGCCTGCTCGCTGTCACAACTCGCCCTGTCAGTATTTAAGTGACCCCCCTGCATACGCCAATTCCCCCTCGCTCCTTTTTTATATACAATTTATAGTCTAAATAACCTCACTTAAGTTTTGCTTTTGCCCATTCGTCACCGCTTCTCCTTTTTGTGTGTGTGTGTGTGTATCAGTGGCGTGCGGTGGGGTGAGGCACAGCCTTTCCTGTCATACTAACGTGTATGCCGGAGTTCTGAGTTTATTAAGTATGTCAAAAATCCAAAGAATCAATAAAAAATATCTTATTTTTATTATTGTAATAATTTTTCTAGTCAAAACACTGGAGTAACAAGTCTATGGCAGGGGAGGCAGTGCCTCGCCTGGCTACCTTTTCTGCACATCTCTTATTAAAACTCAGCAAATCTCCAGCAGTACACACTGCTGCACATGTGTATAATGCCAGCATGTACCCATGAGCTCATATATTGTGTGCAAACCTGGCTCTGGTACTCACTGCACGTCCCTGGTGTGTGTGTGTGTATATGTATATGTGTGTGTGTGTGTGTGTGTGTGTGTATATATATATATATATATATATATATATATATATATATATATATATATATATATATATATATATATATATATATATATATATATATATATATATATATATATATATATATATATATGAGAAAAGGAGGGGGTTTTCCAGAGGGCGCTAATCAATAACAATCAGGTGCAGATCGGTTTATACCGTTTAATATAAAAGTGGTAAAAATACCCTTATTTGGGGTATCACAAATATATCAGATATACACATATACATAAAAACTGCTTAATACAAAACAAGGCACATATGCTTGTACAGGTTCGCATGAATAATGTTCGATTCAGTGAGAAATGGCCCAACGCGTTTCGTCAGTTCCTGACTTCATCAGGGGCAGAGAGCATAGCCAGTAGACACTATACGTGTCCTATATCAAATAGAATCTGAAGGCATAGATTTCATAGTATAATCCGATGATTTTTCAATATTCGGGATCAAACAGAGGTGTCTCTTAAGTATCACAGCAGGTAGTTCAAAGATAAAAGTCACAGCAGGCAATTTGAATAGATATCACAACAGGTAATCCTGATGTATAATCTCATCAGTATATAGAGATCCTAGAATAGCAGCCTGCAGCAGGGTATCACTTTGGTGATACCCTGCTGCAGGCTGCTATTCTAGGATCTCTATATACTGATGAGATTATACATCAGGATTACCTGTTGTGATATCTATTCAAATTTCCTGCTGTGACTTTTATCTTTGAACTACCTGCTGTGATACTTAAGAGACACCTCTGTTTGATCCCGAATATTGAAAAATCATCGGATTATACTATGAAATCTATGCCTTCAGATTCTATTTGATATAGGACACGTATAGTGTCTACTGGCTATGCTCTCTGCCCCTGATGAAGTCAGGAACTGACGAAACGCGTTGGGCCATTTCTCACTGAATCGAACATTATTCATGCGAACCTGTACAAGCATATGTGCCTTGTTTTGTATTAAGCAGTTTTTATGTATATGTGTATATCTGATATATTTGTGATACCCCAAATAAGGGTATTTTTACCACTTTTATATTAAACGGTATAAACCGATCTGCACCTGATTGTTATTGATTAGCGCCCTCTGGAAAACCCCCTCCTTTTCTCATTTCTATTCTGGGTCTTGCCTAACAGAGGACCCCCCAGAGGTGCTGCTTCCACTCTCTTGAGCGCAGAAAGGGTACCCCCATTTTGCTATATATATATATATATATATATATATATATATATATATATATATATATATATATATATATATATATATATATATATATATATATATATTTGTATAATATAAATGTAGTGTGCAATGAATGGAAAGATTTATTTGAAATGGATCATGGTGCAGTGAATTTGTATAAAAATTCTGCAAGGTATTTTCACAAATGCTTAAATTAAAGTGTCAGTTAGGAAACAACAAATATTAGTAGTTGGGAAAATGCATTACATTTAAAATATTGGAACATTACTTGAAATTAATTTGAAAAAAGTTTCTTTAGAGGAGAAAAAAAAAGATCATGACAATTTGTACCAAGCATCACTTTTTTTATTTATTTGCTCAAATAATTTTTGATGACCATTTTAAAATAGATGCAAATTTGCCAATAATTACTAATCCTATACCTGTGTATGCAGTAAACTTGGTCCTACCACGTGAGCTATTAGTGTTGTACAGTAGAACATTTATAAATAATATGTATTTTACAGGCATAAACTGACATCTCAGAGAATGCTCTATAATAGAGATTTGGAACAAGATGAGGCATTTATACCATCCGGGGAGTCATTAAAAGCTCTCATTGACCTGTCGCAGAGTTCTGGTAGTGGATCAGGGCTCCCTCTGTTGGTAAGTTACAATGATCTCCTACTTGCTTGGATATTTCACTACCGTTATGATAGAGAGTTTAGTGAAATACTCCTTTTGTCTTTGCAGGTCCAGAGAACAATCGCTAAGCAGATCCAGATGGTGAAACAAATAGGAAAGGGAAGGTATGGCGAGGTTTGGATGGGAAAGTGGAGAGGCGAAAAAGTGGCTGTGAAGGTGTTTTTCACTGCTGAAGAAGCCAGTTGGTTCAGAGAGACGGAAATTTATCAAACTGTGCTTATGCGACATGAAAATATTCTAGGTAAGGGGAACTTCAGCTAGTAAGTATGTAGTCCTCTTTATGTACCATGTTGAGTCTAAAGGCCCATACACACTGGGTGATTTTGAGCTGAAAGCAACTCAGTTTTGTTGGCTCAAAAGCCGCCTAGCGTGTACGGCCCAGCGATGAGTGCTTATGTGCTGCTATTACCAGCTAATAAACGACGGGGTGGACGGCTTTGGTATGGAAAGTCGCCCACCCCTGTGAACATCGCTCCGTGCGTATCCACTGAGCGATTTTCAGTCCATCGAATTTTTATTTATTTTTTTACCCATCATTGCTGTCCATACACGCTGGGCAAAATCGGCCGGTGTGTATGGACCTTTAAATTTGTTGAGTGATTAAAGAAGTTCATCCTACATTTGCTCGGTCAGCCATACTTAGTACATCACTTATATACCTTATTTTAGTAATTTATCTGTGAAATAATGGCTTATGTACAGTATTATTATCGCTGCAAATGACTAGCTTTATTGACCTGTATAAAAATTAATATTTCATGTCTTTTGCAGGTTTCATAGCTGCTGATATTAAAGGGACTGGTTCATGGACACAAATGTACCTGATCACAGAATATCATGAGAATGGTTCATTATATGATTTTCTAAAGTGTGCCACTCTGGATACAAGATCCTTACTCAAACTGGCTTATTCTGCGGCCTGTGGTCTATGCCACTTGCACACTGAAATATATGGTACTCAGGGAAAACCGGCAATTGCTCACAGAGATCTGAAAAGTAAGAATATCCTGATAAAGGAAAACTGGACCTGCTGCATTGCTGACCTGGGACTCGCAGTCAAATTCAACAGGTACTTGTCTAAAAATAATTCCAGCACTTTAATATCATGCGACATTACTGAGGTTTCCTTGCAGGGTAGGCCATTGGTTTGGACTCTAAAGTCCCCCATCCACTAGATAGATTTGGCCTGTTTTCTTCAGATTCAGATGGATCTGACAGAGTTATCTAAAAAAAAAAGGGAAATCTGAGATCCCTTATGGAACCTACACTTAGGCCGCTATTCATGTATTTTTAGAAAAATCGCTCAGAAAATGCCTGAAAACACATGTAAATCTATTTAAATGCGCGGCCCCACCAGACTGAATCCGGCAGCGATTAATAACCTGCATGCAGGTGTTGAATCGGTCACAGCCAGTGTTCTCAATGGAGAACACGGACACCTCGCTCAGCACACAGCGCTCTGCAGTAGGAAGTAGGTTCGCTTAGAATACTCGTCGGCCCATTAGATCAGATGTACGTCTGATAGTGTGTACACACGGTACTTTTTGCCTTCCGATGTTGACGATATAGTCAACATCGGATTGGAATCGGATGCAGATCGCAAGGTTTTTAACCCTTGCGATTCCGATGCGCGTTCACGTATCGCAAGGCAGAAAGTCTTGTCTGCCTTGACTATATAGTGCAGATCTGCACTATATAGTCGGACTTGTATGCAAATCGGATGTGCCTTGCGATCTGATTCCGATCGGATCGTGGATAGTATCTTAAGGCACATCTGACTGTGTGTACACACCTTGAGTCTCAGATCCATCTGACAAAAAAAATCTTAGCTGCTGCACCAAAGATCCATCTGATCTGAAGCTATCAGGGGACTATCATAGATCTGATCAGATGTATCTGAAGTGAATTGAGTGAAAAATTAGCCTAGGGTCAGATCACATTCTTGGGAGAGTTCAAGGGAAATCTGATGAGATTTGTAGCTTTAGATATGTCTGCGAGCTTCCAGTTTTTGTACATCAGCTTGCCACGCTCTGAGGAATAAAAGCACATTGATAGGGAAGCTAGTTATGGCTCAGAGAATAACATACTGCACTAGCATGGTAATGTATTGAAGTATTGGACTGGCCTGAATGGCTAGGATTATGGGTAGAATGTCTACAAATGGGTTATTGCTGGGTTGCAGGAGCATTAGTGGCCCAGGACAGCTCATTATGTTACTGCCCCATGGCCAACAGAACTTTAAAGAAAAAACCTTATGGGAAAAGGGCATCTGGTAGGTGCACATGCTTGAGGAGCATAACATCATTCAAAGTACACACCATAAGACAAGGCAACCAAGCAGATGTAGATGAAGATGTATTGAATGCATGAGAATTACACTGAGCAGTTTGGCATCTGGTTGTATTGTGTATATCACACAATCACACCTGATCATGTACATTTGCAGTTGCTTGCACTGGAGGAACAAATCCTTTTACTGTGTCCTCAAGGATAAGATGCTTGTGTGTTTATAGCTGTGTACACTCGGGGGAGATGTATTACTCTGTGTCTCCTGTTCATCAGCCACCAGAGATGGTCGCTGATGAAAAAGAAACTGCCGGGGGATCCTGGCAGTGGAAATCAGCTGGTCGCAGGAGCATGTTCCTGCGACTAGCGATCACTACGGGGGAAAAAACGGGAGCGCGCACCCGGCGATATATCGCCGGTGCACACTCCCATCACGCGCAATATGGTCGCTCGCTATTTCCAGAGATATTTTCAATAATCGCCCCTGTGTGTACGCACCTTATTTCTAGCAGCAAATTTCTACTTAAGAGGCGTGGAGACATTATTAATAGGATTTCTCAATGAGAAAGTAGACTGATTTTTCCTCTGTGTTATTTATTAGTGCAGATTTCCCATAAGTATTGTTTTACTTTTTTTTGCCACGAATACAGGCAATGTTATTTCTATGTATGTGATAGTAGTGTTTGATATCCTCACCACTTAGTGTTTCTATATTTAATTATTGGTCACTACCTGTGTTGTAAGCTTTATAAAATGTCTTCGTTGTTGAGGAAAAAGAAGTTCCATTAGCATACCTCTCATCTTGAACCATTCCAGGCGGGACACAATGCTCGACTTCTGGACTTCCCTGTTAGTTTGATTGTCATCACCTGTTTTAAACCGGTTAATGGATAAGAAAGGTGTTTCACCACAGGTGATGGCCATCATAAATTAAGAGGGAAGTCCAGGAATAGAGCATCGTGTCCCTCCTGGAGAGGATCATGATGGGAGGTATGTATTAGTAATCTTCTAATACAATGTCCCTGGGAGAAACCTCAGCCAGTCATTGCCTTACTTTCCTTTTCTTGCCAGTGATACCCATGAAGTGGATATTCCCCTGAACACCCGTGTGGGCACAAAGCGTTACATGGCACCCGAGGTTCTAGATGAAAGTTTGAATAAGAACCATTTCCAAGCTTATATAATGGCTGACATCTATAGCTTTAGCTTAATCATTTGGGAAATGACCCGTCGCTGCATCACTGGGGGTGAGTTTTATGTGTGTCAGAGTGAATGGTGTGGGGTCGCTACTGAAAGGATGTGCCGGCAATGTCACGGTAAAAACTCTTGTTTAACAAATAACAAAAAGATACACATAATTCCTTGACCTAATTTTTCGGTTTTGAATGTTTATATTTTAAAGACAGAACACTGGGCATGATTCAGAGATGTAGGCATAATGCATTGGTGGCTGCAGTCCTGTACGCAGTGAATGTGCAAAAATATACTAGTACAACTCCCCATAACCATCCCCACCCAGTCCCTGGCTGTCAATCACTTTGCAAATAAATCCTTACAGTGGCACTGCAAAAGAACCCTGGCACATGCGCAGTGTGACCTTCATATATGTGCAGTCATCAGATAATCACTCCACTCCTTAAATAACAGCATTGCCCTCAAGTGAATCGTACACTCTGCATTTACTTTGCTCTGAATATCTTAGTTTATCTATGTTTCATTATTGCTCGTTTGAAATCTGCACTTACAGGCAGCTAGGAATAAAAGCATCACTTACCTAGGGTACCCTCATTGATAACACAGGTGTGTTGTATGCTTCCATGTGTTTTAGGCTCTTGAGTTGTCTCCGTAGCTTTACTGGTGGCTTGGTGAAACTGCTCAGTTGTAATCATTTGGACTGATGAGAACCATAATCATTCAGATCGTTACACGGCCGTTATCGGCAGAACGGGCCCGACAGCTTCTGAAGTCGGGCCCGTTCTGCCGTGATCCCGCTTTAATGCTGTCGCTAAAGACAGCATTGAATATTGAGCCGTCGCTGTTTCCACCGTCGAGAATAGCGGCGGCACATTGAATACCTCCCTATGGGGGGATGCTCTAACATCCGCGCCCCCTTACCGCCGCACATCGCCTACATAATTATTGCATATGCTTTAACATATGCTATAATTATGGCAAAGGACAGCTCTTGCGTTAAGAGCTGTCCTTTGCGGTGAGAGACAGCGGGTCCCATCGGGACCTGGCGGCTCCCCCCTCCCTCCCTTAACCAGCGCTGCTGCGCCGGGCTCTCCTCCTCCCTGAACCCGGAAGAGGCTCATAGTGCAGGCAGGAGGAGGTCACAGGTCCGGGCAGCACTGTGCTGCCCGGACACAGGTGAGGCCGGGGCGGCGGTGGGTCGCGGTAGAAGCCCATAGGCTTCTATGGGGCATTGTCACATTTTTCTGCCTATGCCCCCCGTCACGATAACCCGGCGATAACGGGGTTTTTACCGCATTTTTTAGTTTATAGAATCTCCCCCTAAGTCACATTGAGTCCGGATACGGACACTGTAACTTAAACCTCAGGCAGTTCATTGCATTCAGTTCTAAATTAAACATTTCTCATTTACACTTCTTTCCTAGGTATTGTTGAAGAGTATCAGTTGCCATATTATGACATGGTGCCTCATGACCCATCCTTTGAGGACATGCGAGAAGTTGTGTGCATGAAATGTTTACGGCCCACAGTGTCAAACAGGTGGAATAGTGATGAAGTAAGTGTGTCTCGCAGCCATAGAGTCTGATGCATGCTAGTTTAAGTCCTCAAAGTCATTGTTTTTGTTCGAACAATATGTATCCCCCCCCCCCCCCCCCCCCATATCGCACCCAGGTAAATGTTATTGTTCCGCCTTTCCTTGATTTTTCAAACAGGTCTGTTTAATTAAATTATTACTTTGAAGGCTTTTCACCCTCCTAATGTGCATTACCCATTATTCAGTTATTAGTATATTATACTGTAGCTATTATACTGTAGCCATGTTCTCTAATATCTGGTTAAACCACACACAAAAATAAAGCAAGGCTTTTTATTATACAGTTTACCTTTTTGTCTGTGCATTATGATGCCATCAACTTTATGATGGTTCTCACCATAAAATGCATCAAACTATCATCATTTAGAAAATATAGTGTAATATTTACCAGCTTTGTTGCACCATTTTTTCTGCAACCTACTAGAACCCATGGCTGTCAGGTCCATTAGAGGCCTCTTTAAAGAAACCTGTAGGCCTGATTCTGGGTCACGCATAAGTTGCAATGCACATAGATCGCGCTGATTTCAGCATACTGCGCACCGGCCAAATAAATAAATCTGCCTTTGTGCATACACCTGATCAGTGTTACACTATGTTTGGTTCATCTCCTTTGTTTTATGATACCATCCTTGACTATTGAGATCTGATCGTCTCAGGAGAACTACAGATCCCCTGGGCATTTATCATTTGTTCAGAGGCGGAGAAGAGGAGTCACCCATCCCCTGCCAAGGATGTTGTACCTCTTATGTTTGAGCACCAGGAAGGGAGCAGATCTGGGTGTATTTCTATACACTTCCTCTATTGAACTATCTCTCTGTGGTGTGGGGTCACCACATTTTGTGTTTCCCATCCCCATCTGCCTAACTTTCTATTTTTTCATAAACCAGAGATTGCTAGTATGTCCAATTTGACGGAGCACACTAACCCTGATGTGGTCATTATTAATTAATTTATTTATTTAAGTTACAGTTTCTTCTATAGCGCAGCATATTCTGTTGCTAGCAATTTATTGCCCAGTTTCTCCTTTTCATCAGCGACCAGAGATAGTCGCTGATGAGAAGGAACCTCTGCCGGGGGAGGCGCAGCGATTAGAATGGGGCTGAAACCGGGAGTGCGCACCTGACGATTTATCATCAGGGCACACTCCCATCACTGGCAATATGGATGCCAGCGACCATATTCCCAGCGATTTCAGCCCCTATCGGCCCCGTGTGTACACAGCTTAACACCGTAGTGATCAGTATAAGAAGGATACCCAGGTGTGGCTGTAATCCAGTTTGGGGAGACACTGTTGTCTGGGGCACACCTTTACCATTTCAGTCATTTTTGCTGATTTTTTTCTTAAAACGATTCTCGGCTATATTCTGTAATTAGTCCTGGTACAAGCATTTGTTTATTTGATGTGTTTAATGCAGATTCTAAAAGTCTTTAAATGTGTTTTAATGCTAATAGTCTATAAAACCAATAAATGAAGGAACTTGCCCTATTCACACTCACAAGAGATCAATTCATTGCCTTTTGTCTATTTCAACATTGCCTGCAGCTTCCAGAAGTATTGATGCTTTGTATAACTAAATGGACTTCAGCAGGACAGTGCATTAAGGACATCGTTCTGGTCCTGCATGAAAGTGTTTTTTGACACGTTAATGAAAGTGTCTCTAATGCTCCGTTAAAGGGAGAACAAAGTGCTGTAATGTGTCTTGCTTCTAATGAGAACTGTTTTTTTAATACCCACTTCTACTTGCGCTAAGTTAATGGTTTTGTAATATATTATTACATTGTTTTAATGCTGTGCATGTAGTCAGCCAGTTACTGACTGTCTGAAGGCTCTGTTAATGTAAGAAAAAGAAGCAGGACACTCGCTACCCTTTTACCAATCATTTTGTTTGGAACCCAAGGATGAATAGCTTTCTGTGCTGTGGGGCTGTAAACCATTAACTTTTTTTTAATATATTTCAACATACAGTATTATCTGAGATGTCTATGTACTAAACCTTGGACAGAGAGAAAGTGGGTGGAGATAAATTACCAGCCAATCTGCTCCTAACTGCCATGTTACAGGCTGTGATTGAAAAAGGACAGACTTATGCTGTGTACACACGGTCCGATTTCCTTTCCGATGTTGACGATATAGTCAACATCGGATCGCCATCGGATGCAGATCGCAAGGGTTTTAACCCTTGCGATCCCGATCCGATCCCGATGCGCGTTCACGTATCGGAAGCCAGAAAGTCTTGGCTGCCTTGTCTATATAGTGCAGATCTGCACTATATAGTCAAGATAGGATGCAAATCGGATGTGCCTTAAGATCCTATCCACGATCCTATCTGATCAGATCGTGGATAGGATCTTAAGGCACATCTACCGTGTGTACACACCTTTACTGTGCTCCAGACCTAAATGTTGTTCGCGCTTGTAGGGTGAAAGGTCTTCTCAAGGAGTTTGGAACACTTAGGTGGATTTTTAGCTTTGCTCATAGTAAATGATGATCAGGTACAGTTGATGCTCCAGACATTACCCTCCCATCATGGAAAGCACATTCAAACTATTTTGGATGAATACATAATCCAGCATTATTTTGTATATCTCATTTTTGGAGAGAATGGTTAAGACATGGTTTATGAGTGTTGAAACTAGGTGTTACGGTTTGCAAGATTGTTGTGGTTGGTAAATGTAAAGCTGGCCACACATCAGACAATATTTTAATGATGTGACCCAATTCCAATGGATTTGGACTTTAAAGTTGTCGCACCGTCCAGTGTGCGTTCCGGTGAGTCGATCATCATATCTTTAACTTGGTCTTGCACGCAGCTCAAATTGATATAGTCCACGATTTTCAGCGCATTGGGCAGTGTGTACCGCACTACCTACATTATACCCAATATATCGTTAACGACCGAATGATGCACATTATATCATTATGTCTTTTGTAAGTTTGCACTATGTACTGTAGTTTGCAGAGTAGTTCAAGGGAAATCGTTTATTGTATTTTGTGCACCTCATCTAGTGTATACCCAGCATTAGTAATCATATTTTGATTGCTTGGTACTTTGTCTCTCTCCACTTTATTTCTCTCAAGGGCTTAGTACAGCTGCCCCTGTGAGTCAGTTTGAGTCCGTAGTAGAAGCTAGACTAATTTTTATTTTTTTAATATTGTGGTAAGTGGCAACATTTCTTTTTTTTTTGGACATTTCTGTTTAAAATAGTAAAATAAGTATTTTCATGTGTTCATTTATGTAGTAAAAGCTGTGTATGTTATACAACAAATTATTGGGTTATCTTTCTTGGAAAGAATTCAAATCCATCAATCTTTAGAAGATGCATGGGGAAACCAAAGGAGTAAACCAGCAATGCCCAAACCATGGCCCTCCAGCTGCACATCCCAGCATGCCTTGCCATAGTTTTAGCATTCCCTAATAGCAAAACTGTGGCAAGGCATGTTGGGAACTGTGGTTTCACAACAGCTAGAGAACCATAGATGGGACATGCCTGGTGTAAACCAAACCACTTCGACACAGTTTCATTAGCTGTGGTAGTTTATTGGTAGCTGGTACATTGTAAGGGAAGATGGTGGAAGTCCAAATCCTGCGATAAATATCCCCCAACATGCGCTCTATTGACATTTGATACTTTGTTTATGAAGTTGTAATGACTTTTTTTGTTTTTTTATCTTCAGTGCTTGAGGGCAATCTTAAAGCTTATGGCTGAATGTTGGGCTCAAAATCCAGCGTCCCGTCTCACCGCTCTAAGGATCAAAAAGACGCTTGCAAAGATGGTAGAGTCTCAAGACGTCAAAATTTGACAGTGGAAATATCTGTCTCCAGCGATAGGACTCTGAACAGAGGGAGCAGAGTGCAAGAGGGGGCAACTGAAACTTCAGCTTTTCCTACCTGTGGCATTTTGCTGGCTGCTATATACTGAACTCAATACAGTACTATGTAGAATATTGTGTCGAGGGCAACTCCTCAACATTGGGAGCCTCTGTCTATGTCAGATCAGAAATATTTTTGTTTTTATATTTTATCAAGACTTCTATCTGATTTTAAAGCTCCAGATGAATGAATTGCATGTTCAAGTTATATTGCTTTCTGTGAAAGCAGCAACCAAGATTAAATCGGTTTTTATTTTATTTTTTACTTTTTTGTTTTTTTTTGATTGCGTACACACCCTGCACCCTGGTGGATGGTGGAGAAGAAACGTGAACATTGCCTTTGTAATCCTTTTACCTTTCGTGCTTAAAGCGAGGAACTTTTTATTGTGCCAGAAGTCATCATTTTGCCTTGTTTCAAAATTCAAATTATTTTTATTTTCCTTTTTTATGAACCCATTAAAATGCCAAACATATTCTTGATATTACTCCTAAGCTTCCTTTCTTCACCATAGAGACACCACAGAACTTTCGGCAAGAGCGAACTTCATATTCACATTGAAGTAATACGAGCTTTGTTTAATTTTCTCTTCTATCATATGGTCTAAATGTCTGATAAAGAATTTATGACTTAAACACAATTTGATTCTGTGAGTGAAGGTTGAGGAAATCTCACAAGACTTTAAAAATATTGTACCAAACAGTGTAGCAGTAAATACAAATAGCTAATCACAAACTTTTATTTTTTTTGTTGCTAGTTTGTGTAAAAACAAAATGTATAAACGGATATGTATCTTATGATTATAATGAAGACCGAAATTGGAAGTCGGGGAAAAAAAAGCAAAAAGTAAACAAATGTATTTTATTTAGTGCCACACACAAGCCATGTATTATGCAAAGAAATTATTTTGTTATATTTATAAGGTTTTTTTTTCTGTGCTGAATGCTTAAAAATGTAACTTGATTGTTTGGTGAACTTTGCTATGACCCAATAATGTGTCATAATTAGTTCTATACAGAGAACCATTAACACTTTAAGTGTTGCTTTTAATTGTCTGCCAAACTGAAAAGACTCTGCCAAAGCAAAACTATTCAGTATGGATTAAAATATGGCTGACCATCATTGATGGTTAAACACTAATTGTGCCATTAGTGGTTAAGAAAATAATCTACAGTGAATCGATGGTCACCCCTGCTGCGAGTATGGATCATTGGGTAGACAGCAGGATGGTCAACAAGCAATTAGGTCGATATGCAGGAAGGTTGACAGTCAAAAGGTCGACATTGGGTTTTTCACATTTTTTTTGGTCCCGAATTTCTACACAGTTGACATGAACACTGAAACGTAGCACCGCATTCCCTCACATGGCTCGCTACGCTTGGCACACTATTTTATTCACCCACCATGCCCTAGTGGATGGTAGGGCATGAAATGCCACCTGTCGGCACATGTCGGCTCAAAAAAAATGTGAAAAACCACATGTCTACCTTTTGACTGTCGGCCTGACCCACATCGTCCTGACCCATGTCGACCTTAATGCATGTCGACCTAGAGACCGTATACCTCTTCTGTGGGGAACAACAGTGTTTAGGCCTATCACGGAAGGGGCAGAGCGTATCAGGCGGAGCAGAGGAGAAATAAATCACAAACAATCGCTGCCTCGCCTGCTATTTATGGCGTAGAACCGTCAGATTTGTTGCACAGATGACAAAACAGTCTACCATTGGTGGCTGTCAACCATTGATAATTGACAGTCATATTTACACTAAAGTTTTTCCAAAATAATCTCACCACTAATGGAAGTCTAATCATAACGCATTCCTGCTTACAGTTTTTTCATCTAGGTAAAAAAAAAAATGTAGATTTGAATTAAAAAACTAAATGAAAACCCATAAATGCAGAATGGAATATGAGAGATAAACAACCAGCCAATCAGCTCCTGCCTGTCATTTTTCAAACCCATCTTCTGATGTGGCAGTTAGGAGCTGATTTTCACTTCTTGAAGCTTGATACATCTGGCCCATAGAGAGATGTGCATAAAAATAAAATTCATGAGACTTTCAATAAAATCACCATTGATGTAATGGAAATAGATGTGGCTGTCATCTATTTTTTCATTTGCATCAATCCCGTTATCTATACCGAATAGCCAGATTATTGCTCAAATGGGTGCCTTCAAATTAGGCATCTGTCGTAGAAAATGATTGAATTAGCCAATGAATTTGGAAACTAATGTATATACCTACAAGCAAACCTGTCCCCCAAATCTCAGACTATTAAATTGTCCTACGCCTAGTGCTTTCTGTGTCTAGAATTCCATATATTGTAAATGCTTTTTTATATAAAACAATATGGTGTCCACGCACCTTTTAAGTGCTTTTACCTTGTGTCTTCAGTTATGCTTCATTTTATTAAATTGCCTTAAGGAAATGAATCGTAATATCCATTGGAATGGCAATATAACATTGGGTCTTATTCTATAGAACCATACATGGAAACTAAAGAGGACTGTTTTCAAAGTAGCACAGTCTGTATGCAATTATTGTTGCTATAATTCTTATTAAAAAAAAATGTTACACATGAAAGTAATATGTCTATCTTTTCTACTGGAACATTCTGGGGTATACACGAAGCAGGGATAAGCATAGAGAAGTGAGCCAGTGCAGAAGTTGCCACCAATCAGCTTTGTAATCATGTTTATCAAGTGTATTCTATAAAATTATACAGCAGCTGATTGGTTGCCACTCTTTTTCACTGCCTCATAAATAGACCCCTATACAGTATCAAATATTTTATGTGGCTCAACCCAATCTATAATGGCATATACAGTCTTCTTCATTGATCTTCATATATGACAACATAAGCTAAAGGGGCATACACACTGGGCAATTTTAGCCCATTTTCTAATCAATCTGACTAGATCGCTTAGAAATTAAGCACAAATTGCTTTGTTTGTATGACCCTAAATGATGGGGATGTGCGTTCCCGCACGTCGCCATCGCCTGATCAATCTTGACTACATGTAGTCAAGATCTAGTCAAATCACCAGTTTCTACTCGGAGAACACTGGTTAGCACAGTTCGCCCATACACATGGACAATTTTGCAAGCCCTGTGTACTGAGCGATCTGACTAGACTAGATCGCTAAGCACACCAGGATTAAGCAATTTGGGGTCTCTGCATAAGAGCCTAATAAAGTGTATAATGGTCTAATCCTCAGGTTCCCAAACACTGTCCTCAAGGCAAGTCTAGGTTTTAAGGATAACCATGCTTAGATACAGGTGAATCATTATTTCCATGAACATCTTTTTTTCTCAGACATAGCTATCCTTAAAACCTGGACCATTAGGGTGCATTGAGTACCAAGTTTGGGATCCTCTAGTGCAGACATGTCCAAACTGTGGCACTCTAGCTGTTGTGAAACTACACATTCCAGCATGCCTTGCCATAGTTTTAGCATTCCCTAATAGCAAAACTGTGGCAAGGCATGCTGGGATGTGCACTTTCACAAAAGCTGGAGGGCCATAGTTTGGACATGCCTGCTCTAGTGTAATACATTAGCCAAATTAGCAGAAGCATTTGAAATATCTTGTTTAGAGTGATCACTTAATATACTCCTGAAAATGTATGAACACTTTGATGTTGGAATTACGAGGATCTCAGTAATAGAACGTGTATGATTTAAGCCCTGGCAAACGTTTACAAATGTCTTGATTGTGTTTTGTTGGCCAGCTTGCGGTGCCATGGACATTGTTAAAATTGTGTAACATGAGAACAATCGTGATGGATAATATATAGATATATAATATATATTAAGTTGACTATATTAGAAAGTGGTGCTATCCAAGAAAATGTTTATTTGCTTCTTTATTTTTTGAAAGGGTGGTACACTACAGGAATATATTTTCATAAACAAATCTATGTTTAATTACTAGGAAGAGCGCCCTTCACACCCGTTTATTTAACACTGAGAGCCAACTGCTGCTGTAGCTCTTGAAATGTACCCATAGAGCACATTGGTGCCACCTGATTTAAAATGATAGAACGTTGACAGTGTGACTGAGAAGTGTATACATTTTTAATCATCTGTGGTTCTAAAATCCTAAATCAATTAACTTTTTGGAAAAAGGCCCTGGTTTGGTTCCGTCCTAGTCAAAGCACAACACCTGTGATGAATTTAATGGAAGACTCAGAATTTAAATTACTCTATTAACCATTAAGCGCCTTAAAAGTAACTCTACTGTTTACACAGGTCATAGTAGAAGGAGAACTTGTGGAATTGCTCCCAGAGGAAACCAAAAACTATAATACCTGAGACTGTTGGTTTAATTTTCCTTGTTGCATTTTAAAATAAAATAATGTAACTTATGGTCAACCTAATCTAACTCGTTTACAGTAATTTAAGTGGCTTATGTAATATTTTAAGTCTCCACAAATTTCTCTCATCCGAACTCGTAATGTGTTGCTTTATTGGTACTTTTCCTGCAGAAGTCAAAAGGTCCATTCTGTAACCCATGACAATGTGTTATGTCCTAATGTACCAATATCTGATCCAAATAGTGTATCATACTGTGTATAATAAAGTAGCATTGTAGGTAATATAGTAAGTGTAAATAGTTAAGAGAATTATAACCTAAATCAGTGGCTAATATATATATATATATATATATATATATATATATATATATATATATATATATATATATATATATATATATATATATATATATGCCATAATTGTAGAATAAAGTTTGCAAATGTAATGCTAAAGGTATTTTGTACAGCATCTGGGTTCTAAAAGGTGCCTTATATTAAGTTTACCATTAATTGCTTTGTCTTGTAAACAGACTATGTCCAATGTATCATTTCTAAGTAAATAAGCTTATTTTAGTAAACACTTGTCTTGTATGTTTCTCCAGTATTCTGATCTTGTTTTTCATGACTTTTAAATATAGGGTTCTGTTTACTAAAGGTGCGTACACACGGGGCGATATATCGCTCAATGCCCCCTTTTCATCGGCGACCAGAGATGGTCACCGATGAAAAGAAACCTCTGGCGGCGGTGCCGCAGAGGTAATCAGCTGGTCGCAGGAGCAAGCTCCTGCGACCAGCGATTAGAACGGGGCTGAAAATGGGAGCGCGCACACTCCCATCACTGGCAATATGGTCACCAGCGACCATATTGCCAGCGATATCAGCCCCTATCACTGCCGTGTGTACACGGCTTAAGTCTTCCATGGAGATAAAGTACCAGCTAATTGACTATTAACTGCCATGTTACAGGCTGTTTTGGAAAGAGGAAAGTTAGGAGCTGGTTGGTTGGTACTTTATCTCTGTCCATGTTTTTACAGCCAAGGCTTAGTAAATAGTATTTTAACTTTTATAAGTAAATAACGCTGCATATGGTTAACTCTTACATGACACCTACTAAAAAAAAAAACATTATCCAGATAAACAAAACACTGCTCAGTACAAAGCAGAATAAACGGGTCTTATCTTTAAGGAGACATGTGATGCTTCCCTTACAGGAACAGTTATTGTTTGGAACTGAGGTTTCCGTTAATAATGTGTAAGCAATGCGCAGGCCGGCCACTTCCTGACATCCATTTATACTTCCAAGGACTTTATAATTGTGATAGGAATGTTAGAGTCCTAGCGTTTGAATACCCGGACAGTTGCTCCATAAGTAAATTTGGGTTATTGATTACAAAACCGTTAATGATTTAATCCTACGATGGATATCCTTCAGCAGAATTTCCGGTTATCAATTATGTTACTAAAATGAAGGCATCACAGGGACGCCTTGTGTGAAAAAGTACAGACTTTCTACATCCATATAAATAGCCATTTAATTGAACGAGCTGCTACTAATAAACTGCATTCTGTGTTTACCAGGAAGGGAACGCAGTAAAAACCACCGTAACGCCAGATCGAACATCAAACTTTGCATTCCGGAGCTTGTAGTGTCTGGACCGGGAGGTTTTTCGTCCAGGGGTCCCTGTGATAGCTTTCCCCAGGGACATGGGGAAGGGGTGATTACAGCCTCCCCGTGTGGTCTGGACCATTACGGTTTTTATTTTTATTCTCCTCTCCCTGGTGACAGGTGTCAGGGCAGCCTCACCGGATGGGACACCCCCGGCAATGCACCCTGGACACTACAAGCTCCAGAATTACATATATTGATGAATAGAGCCTGTCCGGTTTTTACCCATACCCCCAGGAAGTGCTACTATATCTACTGCCAACAGTGATTTATGATGCTTAACTATAAGCCTTGTGCTGATGCGCTCTTTCTCACATTCAGTTCTAATGGGCATTCAAGAGATCTCGCTACTATTGTCTGGAGCCCGGCAGCGTCCGCAGCCTCTGCAGTGGCTGTGAATGGGGTAACAACTGCAGCTATCAGAGCATACAGTGCTACTGACCATTCTTACGTTGTCCCACGCATCTGCATATATTAAAGATAGCAGCGCCAGTAATGACGTGGAGGGAAAGCGCCTCTCTCATGTTGCATACACTGCCGCATTAATAGAGGAGGAGCTGCATCAGTACTTAAACCACTTTTCTCACATACTGCCGCATAATACAAATACCCCAAAGTCCGCAAGGAGCTCACATTATCACGTTATCTGGCAGCAGAGTGTCTCATCAACTGTCACATTTTAAAAATCCATAGGTGAGCAGGAAAACATGAACTGTTTGTGGTCCTGTTCTAAAAAAATGATGGCTAGAATCTAACCCCACATCTACGTTTTGAAAAATTTGACAAGTCTCCCACAAAGATCTATACATCAGCATGGATTATGACTACTACAGCAGTCTCCAGACAATATTTTTGTAGAAAACACATCTTCAGGAAGAGTACAGTATTTTACCATCTTTCAACACTTGAATATTGGACAAGGACCTCCTATAGGATACATATGGATGGCCGTCAGTATAATTACCGACAACCTGCCCCAACCAAACCCTACCTTTCAGCAGGCTGACACTAACCCTCCCCATTAGTGCCTAACTATAACTCCTGTACACCAGCACCTAAATCTAACCCCTCCTCCCTGCAGCCTAACCCCCTTCTAAGTGCCTAACTCTCCTTCCCCATACCCTAACCTCCCCTCTACCTCTTAAAGCCTAACCCTAAGTCGTCGTCGTCGTCGTCCCCCCCACACATTAGTGCTGCCCTAGACCTATCATCTATCCCTAGCATAGCATTAGCATCCCAGCAGTCAGGATTACGGCACCGGCATTACAACTGATGTCTGCATTCTGGTGCTGGTCTCCCTGCGGTAGTCTGGATACTCAACCATTACCCCCCAGCATCACCTCCTACACTCTCTCCTCATTTCCCTACATGCTCGCCCTCTCCAGTTGACAACCTGTGTGCGTATCCAGGTTTTTGTGCATGCTACCCTTTTACTGGAAGGAGTACCCTTGCTTTATTAGACTCTCCTCAACCTGGCAAAGTTTCAAACGGGCACTGAAAACCCAACGGTTTATCCAGGTGAGAGGCCACTTGCTTTACCTGCCACCATGTTTTTGTCAGTCCCTGCCATGCTGACTTCCTGCCTTCAGGCCTACTTGCCTGCACCACATGTCTCCAGCTCCCTCAATTTATTAATCTCCTTGGAGCAGGGCCCTCCTTCCTCCTGTTCTCACAGCTCTCTTCTCTCTCACTTCAATTACAGTTCTCTCCTACACAATAGATTCCTGCAAACTTATACCCCTTTTCCACTAGCAAAAAAACCCTGGTCGATGCGCAGGGATGCACATCGACCCGAGTTTTTTGCTAGTCAAGACACGTCCCCAGGAAAAATCTTAGGTTGATTGACCAGGGTAGTTATCTGGGTTGGACCTGGGAGCATGCAGTGGAAATGGGTAGCAGTTTATGCTTGCAGAGGGAACTCCAGGTCCCTCTGGTTACCTCTCCTAGTGTTTGCTGTGCTGCCGACCACTGCAGATCGGGCAGCCTGTTAGCACCTCTAATACCCATTTCCCAACGCACCTCAGACTTGGGTATTTGCCAGGTTTGGTGACATGTTGACCAAACATTCAATTTGACCCAGATTATAAGAAGGGTTAAACCCGTTCGCCCTCAGGCGCTGGACCTGTGTTTGGTGTCCATACCAGTATTGCAATGCAGCTGTAGAGAGGAGCAGCCACCAGCAAATGTATTCCTGATGGTCCAATACATCGATAATGTTTGTAACGATGTTTATACAGAAAGTTCTTGCCCACTAATCGCATCGTTACGGCGTTATTGAGACCTCACAAAACATACTCCACATCTCCCTTCCCACAACTCCCGCCTTCTGGCTGCTAAACCTCTCTTCCACCACGATTTCCTCCTACAAAACCTCATTGCTCAGACACCTTAGCAATGCTGCGAGGGCAAGTATACCAGTCCTGTGAAAAACCACGACCCCCCCCCCCCCCCCACACACACACACACACACACACGCAAATCCTGGTTTGTAAAAATTAACCATTATATGTCCATGGATTATGTTTTACTATCCTCAGTCGACAAACACTCTGATTTTGCAGCCATTTGGCTTCCTTGGCTGGAGTATAGATCCTCGCAAGACTACAAAGATTCTATTTTGTAGGCAATCCAGCTGAATACAGATCCAGACTATTTTAGCCTTCAATCGCCTTCAGCACCCTAACCTCGAGAAAGGTCAGCCCCCCCCCCCCTCTCTCTCTCTCTCTCTCTCTCTCTCTCTCTCTCTCTCTCTCTCTCTCTCTCTCTCTCTCTCTCTCTCTCTCTCTCTCTCTCTCTCTCTCTCTCTCTCTCTCTCTTCTTTTCTTTCCCCTTTTCTTATTCTGCACTTCTATCTTTACCTTGCATACCCTAGTCTGATTGCATTATTGCAAATACCCGCATCACAGGACCAGGAACAGCGGGGACTGCGACAAGGAGCGCAGTGGCAGCAGCGGAGGGGGGCCGCATCGCAGCTCCCCCCCTCCACAGAGGTAAGAACCGCCGCTGCTGAAATCCATGTTCAGGAATACAGTTTTGCCCTTCAGCAAACCCTCATGTTGAATGAGAAAAGACTATTTCATGTTTTAAAGAAGCTGTTAATTGTATTATCCAATATCAATGCTTTGTTTTATTTATTTTACAATTGTGTTGTTTAGCAATGCATGCTTTGTCTTGTTAACATGAAACAACTGGAGAGCCATAGATTGCCTACTGCTCCCCAAACAAGGAATGGTCAGCGGACAGACATGGCTCACTTTCTCTGCAAAGTGGCAAAGGGAGAAGTGCAGCATGGCAACTTTTCCTGGCAAGTGCCGTGACCACTCATACTATTCTCTGCCCCAGGGATGCTCTGTTCTTTTATTTTTTTACCAATTTGATAAAGAGATTCCTGCGCAAAGGTATTTATCAAAGCAGAAATGTGACCTTTGTATAAAAAAAAAAAAAAATCTGTCCTGTTCAGTATAACTTTATCGATATCCATTTACCTTTTTACATTTGGATATAGCACTTTGTGTATCCTGATGGCTTACAGACAATGTCTAGGTTGACATGCATAAGCTTAGCGTTGGCAAAAGGTCGACATGGAAAAGTTGTCCCATGAAAAGGTTGGCATGAAATTTTGGGACATTTTTAATTTCAAACTTTACCATCCACCTGCGCCAAAGCATTGCACGTGCACCAGTACACAAGTTAGGGTCCGCATGCTCAGGTGTTGACATTGACACCAAATAAAGGTGACAAATGCATGTTGACCTCTTTGTGTGTAATGACTGTGGACCTAGACATTGTCTGTGAGCTGTACCACACCCGCCTCTTCTAAAAGTGAAAAGAGGAATGAATGTTGCCCATAGCAATCAATAAGATTCTAGCTATCGTCTCTTAATTGCATCCTATAAATGATCAAATCTGATTGGTTGCTATAGGCAACATCCCCACATTTCAGGTTTATAAGCTTTAGTAAATGTACCATAAAACATTGGGTGTTCCCTTGGTCAGGTCCGATGTCTCTCAAACGCCCACCCGGTGTTCCCCAGGTCAGGTCCGATGTCTCCCAAATGCCCACCCCTCCCCCTCCCTTCCCTATCCTTTTGTCCAGTGGCAGTTTTACATATGGGCTGCAGCCAACTACCCCCCTCCCCCCCCAGGTAAAATCTACCACTGTTTTCTGCCTACATGAAGCCAGATGCAGTTTGTGAGACTGCACTGGCTTCACTGTAAATGGCAGTGACTTCCTATTGTCCAGTCACTCAAGGCAGTCCCAATGGGAGGAATTCCCTCCCTCCGGGATGCCCCACAAAGGGTTCTGCGCATGCCCCGGACCACGGAATATGCTTCCAGGGATTGCTGCAAAAGCAGCCCATAGAGGCAGAGGCCAGTGCATGTGCTGGGGACTGGCAGCTGGGACTGGGATTTGCAGCTGCGACAGCTGTAGCTGTAGCGGGGACTACAAGCACAGTAGCGGCGGCAGCAGCAGACAGAGGGGGAGGCCCACATTGTGGCAGCCTCCCTCCTCCGTAGAGGTAAGAGCCGCCGCTGCTTTTGTCCCCCTCCGATTGTCAGTGATTCGCCCCCTTAAGGTAGCATTTATCAAGCGATTTATAAGTAGAAGCTAATTGATTGCTATGGGCAACTTATCCAGTCTTTTCACTGATTCCTACATCTGTATCAACTGTAACAAGACTTTTTGTTTGTTTTACTTTATATAGCTATTTCTGGGTACTTTTTATGGGAATTACCTGGATTGACTGCAACAGATAATCAAGTAAATATTTTAGACAGAAATCTTTATAAATCCAGAAGTATGCCTTATTGCTGATATGTTTTTACATTGTCAAGATTCTACGGGAAATATGTTTTTAGTACAAATATATAACAGTATCAAATTGACCTGACCCCAGCTGACTTTGATCTTCAGAGAAATCAATTACTGTCTGTGAGGGCACATCTTAATATGAAGGACAGTTGACATGAGCTGCACTCTGACACCTGTTATTCTGCATTTCAGCCATATCCAACATGTCCAGAATGGATTTGATTATCTGTTTCAAGAACTGGTTGGGTCCTGTGGATTGCTGCTGCAGAATTGTATATGTGACTCAGTACAGTTAATATAACTGAAGTGTTGGATTGGAGTTTGGGCACACAGGGGCAGCATTGAGCTATATTTTGAACATGTTCTAAAAGAAAAATCTTAAATGTTCTTTATTCGTATGGCGACACCAAGTGTCCAGATCGCTGAACAGAGAAACAATTACATTGAAAATATAGCAGTTTATTTTAAACAGACATTGATAAAAACATTTTTTTTTTAAATGGCCAATCTATGTGCATACTGCCAGAGGATGTATCACATCTGCCCAGCGAGAAATGGTGACGCTGATGGTAGCAACATGGTAATACAATGGATTATTATATAGAAGTTTTTTTTTATATTTTCAATATGTAATCCAGTTCTGATTAGAGATGTGCGCGTCTGGATTGCGCATTGAAAAAATGGTGGAGGATTACATTTGTGACAGCATCCAAGTAGACATTTTAGACAGTCTGTACCTGTACTGGCAGGAAAAAAATAAATTGTGGAGGCCCCTGTACAAACTACCTCTATTTTACCTGAGTTGTCTCCCCTCCAGTGTGTACTCCAAAAGGGTTTTTAGTGCAGCCGGGAACCTTGTCATCGAGCGGCGTAGGATGTCGCTTCCACAAAATGTGGAGAAGATGATGTTAATCAAAATGAATTATCCATTCTTCAAGGAAGACCAGCAATTGCCTCCAGAGACTACAGAGGGACCTGTGATTATGGATTCCAGCGGGGACGAATTGATAATGTGTGAGTATGAGGATGTACGTAATGAAGGGGGTGAGGAATCGGAGGATGAGGATGATGACAACATCTTGCCTCTGTAAAGCCGATTTGTACAGGGAGAGATACTTTGCTTTTTTTTGTGGGGGCCCAAACAAACCAATCATTTCAGCCACAGTCATGAGGCAGACCCTGTCGCTGAAATGATTGGTTTGTTAAAGACAGTGTGCATGTCTTATTTACGTAACATAAGGGTGGGTGGGAGGGCCCAAGGACAATTCCATCTTTCACCTATTTTCTTTGCATTATGTGCTCTTTGGAGCTTTTTTGTCAGTTTTTTAAACTGCCATCCTGTCTGCCACTGCAGTACCAATCCTAGATGGGCCACATGTTTGTGCCACCCACTTGTGTCACTTAGCAAAGTAGTCCAGCTACCTCGGTGCAACCTTTTGGCCTAAAAAACAACATTGTGGGGCGTGAAGTATTAAGGATAGACTGGAAATGAGTGGATATTAATGTTATTGTGGTTAATAATAGCGTAGGAGCAAAAAGACATTCTGCAGTTTTAGTGATTTTTTATATATCGTCCCCCCCCCAAAAAAAAAAATACAGATCCACGAAACACAACAAAACCCAAAACACTGAAGGGTGGTGTTTTGGAACAATTACAGATCCAGAACACTCCTGGAGATACAGATCCAGAACACGATTCACAAAACACTGAAAGTTGCAGATGCACATCCCTAGTTCTGACAGACCCCTCATGCTCTCTGTGCTTCTCTTCACTGTCTGCATGCCACTACAGTGCAAGCTGACCACCATCACTCAGTACAGCCCCCAGCTTGACTGTGTCACCAAGGCAAGCAGGTAAGTTGTCTGGTGCTGGAGGGAAAGGTGTGCTGTGTGGTGGGCAGGGAAGTGGAGAGTCTGTGCTGCAAGGGAAACACTGGGGTCTAGGGGGCCGATTCACACCCGATTGCCATACCGTGTAATAAGCATAAAGTCTGCTAGTACAAAATAAAGAACTGCTAAACGTGCAAAAGAATTAAAAATAATAGCACATTTTGTAACCAGTTTTAAATACAGTACATGTTGATAAATTAATTTTGAAACACCCAGACCCATGTTTCCATCTTTGCTCTACCACATGTCAAATGCTGGATGCATCTCTCAGCCATAGTGTTATTCTGTTGCCACCATGTCCACGGTAATCTTGAAAATGAATTATGCAATTAAGTCCTGCCATGGTTATGTGTGCGGTTAATGGTGAGGATCTGAAGTCTGACACCAAATAATCTGAGCCATAAACATGTTCCACCAAGGTTCTGTGCTGCCAGAGCACACATATATTTATTTTCAAATGATATACATCTTTCTATATGTCCTGAAGTCATACAATACAAAAGCAGAACAAATATACTATTGTGTACATCTATCTACAAATATCATGTAATTATAAAATGTCACTAAACAAAACATAAAAATACACTCTAGGAAAATAAAAATACACTCTAGGACAGCATAACATATGCAACTGCTATCTACATGCAATAAATAAGTGAGCAATCAATGAAACATTCCAGTGATAGGCTAACTTAAAGCTGTACTTCCACCCAATGATAGGTGTTCAGCAGTGACACTACTGCTGGTTACCACCGGTACATCCATATTCACCTATCTGCTGGGCAGTATATGGAGCAGACTTTCACACTTTTTCCTACTGTAGTTAGCATTTTAATCTCAACGCAGCAGCATTCAAAGTTGCTTACAGTATCCTAGGCATTTAGGAATAGTGTTGCTCTCTTAAACATTTGGTGTAAAGTGGCAAATTAAGCACAATGATGCAAGGAAACAGATACTGTAATATCTGAATAGGGCGCCTTTATTGAGCTACTTTGTCAAGCTGCAACAATAAGAAAGGTATACAAAGTTATAGGTACACAAAGTAAAAACAGGGGTAGTTGCGCTATATTAGGTGGTATCCCTTCAAGGCACTTCCTCCAATCAAGCTTGAAATAGCTGCATGAGGAGCGAAACGCGTCGGGCATTGGTACACTAGAATTGCTGCTACACCCATCTCGCACATCCATTTGTGCTATCCCGGACTATAGGATCCTTACACAGGCTTTGGCAACAATTGTGGAGGAACGCCAATTCTCTAATATACCTGCTGAAGACCTAATACTAACTCACACTTCAGGTATTCCATTGCTGGGAGGAATGCCACCCCCCCCTCCCCCTCACACACACATACACACTCTGATTGGAGGAAGTGCCTTGAAGGGATACCACCTAATGTCCCCATATTGGAACGAATTGCACCTTTTTGGGCCCAAAAAGTAAGAGACACACAAGGAGATGAGGTGAACAATCCAATACAAATGCGCACAATTTATTGCAGCTATTCTATGCATATTTTATATTTATTTATTTTTAATTAACTTATTTTTAGGCTATTAAGCCAATACTTTTTAAAGTGTTATAATAAATGCTAACTGTATATCATACAAATAACTTTTCTTAATTATTGCAACCCCTACCTACTATATAGCGCAACTACCCCTGTTTTTACAATGATGCAAGACTTAAACCATGGTGCTACACACTGGTATCTGTCCTCCATCTTTTGCCTTTTACCTAGGTCAATGTCTGAATCCTACATGGGCTGCATGGAATGCCAGCATCTGTGTCTAGGTTAGCCATTAGTGGTATCACATGGCGGGTGTAGGCCGCACCCCATTATCACCCAACAGGGGACACACACCAATGTGCCAACATGAGACAAAACATTTTGTGCAGCACCCGGCTTGTGTTACAGTATAGGAGCTGGCACTGCAGCCAGAGCTGTCTCCCTTAGCCCCAGATTGACGAAAACTAGGGGTTTGGACCAAGAGGCCACACCCATACACACAGGGCGACACCCTGACCTGGAAAGCCACACCCCCTTTGCAAGCGTGCACAAATATTATGGCCTCTCGCACTGGGTGTCATTAATGGTATAGGTGCCACTGTATCCCTGCATTGTACTTTTGTTGAACTAGTAATGCAAATGCAACATATATTTTAAATGAAAGGGTTTGGTGGGATGAATGCCGCGTGGAAGTCATACAGTTAGTCGTGCGTGGGTTGGGATAATTGAGGATAGGAACATAAATCTGTTAATGAAAGTACAGCTTCAACCATTTTTAACATTGCTCGCCATTACATCTTGACAAAGTACATTTAACCCTTTAAATGCCAGCGTTGCTGTGAGAGATCCAAAAAATATCCGTTAAAAATGCCAGCGCCGCTCACAGCGACTGTTCTTTTTTGGGTGCAGTATTTAATTACACCTCATATAATTAACTTGGCTGTATTTGTTTTTATTTATACTAAAAGAACAATTGCTGGCATTCTTAGCAGATATTTTAAGGATCGCTCACAGCAATGTTGGCACTCAAAGGGTTAAAAACATCAAATGAAAAAAGAAGAATGTATATAGAGTGTAAGAGTCTATACCAGTACTGTAGAAAAGAGGTGGTGTGTTTTTAGGTTCTTTAGTAACCTACTCCTACACTGCACATATACAGGGCCGTATTTCAGTGCCATAGTGCCCCTAGGCACCACATTTTTTTGCCCCCCCCCCCCCCTCCCCAAACGAGACGGAGACGGAGACCTTCAGCAGCGCAGGGCTGCAGTTCACGGGTTGATCCCTGGCAGCACAAAGCTGGGGGCGGGGCCTGATCCCCATCTAGCTGCCACAGTCACCACCGTGCTGGGACGCCTGCTCTCAAGTCCCTATCTAGCCGCCAACGGGTCCCCACTCCTGCCTCAGCAAAGGTCAGACAGAGAGGAGCCCAGGCTGCAAACGGGTGGGGAAGGGGGACATCGCAGGGCAGCTTCACTCTATCCCCAGCGCCGGAAGCACTATGCTGGCTGCTTTTCCCTGGCGCCGGGTGCTTAGCAGCACCACTCGTTCTCCAGCGCCGAAAGTGCCATGACAGGGCTGCCGCTTTCCGGCGCTGGTCAGCACTTGATCCCCAGCACACAACTTCCCAGAAGCTGAAGGCAGAGCTAGGGGAGGGGGGCAGCACTTGCCGCACGGCGCAAAAGTCATTTAAAAAAAAAGTGACAAATCACGCCACTACTTGCCGCCCCCAGCAGGTGCCGCCCATAGGCCCGTGCCTCATGTGCCTAGTGGGACATCCGGCCCGGCACATATATGTATATAATGTATAAGTTACTAGTGCCACTTATACCAATTTTTTCTTCTGTCTATTACAGGTTGAGTCTCCCTTATCTGTGTACAGTATTCCCGCCTTTTTACCTTGTCCCGTGGTGTCCACAGTGGCCATGGGAATCCTCTTCAGCTGCATCCCCGGTCCCAAGGATGCATTGCGCAGACGCACCGGTGACATCACAGGCGCACTCGTGCAATGCAACCCTGGGACTGGAGATGCAGCTGAAGAGGATTCCAGGGGACACCGTGGATGTCGGGGGAGCAGGTAAGTGTGAAAAAAAAATATTTCAAAATCCGCAAAAACCCCTTATCCAAAATGCTTGGGGTCCTGAGCATTTCGGGTAAGGAATACTTAACATGTATAGGTAAACTTCTGAATTTGAAACTGACCTTTTCTAAAACATAATGTTATGCTATCTTGAGCAACATTAGGTCTTCACACGGTTGTTGTCATTTTTTTTTACCATTAATGGATTCATGAACTATGACTATATTATAATAGAATGTTTATGATGCTCCCTTTTAGCAGTATTACTACCTATGGAAAGCATCTGCTTTCAAAGACATTGCTTTATACTAACACAATGCCTAAAAATACAATTATATATAAACTATTTTTCCCTAGTGAAATGAACTGTTCAACAGTACAATTCTACTTTATTTACTGTAACATATATATGTATTTGATTATAGTTTTTCTTAAATTCTTTCTGTGCTACATTATGAGTGTAAGTGCCTATATCTGCAGTAGGGTGAAATATCTTGTGTGTATGTATGTATGTATATATATATATATATATATATATATATATATACATATATATGCAGGTAAGTGTCCACAGACACTATGCAGCGGCACTACAACGGATTTACCTCAGCAAATGTAGAAACAGACCCACAGGCTAAACAAGGCTGCTATATATATATATATATATATATATATATATATATATATATATATATATATATATATATATATATATATATATATATATACGGTTTTGTAACTGTCCCCTGGGCCATACAGTTAGTTCTATACTGGGCACCCAGATGTGATATAGATGGATTCTGAAACAACTGTGTCTTCTGGCTGCTCCTCTTTGTGCTGTGGCCGGTTTCTCTCTCACAGTGTTGTCCATGTGATATCATGCCATCTCCCTTGCCTGTCTCAATTAAAATAAAACTTTATTGTACCAGGCATCCATCGCAATTGACAGTAGCTGCCCGGGACCTCAAATAGATCTACCTGTAACTGCTGGCTATGCTGCTGCAGTGATCAGCAGGGTGAAGGATGTGGTTATAGAAAGATTTCTAGATGCCTCTTGTGCCAACGTGGCAACTGGAGTCCTACGCTTTCATGGCCTCCAGGGTTCTGCCACCGCTGTTTAATAAATGAACTATAACAGTATATATAATATATTGGGGCACATTTACATCATTCTGTCATTTTGTAATTCAATTCAGAAGTTAAAGGTTACATTTTTGTAATGAAGGTTACATTTTCTTTTTATCCATGTCATAAATGTAACAGATTCCTATGCTTTGGCTTTCCTGTCCAGATGAGGAGAGTGAGGTTGTGGTGAGAAGTGCAGAGAGTATTAGGTGTAGGTCATATATTGAAATTAGTTTAAAGGAAGAAACATTGATTTGAATCCTACATAAAGACGGAAAAGGAACATACAACAGAGCATTGTCTTACAGCATTAGAGAAGCATGACATCCCCCTTGGAGAGCTAACCATCAATGATTTGTCCATAATGTCTACTGAAACTCTTCTCACGTTTTGTAGACCAGATAGCCAGCCAGAGATGTTCCGAGTGAGTTTGCCATGATTGACCCCTGCAGCAGTTCAAACCAAACTCTCTCACCCTTTCTCAGTTCGACCAATGCAAACTTGTGCTTAAGGCTTTCTGCTGGCTGAGTGCTGCTGTTGTGAAGAACGAGTTTGGGCCTTCCATTGAAAACCAGTTGTCCTAATGCATTACCGACACCAAAGTCCACTGTGATTGCAAATGCATATACTCCACTATAAGGTGCGACAAACTGACCATCTTCAGCGGAAAAGGCATTACCGTAATTTATAGTAATATCACTGAATCTTATCAAATGTGCTCCTTTTGCCCCCTTGGAAAAGCCAGCCGAGAATGCAACAGGGAAATCTAAATGAGAAAAATAAACATACTGTAGTTAATTTGGAATTGGTTCTATTTTAGATACCTTTATGGAACTATTTACGCAAGTGTCACTTATAGTAAGAACCAGGTTCTATGTAACATGTCATATATTCTCTGTGGCTAATTAATTATGCACTTATTCCTAATAGCGATTTTTTTCTATCATCTGCTTTAAAAATTGTCTGTATTACCTTAAGTCAGGCATGTCCAAACTATGGCCCTCCAGCTGTTGTGAAACTACTCATCCCAGCATGCCTTGCCACAGTTTTAGAATTCCCTAATAGCAAAACTGTGGCAAGACATGATGGGAGTTGTAGTTTCACAACAGCTGGAGGGCCATAGTTTGGACATTCCTGCCTTAGGTATTTTTTTAAAAGGTATATTGGTTCTTTCTTTTATATTACTTAAATTAGCTTTACAATAAATAGCTTACTCAATTTCTTCCCAATGATTCTTAATTACATTAGGAATCTGATGACTGGGAAGTAACTGCATGAAGCCATATCCACTGTCATTATCTTAATTAATTAATTAACTAATTAAGCACTCTTGCTGAAAATATCCATTCCTAGAAGGGTTGCCAGTCATGGGCAAAAGGGTGGTACTATGTTAGGTTGGCAAAATCTATGTTAACACCAGAAGGTCAACAGTGACAAAAGATCAACACAGAAAAGGTTGACATATGAAAAGGTAGATGTGAGTTTTTCTGTTGTTTGTTGATGAATGAGCATGCAGACCCCCAATTATTTTACTGTGTCCCATAGCATGGTTTGCAAGCTTCCGGCCAGGTGCCATGTTCCGCTACCACTGTGATTGGCACACTTTACCACCACGTAGAATCCAATTGGGAACAGTAAAATAGGAAGAAGTTAAAAAAAATAAAAAATATCCCCAAAAACTCAAGTCGACCTTAACATGTCAACCATAGCCACATTAACCATATGCATGGTGACCATATCATTTCGACCTATCATCCAGATCACTCAGCGAAGATACACTCACTCACAGGTCGCTGCATTCGTATTATGTGACTTGAAAACACACCCACACGTTTTCGTGTAATCTCTTGACTCTAGCCATTGCATTCTTTTTTTTTCCCGCCATATTTATTTATTTATTTATTTACAGGTTCTTATATAGCGCAGCAGATTCCGTTGCGCTTTACAATAGTATCCTTACCTTTCATCGAATTAGGGGGCATATTTACAAAATATTTGTGAAGTCATCATTTTACTTCTCCTTCTGGGCACTGAGCCCTAGCAGATGACACTGCTCGTAATCCCCTAGTTGCAACCATTGTTGTGACATACCCCATCATCCACCAGGGTAAAACAATCTCATGCCATAACATTCTCATGCTAATAGCTGGTTGAATGTAAGCTGGTTGACTAGCATGGATGTGCCTGTCCTCCCCACTTCTTACCTAGCCTGGAGTGGTTGTGGTGCAACATCTTCTTGGGAGTGTGATGCTGGGAACGTGACCTCATTGCCCAACTCCACCCTCCCTGTACATTGACATGGAGGTGCAGCCAATACCTTTTCTGCGACCAGAGTTTGGCATCAGTGGCTAGAGCCCCACAAAATATTTCATGACCTATGTTAATACTGTATACCATAGTAATAACAAGGACTAGCATAACTATTTACTCTGGATCAATGGTCCAATGGTCCAATTCTCCTATTCTGGTTTGTCTTGCCTCTATTGCTGCTGTGGAAGCTGTTTGGCGGTTGCACCACTCCCTACCCCTAAATTCCCCCCCCCCTCCTCCCACACACACACACACACACACACACACACACACACACACACACACATATATATATATTCTCACTGCTTGGAAGAGATGGGACAGATCAGAGATAATGGGGGCCACTGGTTGGTTCCCCTGTACCCCTGAGGGCCAGTCCAACCCTACAGTTGATTATTGTATAGATGTTTTTATCTTTTTATAGTCCCTTTGGAATTAAGTCTTATTACTCAGATCTACAAACTTGTTAATGGCTGAAGATGGAAGAATATAACTTTAAAAGTTTGTGACTTTACCCGAAAAGGATTACAGAAATATACATTTAATTTAAAATGCTTTTCAGGGTTGTGGATTTGAAATAATGATGGTATTTTTATGTGTACTCTTCCTAATTGACTTTATGGTTTTTCACTTTCTCTACAAACAGGGATTCTGAAGCTGCTCCAAATTCTATTAAGCTGATTGAATTCAATAGCTGCTCGTAAATAATATATCACAGACATAAACTGGTAATAGATTCCTGGAGAAGAATTCATTTATGAGTCACCCATCAAATGTAAAATACAGAAAAATGGTATTATACACCAGTTCCAATTCACAGTATATAGTTAACACTGTGGAAAACCTCCATGCAGTTATGTGCTTAATAAACCATGAAATGGTAAGGTGCACGAAACACCGATCCAATGAGTCCATTGATTACAGAGCTGTATTCTCAGGCTAATATCAATAATAACCTGGTTCCAGAGCTAGCTGAAGGGATATCCAGTCACTAGGTTGACACCAGATGGTTGACTTGGACATGGTTACCATAGACAAAAGGTCAACACATGAAAAGGCCGCCAAGTTTTTTAAACTTTTTTTTTTTTCATACTTGAACACCAACTGGGAATGGTAAAGTATAGCGAGTAGGGTACCTTGCCCAAAGCATGGAGAGCAAAGCAATACACTAATTTGGGGACCATTTGATGAACTATACAATTTGACACCCATAAAATATGAAAAACTTTTGTCTATGTCAATCTTGGGCATGTTGACAATTTTTTGTTGACCTAGACATTTTGACCTTGTATATCATAACCAGCTGAAGTGGGGCCACTGAACCAGTGTCGTTATCTTGTGCCATTTATAAATGGCAAAATAGGTTTTATTAAAACTTTCATGTAGAAATGTCTTATTTCAGTGTAATTCATACAATGTACTTTTTCCCTTTTTAAAATTTTACCAGCTCTGTCATACAGTATATTCAGATCATTCCATTATAGCTACTGAGCACCCCAATGACATCATACCCTACAGCTACACCAAATGGTAATGTACAAATCACTTGTCACTAATACCCCTTTTCCACTAGCAAAATTAACCTGGGTCGATGTGCTAGTGGAAATGCAAAATCCCGGGTCACTCCAACCCGGATAGTTACCTGGTTTGGACTTGGGATACTCCCGTGTCTCATTCACTACAATACAAAGCCACCTGATGATTTCACCTGCTCGGCTTTATACCTGGTCGGTTGGCCAGTGGGAAAGGCTTTGCAATCCAGGTCGCAATCCCAAAATCCCGTATGTGACCCAGCTTACAAGTGGAAAAGGGGTACAAGCAAGTTCTATTTAGTAAAACCCTCACAGCTCCATAGCTGCAGAAGGTGCACAAGGAACATGCAATACTATGTGCTGTAGTAAACTAAAACTCAATTAAATGTCCAGTGATAAAGAGCTACCCTAACACCCCAGCTGGACTGCTGCCCATCAGCAGAACAGTGTCTGAAAAGCAGCATAAGTGGGGGGGGGGGTGAGGGGTGTATGGTGATACATGTTCACCATAACAGTTGTGATGCAGGGCTGCATTCTCAAAGTATCTTAAATGGCCAAATGGACCTTAGTGGGAGATGTATCAAACTTTTGAGAGAGCTAAAGTATAGAAGATGCCCTTAGCAGCTTCTGACTGTAATTTCATATACTGTGCTGGATAAATGATAGCTAAAAGACGATTGGTTGCTATAGGCAAGTTCTCCACTTATCTGTCTCCAAGATTTGATACATCTCTCCCTTAATGTCTTCAAAACAGATAAACAAATAGAACCAATCAAGAATAAGTGTTGCAATTTTAAAAACTATACCTTGATTTGGTGTCACTGTTTCGTCAGGTTGCCATTGTTCCTCAATGTGCTTTTTACTGAGTTTTCTGTTCTGTAATTCTCCTCTTTGTTTCTTTTTCATTTTCTTATCAACCAACGACTGGACCTTTGCAATGTTTAGAGTCACATTTGAGGAAATTAAAGGTTCATAATTGTCGAAGATCTTGTGGAATATGTCAATATGTCTACCATAAAGCTCACCTAAGTTTTCAATATCTAACTTCATAGACGCGATAGATATGTTTAGGGGTTTGAATGTATTTATAATTGTGTCATTGTAAGAATGTTCATTTGCAAAGTAGGACTCCAAGTTATTAACTTTTTCACTAAGATTCTCAATTTCACTTTTCAGTATCATTATATCATTATATTCAGAATCATCTGCATCCCTTTGTGCTTCATTGTTTGGCTCCATTTGAGCTAAATTGCCATTCTGAAAGGGAGCAGTGTGTTGCTCAACATTTAAGATTGCAGAAGTATCTGGGGAATTGTGGTTCTGAGACTGCATCTCCAGAAAATGCAGCCTGTCAATGAGGGAGTCTGTAATTAGTTGCTGCTTTTCAAGCTTGTCCAGTGTGAGGTTGAGAGCATCATATATTTGTACAATTGACATATGAAACATTTCGGGATTATCTTCAAAGAAAAGATCGAGAACCTCTTCCCCAAGTAGGGCTTCTAGAACCTTTTCATGCCTTGTTGCATCTTCTAGTAGAGAGCTGAAGGAACTGTCAAGATGTTTGATATGTCTATGGATCTGATCGTTGTCCAGCCTGAGAAGCTTAACATCGTCTGTGAAATTTTTTGTTTGGGATTGCAACTGGGAGGTGATGCGCATCAAGTTCCGACCTTGTTCTTGTTGGGCTGTTAGAGACTGACGGTTAAGCTGTAGAGCCAGTGACAGGTCTTCCACAGAATTTTGTAATGATGTTTTTGAACTTCCTTCCTTTTGCTTTACATCTTCTATTCCATACACAACATCTCTAAATTGATTAGAGAAGTTCCTTTGGATTTCCTCAAGAGCAATGATATCCAAATTCATCTTGTGACAATCACAATCCCTAAATAACTCATCATTGCTTTCTTGTATGCTGGCAATGGTATAATTGAGTTCCATTAACTGCCGTTGGATGAAATCTTTATTCTCTTCCATAATGAGGCTTTTCTCCATAAACTGGATCTGGACTTTGTCAGAATTTGTTTTGAACTCTGTTCGAAGTTCATTGACCCATTTCTCCAGAGTAGAAATATTTTCAAAAGCAACATCCGTTTCTGTCAATAAATCATTAATCTGTTCACGATATTTAATTAGAGTCTCATTCTGAATTTTGTGACTTGTAATTAACTTGTCTTCTTTTGCCGAGCACAATAATGTGATATTTTGAGTCAGATCTAGAAGATCATCTTGAATTTGTTCCTGTCCTCTTCGGAGTTCACCAATGCTAATGTTCAAATGGAAAAATTGTGACTGTTGCATCTTATGGTTCCGCTTAAGTTTTGCATCTATGTCTGCCACAGTGAAGTTATGGTGGATTACAGCTTGCTGTTTGTGAAAGTGGTTGTCTATTCCTTGTTTCAGTTGATCAAGTTTTTCAACATTTTCTTGAATTTTTGACTCAAATTTTGTCCCTAGCTCATAGAGGTCTTTCTTTGGCACAGTGTTCTCCAAGAAAATATCCAATCTCTTTCTGTTGGACTCAACATTTTCTGAAAGGTTCTTGACCATGCTATTAAGATTTTGCAGACTTTTATTAAAACTGTTCCACACTGGACTAAAATGAGCCCTGAGGAAGTTTTCCACATGTGGCAGAAACACTTCTCTGAGAAGACGATCGTTAATCTCTGCTATTAAAAAGAAAAAAAAAAATTTATGTATAAACATGGATATTATTGTGTATGTCCAAGCTATGTATCTTGAACATTTACAATTATCACTATTCTTAAGGTGCACACTGTACAATTTTTTGACCAATTTCATTCATTTTGGCCCTTCTCAACGGTATTGGTCAAAAAATTTGACGAACGACGAATGATGATGCGTATACCAGCAAGTTGTTCATCAAGGTTGTTCGTCAACTGTGCATGCAGCTCAATTTGGATATCTTTAAAAAAAAAGCCTGTAATCTGTAGCTAGATCGTTGGTCTTTCATCAACATCTTTCGTCCAGGACACTGGGTTCAAGGGAAATTGGTCATCAAAGTCTTTCAATGAAATTGGTTAAAAAAATTGTACAGTGTGTATGCACCTTAGTTTAGATTAATCTAGGCAGCTAAGCATGATCTAAACCATGCAAATGTTTCATTGCCCCTAGATCAGGGATTCTGAGCCTTGACCCTCAAGGCACACTGCAGGCTTTAATGATATCTAAGGTTCAGCACACATGGTTATTTAAAAAAAAATGGAGGTAGTAATTAATTCACCCATGCTAGGGCATGGTTATTGCAAGACCCTGGACTGTGTGCCTTGTGGATCGAGGTTGGGAATGCCTGCCCTAGATGCTTTAAATGTTATTAATTTAAGTCCTTTATTGTCACTGCACTTAGTAAATGGGCATTGAAAAATAACAAATAGGTACAGTATATAAGTACTATAAAAATTAGCCTATACACAGAACCACTTTCCTAATTTTCCTTCATGAACAGTAAGTTATAATTACTGACATCACAGATCCTATTGATGTCCTAGATTGCCTTGCAATCTTTGCTCCACTCTGCAGTAATTATACCCTGCTCAGAGGGGAATGAAGAATGTATATCATCACCTTTTAATTTAGGAACCCTTAAGGCCCCCATACACTAGCCGATTTTGGTCAGATTTCAGCCAGATCAGTCGGATCTGGCCGAAATCGGACCAAAATCGGCTAGTTTTGATGTCCCCTCAGATCCGATGCGCGGTCCCGTGCACATCGGATCTGCGTCGGGTGGTCGGACCTGCTGCACGTCCGACCACCCGACTTGGGACCTAGTGGGGCGGGGCGGCGCGGCGGTGGAGGGAGCAGGGGGGGCTGGGGACGCTGCGGGGGACACAGGCGGCATAGAGCCGGGCAGGGGGAGCCGGCCGGGAGCTGTCAGTAATGAATAAAAAAAAAAAAAGCCCATACAATGAATGGGCGGCCTGTGATTGGCTGAGCGCTCTCTCAGCCAGTCAGCAATTGGCTGAGAGAGCGCTCAGCAGCCAATCACAGGCTGCCCATTCATTGTATGGGCTTTTTTTTTTTATTCATTACTGACAGCTCCCGGCCGGCTCCCCCTGCCCGGCTCTTTGCCGCCTGTGTCCCCCGCAGCGTCCCCAGCCCCCCCTGCTCCCTCTCCCGCCTCGCACAGACGCTGTCCCCCGCAGCGTCCCCAGCAGCGGGGGACACAGACGTGTCCCCCGCAGCGTCCCCAGCCCCCCCTGCTGCCTCTACCCCCTCGCACCGACGCTGTCCCCCGCAGCGTCCCCAGCAGCGGGGGACACAGACGTGTCCCCCGCCCCCCTGCTCCCACCTCTGTAGCCCCCCCCCCCTGCTCCCCGGGTTTTTTACATGTGATAAATCGAGACGATTTATCACATGTAAAAAATGGCACATCAAGTGCCAATCTAATCAAGCTCCCCCGGGGAGCAGCCGGGGAAGCTCAGGGGGAAGTCGGGGGCGACTTGTCCTAAGGACAAGTCGCCCTAGTGTATGGGGGCCTTTAAAGTACTAAATCAGTGACTGTGTAATAAGCCTTGGAGAGAGATAAAGTACCAACCAGCCAGCTTCTAACTGCCATGTTACAGGCTGGGTTTGAAAAATGCCAGTTAGGAGACCATTTACCAATGAGTTTTATCATACATAACTAGTTTTAAAACTTGTTGCCTATGATAAATGGTGCTCCAGCCAATCAGCTCCCAACTGTTCCAACTTATGTTTGATAGCTGATTGGCTGGAGTGCCATTTATTATGTTTTCTAATTTCAAACGAGTTTTAACACTTGTTCAAAAATAGGCCCCCTAGTTGGTTGGTACATTATCTCCATCTACTTTATCTTTCCCTCCTAACTTTTGCTGGTTGGGACAAACTCTGAAATTAGGTGTCGTGGCTAGGGGGCATGGCCCACAATCACAGTACTTCTTGCAAGACCATGGCCATTTTTCACAGCTGTGGGGGCATGCTCAGCAATCTGGGATTTTCCCCTGTCTTTCTCTCCCGGTGTATAGCTACTGTGTGCATCACAAAGCATCTATACATAACTTGTTTGCTAAGCAGAGCAGTGAGTGTCCCCCCCTTAATCCGCCTCTGCCCATAACATCTTACATTTCATGTTAGAACATTGACCCTGCACTCAGGGGTAACTTTACTAAGATAGGAGTTTGATTGAAGATGGGATTTTGCCAATAGCAGCCAATCAGAATCTACTTATTTATTTTGCACCTTCTAGAAGATAATGGATAGAATCTGATCTTTAATAGAACTCCCATCTTAGTAACTTTACTCCTCAATGCCTGAAGCTTCATACCTATGAAGCTGCACCTCTGTGGTGTGTGTGTGTGTGTGTGTGTGTTTGTGTAAACTTTATATTATAATGATATTAAAAGTCACCACTCTGACTTGTTTAAAAGAGTGATGCAGTTCAAGTGTCAAGGAATGCCTCCGTGCAGAGGCGTCACTAGCTTCTATGACACCCGGTGCGTCGGAGGCATGGCCTCACTGGGAGTGGTGTTGCCTTGCATTTTAACACCCGTTTTTGTCACACCGGGGGTCCAGGTGATGCAGGTTGCCCCTGGTGACAGTGTAGACTGTAATCTCCTACATTATAATAGGAGCCAGGTGCTGCACGTAATGTTACTCCTGTCCACGGCATGATATACCCGGGGCGGCTCGCTCTCCCTTTGTGACGTTACTGCCCATGAGATTTCTAACATACTTTTTACTCCCGCTTCTGGGCATATTATCCCATATATGTCTTCTCCTTCATAAAACATATATATGTTCTTGTTACAATTCCAGCAACAGTACCTGATTGATTGAGGCTCTCATTTAATTCAATGCTGCCGTTGTTGCCAAAAGCATTCTGTAAGTCCAAAAGATGGCCAGAAGCCTGATGAATGTCATTCTGTATATCTTCCAGTAAGACTTCTTGGCTTTCAACTGCTTTAATAATTTCAGTCACCTCTTAAAAATGCCAAAAGAAGACCATTATACATGGGCAACGATGTATAATGCATACAGTAGATTGTAACATTGTGTAAATTGTAATTTGTATACAAAGAAAGATCTATAACCTAACAAGTTTAAATGCAATTATATTCTTCATTTCAGCAAATGCAACATATAACAGTGGGATGTTTTTTTTATTTTGTTAAATAGCTCCTTAAAAAGAAAAATCACAATACATACATAATAAATATAAACTTGGATCACATCATGTTTTTCAGAAAAGGTAAAAACACTATTTACTGAATGAACAATGTATCAACTACAACTATAAAATTAGTAGCTTGCATATTAATTAATTGGACCCTAAGGAAGTATAGTTGACATCAAATATAGGGCCAGATGCACTTAGCTTCAACAGTGATAGAATGGAGAGTGATAAACAGCCATCCAATCAGCTCCTGCTTGACATTTTTCAAACACAGTCTGTGACATGGCAGGTAGGAGCTGATTGGCTGGTTGTTTATGACTCTCCATTTATCACTTTTGAAGCTTAGTGCATGTGGCCCATAATCGTATACATTTTCTACCCGTGTGCTAGTATCTGCTGTTATACACATTTTAATGGACAGGTTTAGTCTTCCATATCCAACATGCTTGGATCCAGGTGCATTTCTGATTTATGGGATTTCCCCATATTTTGGAATATTTGCATATCCATATCCATCTCCGCATAAAGGGACCCCTAATGGGCAGAGCTGTATCGGTCACCTGTTGGGGTTTGAGTAGAGTTCCACATAGCTTACCCAGCAGCTGCGGGGAATCAAGATTATGCCAGAGTCGGTCCGGCAGTGTCACCAGACACCCTGAGGACTAAGGGGTTCCTTGCTGCCTCTGTCACCCTATTTCCATCACCCACTGTTTTTCCCTGTCAGAATCTGCCTCCCTTTCCCTCTTCCTATCACCACCCGCCTCTCCCTGTCACCCACTGCTGTGTTGCATGTTGTGAACTTGGGTTGGGGTGGAGGAGAGGGGCCCAAATTATATTATTGCACCTGGGGTCACCATCCACAAATTCTGCCACTGTACTGGGAAATGCTTTCTGAATGATATTCAACGACCTATGATTGTGTGACTTTACCTGTGCTCTGAGTGGGTTCTTCTTTTTTCTGAGAACTTGACGAATGTTCCAGAGGAATGTGAATAGCATTGGGATCTACAGCAAACAACATGATACCGGTCAATTTAATAATGTTTATTAGTTCATTATCCATAAATCCTAATTATGTCCAGAAAAAAGAACCTGCATTAAACTACTAATATGACGAGTGTCAAATTATCCTCACAGGAGACAAAAAATAGCTTCATTACCCCCAAACATGGCTGTCAATTATCGTTGTGTCCCCTGCTTATTATAGCTGCCTAATATAATCTTTTCGGAAGAAAGTATTTAGTGCAATATTAAATCTGATTATGTTTTTGCCATCAACATCTAATATGGTGGAATAAAGGAGTTAAAGCAGTGGTTCCCAAACTGTGTGCTGTGGCTCCCTGGGGTGCCTCGGGACACTTGCAGGGGTGCCCTGGGTTGGTGGTTCAGGACCAATTCAAATTAAACCAGTGCTGGTGGCTGCCAATCATAAAATGTGTAAAAACAAAAGCACATCCTGTCCTTTACCCCATAACTGACCCTAAGAATCGCATATAAACCCAATCTACTTAGTGTTATATTTATTCGGCTTTTTTTTTTGGCCCAGGGATGCCGTGAAAACATTCTGATACTCTAGGGTGCCGTGATTCAAAAAAGATTGGGATCCCCTGAGTTAAAGAGTAAATGATAATTTCCTGTGCTGATAATTTATCAGCAGTGATCTACCCCTGGACATCAGGAAGGGTGCATGTCTTCATGTTAATTGCGTTAATTGCAGTTTGCTATTAAACTTTGACATCCAATATGTATAATTAAGGACAATGGACCTTATTCCGGTGGATTTACAAGGCTGCAAATCAACCAGAATACCAGACCACCAGACGCCTCCCTGCGAATGCCGATACGCACTCCCGCCCTTCACACGACGCGTTCGTACGCCGAGCTGCGAATGGATGTTTAACATTTACATACATTCGCAAGCTGTGGGGGAACACCCAAATCATTCGATGGTCGCCAACCATCAAATGATGTGGAAGGCACACGCACATCTAAGGGTAACCGTAGATGTGCTTGGGCATTCAGAAGGAAGTGGGTGGGCAGCTGACATCCGGTGATGTCAGCTGCCCAACCCCAGGTGATTTCCATGGGAACACCCAGCATTTTCATGGGAACTATCCGCTGCCATCCCGCGCCCCCCGGCCGCAGCCTTGGTTGCGTGCATCCAGTGAACAGTCTAATCGCCGTGGCCGCATGTACCCGGCGTAGGCACATGCGCAGATATTATTTATTTATTACCAGTTTCTTATATAGCGTAGACATATTCCGCAGCGCTTTACAGAGATTATTTGAACATTCACATCAGTCCCTGCCCCAGTAGAGTTTACAATCTATATTCCCTAGCACATGTACGCAAACACAGACATGTGTTGGGAGCCAATTAGTCTACCAGTATATTTTTGGATTGTAGGAGGAAACCGGAGTACCCGGAGGAAACCCACGTAAGTACGGGGAGAACATACAAATGCTGTGCATGCGCATACACAAAACATCAGTCCCCCGTGCGAATGTATGGTACTTGCGAACGGACCAGAATAACCCCCAATATGTATATCTAATACTGGGCATACTCGATCTGATAAAAAGTCTGTCAGACAAGGGTTTATCTAGACTTTTTGTTTAGGGAGGGTAGTTTAACAATTAATCCTAAATCTCAGCACAGTAGCCACTGCCCAGGTGTCTCATCAGCAGCTCGGCAATTAATAAACCTAGACTGTAGCAGACAGCACAATCAATGTAAATTCTTTTAATCTGGTAAAGCTGCCATACAGGGAATAAAAAACAGCAGCGTACAGTGATCACAGCTCACAATGCTAGTGGGGGTGATCACCCCAATCGCCCCCCACCAGGATGAGCCCATGCTGTCAGACCAACAGATATTTTATCTGACTGCCTGTAATGTAGCAGATAACATGGCCATACACTGTGAGGTATACCAGGGTCGTCTTTCCCATTGGGCACGATGGGCACTTGCCCAGGGGCCCTAGGACCTAGGGGCCCAACCCAATGGGAAAGACAGTGGGGATCCGGGTGGTGGGGTCCGGGTGCATACCTTTGTAATTGCCTTTTTTGACAGTGTAGTTTACTACACTGCTGGCTGCTCTTCCAGTAGCGTGAGCCATGAGGGGGAGTGGCCGGCCAAGACTACAGCTCCCAATGTGCCCTGCACTCAGCGACGCTCACTGCACTCACCGCAGGCATAGTGCATATGGCCGGGGGCCGGGGACTACCTCTGTGCTGGACTGCTGGGGGAAACAAAGGTAGGCGGCAGCACTCAGCATGTGGGATGTGGGGGTTCTACTGGTAAACTATTTCACAAGGGAGGGGGGTGTCCTGGCAAACTATTTCACGGGGGGAGAGGCGATGGAGGCAGGGCTCCCAGCAAACTAATTCACAGTAGGGGGGCCCAACGAATCAGGTTGCCCGGGGGCCCTCACTAATGTTAAGACGGCCCTGAGGTATACCACAGTGCACATGGAAACAATATCTGGGTTCCTACCCTGGAGAGGAGACATTTAAAGGTGCAGAGTAAATGTCTGACAGTTAGAAATGGCAATGCATAAGTTGCCCAAGGTGACCGTCCTGCAACTTCAAACACATAGACTATTCGCGTGTACAGCAGATTGATATTTTGAGATTGGTTATGTACAGTAAACACACAATTATCTGGATGATCCATCAGTATCAGGCCGATCGCCCAAATCATTTTATAATGTATGCCCAGCATAAGGACAGTAGTTATTAACCACAGCCTTCAAGTTTTCCCAGCAGGTCATGTTTATCTGTCTTTGGAAGCGGGTGGGGTAATGACTGACCCAGCAAAATAAACTAAAGGAGGGTACACACTATGTAATTTGTGATAATGATATACACAATAGCGATATCATTAACATTATCATCATGCATATCATTCAGTGTGTATGTACCCACTATATTGTTAACAATGTTCACTCCAATCGTCTGCCGATATAATCAGTGACTGCATGTTTTGCAGGGGCCCAGGTAAACTGATCTGAACTCAGGTCACTGAACAATATAGTTAATGATATCATTCAGTGTTTAACCCATAGATCGTTCCTTTTGTGGCATGTTATCATTACCTTATTGGTGGTGCCACATATTCTATAGTGTGTACAGGGCATAAGATCCCTGTGCATGATTAAAGAAATCCAAAAAACATGGCCTGTTGGAGGTTCTTGAGGACTAGTAGCGAGAACCCCTGTTTTAGAGCATAAAAGTTCATCTATCAAATGATGCAGAATTGAAATAAAGCCTGTACAGTAGCAGAACAAACATGTATTATTATTTGTTTATTAGCAGTTTCTTATATAGCGCACACATATTCCGCAGCGCTTTACAGAGTATAGTTGAACATTCACATCAGTCCCTGCCCCAGTGGAGTTTACAATCTATATTGCCTACCACATGTACACACACACGCACACACACACAGCCATTCTAGGGTTAATTTGTTGGGAGCCAATTAGCCTATGTATTGATATTTAATTGGTATAACTTTAGTTTTGTTCTATCATTTATCATCCTGTTCTTACCAGCATATTCACAATTGGAGCCAGTATACCCAGGACAGCATTTCCATTCCAAATTGGTTACAAATTTCCTCTTTACCTCATATATTGGTTTCTGCGCAAGTCGGTACCTAAAATAAATTGAAAGCACAGTTATGTATTGTAGCTATAGTCTCTAACAAGATCTAGAACAATGGGCCTGATTCAGAGTTGATCGCAAATAAGAAATCTTTATCAAATGTGAAAAACCATGTGTACTGCAGGTGGGGCAGATTCTATGGGCTGCTTCAGCAACAGCCCATAGAGGGAATATTGGTCATCATGCAGTGCAGCAACACAGCACATGCTGGAGTGTGCTGCACTGCAGAGAGGCTCAGGGCCGGTGTAAGGCTTCTCAGCCTCTAGTCAAATCTTCAACCTACTGCCCTCCCCCATAATGCCACCAATAACCATTTTACAAGCCTTTAAGGCATACTTGCCTAACATTCCAGAATGGCAGGGAGACTCCCAAAAATTTGGTGGTCCTCCAAGCCCCACGGGAAGGTGGGCAAGTCCCCTGCTTTCCATGGAGGCCCCCAGCATCCTATCCTTTGCCATCCACAACAGAGTACAAGAAAAAGAGGACAGTAAAGTAGGGAAGTATGCCTCAAGGGAAAGTATGTATGTGAGGTCCAGGGGCGTAGGGAGGGCGGAGCCGGTGGAGCACAAGCTCCAGGCGCCGAGAGATCAAAAGGCGCCGGAGCCGTGCAGCCTGCTCCCCCTTCCCTCCCCCTCCTGCTCTCTGCTCTTCACTGTAAGCTGTGGGCGTATGTTGCTGGCCGCCATCCACTCGCCTGTCAGCACTGCAACTGGCTCCAGCATGTTAGTTGCGGTCATGCAGGGCGCCGCCGTATTGGAGCCTGGAGCCAGCCTGCCCGTGCTCTGTGTGTACTGTGCGGCGCCGTCATCTGAGGTCAGATGCCAGCCTCGCACATCGTGCAGAGAGCCACTCGGCAGCGACTTCTCTGCCCACCCGCAGCCCTGCTTCCTTGCCTGTAAGGCACAGAGAGCGCACCCACTGGAACCAGTGTGTGAGGAGCCAGAGGCCCAGCGGTGCCTCTACACAGGCAGGGATACAGGCGACCTGGTTGTGGAGGCCTGAAGGTAGCAGTGATAAGGAGCTTACTGTGGAGTGGGAAGCCTGGCAGCGGTGGTGGGCAGGGGAGCAGGTCTCCTTGGGTGGCACTGCTTATGAGACCCGGCACTGAAGTTACTGTCACAGCCTGGCTCTCCCTCTCTCATCTCTCCCTCCCTCTCTCCCTAGCAATCCCTGCTCTCTCCCTTGCTTCCACACCCTCCCTCAATCTCCTGTGCTCCCTCCTCCTCTCCCCAGTGTACCCCTGTGGCTTTTCTCCCTCTCGTGCTCGCCTACCCCTTCCCTCTTTCCTTTGCTCTTTTAATCCCTCCCATGCTGCTCTTTCCTCTTTCCCCATCCTGTGCTCCTACATCCCTTCCCTTTCTCCTATTTGCTTCCTCCTTCTCCATTATCTGCTCCCTCTCCCTCTATCCCCTGCATTCCTTTGCGCTCTCCTCATTTTCACCCTCCAATGCTTCCCAACCGCTCCCTCTTTCCCCTGCTCTTTCTCTCTGTTACCTCTCAAACCTCTCTCACATGTATCTCACCTACAGAACATCTAGCGGCGAGTCGTGTAGTAGGAGGCACAGTGGCGAGATGTGGAGAGGGAGAGCAAGAAAGTAGGTCTCATCAGGAGGCACTGATGAAGAGACTCGATACTGAAGGTGCACAGCCCTTACTGTAGGTGGACAGGGGCCAGAACACAGTACCCTGTGGTGTGGGGGGGGGGGGGGGGGTAAATAGGAATTAAAAGATACCTGTCACAGCCTGACTCTCCCTATCTCATCTTTCTCTACTGTGCTCCCCCTCTCCTCTTTTTCTCCCTCCCACGCTCCCTTACCTCATCCATCTATTCCCTGACCCATATCTCTCCTCTTTCTCCCTCCAATTCTCCACATCTCTGTCCCCACATTTCCCCATGTCTCTTTATTCACTCTCTCTCCCTGACACGTTCTTAATCCCTGTCTCTCCCTGACACTCTTAATTTATCTTGATACACTCTTTATTTCATTCTCCCTGACATTCTCTCATGTGCCTGCTTCCACTCCTCCCTTTCTCCCTTGCAGTTTATCTCCTCATTTTCTCTCTCCCTTGCTTCTTCGCCTCTCTTGCTCCTCTGTCATTTTTACTCATTCCCTCTTTTTCCATGAAGCACTCTCTCCTTACCACTCCTCGCTTCTCTCTTTTTCTCTCTTTGTTGCTCACTCTTTCTTCTTCCCCCTAAGTGGCATAGTGACAATGGTAGGGGGGGGGGGGGGCTTTCAATATTTTGCTATGGGGCCCACATAGATGTAGGTATGCTCCTGGCCCGCACCCTTGCCTGCAAGGCACAGAGAGAGTCCACCCGCCAGCCTGCCTGTATTTTAGCAGGTATGTTTAGAAATAAATCAGGCACAACTTAAACTTGTCGGTACTTATGTATTATCTGGGCTCCCATGTTAAATGCACCCCATTTTTTCATACCCCTACTATCCAACTACGCATGGAGTTGAATTTATATAGTGTGGCGAGCGCAGCGAGCCACCGTGCCCGAAGCGTGGCGAGGGGACGCGGTCTCATAAGAAAAACGGGAGCCCAGATATTACATAAGTACCAACTTGTCCCCTGTCAGATAAAATGTTACACCCTGACCCTAAGAGAATTTTGGTCTTTAGATCAACACTTTTGCTCTGTTCCAACTGGGGTGCAGAAGCAGCATTGATGGCAAGTGCCTATTGGCTAGCGTTCCAGCGGGAGACTTAATTGAAATTAGCGGCAGACAAAGCAGCTCAGCCGGGCAGAGAGGGAAGTGGGGGCTGCAGTCCCCCTGGTAACAAGCTTTTTAGTTCCCCTTGGCAACAAGCTATTTCAGTCCCCCTTGGCAACAAACTATTTTAGTCCCCCTTGGCATCGAGCATGAAGCCCCTTGGCATCGAGCATGAAGCCCCTGGCATTGAGCATTAAGTGCCTAGCAATGAGCATGTAGGTAAGTGGCACCTATGTGTCAGATGTGTAATGGGCATTACGGTTTGTCATATAGCATGTAATGGGCATTACAGTGTGTTATATAGTATGTAATGGGCATTATGGTTTGTTATATAGTATGTCATGGGCATCATGTGTGGCCTTATGTGTAATTGGCATTACGGCGTGTGGCTGTATGTGTAACAGGTATTACAACGTTTGCTAAAATGTGCAATGGTCACTACGGTGTGATTACGGTGTCACTACGGTGTGGTATAATGTTAGGCTGTGCCCCCTTTTTGCCACGCAAGAGCTCTGCCTACTACAAATCAGGGGGGGGGGGGGACACACATGCTTTTGCTCCGGGCACCGTGGCACCTAGCTACACCACTGGTGAAGTCTAGAAGTTCCACCATGTAAGGATGCAATTATTTGCCACACTAGAGAAATGACAGAAACGAATAATTGCATGGTCTACCGTACAATCGCTTTAGTAATGTATTGTAAATGTTTGCATACTTACATCGTTTTTTCACAATCAGGTGTCCCAAAGGGACATGGCTGCTGAGACCTTACCACATATTTTTCGGTTTTGCAAAAATCCACATAGGTCACTATTTTACTGCGCACAACAGAACACCATGTTCTAGACAGAAAAAAGGAACCAAAAAAGATAAACATGTTATTTATTTTAAAGCAAATGATTATTTGTGCATATGAAACAGTTTTTATGTTGCATCATTAACCATGTTTGGATTAACCCCTCCCCCTTTCAGGATCAATGAAAAGCACTAAACACATGTCTTATATAGCAAGTAACACCACGTACAGTGAGCCCAGACATCTTGGTACATTAGCTTGAAGGGTCTTATTGAGTCAGGAGGGCTACATTGTTTCCTGTGAGTTTGATTTGTTACATTCAGCATTACAGCTCTAATTGATGGCATATTGTAAATGGTTTAAATGCATATTTCTGGTATATGTGGACTGCCTCAACGCTCCCAGGTAGCTCTTAATTTGCATTATATAATATGACATCTTAAACATTTTAGTGCACCAACCATACATGTTATTATTATGCATTTTTTTTTCTTGTTGTTTGTGTACTTTTTTGTTATTTGTTTGTATTTGTATTTTGGCTGCGCTCACTGCACGTGGTGTTGCATGCTAACTTGCTATAGAAAAAGAAAACTGCTTCAAGACTTGTTTATGAAAGGACATGTAATTCACATAGAATGTATATATCACTATTTTCCCATTAACTGTCATTCCGAAACTTGCCTGATCAAGGAACAATGTAAGGAAATGAGCGCTATTTACAGATCATTGTATGTTGATGATTGCATTAATTATTCTTCACTGTTCACAGCAGATTAAAACATACTGTGAACTCAAGGTCACACTATCTTCATTAAAACTGGTGTGTGTGACAATTCCCACACCCCAAAAAAAATTGTCTTTTTCCTAAAAATGTCACAGTACAGTTTCTGTATATGAAAGTGTATACAATTCAGAGGAAATGTAGTGGATAACAATTTAATATAAATATATATTTTTAAATACATCATGGCTGTTACTATTCAGACTATAGACTTAGTGGCTAGTGCCGTAACTAGGTGTGGGTGAGCAGTGCACTGCACCGTGCGCAGACACTCTGTGGGCATGCCCAGAGCCAGATTAAAGGGGGAGGGGGTATAGGGTATAAATACCCTTGGGTCCCCTATATGAAAGGGCCACCTTGTCTGAAAGCTGTCCCCAGCAATACCATCCCTCCTGCCACCGTCACAGACTATTAACTGCTGATCTGTATTATCACTGTGCTGAGCTCCCCCCCCCCCCCCCCATCTGGCTCATAGTCATTTGTTAGGGGCCCCTCTTGTCTTAAGTACCCCGGGTCCCATGGAGCCCTAATCTGGCTCTGGGCATACCTTTGCCCGTGCTTTTGACTTGCAGGATGTATGTATATGCATCCTGCAACCAGTAGCAGGGCAGTAGTGCCCCTATAGTGGCCCTGACTACAGAAACCGTAGTAGTTTCCAGATGCTGGCGACCCCGCCTCCCATATGTGATGTCACATGTAAAGGAGGCAGGGCCAGCATAGGGTGCCAGGATCGCTTGTTACAACACTGTTAGTGGAATAGCCAGGAGAGGAGCCACATAACAAATTATACAGGCCTTATGGGTATGGCTTAGGGCAACCTGTGTGTTCCTATCTCTGACTTCCACCATGTCCATTGCACCTCCTCTTCCTCTCTGTGGCTTTCCAAGTTTGGTCCATCAGCCATCAGGGACAACATGTGTAGAAAATCCATGTTGCGTTTGCTTTCATTTCTCATTTTTAAAATTTAAATGAATCATAGATTTACACTGAATATATATATATATATATATATATATATATATATATATAATGAAGTACAACTGTATAGGATACAAGGGCATTATTGTCATTTCTATTATTTGATAACATGTATACATACAGTACATAAAGGGTAGCGGACCAGTACGCATTTTTTAAATATATATTTGATTAAAAAGCAATCTAGAGTTCTATTTTTATCCCACAAGAGGATATGAGGACACGGAAGATGCATTTGTTCTGGCATACACAGAATAAAAGCATTGCACTTGATTTTATGCTTGGAAAAATGACATCTGGAAAAATTCATTTGCAGATGACGGCAGCACTATGAAGAGATTAAGAGATGTAGGTTGGCATTTATACAACTGTGCATGCACGCTATGTATAGTGTGACAGCCAAACAGTAGCTGGTTACAAAAAGACCCTGGGCTAGATGTATTAAGCTTCAAAAGTGATAAAATGGAGAGTGATAAACAACCAACCAATCAGCTCCTGTCTGACATTTTTCAAACACAGCCTGTGACATGGCAGGTAGGAGCTGATTGGCTGGCTGTCCATTGTGTCACTTTTGAAGCTTAGTGCATCTGGCCCTGTATATGTTGTAGTTAGAAACAGGGTGGGCAGTATGAATGCAGGACCAGCAGCGCAGTGCAGGTTTTCATGCCTCATTTGCAGCTGTACAGCAGGATCTACATTTATTTTTTCCAGTGATGTTTCCTACGTTATCGCTGCAGGAAGGGTGTATTATTCCATTAATTCAAAGTACAATTATCTCCCGAAGCTTTCCTGATTGCACGTCTTTCTATAAGCTCTCTGAATGATGGTTGTTAGCATCTGCATTGCACATCTTCTGGGTACAGATAATGTTAATTTACCGGCTAATAGGACAAATCTGCAGGATAGCATTGCTGGTCATATCTGCGGGATATCATTGCTGGTCAGATCTGCGGGATATCATTGCTGGTCTTATCTGCGGGATATCATTGCTGGTCATATCTGCGAGATATCATTGCTGGTCATATCTGTGGGATAGCATTGCTGGTCATATCTGTGGGATATCATTGCTGGTCATATCTGCGGGATATCATTGCTGGTAATATCTGTGGGATATCATTGCTGGTCATATCCGCAGGATATTATTGCTGGTTCAAGGCTAATATGCAGATTCATACATGCTAGACTAATATTAATAGTCATGTACTAATATATCTGATGCCAATATTAATGGACAGATCAATATCAGGTGTTTAAACATATTATACCTTCTATTTAGTTTAGGGATGAGCAGGTTCTGATATCCAAGATTGGAGCCTCCCTGAACTTTCCGATCCGAGGCAGAATCTTTTCCTTGGTTTTCCCACCAAACTCGGATTCAGCTGCTGGGTTCTCGCGGGGTTTTGGATCCTATATACTGTAAGACTCTGCCGATTGGCTCCATCTTGACTCCAGCATTGGAGAGGGTAGAGGATGGACCTCTGGCTGTCTGTCTTCAGGTGGACCAGCTGATGTCTTGGGGTGCTGTCCTGTGCTGTACAGTATGTTGCTGCTCTCCTGTCCTGGCCTATGCTATGTGTAGGGGTGCAGTGCAGGGTGGTGCTGTCCTCCTTTGCTGTACTGCGGTGCTGTCCTGTGCGCTGTAAAAATAAAGGGGTACTGCCGTGTGTAGTGTAAAAACAAAGGCTCGCTGTCATGTGTGTGCCGTAGAAATTAGTAATACTCGGTTGCTGTCGTGTGTTGTTGTAAATGGGCCTGTGTGCTGAGTAAATAAAGAAGCACCGTGTGCTGTAAAAATAAAGGGGTGCTGCCCTTTCCTTAAAAATAAAGTAGCACTGCCCTGTGTGCTGAGTAAATAAAGGGGCGCTGTCCTGTGTGTACTGTATAATTAATAATACTGGGTTGCTAACCTGTGGACTGTTGCTGTATAGGGTTGCTGCCCTGTGTGCTGAGTAAAGAAAGAGGTGCTGCCAGAAAGTTTTTCAACTCATGTAACTAATACCCCTATTACACCGCCGCAAAAACCCAGGTTTTTCCCTTGTCGGACCGGGTTAGTGGCGGTGTAAAAGGTGCTAACCCATGTCCCTTTACATGGGACTTCTACCCAGGTCTTGACCAGGGTAGAACACGGGCCGGACCTGGGTAGAAGGCAGTGTAAACGGGTCTGCTGTTTACATCATTGGGGAAGCCCAACCTCCAGACCTCTGTACTCTGCAGACAGCAGCAGAGGCAGGGAGGAGGTTAATGGATGCATGTGTGCGGCATCCATTCACCTCGCGGACGGGGGCTGGGGGGTGCATGGTGGCTGGGGGCGGCCCAGAAGCTTACCTTGGTGCTGGGCTTGCCCCCAACATGGCAGTCCGGAGGGGCTGGGGGAGGGCTGGAGGGGTGCACGGTGGCTGTGGGCAGCCCAGCAGCTTACCTTGGTGCTGGGCTTGCCCCCAGCATGGCGGTCCGGAGGGGCTGGGGGCTTGCATAGTGGCTGGGGGCAGACCAGCAGCTTTCCTTGGTGATGGGCTTGCCCCCAGCGTGGCGGTCCGGAGCCCGGTGCGACAATCGGCAGTCCCGGCGCTTGGAGATGATGTCATCTCCATGCGCTGGCTCAGATCTGCCTCCGCTGGGGGGGCGGGCTCATGCAGGTGAAATTTGTCGGGACAGTCTGCGTGTAAAAGATAACAAATGCTGGGTCACACCCAGGTTGAAGCTGGGTCCCAACATTTTGGTGTTAAAACAATATAAGTAGCACCCATTAATGGTGATAAATTCTTTAATATAAACACATATTTGTCCATTGAGCAAACATACCAAAATTGCACAGTCATGCTCAAAAAGGATAATACGTTGTCCTCCTGGAATTTTGAAAAACAGTGATATCCTATGCATGTCCCAGGTCCAGTGTTGGGAGGTCATGTTTGATATACACAAGAGGAAATGGTTTCCCCAGTAACATATGCAAGCAAAAGTTACAGACACAATACTATAGCATTAATGTAAAGCCAGCTGTAATTATTAAACCACAAAGCTGTGATGTGGAGGTGGGTTACCATTAAGGCATAAGTAAACATAATAAATCATGTTTCACTTAACCAATTGAAACTAGTGTACTGGCACTGAGGTGTGGCCCTGAAAATTGTCATTATTTATCCACACATATCTCAGTTATTTGGAATCAGCTCCTGTCATTTTCAAATACAGCCTGTAAAATTGGCAGTTAGGAGCTGAATGGTTAGTACTTTATTTCTCTCCATTTTTATCACTCTCTGAGGCTTGGTACATCTCCCTCTTAAGCTGGCTACACATTAGAACAATTGGCGATCGGGCTGATTTTCGGGGTGATTACCATTGGTGCCAAGAACTCATATTGAGTGTAAACTCTGTTCAATTATGTAAGGATTTATCATTGCTCCTGTGCAAAGTAAAACAATCACTGGTGTCTTTATTGGCCAAATCGGACCAACATACAGATGTAGCACCGCTCATCCAGCGCCAGGGCTCACCAGAGCACCCCCACTGTCAAGCAGCGCTACATCTGACTGGGACGTGCGTCCCAGTTTCCCGTCGGTGGGGGGACGGGAACCCTGCCCATCTCCGCTTCAGGAAGACAACCAGGGTTAGGGGGGCAGGGAGGTGGGGGACTGCGGCGGGGACCCGGGGGGAACCCCGTTGTAAGGGGATGATGTCTCATGCGCGCGTGTCCCCTTCCGGTGGCGAATCCACCGCCAGCCCCTGCAAAGATGAAAGACACTACATCTGTATCATTCATCTGTATCATCATGACGTTTTTGGAGATTAGTGTGAGATTAGTGCTGTCTACATACCCTGGCAACTTGCTCACTTCACACACAAGTGAATTTCCCCCAGAGCCTGGCAGTAGGAGTTTTTGTCTAGATAACTTTCCAAGATAACGAGCCAAGGAGATTAGTAGATGTGTGTGGGTTTGGTAGGAAAAATTAAATATATAAGACAAGAATGAAGAACAAGCAAGTATGTTTATTGTTATGTCCATGTAACCACAAGTACCCAGATAAGGCCATATAACTTTCACACAAGCCAAAGATGTATTACAAGGAACATCATTTTTTTATGCTGGGCACACACCAGAACAATTTGGCCTCAATTCCCCTCATTTCAATACACTCTCAACAGATTGTATGTAAATTGGGCATGTTTTGGCATGTTTTAGATCTGATTCCGATCTGATGTGCGTCCCCGCTGGTCGTTTGGTCATTTTTGTTATCTTGCCTGCTGCAGTCAGGATTTGAAAACAACCATACAACCATTCAACTGGGTACATATCCAAATTAGATGCAGATCGGGAGCTCCAGCAGATCGTGCGACCATCGTATGGTCATCTCATGATCTGCTCACGATCATGATGGTTCTGGTGTGTACCTAGCTGTCATGAAGCACCCGTCTCTTTTATTCAAAACTTTTTGTGTGTCAAATTATCCGACAACATGTCTGCTGCTGATCTAGATCAGATACATTATATGTCAGGCTGTTGTCCTTTTCACCCAAGACATCTAGAAGGATATTTACAGTTTCATGCAATTTTTCTCGCTGTTTTTAAACCTTAAGACTTAATAGATAGCAGAAAAATCTCTGGTTTACAAAGTGCCAAATTACACATCGCTGTCCCGATTCTTTTCATGATAACAATCCCAAGAGCTGAAAGCGTGAGGCAGGCACTGAGCCAATCTAATCATACAGGAGAATGTTATGGTAAATGGGGATTATCTGCGCACTAAGACAAGTATGGTCGCACTAGCTGCTGCACCAATAATGGGTGACCACCCCGTATTATGGATAATAATATTGGGTATGAGTACAGCGCTCTGTCCCTTATATCTGGAGCCTCAATTAATGATGATGACCCTTTATAGATGTATTAATAAAATGAGTGAGACGTTGCAATTATTGATTAGTTTACTTGCTAAATACAAGTGTATTCCACTAATCTGGATTGGTGATTGTGCTCATAAAATGAAACAAAAAAAAATCAATAAATGAAATCAAGCATTAAAAAATCATGAAAAAAACATGATATGTAGTAATAAGTCAAAAAAGTCCTGCAGGTGCGTCGGTCTGGTTCCCCATTGGGGTGGGTGTCTGTGTGTGTGTGTGTGCGGAAGGGGGGGGGGGTGGCTTTCCCACTATGTAAATGGGCTTATTAGCTGCAGTGAAAGATAAGGGGGGTGTAGGGACAGACTGTAGTGTCCTGCAATTCTGTCAGTCTCTCATGCTTCTTTATTGACTTTGCAATGGATATAATGTACTTAGAAAGGGTTGGGATCGTTTGGTCTACAGCAAATTGGTCAACACCATTATGTCGACATGGGGAAAGGTCCACATGGGTCTTAGTCTACATGGGTTTAGGTCGACAGGTCAATAGGTCGACACAAGCAATAGGTTGACAGTGTCTAGGCCGACAGTCAAAAGGTCGACATGGGGTTTTTCACTGTTTTTTGACCCGAATCTCAACACAGTCGACATGGACACAGTTTCCAATGCACCGCATCCCCTCGCATTACTTGCTTCGCAATGCTTCGGGCACACTAATTTATTCTCCCACCATGCCCTAGTGGATGGTAGGGCATGAAATACCGCCTGTCGGCACATGTCGGCTCAAAAAAAGTGAAGAACCCCATGTCGACCTTTTGACTGTTGACCTAATGACCTATCGACCTAAACCCATGTCAACCTATCTCCACGTCGACCTATCCCCATGTCGACCTAATGGTGTCGACCCAATGCTTGTAGCCCAACTTGCTGTAGACCCAATGGCCGTATCCCCTTAGAAATGTATTATTGGATTAAGCAGTAATTATAAGTAATTTTCTCTGCTTCTTCATAAATACACTGCTACAAGTCTTGTATCCTTAAACTGTTTTTAAATAGGTCAATGTGTGCTTTAACTATTTCATTGACTAAGTAAAGAATCCACCTTCTAAAAGGTGGCAAAATAATGCATTACACACTCTGGGGGAGATTCTCTTACATTCGTTGCGATTCTATCTTTTTATCGCCTCTTTAACGGCACTTTTGCGCGCCGTTACTTTGTACCTCTTCTCCATATTCTCTATACATTTTGTTTCCGCATTGTCTTTGCGGAAACTCATCCCTCCACGATCCCTGTTTTAGGCTCCGGGGATGAGTGGGCATGCGCACTAGCTTCTTCCGCCCTCCTCCTAGCTCGCAGTGAGCTAGTGCGTCTTTCACTTTCTGCCTGGCTTCTCCAAATGCAAACAAATATGTAAAAAAAGTGAAACTTAAACCATAATTTAATAAATAAAAGAAAGAAAAGGCACCACAAACGTCACTGAAAAAAAAAAAAAAAAACTATTTCTTAACTATATTACCACCTCTTCGCAAGCCTTAACAGGCGAATTAGAAAGAGGCTCTGATTATCGCGGCGGGGCTTAGAGAATAAGGTGCGTGCGCCTTTCCTATACAAAGCTATAGGGAGCCAGGCGTGAAGAGAAATGCTGAGGAATGCGGAAGTGCAGGGAGCGCTGTGACTCCGCCGGAGGACAGAGAATATGGGATAGGCACAACGGCACCGTTAAATACAGCTGACCGCAACGATAAAGGTTAGAGAATATCCCCCTATGTCTTCCTGGTGGCGAGAAGTACAGTTATTACCTGATCTCATGGAAAGCCAGTATTAGGCCAGCAAGCTACTTAAAGAAAATGTTATCATATTCTGAAGTGTTTTCCTGTTAAGGCAACACAGCAGTAACATTTCCAAAGGCTTCCATTGTTCTCATTTCCTCTGCTTGCTCTATGACAGGGCATGTCCATTACTGGGTTTGATCCTCTTCCAGGTTTAGCTCAGGCTTTACCATGACCACATTATTAGTTTTAACTCCAACCAAATAAAACAACCAGATAAAGCTTTAAAAAGCACACAGTCCAAACATATGTTCTGTAACACAACTAGTGCACTAGTATGAGGTACTGTACAAAGGCCTTATCCACTAGTCATTTGGCCTGTTTTCTGCAGATACAGATGGATCTGACAAACCGATCTGAAGTAAAAAGGCCAAATCTGAGCTCACTCAGATTAGATATGCCAAAACTAAAGAACCAGAGAGCGCACTGTATTGATCTAATAATAACTTTTATTTAAAAAAAAATAATAATATATATATATATATAACCTAATAACATACACATAAAAATGAATAATAATAATATATAATAAAAATACAATTTATAATTAATTAAATAATTAATAATGGTCAACAGCATCCACTAAGTTATCCAATTAATCTGATGTAGCTTAATTTGGGTGCCTCAAACCCATTGAAATGAATAAAGTTCCAAATAACTTTCAAAGAAATTCCTGAGAGTTTGTATCAATAATGGTGAAAGACAATATATATGTTCTTTCAGAAGCGCACGCAGGGGGGGTTTCTGAGTACCCAGAAACCCCCCCAGGAGTCTAAGGGTCCTAGGCTGAAAACTGAGGGTCCCCTCTTTCCATGGGTACAAGAATTTAAAAAATTGGCCCTTGGGAACTCGAGATATCTGGCTTCAAAGCAGTGGTCCCCATCCAAGCCTGTTATTTGCTCTTCCCAGTCAGATATTTCAGGTTCTGTCTGACTTAGCAGAGCCGGCCCTAGCCTAAATTACGCCCTAGGCAAGATTTTGACTGTTGCCCCCTAGCACCGCCACTAGTTCCGTCTCTGACCCTGCTCCCCTTTCCCAAGATCATCAACCCTTATCATAGCAGTCATCATTTTGGTGCTCCTACCCGCAATATTTTAAATAGAAACAGCGCACCCATTCGGTGCGGAGCCCAAACAGGGGTGTGTTCTTGCTGGGAAGGGGCATGGCCATACAATAGTACCCCCAATTCAAATTATGCCACACAGTAGTGCAACTTTATTCACATTATATCATGCGATGGTGTCCCTTATTCACATTACATCACACAGTAGTACCACTTTACCTTATGTACATTACTCCTCATATTATTCACATTATACTATTAGAAAAAAATCCTGAGAAAATATTGTATTTTAAGCACCTCCATGGCCACACTGCAACCCAGCATAAAGCAGGGTGTGCTGGGCAGAGGAGAAGAGCTGCAGCTGCTGCTGTCACTTAAGGGGACGGGGCCCGGGGCCCTCACTGGGCCCTTCCATCAGACTTTGGCCTGGGTAATTTTTACCCCCTACCCCTTTTTCTTGGCACCCCTGATAATACCACACCGTAATGCCCCTTACACATGACACACCTTATTAATGTCCTTATAACCATAATGCCCCTTACACATTATGCCAACCTTTATTAATGCCCTTCATACACATAATGACACACATAATACCCCTTACAGATATGTCACACATTATTAATGCCCTTATACACATGACACACATTATGCCCCTTACACATATGTCACACATTATTAATGCATTTATACATGACACACATAATGCCCCTTACACATATGCCGAACACTATTGCACAACCAACCCACCCACAGACAGGACTCGCACAGCCGCTAACAGCCTCACTCACACACACAAAATAGGTATGCTGCATATCATCTTAATCAGCAGAAGCTGCTGATGCCCCTAGGCATTCCAAATGCCCTAGGCAATTGCCTAGTTGGCCTATGCCTAAGGCCGGCTCTGTGACTTAGACTTGTTATATTCCAAAAGATGGGATTCTCCTGCTTTGATGGAGACTAGTAGCTTGTCTCTACTGTTCCCAGTACCAGATATATCAGCCTTCCAGTAGCTGGTTACTGCTCCAGCTCCACACACCTGGTATGTAGTTTTATATTCTCATTGGCAGGTTGCTCTGCTCCCTGAACTCTGATCCCCTAGTCCCCAATACCATTTGGTAGGTGGGATTCTGTAGTTTTTAATTACATTAAAATCTAAGAAATCTATTTCTGGGAACTGGAGATATCTGCAGTCAAGCAAGCTGTCCTCCCACCAGAAAATTATGAATAATAAGCCCACTCCACTATACACCCCTCCTCCCTGGAAGTTATGTATCAGGGCCCTTTCATTCAGCCCAATGCTCCCTTCTCCCACCATCTGTGCAGTAAAGGTGTAATAAGTGGAAATTACTGATCCAGGCCCTACATGCTGAGCGGTTGATATAATACCCCCTTCCACCTGGGGGACATCAAAGCTTCCCCTACCGCTGGAGGATTGGTAGGTGCACCAATACATTGCTATGCCCAGGGGTCTACACTGCTGTTGATGCATATGTATATATATATATATATATGTATGTATATATATGTATGTATATATATATATATATTTTTTCTTTTTAATTATTATTATTTATATACATTTGGTCTATCTATAATACTTTAACTGACCCGGCATATACTGGGTCACCTAAGTGTCCATCTCCGTGCTTTGCTCCGCCCCTCTGGAAACCCCCTTTTGAAAATCCTGCGTTTGCCACTGTGTTCTTTGACAAAATAGCCTAAGTGACTAACGGCAATTGAATACAGATCAGATATGCAGATATGAGTCTCAGATCCATCTGACAAAAAAATCTTTAGTGCTGCACCAAAGATCCATCTAATCTGAAGCTGTCAGGGGTCTAGCAAATGTCTGACCAGATGTATCTGAAGCAATGGCGGATTATACATGGAGCGGCCCCCACACACCGCCCCCCACCCCCCTATAAAACTGGCCAGCGTGGGGATCTGGGCAGCGGGGTCTATGCAGTGCTGGGGAGGTTCAGTTCAAGTTCAAGAGAAATCGAAAGGGTTTTGTAGCTTCAGATGTATATGCGTAGTGGATGGGTGGCTTAAGACTACATTTAAGACAGGCATGTCCAAGCTGTGGCCCTCCAACTGTTGTGAAAATACACATCACAGCATGCTTTGCCATATGTTTAGCTTTCCCTAATAGCAAAACTGTGGCAAGGCATGATGGGACTTGTAGTCTCATAACAGCTGGAGGGCCATAGTTTGGACATGCCTGATTTAAGATATTTCCACATAAATGTCATTTCACAAAGTAAAATGGCAAGCAACAATGATAGCACGGGTTCTCATCTCCAGTCTTCAAGTGCCATCAACAGGCCATGTCTGGTGGTTTGCGGTAATCATGCACAGGTGAGTTACTGTCAGTAATTACCCCACAGAATTCCACAAAACTGGAAGTTTTAGAACCACTGCTCTATAGTGCTAAATGTTAAATAGACATTACAAATCCATATTTTTTTTTTCTCCACTTTTTTGGTTCAGCCAGTGGTGGATTAAAATGATCTTGGTGACTTGTTTAATGTTCAAAATTTGCTGCTACATGCACTGCCTTGACCAATGCACCTATCTACACCCACACCGCTCCTAATTGGGGGGGGGGGGGGGGGGGGGGGGTGTTATTCAATCTTTTAAGAAGGACAAGTAGAGAAATTACCTGTAGCAACCAAAGAGGTTATAGCATTTTAATCAACATATTAAATACATCACAGCTAAAATCTGATTGGTTGCCAGGGGAGAGCTACAGTGCTGCTGGGTTCCGTACAGGAGAGATACAGTGCTTCTAGGTTCTGTACAGGAGAGCTACAGTGCTGCTGGGTTCCGTAGAGAAGAGCTACAGTGCTGCTGGGTTCCGTACAGGAGAGCTACAGTGCTGCTGGGTTCCGTACAGGAGAGCTATAGTGCTGCTGGCAGAGGCGGAACCAGCATTGGTGCAGCATGTGCATTGCACCAGGGCCCCTGAAGACTAAGGGGCCCATTGCTGCCCAAACCAGCAATTACTTATTGGGTTGGGGTAGAGGAGGGAACCCAAATTATATTTTTGCACCTGGGCCTGCCATACACAGTTCCACCACTGGCTGCTGGGTTCCGTACAGAAGAGCTACAGTGCTGCTGGGTTCCGTAAAGGAGAGCTACAATGCTGCTGGGTTCCGTACAGAAGAGCTACAGTGCTGCTGGGTCCCGTACAGGAGAGCTACAGTGCTGCTGAATTCTGTACAGGAGAGCTACAGTGCTGCTGGGTTCCGTAGAGAAGAGCTACAGTGCTGCTGGGTCCTGTACAGGAGAGCTACAGTGCTGCCGAATTCTGTACAGGAGAGCTACAGTGCTGCTGGGTTCTGTAGAGAAGAGCTACAGTTCTGCTGGGTTCTGTACAGGAGAGCTACAGTGCTGCTGGGTTCTTAGAGAAGATCTACAGTGCTGCTGGGTTCCATACAGGAGAGCTACATTATGCTTTTTACACAGTAGCTCATACTCTACCCTACCTCATCATCAAATGATTTTGGTACATGTAATACAAATGCGCCGTAACTGCAATCATATAATATGATATTATATTTTGATGAACTACAGTTTCCCACCTGCTGCTGCGTTCTGTACAGGAGAGCTACAGTGCTGCTGGGTTCCGTACAGGAGAGCTACAGTGCTGCTGGGTTCCGTACAGGAGAGATACAGTGCTTCTAGGTTCTGTACAGGAGAGCTACAGTGCTGCTGGGTTCCGTAGAGAAGAGCTACAGTGCTGCTGGGTTCCGTACAGGAGAGCTACAGTGCTGCTGGGTTCCGTACAGGAGAGCTATAGTGCTGCTGGCAGAGGCGGAACCAGCATTGGTGCAGCATGTGCATTGCACCAGGGCCCCTGAAGACTAAGGGGCCCATTGCTGCCCAAACCAGCAATTACTTATTGGGTTGGGGTAGAGGAGGGAACCCAAATTATATTTTTGCACCTGGGCCTGCCATACACAGTTCCACCACTGGCTGCCGAATTCTGTACAGGAGAGCTACAGTGCTGCTGGGTTCTGTAGAGAAGAGCTACAGTTCTGCTGGGTTCTGTACAGGAGAGCTACAGTGCTGCTGGGTTCTTAGAGAAGAGCTACAGTGCTGCTGGGTTCCATACAGGAGAGCTACATTATGCTTTTTACACAGTAGCTCATACTCTACCCTACCTCATCAACTTCATGTGGCATAGAACACTCAGACCCCCCATGGCATGGATCTCTCTTGCTCTGACACATTTCCCTAGTGTTAGTTAGACCACATTACTGTGGCATGTTAGTTTTATTTATTTATTATATAGCGCACACATATTCCACAGCGCTTTACAGGTAATATTTGAACATTCACATCAGTCCCTGCCCCAGTGGAGCTTACAATCTATATTCCCTACCACATGTACACGCACACACAGACATTCTAGGGTTGATTTTGATAGGAGCCAATTAACCTACCAGTATATTTTTGGATTGTGGGAGGAAACACCACTGAGTAGCTGGTCGTCATCCCACAGCAATTCCCCAAATACTCTAATGATTCTTAATTGGAGCCACAATCAGGAACTGTAGTAGTTTTAAGACCACACACATATATGGATCATATACTTCCTTCCTTTCAGTTACCAAATAATGTACAACAGCTATACTATACAAAGAACTTATTTCTACTGCTAATATGGGATCGCCAGGAGATCTCTGGGACAAGTTGTTTGATATTGTTTGTGATATTGTAGAATATGCCACCAGTATTTATTATCTTGCTACTTAAGAGGAATGCAGTAGAAAAATTGTGTTTAGTCTGCACAAGTATGTATTTAAGGCTACTTCAGGGCCGGTGCAAGGCACCAGAGTGCCCCAGGCAAGTTGGGGTGGGGGCGCCCTGGTGTCTGCCGCCCGGGTACCTGTCCTGCGGCACTGTAAAGCTGGCGGCGGCGGCGGCAGCAGGGGGTCCCTACAGTCACTAAGAAATAACGAGCGCTATCCGCCGGGCTATGCGGAAGCGCTTCTGTTTTGGAAACACTGGCCGCACGGTGCATGCTGATTGGCTGAATCTCAGCCAATCAGCGAGTGGCCAGTGTTTCCAAAACAGAAGCGCTTCCGCATAGCCCGGCGGATAGCACTTGTTATTTCTTATTGACTGCAGGGACCCCCCGCTGCCACCGCCGCCAGCTTTTACGCACATATATGCCGCAGGACAGGTACCCAGGCGGCAAGGGCCTCCAGTGGCCGGCGCACTAGGCAAATGCCTAGATTTGCCTAGTGGTGGCGCCGGCCCTGGGCTACCTACATGAATACTGTTATTAGGGAGCAGAAATATTAATATGTTTTTGAGACTATATTATTTATGGAGGTGTTAGGGAAGCTGGAGTCCAAACAATTTTGTAAAAGTTTTTTTTTTTTTTTCAATTACTAAGTTAGTGATCAAAAGCATATAACTTTATAGTGACAGTGACATTAGAACAATGTGAATTATTAAACATATATCTTAATTTGAAAGTTCAGTTCCCTTCCTCGAAGAAAACATTCATTAAAATTATTAGAACATTTTTTTATCTTTTCTAAACCACCAAATACAGGTGTACTCAACATAGTGCTCACACAGGGCTCTCGGCAGCCTCCGTGAGCACCATGACTCTGCGCCCCAGTGGTGCCTGCTCCCACCCCCCCCCCCGCCACTGCTAAGGCTGCTGAGCCCTAGTTACGCCACTATCTGGAAGTGGGGAGGTTGGCAAAGGATGCTGCAGTATCCAGGTCTAGGGTTTCTGATCAGAAGGCTAGATAGAAAGATCTACAGACACAGGGACCTAAAAAGGACTTCTATAAAAAGAGCCCTTTCCTCTGTTCTGTGCAGGCTCTTGGGAAATGCCTGGTAAAACCACTAATAGTTTTCAAAACGTGATATGTTTAAAAGGAAACACTATTTTCATAGAGGACGGTGGAATGGAGATTCTGAAATAATAATTGGGCATATATTAAATAATGCAAGATATATTTGCTGTATCTAATCCATTACATATTTAATGCATATGGCTTATACTTAAAGATGCAATTTTTTTTTGAAAAACACTATTTTACATATTTTTTGCTGATACATGTGCCTCTTGGTTTGACTTTCGACCTTCCCATTGTCAACCTAATGTTTGTGTCGACCATCCGATCCTGTCGACCTTAGCCACGTCGACCTATTTCAAGTGTCAATCCAAGCCCTGTTGACCTTTAGTGGTAACCCTAGAATGTCTGTGTGTGCGTGTACATGTGGTAGGGAATATAGATTGTAAGCTCCACTGGGGCAGGGACTGATGGGAATGTTCAAATATTCTCTGTAAAGCATACTTTCCGACTTTGGCATACTCCTTTCCGGGAGAAGCCCGGAGAGGAGTGAAAGGGGACGGGTAGAGGCTTCGTTTTGGGGGCGGGGCACGGGTGATGTCATCAAGCCCCGCCACCATGACGGACTGAAGCCTCAATTTGCGGGTCCGTGGGTGGGGGGAGGGGCTAAAAATTATGCAAAATGCCGCTAATTGCGTCATTTAGTCCCGCCCCCTCCCCGCGGACCCTCAAAAGTCATAGTTTTTAGACCGCGGGGAGAGGGGGAGAGGGGGAGCCGGGGCTGTAGGGAAATGCGGGAGACTTGCCCCCCTTCCCGGGGGACCTGATTTGCGGGACCCTCCCGGCCATTCCGGGAGGGTAGGCAAGTATGCCGTAAAGCGCTGCGGAATATGTGTGTACAGTATAAAAATAACTGGTAATAATGAAATAAGTGACCCATACTGCCTACTGTGATTAAATCTACGACAGGAATATCTTACATCCAAAGATAGAACATGAAACACGCTATGTTTACATCTAACTTCCTGCACACAGCATGAATAAATATAGAAATGTTGTGACTAGTGTTTCTCTAATGTCAAGTAAGTCTTATTGTCAGCCCTGCCGGTCTTCTTCGCTTTCCCTGATACTCTCTCATAGTTTGTGTACATTGTAGCTTCTGCATATTCTGTGCTGGTCGTGGTTGGCAGGGACAACTTATCCAAACACTGATCTGTACTCTGCTGTGTACTCTACAATATATTAAACTTCCAGTGTAAAGCTATTGACAAGGCAATTTATCTATTCCCTGTAGTCTAGGCTTCTTTGAGTCTATAAATCCTAGGGGCACTGGAATAAATGTACAGAAAGAATAAATATTGAATTTAAAACTAGGGCACATAAAATTCCCAGATGACTTTGCAATACAGTATGTTGCTAAAGAAAACGCGTTTTCTAGACTTGCATCTATGGATGTTATACATTCTCCTTATCACTCATTTTGGCTGATGGTATTGTTTATTCCTCCTATTTTTGCAACTTTAAACTGATGTTGTCCTGAAGAAATAAATATACCCACTGGCGGATTTAGGGGGGGGGGGGGGGGGCACCCGGGCACGTGCCCCCCCCTGTCATTTCTGACACTTTTTTTTTTCGCTTTAGCTGCCGGAAAGAATTTACAGCCGGGCAGAGATCGCCGAGTACCCGGCTGTATTCAGTGTCAGAGAGCACTGCAGCAGTCCTCGATCCCGTTTCCCTTTTTTTTTTTATCTTGTGCTGCTGCGGCCACCTGTCGGGTCTGCGAGCCAATAGAGGTGCAGGTAGGACAGGGGATGGAGGGGTGGATGGGGAATCGAGAGGTTCAGTGGGGATCAGGGTCAGTGTGTTCGTACAGATAGATTATATCACCTTATTCCCCCCCCCCCCCCACACAGTCTGATCCTTACCCTCCCCACTAGTGCCTAAACCTAACCCTCCCATTGCACAGCATTACCATACCCTGTGCAGAATGTGTAAGAGAGGCATTAAGATGTGAGATCTATTGTCTAATAGGCATTATGGCATGTGGCATAATGTGTAATGGACATTGTAGTGTTTAGCATAATGTGTAATGGACATTGTAGTGTTTAACATAATGTCTAATGGACATTATAGTGTTTAGCATAATGTGTAATGAACATTATAGTTTGGGGCATAATGTGTTATAGGCATTATGGTGTTTGGCATAATACGTAATGAACATTATGGTCCGTGACTTAACGTGTATTGTGAATTGTGGTGCAAATTTTCAGCAATGTCCTTCTTTGTTGACCATGTTGTGAATTTTTATGTAATCTGTGTGGCATTTTGTGAATTTTGGCTCAATCCATGTGGCATTATGTGAATTTTGTGTACAATAATGTGTAGAAGTGGTATATGGTGAGGTGCACTACACTCAAGGACACTCCCCCATTTCACGAGGCTACACACCCTTTTTTCATACCATACGCGCACAACTGCATCCTTCGTGTTTGATGCCAAGGTGGGCCTGTGTACTTTAAAGGCCAGGGCCTATTTATAATCCCATTCCCACCCTCTCTCTGCTCTCCTCCTCTATCTCTCTCTCTCCACTCTCTGAGTGGGCACACTGGCACCATTATCACCCCCCACTGCCCCCCTATCATGGTGCCCCCCCTGTCATTTTCTCCTGGATCCGCCTCCGAATATACCCATACTGTCTCTGTGATTTTAGAGATGAGCACTGACCACCGTGTTTTGGTGTTAATTTTTGATCTGGAGTCATATTTGTGTTTAAGTTTTGCAAAACCACTCTCAAGTGTTTTAGGTACTTGTGTATTATCTGGGCGCCCGATTTTTTCATTGGGTTGGAAAAATCGCATCGCATGCAACCAAATTGCACGCGATACGATGCGATGCGATCGACGCAATTTTTCCATAGGAATCAATGTTAAATATTCCCAAATGGTCCCTGATACCCAATTTTCCATTAGGGGCAATGTTAAATGCCCCCCAGGCTTCCCCATTTTGGTGTATGCTCCCTCATTGTTAACGACACCCCACCATCAACGCCAACCCGAAGCATGGCGAGCGCAGCGGTACACGTTCTCATACCTTTTCATACCCGCGAGGGGACACAGAATACCGGCCCCTCGCGGGGCTCGCTTCGCTCGCCACGCTTCGGGCTCGGTGGCTCGCTACGCTCGCCACAGGTTTATATCCAACTCCATGCCCACTTGGATAGTAGGGGTATGAAAAGGACCCCTTTTTCCCATTGAATTCCATGTTAAAATGGACTCAGTCCATTTTAACATTGATTCCTATGGAAAAATCGGGTCATCGCATCCGATGGTCGCATGCGATGCGATGCGATATTGCATCACAATGCATCTGATTGTATGCCTTAACTTAAGGCATACAATCAAAAAATCGGGCGCCCAGATAACTCATAAGTACCACCGTGTTTTAGTTCAGATTCAGTTTTTGGTTGAATTAATAAATCAAAATTGATGATCATTGATAAAAAGTTTATATATATATATATATATCTTAATATTGTTATTTTTTCTATACAAAACCAGAAAATCAGATTAACAATCCAAATTCTGAAACGCAGGAAAATGCTAACAGTGATTTGGTTAGGATCTGATCTTCTGTGGAGATCAGGACATGTTTTTTGTTCAACAACATAAACAAAATTTGGTTTTATTCAGATTATAGAGGTTGGTAACGCAGTTTTTTTGGGGAGCCCGAGGTGGTGCTCTAAACACCCAGTGCAGTGACCTATATCGTGCATAAGGAGCGTACGTACATATGGACCCTCTCCCAAAGGAGAAAGACCCCATTACTCCCCTAACCCCTCTCAGCCAAAAGGCTCCAGAGGGGAAAATAGGGATCAGTGGGTCCTCCTCACCGAAGCTTGGAGAGACCATCTTCCCTAAAGTGTGCAGTACTAGTGCCAAAACATGCTGGTGGCGACACCTCTTAGTTTTCCCAGAGGCACGCTACACCTTGGGCTCTAAGCAGCCAGCCAATCAGCTGTTTCTTTACTCCTACATAGGGTGTTTTCCACCCCCTGGCATGGGAATGAATACTCCACTGGGCTTTTCCATTGACTCCCTTGAGGGTTGAAGCCCCTTAGGAAGAGCAATATATTCAGTCCCAGTGTTTCTCACATCCCAAGGTTAAGGTACTAAGCTGGGCTTTCTGCTGGCTACGAACCTCTGGAATGGGAGCAATCTAATCCCAGTGTTTCTCCGCTCCATGATCATCCTTCAGGGGCTACAAACCACCTACTGGGCCCGGTGTTTCTCTCCTTCCTACCAGTTGGGGGGAGGCCAATCTATCTCCTCCCGGCAGGGTGAAGATACTCAGCCAGACTTTTTCCTGCCCGGAGCATGAGAGATCCCATCCGCTCCACCCATTGGAGCAGTTACTCAGTCCAGCCTTTCTCTATTCTTCTGCCAGGGGCAGTCCACACCCACTGATAAGAATAGATATTACATTTAATCTAGCCAAAAGGCCAAGAAGCGATGGATCAAAACACACTTCTCTACATGATTTATACATTACAGGAACTTTCTGGGATATCAAATAGTTTAAATATCTTTAAAAGGGTCCCGTGTACCCATAATCAAAACTATGGAGAAGCAATGGTCTGGAATCTGGGTAAACAAACCAAGCATGGCTCAAATTTGGGGATTTATGTTAAAATTGCTCTGGGGGAGTCAAAAAGAATGAAAGTAAAAAATAATGTTTCATTATAAGCAATCCCGTTTATGTACAAGAGAACATAGAGCAGAAAAAAATGCCATGTAAATAATATGCTAAGCACAGTTAAACCTGCTGAACATCGACTCTGCAACGTGACGCACGTGTAGGGGGCGGACATATGACATTGCCGGATGTCATCTGCCCGCCCAGATCCCTGCTTTTGCACGGAGAAATGCCCGTGTGGTCTGAGGTTGCGGGAGCTGGCGGACCAATCGGCCCTGCATTCGATGTTCTGCGACCATCGAATGATGGGGGAGGTTCCCTGAGATGGAGGAGGTGTATTCGTGAGAAATACACGTGCGGTCCGTTCGGACAGCTTCTTGGCGGAGTTGGCGATCCGTATGGAAGGCGGGGTTTGGGACGCACGGTGCTGGCCGCATATTCGTATCCGGCCGCACCGATCAGAATAAGGGCCAATGTGTGAAGTAATTAGATGGCCTTAACAATTTGTTGGGTATGGAATCTCCATAGGTTGGGCACGGAAACCGATAGCAACATCCCAATGTTGAGGCTCCCGACATGTCTTAGATAAATATCAGAACCAACCCCCCCCCACACACACACACACAGTCTAACCCTAAATGTTATCCCTTGCTTCCTATCCCTAACCATACCCCATTCATGCCTAATCCTAACCCACCATTCATAGTGTTTACCCTTAATCCTAAACCTTCTCCTTCCACAGATTAACCCCATCCAACCTGTAGTCTAAAACCTAATCCCCCCACACAACCTAACCCTCCTAGGCATACCTTTTTCAGGATGCAAACAGTAGGGGTTTTGCTGTTGGCATTGTGAGGGATGTCGGGATTCGGCTCCAGTCTTCTCACCAGTGTCGAAATTCCGGTGCCGGTATTACAACTGCCAACATCTGTAGCACCAATATGCCAACTACATCCATTAAAAACAATGGATGTGGAAAGCACATATTATTTGACATTATTATTATTATTATTATTATTATTATTATTATTTGTCAAATATTCAATGATTCCCAAATGGTCTCAATGGTTCCCAAACCTTCTTGAATGACGGCGCCCAAGATTATCAGCATTTCACCTACATTGTGCCTACCTTAGGGTCAGTTATGTGGGGGTGTACAGTTGTGCTTCTGATGTGCCCACATGTTTTGATTGTCAGCCACTAGCAATGGTTTTACCTATCAATTTGAAAAATTATAAATAATAATATTTTATCAGGTCTACTTGTGTATTATAAGAAATAATGCATCCCTAGAGTAGATTCATCCTTAATAAGTATATTTGAGAAGGCCTTAATGGAGAATTATAGGCCACTCAGCCGCTGTCAATTCCAGTATCCTCTATTGTAGCTACTGTAAGTCCAATAACTATGCCACTTCTTAAATTACAATGTGTGTGTGTGTGCGTGTGTGTGTGTGTATGTGTGTGTGTGTGTGGGGGGGGTACTAATCCTTGGAGACAGATAAAGAGTAGAGCAGTGGTAGTCAACCCTAGCCCTCGAGAGCTACCGACAGTGCACATTTTCCATACAACCTAGCTGCTGCACAGCTGCACTCATTAATCACTGACACATTTTAAAAGATACACAGATGGAGCTAATTAGCTCACTTGTGATTCTGTGAGGAGACCTGCAAAACATGCACTGTTGGTAGCTCTCGAGGACTAGGGTTGGCTACCCCAGGAGTAGAGAAAGTACCAACCAATCAGCTCCCAACTACCATTTATCAAACACAGCCTGTAACGTGACAGACGAGAGCTGATTGGATGGTACTTTACCTCTGTCCACCTAATCACTCTCATACAGCTTAGTACATCTCCCAGTTAGTGTTAGCCATATCACAACTGCCAGTTAATAGACAATTACATTGTTATACTACAAGTCACTTTGGAGTGCCATATCCATATAACAACATAGAGGGGTATATGCACTCAGCCTTGGGGAGTGATACAGTGGAGAGGGATAAAGTATTAGCCAATCAGCTCTTAACTTCCATGTTACAGGCTGTATTTGAAAAATGAGTTAGCAGCTAATTGGTTGGTAAATTATCTTTTTGCACGTTATCACTTTTCAGGGCTTAGTAAATCTGCCGCAGAATTCCAATAATAGATGTTGAATAATACAAATAATAACAAATATATGATACAGTGCATATAATATAGCCATCCACTAATATTAACACACATTAACTGTGTATATTTAAATAAATATTTAAAGTCTTTAAAATATAAACTATGTGATTCGATATTTCCTGAGACATGTTTAATAAACGACAAATGCAGAGGTAGACAGAGTAGATGAAGGCTCCTAATGTCACTCACCCTGTTTTTGGTTTAGACTGCTCCGAGTGTGGGGAATGTGCCCCCCTGCTGCCTGATGGATCAGTCTGTGATGTATGTACATGGCTGTGATGCTCAGCATCTCTCCCATCAGTAGCTTCCTCACTTCCAGGCAGCCCATGAGAGAACGGTGACATGCCATGAACTTCCAGCGTAGAGCTTATAGGGGAAGAGCCAGCAGCGTATGGCTTCACCAGTGTAGAGGTGACCAAATTCATCAGTCCAAGAGAACACATAACAATGCGCAGGGTCCGTGCCATGCTTCTCTGTCCTAAACACACACAGATGTACTTCAGCTTCAAACTGCTGGAACTGAATGACTTTTCCAAACCCCTATGAACTGCCTTCAAGTTTAAAACTAGGGGTGGGGGAATTTTATAACAAAGAGCGGAAAATCTCACAATCCCTCCCAGCTACTGTGGAAATGTGAAAGGTCAGCAGACAATGTGAAGGCCTGTTCCTGTGTGTGTGGTGAACACAAGATGCAGTGAGAAGAGCCTGGAGAGGGGGGAAAGGGAACTGGGATTCTGGCAGGGTCCTTAGAATGACTGCATTCAGGAACACAAGCTTATCAGAGCCCTATGCCCAGCCAGTGTGAAGAAGGGATGTTAGTGGGAGGAAAAGGATGTTAGTTCTAGACAGAGCAAATATTGTAAAGTTTACTTTAGGTTTCCTCAAAACCATTATATATATGCATAACCATACTGATTGCTATTATAGTATAGTACTGACCATCTGAGAACGTGACAAATAATAGAGATCAAAACATATATATGTGTTATGTTATATTGTTTATATTCTTGTTACCCTGTGCAATTGCTTCTAACAGAACAATGTTCAGTATAAAGCTATTATTACATGTACATTGTACAATGTTTGTGTCTCACGTATAGTGAATTTATGTGGTTATTCTTAAGGCCCCCATACACTATGCGATTTGGGCCCGATTTCTCCCGATTCGGATGGATCAGGCCATGATATCGGCCCAAATCGCATGTAGCCATTGGTAAATCTTATGTGCAGCCTGGAGGTGGGCAGGGCACGCAGAGAAGCAGTTGACTGTGAACGCGTCGGTTGACTGTGAATGTGGGCGGTTGACAGAGAAGCAGTTGACTGTGAACGCGGCTCTGAGGGACCAGAGTGCTGGGTAGGGGAAGTCGGGTGGCGGGCGCACATAGAAAAATAAATTTATTTTTATGTACGCCCACCGCTCGGCCTAATGTATGGGGGTCTTTAGTTGCATCTATATTATTTATTAACAGTTTCTTATTTAACGCAGCAAATTCCATTGTGCTTTACAATTGGGAAAAATTATAAAACAATCTCGGTAGTTACAGACAACTTAACTGGAGAGAGAGGCCTTGCGATAAGATGCAAGAAAAGACTGATTAAGTCTTACCTGGGGCATGCTTTAAATTGATGTGTTTTGTATTATTATAATACTTTAAAACATAACTTTTAATTGGTTTTAGTCTTAAAAGGAGGGGTGACGTTTGTCACTGTTTGGAATATACGTTATAGTGGTTTTGATATTCCAAATGTGCTTTCTGCACCTATTGATTAGGATGCAGATACGTGTTATTCACCTGTAGCACTTTGTACCTTTAACTTTAGGATACAAGTGTGCTATTAAACTTTATTCAACACAGAAATAATTTTTCTCCATTAGCGAAGATATTAATTCACATATATCAGATGTTCACAGAAAGAAGCCCTTAGAGGTTTTTCTTAATTTCTGAACCTCTTTGTATTATCTTACATAGTATTCATGTTTGGCACTTTCTGTTTGCTCCCCACATCTATTAATGGTCTTCTCCCTTAATTATTGTTTGCTGATTAGCATATGATAATAGCTTTCAGTAAAAGAGATAGGTAGGAAAAGAGATAGTGTGTTTTTTGTGTCTCTGCTCCCCTCCTCTGCTTTTTAGTATCTTAAACCAGTATCAGATGCTAGATGAGAGAGAGGTAATGTAGTGTTTCCATACACTAGTTTGATAGGAGCACAGGGTTGGCTTCTGCTTGTCACTATTGATGGCTCAGAGCGACCTTGTTGCCTAATTGGCAGTGCATGGTGTTCACTCAGCCATCTGACTGAGAGTGCCTTGCTGTGAGAATTTAGTAGAGACAGGGATTGCCTATATCCCTGTTTTTGGAGAGAAAAGTTTCAGAGATACTAAAGGTGCCCATACATTAGTAAGATTTATCTTCAGATCTGTCTGGTTGGAACAAAAACATGGTTATGGATGAGTGACAGTTTGTCAGTTTTCCAGCATTTCCAAGCAAATGATCAACTGTCTTTGCTCTCATCCATAACCATGTTTTTGTTCCAACCAGACAGATCTGCAGATAAATCTGCGTGTGTATGGGCACCTTAATTAGTCTGTGGTGACTGTTCTGCTGTCAGATATCAGCATGTATTGCTTCAAATATCTGATGAGAGACATTTACTTTGACAATCTCAGATTGAAGTGATAGGCAGAGATAGTCGTTTCTGCTGTTCTGGGTTCCCCCTTCACTGTTTCTGTTACCAATGTATTGCAGAGAACAGTGATAGTTTCATCAGAATGAGAGAACGACCAGTAGTGAGAGATAGTGGTTAAGTAGTTCAGCAAATAAAGAAACATTTGTGGCTCAAAAGTTGTCTCATTGGTTGCCTGGTGTGTAGGCTCACATTCAATTTCAAAATGTCCACATGCAATAAACAATTTTTCACTAGGCTACAAGCAGTTTATCATTTGCTGTGAGTAGCTCCATTAGTAATGTCAAGTTTTAAAGACATTCCGCTAGATTTATATCAGATTTTTGTATATTGTGCATATGCAAATTGTATCAAATTTTCAGCACCAAATATAACACTGTTTCTACTTTGTAGCAAGTTTATGGGTGTCTGATTTCACCGTAGGATGTGCAAAGTTTATCATTAGTTTACAAACACTTTTTCAATTGTAGTGAGCAGCTGCAGTATTAATCTCAAGCTCTGAACCTTTCAGCTAGATTTGCCTTCAGACATTGCACAGTGTGTACATGCAGATTATATTCAATTTCCAGCAGAAATTACTGAAATTAATTCCTTATTGCTTTATAACAAAAACAACCCTTGATAATTAACTGTCACCCGTAGTGACATTTAATACATCTAGACAGCCTTCAATTTACAGTCTATTGTTTTGTGCAGGGTTTAAATATCACCTTGCTGTCACAGCACTATTGTCTTATGGCTGTGCGGCTAAATGGGGTAACGGGGGTATGTTTAGAATGAGCGCTGTAGTCTATCAATGTTTTAGCGCAATTGCCGTTTGTCTACTCACAAACCGCTTCAAGCGGTGTTCTGTACAGCGCGGGATCAGCGGGAGTAGTTACAGACAGCCATAAGGTAAGGAAGGCCCTGCACGTAAGCTTACAATCCATAGGGACATACACAAGGATAGGTGCTACAGTATCTACTGCATAATAGTCCACCAAATTGTGAATGCAATGGTTCTTGGCGGGCTGTATGACGAGGTGACCCAGCAATGTTGGCCAGGGGTCAGGAGGATGGGAAAATGAAAGATTATATATATATATATATATATATATATATATATATATATATATATATATATATGAGGATATGCAGGGATGTAATTGGATATTGGATAGTAAAGGTGTATAAAGGTTATGTTGGTACTTATGTAATGGCAAGCGATGTGCAAACTGGCAATCATTTAAAAGGCAAATCAATCAGACTCGCTGAAATTACACCCATGCATGCATGTCACACATTATTATCTAAATTCCAGTATACTGTATGTGTAATTCAGCAGGTTTCATCCAATACATGTTCCTAAATATTACCTAATAAAATGCACAAAGATAGGATTTACTAGTATCTGTACAGGGCAAGGCAGTCATCAGCATAAAGTTGATGATAACATTAGAATAAAGTAGAGGTGGCCATATTCTAGTGCGATTTGGCTTTACCGCCTATATCGATCCAATGCACAGTCCAGGGTATATCAGATCGGAGCCGGAGATTGCAAAGGCTGCCATAAAGATTTATCAGATCCGGCAGCCCTGGTTGGGATTGCATACAATACATCGTATGCATGTGGTGTATCGTATGCAATCCTGCCGCACGGGAAGCTGGCAGGGAGTTAAAGGGTGATCATATGCGACTTCTTCCCTCAGAGAAGTCGCATAAGGGTATGGGGCCATAAGATTTGCCTGGTTACTGTTATTTTGAGAGGTACCCGCCCATGAGCATTCCCATGGAAATCACCGGGTGACGTGGGCGCTGGGGGCAGGCAGCTGACATCACCGAATTCCCGAATGTGCACGCATATCTAATTGACCTTCAGTTACTTTATATATGCGTGCACACACCACAGAACGTGGGAATGTGCACTGCGTGCAAATGGGGGGGGGGGGGCGGGCGGGTTCTGGTGTACTCGCAAGGGTGCGAATTCAACCAGAATAACCCCCTATATCCGTCAAATATTCTTTGTTCAATACGTGCTATATATTTTGTAGATATTATATGAACATAAAAACTCGATTTTAAGGCTAAAATCAAATAAACGCACAATATGTCAAAGATTAAAATAACAACAAAATCATCAAATATTTGGAGATTATTATACTGTATACAATGTTGCATAATGTTTATCCTTCATCTTATTAACAGGAAAAGAGCAATTGGAACATACGTTTATACATAAAGACTCAACAATATGTGGAGGGAAATGTTCAGCATTAATTTCCTGTAGCAGAGTGCCTTCTGCCGGCTCAGGGGAGATGGAAACCAGAAACATGGGGAAAGATCTGGTTTTCTTCACTCTCTCCATGCTAACATACTAACATGATCTGTGTTCCTAGATTTTTTTTCTGAAAAGATGACTTTCAATGCTGCCCAATGTAACAATCTGGGGGAAATTTACTAAGATGTGTATTTTATTTCACATGTGATGTTGCTATGGGCAACCCCTCTGTGTCATATGGCCTAATTCAGACCTGATCGCAGGACAAATTTATTCTTAAAATGGGCAAAACCATGTGCACTGCAGGTGGGACAGATGTAACGTGTGCAGAGAGAGTTACATTTGGGTGGGGTGTGTTGAAATGGAATTCTATATTGAAGTGTAAATTAAACAAGCAGTCAGTATTTACCCTGCACATAAACAAAATAACTCCCCAAAATCTAACTCTCTCTGCACATGTTACATCAGCCCCACCTGCAGTGCACATGGTTTTGCCCATTTTGAGAACAAATTTGTCAGGTCTGAATTAGATTCGATGGCCCTTATTCTGATCGGTGCGGATATTCCCACTTGCGTACGGGCCGCCGATGTTTATCGTCTGCGCATGTGCAGAGGTCACTCTGCGCATGTGCAGGCGATTTCGCCGCATGGATTCTTTATACGCCGCACAGGGGGCGTAGAGGGGCGTGAGGGGCTACTTATCCTCATTACCCTATGCATACGCCCCGCGTTTCATGGGCGTTCCCATGCAAACGCGGGGCGTATGCATGGTAATGAGGCCGTGACGCGTGGGTACAGGGCGGGCATCTGACATCGCCGGATGTCAGCTGCCCGCCCCATACAAGATTTCACACGGACAAGTGTCCGTGTGGTCTTGTGTTGCGGGACCTGGTGGAGCGTGCGGCCCTGCATTCGATGTTCGGCGACCATCGAATGCAGGGGCTGCTCCCACCATGGAGGAGGCGTATCCCCGTCCACATTCATGCGGAACGCCACATATCCGCATACGGACGGAGGTGGCGATCCGTATGGAAGGCGGGGATTCACCAAGACGGACATCACCGCATATTTCTGATCGGGCCGCACCGATCAGAATAAGGGCCAATATGAGAAGTCCTAGCAATGGAGCTGCAAATCATTGAGGCTCCAGTAGTATTAATTATTAAATATTGATTTTCATCTAATAAAAATAGATCTAAATCTATCTTAATCGTGGTATATCGATGGTGGGCTTCCAGGGCTGAACATGCATTTACTAATATTTAAACATTAATATAAAAATGTTTTTATTTGTACAGTAAATGAGTGTTTCTGCCCCTAAAAGCCAACATTGATTGATTGAGAGATCATAAAAATCTATGAAAATCAACCTTTAGTAAATAAAACCCCAGTCATAGGAATGGACACATCTGGACAATGGAGATGTGTAATAAAAGAGTCTTATGTTATATTCGGTTCAATGCAAAATCTGTAGCCTTTACGTTGGGATGGCCCTGACCTACTCTAGAATCCTTTGCATCTGTCTGAGGCATCAGCTGCCCATTTTGGGAGAGACATTTAGTAAAGGGAAAGGAGGCAGATGCAAACATTGATCCCCCCCAAGTTCCAGGACCACTGGCCCATTTTTGGGTGTTAAGGCCCCCATACATTAGGCCGACTTGTCCTAGGGACAAGTAGGACCCAATTTACCTGCGAGCTGCCCGGCAGCTCCCTGGGAGGCTCACATACAATTTGGCACTTGATGTGCCATTTTTTACATGGGATAAATCGCATGCGATTTATCCCATGTAAAAAAAAACCCGGGGAGCTGCAGGGCGGTGAGGAGTAGTGGGGGCGGGCAGCGGCAGTAGTGGGGGCGGGCAGCGGCGGCGGTGGTGGTGGGGGCGGCCAGCGGTGGTGGGGGCGGGCGGCCAGCGGTGGTGGGGGCGGGCGGCGGGTGCGGTGATCGCTGCTGACCTGGCCGGGCAGCTCTCAGCCAATCAGAGAGCGGCCGGTCATTTGACAAGTATTTTAAAAATATAATAGCCGCCACTGCGCTGCCCGTCCCCGCTGCTGCTATGTGTAAGTACACTGCCCGGCCAGGTCACTCGCCGGCGCTCAGGGACCCGCTGCCCGCCCCACTGCTCCCCCGGTGTCTGCATGCATATGCCTGTCAGGTGGCAGGCATATGCATACAGGGAGGTCGGACGTGATCGTATGTACAGACCGTCCGACCTCCCTGATCCGGTCCGATGCGCACGGGACCACGCATCGGATCGGATCAGATATCACACACCTACGATTTTGGTCCGATTTCATCCGATTATCGGCACAAAGTGCCGAAATCGGATGAAATCGTCCCAAAATCGCATAGTGTATGGGGGCCTTTAGAGTAAAGATGCTGCAACTAGAGATTGTGACATGAAATGCAGTGGCGTAACTATATATATTGCGCCCCCCCGCCAATTTTTTTCGGCGCCCCCCCCTTCGGCGTGCGCCCCCCCCGATATCCATTCCCATACCCATACCCATACCCATACCTGTCGCGCTGCTGCCCGGCCGCATCTGCGTCACTGTCCTGTCACTCGCTCCCGGCGCCGGCTCCTGCTGATAATGATAAGTGACTCTTAGAAAATGGCTGCCAAAACTGTCTGCAATACGGGGGCAGCCATTTTCTAAGTGTCACTTTTCATTATCAGCAGGAGCCGGCGCCGGGAGCGAGTGACGGGCAGTGACCACAGATGCGGCCGGGCAGCAGCGCAGCGGGTAACTATAGCACCGCAGCCCCCCAGGCGCCCATAGTTACTCTGCGCCTCCCCGCCATGGCGGGGGCTGCGGTAGCTTAGTTACGCCAGTGATGAAATGGTCTCATTGAATCCCAAATATCCAAATTGTCCCTCCTAATCTGTTTATCATTTGGCTACACTGTCTCACTGGGCCAGGGTTACAGAAGTACACACCTGTAACAAATGAAGCAGAAAAAAAAAAAAACATTTTGAGAAATGTATATTTACCCTTATTTAAAACAACGCAATTACTTGTGATCATTATTATACTTTGTACTGTAATGCACTACAACATTAACTTCAAACCAAGCAAAGGTTTTGTTTTATGCTGTATCATTGATGTGTCTGTTAGAACTTTAAAGTGTTTTGCTTGTTTACTGTCTGATCACACCTGTAGTGTTTTCGCTAGATGTGGTTATACTTACTTTGATGTTATCTCCCACAGTAACATGATCTCTGTTTCCTTAAAGGTTTGCTGGTAGTAGATCAGGGGAAGGATTTTGTCAATTGAAATGAACAAAATGATCAATAATAGAGTCACAGTTCCTCACAAATAAGGCATCTATTCCCGCATAAAGAGGATTATATATTAATCAAAATTTAGACCTTTAAATGTCACCAATGTCAAATCTTGTATGTTCTTTTAAAGCACAGCCCAAGTAGTGTTCTTTACCGCAGTAACTTCTCATTTGATCGCTCAAGTTAGTAAAGCTACACACACCTGATACAATTATTTGGATTAAAATGGGGTCTATTTTAAGGCGCCTAGAGAATTATGCTGCTTTATCCTATACCTTTATCTAACACTTAAGCCTAGAAATAACTCACACTGACACCTTAACTATAAATAAGACACGGACACCTGGGGCGAAATGTAATAGAGTGCGATTTTTTAGACATGTGCGATTTTTGGTCAAAAACGGCCGAAATCGCATATTTTCCGAAAATCGCACATTTAATAGGTTGAAAATCGCGGTAAAAAATCGCACTTTTTACCGCGAAATCGCACTTTTAGAAGTGCGATTTTTAGTCACATTTCAATTCGCATCCAGATGTTTTCCCATTATAAAGTATACAACTCGCAAATGTAATAGGGTGCGATTTTTGGTCAATGTTACCAAAAATCGCAAAAAAAATAGACCAGGTTCTGACAGGCGAATTTGACAGAACCATGCACAGATCATTGAGATCTGTGCATGGTTCTGTTAATAAAAATGTGTAAAAGTGTTTTTATAAAAAAAAAAAACGGCGTGGGGTCCCCCCTCCTAAGCATAACCAGCCCCGGGCTCATTGAGCCAGACCTGGTTCCAAAAATACGGGGGAACAAAAAGCATAGGGGTCCCCCGTATTTCTGAAACCAGCCCCGGACTCTTGGACCGGTCCTGGTTCCAAAAATACGGGGGACAAAAAATCTGGGGGTCCCCCGTATTTTGAAACCAGCACCGGGCTCCAACAGCCCGCGGTGTCATGCCACAGCCGGGGGACACTTTTTATACAAGGTCCCCCGGCCAAAACATGAGCACCGTGGCTGGTCAGCCTTGGACGGGGTACCTGGAGGAGTGGGGACCCCCCCAATAAAGGGGTCCCCCCCCCCAGGCTTCACCCGTCCAGGGCTGAAGCCCGGGGCTGTCACCGGCGTCCGTGGCCAGTGGACGCCGGCCTGATAGGGTTAAATCCATCATACATATCATTACATTGCTTTTTACCGGCGAACTACAAGTGCCAGCAGACCTCTCCCGCATGCTGGGACTTGGAGAACCACAAGTCCCAGCATGCGGGGCATTAATGGGCCCGCTGGGACTTGTAGTCCACCTGTAAAAAGAATGTTTATAAAAAACACACACACAGAGAAGTACAAGTTTATTACACACACACACCTCAATTTTACACCAGCGTTACTTACCATTCCTGGATCCAGCGCTGGTCTGGCTGCTTTACAGCCGGCTCCCCCCGCACTGACAGGCAGCGGGGAGAACCGCTTTCTCCGTTGCCTGTCACCGGCTTTCTCCGTAGCTTCTGTAGCTCTGTCCCAGTGCTACAGAGGCTGAGAGCGTGATTGGCTGAGCTACAGTATGCGTCTCCATGGAGACGCATAGCTCAGTCCTGATTGGCTGAGCTATGCGTCTCCATGGAGACGCATACTGTAGCTCAGCCAATCACGCTCTCAGCCTCTGTAGCACTGGGACAGAGCTACAGAAGCTACGGAGAAAGCCGGTGACAGGCAACGGAGAAAGCGGTTCTCCCCGCTGCCTGTCAGTGCGGGGGGGAGCCGGCTGTAAAGCAGCCAGACCAGCGCTGGATCCAGGAATGGTAAGTAACGCTGGTGTAAAATTGAGGTGTGTGTGTGTAATAAACTTGTACTTCTCTGTGTGTGTGTTTTTTATAAACATTCTTTTTACAGGTGGACTACAAGTCCCAGCGGGCCCATTAATGCCCCGCATGCTGGGACTTGTGGTTCTCCAAGTCCCAGCATGCGGGGGAGGTCTGCTGGCACTTGTAGTTCGCCGGTAAAAAGCAATGTAATGATATGTATGATGGATTTAACCCTATCAGGCCGGCGTCCACTGGCCACGGACGCCGGTGACAGCCCCGGGCTTCAGCCCTGGACGGGTGAAGCCTGGGGGGGGGGACCCCTTTATTGGGGGGGTCCCCACTCCTCCAGGTACCCCGTCCAAGGCTGACCAGCCACGGTGCTCATGTTTTGGCCGGGGGACCTTGTATAAAAAGTGTCCCCCGGCTGTGGCATGACACCGCGGGCTGTTGGAGCCCGGTGCTGGTTTCAAAATACGGGGGACCCCCAGATTTTTTGTCCCCCGTATTTTTGGAACCAGGACCGGTCCAACAGTCCGGGGCTGGTTTCAGAAATACGGGGGACCCCTATGCTTTTTGTTCCCCCGTATTTTTGGAACCAGGTCCGGCTCAATGAGCCCGGGGCTGGTTATGCTTAGGAGGGGGGACCCCACGCCATTTTTTTTTTTACTTTTTTTTTTTAGCACAAAATCGCATTTATGAAAATGCGCACATTTTCATGACTGAAAATGCGCACATTTTCATGACTAAAAATCGCGGCAAATCGCGGCAAATCGCATTTTTTGCCGCTAATTCGCATCTCATTACATATGCGAATTCGCGGCAAAAAACGCGATTTTTAAAGGTGCGATTTGGTGCGATTTTTTTTTAGTCTAAAAAAACGCACCCTATTACATTTCGCCCCAACTGCGTAAGTTTAAAGGTCATCTAGAATATTTATTGAAAGATGGTATGACCCTAATTGTTTTAGGGATGGCAAGAAGAAGCACTTGAGACCAGCACCCCTTAAAATGCGGATGCCCCTCATGGCGGCGACCAGGTCGCCCCACTCGCTGGCATCACTCAACAATTGTGTGTACAGCCCGCTCCGCAGCAGCATGCCATGCCCCTCCTAGGGCCAGACGCGGGCACTTCCAGGAAGTGTCCAGCGCCCCACCGCGTTGAGTCGGGACTCGCCTACCTTCTTGGCAGAGGGGCGGGCCATACCCCACGGAGACCACCTGACACCACACCTGAGTGCTGGTCGAGAGCGCTCAACCGCCGTTTGTAAATATAATCTAAAATCAAATTTGGTGAAGGCTCAAAAGCCCAGGTAGCACATTAGAAGGGAAGGGAGGGTGGGAATCCAGACTCAAAGAGGAAGTCCTTCCTGTCTGCTTTCCTATAAGTACCCCTCTCTAAGCTGACGCCCCCCAGCTACCCGATAGGGCAGATCTAACTGCCACTCACTATTTGCCTCCGGCCTTATCTTAATGTTTACAACTTTATTTAACTCTGCAAATTCACAGGCTCTTAATTACACTCGGGCCTATGCAGCCCTTGTTACATCTAAGGCGCCTAGAGAATTATGCTGCTTTATCCTATACCTTTATCTAACACTTAAGCCTAGAAATAACTCACACTGACACCTTAACTATAAATAAGACACGGACACCAACTGCGTAAGTTTAAAGGTCATCTAGAATATTTATTGAAAGATGGTATGACCCTAATTGTTTTAGGGATGGCAAGAAGAAGCACTTGAGACCAGCACCCTCAAAACGCGGATGCCCCTCATGGCGGCGACCAGGTCGCCCCACTCGCCGGCATCACTCAACAATTGTGTGTACAGCCCGCTCCGCAGCGGCATGCCACGCCCCTCCTAGGGCCAGACGCGGGCACTTCCAGGAAGTGTCCAGTGCCCCATTCGGGACTCGCCTACCTTCTTGGCAGAGGGGCGGGCCATACCCCACGGAGACCACCTGACACCACACCTGAGTGCTGGTCGAGAGCGCTCAACCGCCACTGCCTTGGCACGCCTACCCCGCCGGGTCAACGTGTGCCACAAGGCCCGCCACCCTAAAAACAACTACCTACGCCCTAACTACGCTAAACACAAAAGAATATCCTGCAGGAAAATAGCCATACCGGGGTCCGATAGATGAACCCCGTCCGGCCTATACAGCCTCGGGTTGTCTTTTACAATGGTGGGATGCCTGACTGCTCTACCACCCTTTGCCACTATGTATCTGGATACGGCATGGTTCACTTTCTTTCTGGCCTTCTCAACAGCCTCTATGCTCCGACACCCCCGCCATGTGAAACGGGGAACTATGTCGGACCAAACCAGCAGTACACCTGGCCAACGCTCCTGTATCCTCGCCATGTCTTTCTCAATTTGTATGGTCAACGCAATGCCGGTCCGCTTGACCAAGTCATTGCCTCCCAGGTGTATGACTAGCACATCAGGTCTGCCTAATCTCCGGGCTTTGGAGACCAGCAGGTCCCACAGGCCATCCCACTGAAAACCCCTAATGCCTAGCCACTGCACCTCCCGGGCCTGAGACAGCTCCGGGGCCGTGGCTGCCAAAGGGTGCCTAGCAGCCCAATATATATAGGAGTGCCCCACTAACCAAACCCTGCCCAGAGTCATTAAGGGAGGGGCTGAAAAAGAAAAAACCTAAGGTTAGCATATACCTTATACTGTAAGCACACAACTGACATTGACTATAGACCCGAGTGAAGGGGAAAAATCTTAAAAAACCTCTGGTGGACTGATGGGGGGAGGCCAATTGTAATGAAGTCCCCTGCAGAGGAAAAAGTAAAAAAATTCCCTTCACACCGTCGATTCCGGAACGCTAACCGTTCCAAAACCGATTGTAAACAATATGTTTTCGGGTCAGCGCAACAGGCGCTATTTATAACTTATCTAACCTTACATTTTTCTTATAGGCGGATGACTTCCACCTCCCCACCGCTTGAACTGAGGAGGGTGGAAGCCCGCTGCGGCTGCGCAAGTTGTCGCCCCGATTCGGAACGAATGCGTTCCATACTCTTTCTCGGGGAGACCCAAGGCCGCGACACACCTCCGAAACACAGCCGCAAACTGGAATCGGGTAAGTGGCCCCACCTCCTTGTGTGCCAGGAACTGGGCCGCTTTGCCCGGTCCGCCCGAGACATACTCCTCAGCCAAAGATACAGGACATATCGCCTTATTGCAGTGCGCTCTCAATGTTATCCAGACGCCCTTACCCGCTTGGTCTGTCTTTGACTTCCCTATCTTGCAAAGTATCTTCCCCCCGCGGAAAACCACATTTTCTTTAAGGAGCCCCGACAGCGCGTGTTTATTAGCGGCCACTAACTCGCTTACCCTAAAGGCTCCAAAAAATGCGAAGGAAAAAGCTACTTTGAAGAGCGCCGCCTCATATCCATTCTCGGCTACCTTATTTAAACACTGTATAAGGTCCCCCAGCATGCTTTCGTCAATTGGGCGACGGGAGTCTGGAACCCCCGGCTGCGCCCTAGCCCACCCTTTTAAAGCTTTAGCCAGTACAAAAGACCTAGTAGGATCGGGTTCACCTAGCAACTTGGAATGGAAGGCTATCCCTGCCAAAGCCGCCGCCATAGCCGACTTTGACCTACCGTTTTTATAATGCTCCCAGACGAAGGCTAGTAACCGGTCCTCAACCGACTTACCACAGGCCTCCGGTGAAACCCGAAAGGCTGACCAATCCCTCCAAGCCGCCCCGTAAGCTCTACGTGTGGACGGGGCCAAAGATAGCAGGGCCAGGGACTTCATGCCGACTCTATGACCTGCCATACAAAAGGGGGACAGCTGAGCCCTGAGATCGCAGCCTCTGGTGCCAGCTCGCGAAATCTCTCGAACTGGAACCTCGAGAGGGCGTCTGCTATGCTGTTGTCGACTCCCGGGACGTGTCGGGCCCTAAAGTGGATATTGTGCTGCAGACAATGCAAAACTAGGTGTCTCAGAAGGCGCAATGCCTCTGGTGATGTGGCCCGCTGGTTATTAATCGCATGGACAACGCCTAGGTTGTCGCACCAGAACACTATGTTCCTGTCTGCCAAGTGGCTGGCCCACAACTCGACTGCCACAATGATGGGAAAAAGTTCCAGCAGTAATAGATTGACCGTGAAACCACGGTCAATCCATGACTGTGGCCATGGCGCGCAGCACCATTCTCCTTGCAAGTAGGCCCCGAATCCTGTAGAGCCTGCCGCGTCCGTGTAGAGCTGTAGCTCCACACTGGAGGCTGGGTCCGCCGGCCACAGCAGCTCCCTGTTGAAATGCTCCAGGAAATTGGCCCAGACCGCTAGGTCTCCCTTTATCTCTTGCCCTAGCCAAACTGTATGGTGAGGGTCTCTCACCCCCGCTGTGGCCCTCTCCAGTTTCCTGCAGAAAACCCTACCCATCGTAATGATGCGGCAAGCGAAATTGAAAGATTCCAGCAGGGACTGAATCAGTCGCAGCCGGACCCTCCCCTTCCACCGGCACTCCTCAATAAGCGCCTGCAGCTTCGCTACCTTATCCTCCGGCAGTCTGCAACATCCACCCTCGGAGTCTATTTCAATGCCCAAATATGATAACACCCTGGTGGGACCCTCCGTCTTGTCAGCTGCTATGGGGACCCTTAGGGCCGTCAGCATGCCCTTGGCCCCCTCCAGTATGCGCCGACATGTGTCGTCTTCTCCTGGTCCCACAAAGAGGAAATCATCTAAATAATGAGCCACCCCTCTGCAGCTCGTACCTTCCTGTATGCACCAATACAGGAAGGTGCTGAATCTCTCAAAGTAGGAACAGGAGACTGAGCACCCCATCGGCAGGCATTTGTCTATAAATATGCCTCCCTCCAGCCTAAAACCCATAAAGCGGAAGGAATTGGGGTGCAAAGGGAGCAGCCGGAAAGCGGACTCTATGTCCAGTTTCGCCATGAGTGCCCCTTGACCAAAACCCTTCACCATTTCCAGTACTTCATCAAAGAGCTGGTATTGCACGCTACACTGGGATTCCGGAATGGCGTCGTTGATGGATCTACCGGGAGGGTGAGACAGGTGCTGTATTAACCTATACTTCCCCGGCGTCTTCTTAGGGACTACGCCCAAAGGGGAGAAGCACATGCGGGGCAAGGGTTCGGCAGCAAAAGGGCCTGCCATCCTTCCCAGTTCTATCTCTGCATACACTTTCTGTCTCACTACCCCCGGAAAATCCCTTGCCGATTTGAGGTTCTTATGGGATATCACCAAGACTGACTCAGGGATGGGTAATTGAAAACCGAACTTAAAACCACTATATAAGAACTGTGCCGCCTCCCTATCAGGGTAAGAGGCTAGGCGGCGAGCCAACTCGTCCAGGACTATGGGGGAGGGTGCCTTACTTGTTGCTAGGCCCTGCGTCACCCTGTTCCTGGGTTCTCCCAGACTTACAGGATTTTCCAAAGTGCCCTGCCCCGCACCAACGGCATTCATGCCTGTAGCGGCACTTTGCGCCTCTCTCGCATTTGCCGTCGTTAAAGGCAAAGCATCTACCCTTGCCCGAAGACTTCGCCCCGGGTTTCCCCCCGAGAAAGGGCTTCCTGCCAGATTGTTCCGTGGATGGCTGGCCTTTTCCTATCACCTCGAGCCATATCTCCACGTGTTTGCTACCCATAGGCATGCTTGTGGACCCCTCATGAGCCCGGTGGAACTTCTCATCATAGTCCCGCCAGGCCCCGCTCCGGTAGCTAATGAAAGTTTCGTTTACCAGAAACAGGTAGCGAAGAACATTCAAATGTTCATCTGGCCTGGTGCTAAGGTAGCACGAGGAGAAGATGAGAAATCCCCTGAGCCAATTGTGGAAGCTCTTGAAGGCGAGCTCCCCGTTGGCTGAGGATTTCTTGGCCTTATCGAACTCCTTTTTCATGTCGGCCGTTAAAGTAAAGAAGTCCACAAACTTCCCCTTCCTAATCCTCTCTTTCACTCCCTACGGAGACCCCGGGAAATGGCCGTGTTCGAGCAATGAACCTTATCCCCGGCCGTGTCTGTAACGGGGGGGGGGGGGGGGGCGTCTTTCAGCTTGCGCTTTGTGCCCCTGACCCTTTTTGCCACTGCTCGCGCAACCAATTTTGCAAGCTTGCGCGGGCGCCCTGACTGCCCCTCGTCCCCGCTGCTAGCGGTGGAGTGGTAAGATGAGGATTCACACAAAGAATTGTCAGTGTTCTCACCCTCAGTGGATTCGGCCCCCTCCTCGGGCTCTGCCGCTGCCTCTTGCGCCACAGGTTGTTCGGAAGGCCTGGGCCTTGATGACCCGCCAGATTGTTCGGCGTCCCCTGAGGCGCCCAAAGAATCCCTGCCGCTGGTGGTCGCCGTGGCGGTCGGGGTAGATGACCTTGGAGCCAACCCGGAGCCTTGCAAGATCCCTTGTATGGCACTCTGCGTAGACCTCATGGCCCTCGTGGCCCCGTCCGAACCTGCTGATGTTTCTGGAGACAAAGGCAAGGCATTACCCATGGAGCCTGAAGTGGTGGAAAACCCTGCGTCACCCCTGGATGCCCGCCCCCTTTCGGCACTCCCCGTGGGCGAGTAATGCGGCCGTGGAGGGGCGAAATTTGGTTGCTGCCCATATGGGTGGGGTTGACCCCCGCTCTGATAAGGATGCTGCAACCCTGACGCCCAGTTAGCAGTGGGCTGCTGCTGGAATAATGGCCACGCAGGACCGTAAGGCACCTGTGGTGTCCCACTGCTTTGGTGGAAGTATGGGAAACTGGGAGATTGGCCCCAGGTAGGCTGGTGTGCCATATGGTGCTGCGCTGGTGGGTACCCCGGGTGGCCTGCTGCCACTGTTGCAGGGAAAGGCCAGGCCCCTTGTTGGTGGTGAGTAGCGGGGGGCTGCTGAAATTGCTGGAACCCTGGATGAAATGAAGCAGGGCCAAACCCTTGGTGCCCTTGCTGCAAGGGTGCTGAAGGGGCGAACATACCCTGTGGCACCTGGGCTTGCCCAGAGCCCGGGTGCCACGCTGCTTGCTGCCCTGGAAACATTTGCCCTGTGGCAGGCCCCGTGCCTTCCCCGCTGCTGCGGGTTAACGCTGGTTGCCCCCCAGAAAAGGATCCTGCATGCGGGGCGAAACTGCCCGGCAGCAGGGGATCTGCAGCGTGAGCCAGGGAGGCCTGCAGTGTGACTATGGGTGGCCCCCTGAGGAGTGTAGGCAGCCTTGCTGGGCCTCCTGTAATGACCTGCATGGGGCTGGCACTGGGTGCAGGTGGGGTTGATGCGCCCCTGCTGCCTGCGTAAGGCAGCGCATAGACGGGGATACCCAGAGCTGGAGGAGGTGTACTCATACCCCCCTGCTCCTCCTCGCGGTGAATCAGAGCCGCGTGAACCCCCACCCTGGTACCAGGTGAGCCCGCTGTGTGCGCTTCAGGGGCCGCCAGCGCCTCAGTTGAGGTGCCTGGCATATCCCCGCGTGTTGGCGTGTTGCTGACACTACCAGCCGCGCGAGAGGCGGCCTGGCGATCAAATCGGGCAGCCGCCGGGGAGCGCGTGATCCCCGCGACGGATGCTCCGCTGCTGCTGGGACTGACTGCTGACAGGGGAACAATTCCGCGCTGCAGCGCCGGGGAGAGAGGGCGCCCAGAGCCGCGCTGGGGCTCTGTGGACGCCGTGTACTGGGCCGCAGCTGGTGTTTTACCACCCCCACGCCCTGCTACTGTGATCAGGGGGCGGGCGGCGTCCGCCAGCCAACGGGGGGGGGGGGGAGCGCTGCGCTTAGGACGCCCTGACATCTTTAAGGTACTGTAACTAGCTGATGGCCCAAATAAGTATAATACTTAGCTTAGTGTCCTTGCGCTTGTTCAAACAGGATTGTCCCAGCTGAAATCCAGACTCAAAGAGGAAGTCCTTCCTGTCTGCTTTCCTATAAGTACCCCTCTCTAAGCTGACGCCCCCCAGCTACCCGATAGGGCAGATCTAACTGCCACTCACTATTTGCCTCCGGCCTTATCTTAATGTTTACAACTTTATTTAACTCTGCAAATTCACAGGCTCTTAATTACACTCGAGCCTATGCGGCCCTTGTTACATCTTGTTTGCCTAATACAATGAGATAGAGGTTATACCAGGGCTGGGCAACACCGGCCCTCCAGATGTTAGTGAACTACACATCCCAGGATGCTTTGCATTAGTTTTGCTATGTGGCCATGCTGAAACTGATGCAAGGCATGCTGGGATGTGTAGTTCATCAACATCTGGAGGGCCGGTGTTGCCCAGCCCTGGGTTATACTGTATGATGCTTCCTCTTCACTTCATTTCTGTAATTATAAGCAAAGTGGGTAGAACGGTAAATCATTTAATTCCTCAAATATGTTACATTAACACTTGAGTAACATTTTCAGTAACATTTGAAAATCTACTTTCCATATTATAGTGTGTATATGTATGTAGAGTGCTTTTTAGCACTCACAATGTATCGCATCTGATCCCAGCAGTGCAGAAGAGCCGTTCTCCCCACTCTGCAGATGGCAGAAAACAGTAGAATTAAAAAAAATCCATCCAAAAGAATGGGTGGCCGCTGATTGGCTGAGAGAGGTCTTTCAGCCAATCAGCAGCCATCCATTCTTTTGAATGTGTTTTTTTGAATTCTCCTGCCTCCCACCTTCAGCTCCCCAGGAGTATTAAATGTGATAAATCACATGTGATTTAGCGCATGTAAAAATGGCACATTAAGTGCTAGATTGTATGTGAGCCTTCTGGGGTGCTGCTGGGGGAGCTCAGGGGAAATTGGATCAACTTGTCATTAGGACAAGTCGGACAAGTGTATGGGCACTTTTAGGCTGGGTACACGCAAACTGCATAAACATAATATTGTTAATATTGTGCATATTGTTCATTGTGTACTCGCTATATTGATAACAATGCGTGCTCCAGCAAATTGTTAATGATAACCCCGATCATCTGAACATGCAGTCCAATCTGATGATATTGTCAATGACTGCATGTTCGGCGGAGGTCCCGGTGATGGCACTGAGCAATATCATTAACGGTGCCGTATATCGTACAGTGTATATGGACCATTAGTCTTACCCACTAATACAATGTTTGCTTATATGTTTGGGAAGGGAAAGGCCGCTCATATGTTTATGAACAGTTTCTTTCAAACAATAGTAACTGCAGTGGCGTAAGTTCTTCCCAGTTGCCCGGAGGCAAGATAAATATTGGTGCCCCCCCAACACACACACGCCATCTTATATAAATATAAGTATGCATGTGTGTATGTTATAAATATTATGTTTAGAATAAAGAGAGTGTGACATCTATGGTTCTGCTAGGAGGAGGAGACAGCCACAGAAGCGATATCAACGGCTTTCAATAAACTGATTCAAACTCACAGGGGAGAAAAGGTGCCCCCTTGGGAGCAGGATCCCGGTGGCAGATGACTCCATTGCCTCCCAGAGTTCTGCCACTGAGTAACTGTTATATTTAAGTCTTATTCAAGTAGTCCCTTGTCCATCTGCTCCTGTTACTTGTATGGGGATGGGGCCATAAGTGCTGTTTATACAAGGTCATAGCATATCGCTACTGCAGCCTACTCAGAATTAATATCAAAATGTGACCTTCCTATATGGACACATTTTGCAGAGTTGTGTCCAACAGCAACCCTGAAAGGGGTTCTTTATGTATGCATAACTTGTATTAAAACCCTTGTAATGCTATTTTCACTAATAATGTAAGATGCTGGCCTTGCAATGGGGATTAATGCAGAAAATAAACCAAGCAGAAATAAGACCTCAAGGGACACTTTGGGGGTATGACTTCATAATGTATAGAAAAAGAATGACTCACACAGGAAAAGGAACTTATTATTACGTGGTTGTATACAAACAAGGAAATCTCCAGCTTTGGGCAGCAAGGAGTCTAACAGGAGACAAAACCTAGCGCTCTGACAGGAAGAGGCGACTACACAAATATGGTTTCGTGAGACTAAGGAAAGGATGTGGATATTTGCAGGGGAAAATCGTGGGAGAACACAGTACAAAACCACAGAACAACATCTAAAACAAATCTCAGCTATAACAGTTTGTGAAATTACTATCCTCACAAATCTTGAGAGTCAACCAAAACAGATCATTTAGTTTGAAGTAGATTTATTACTTGAAGTTGAATATATTTGACTTAATTTTTTATTATTTTTTAACATGTCTACCATTTTTTTATTTTATTATTTTCTTGAATATGACATATCCAAGCATCATGGGTATTTTAAAACATGGCTGCCATGCATAAGAAATATCACGCATGTAGAGGAACTAAAAATGATAGTGCCAGCCCATATACCACTGCACCCAATATTAATACGCCAGAGGGAAATTAAAAAAAAAAAATAGTCAGCATTGTTCATTTTGAGAACATCAGTTATATCCCCTGTTGATAAAGGAATTTATATTGAAAAACTGTGAAGTGCCTTTTATAGATCTACACAATGCAAAATATTACTGCCATGCATCAAACGGTGAGATATTATTATACTTTTTTAACCCTTTGAGTGCCAACGTTGCTGTTAAAGATGTGCAAAATATCCACTAAAAATGCCAGGGCCGTAGTCGAGGAATATGAATCACTTTAGTTATTGCCAGCAAATAGCAAATGATCTGCAGTTGATTCATTGAAGTTTAGTTAAATATTGTAACCCCCCCCCCCCCAAAAAAAAAAAAATGCCAGTGTTAAGATGAAGCCAACATATTGGACTCAGGAGGGTATAGAAAGAGGGGGAGGGCTAGACTGCACACCCTGTAATGGGAGGTGCTACCTTGCTGAGATTTGTAGTTACAGGCAAAACATAGGGGGTCTGCAGATGCACTATGCACTCATTACTGCTAACATATATTCCTTTGTATGTTATATTAATGAGGTTGTTAGCATATATTTGGCCAAAGATAAGGACCTGCCCACTGCGTTATGGTCACCTCTTTCAAGCACTATGGGGTAAATGCCTGGGGTGCAGGGCATCCCCAAACCAGTTCAGCAAAACCACCCCATGGCATCACATAAATAAAATATAGCTGTGAAGTGTAATAGAGTGTAAGGTGTCATAGAATGTAAGGTATGGTATCAGGAGGGGTAAGTATAAAAAAAATGGGTGCAGCATTTGTGGTGTGTGGCCCCCCTGGAATAACATAACTAAACATAAACGCTAATAATAATACTAATAATAATAACAACAACAACAACAACACTGTGCCAGCATTCCTGGGTCGGCACTACACCATCTATAGCCTCACTGTTGACACTGGCTTAAATCCTATGTAATAAAAAACTAACACTGTACCTCACCTCTATGAAGGGGATTCAAAAATGTTGCATGATGGTGGCCAATGAAACAATTCAAGTGTGGCGCTTACATTACTGTTATGTTGTTCCATCAGTTTGACAGGATGCTAACTATAACATATACAAATACATGAATTATTGAAGCAATTTGTCGTGTTTGTCAATATATATAGTCAATATATATATATTTAAATTTAATTTAAGACTGGCATCCCAAAAGGAAATCCAATTAAACATTTCTTTACACACCAAAGGCCAGTTCATTATTCCAGAGCAGGCTTTAGCTGACGTGAGAGTATCCCTGAGATTAAACACTCAGCACTTGGCAGCATTCAGGGAGATTTCAGCACAAAAATAATTGCAGCTACAGTATAGTACATTCTGTATGCGTATTACACAGAGGATGAGTACGGAAAGCATGTGACCCAAACAGGACGTTTCATCTACATTTTATCTTCCTTTTCATATTACCATGAGCTAGACATATACAGTACTTTCTGTTCCCATGTGACTCTTGCATGAACCCCACCAACATCCTTGAAAAATGTTTGTACAGTTGGCTCTTTAGCGATAACAAACATTATTTTTTCCGGAAGAATTTATTACACAAAATTAATTCAAATAATGAGATCTTCATAAGTATCTTTGTCTGTTTTTATTTTGACGTGACAAAAGGCTAGATATTCTGGGCAAAACAAATATATTCTTATAAATAGAACCGTAACAGATTAGCAGTGTTTGTATACAAAGTAGATTAGATTTCAGACAATGCCTTACATTACAAGCATTATACATATTTAATAATACCTTTTAAATGCATATTGATTTGTTGGAGTTGTATCAGTTTGTATCTGATGCTGGAAAACAGAATGATAAAATTCATGGGAGCGGAATGTAAAGGTTCATAACACGGTGAGATTTTAGCTTTGTACCATTTTGACTATACAATTTACCTTGAACTCCCCAGAGCCCAGAACCATACAATCTTGACTATAATTACTTGCGATTTTGACTATGGACACTATTGGCTATACTAGAACACTATACTCTATACAATATAGTCAAAATTGGCTTGCCTGCACAGTCTATTTTTTGTTGTGATTCCGATTTAATGGGCATCAGCAACACAAGCTGATTTGTGCAAAATTTTCTTCAGATTTAACTATATAGCCAAAATTGGAATTTAGAATCACACTGTGTGTATGGTAGGTACACATGGTGTGATTTGAGCCACCAATTTTATACTATAAAGCAAAGGCAGCTGGTTTGCTATGCAATTTTACCAGTGATAAAATGTTAAGACAACAAGACCATGCCCCTTTTTATCAAACTACCAAATTGGTGACTAGATTTGCTTTTAAACTGGAACCAGACACAAAAAAAGGAAACAAACCGCTTGTCAGGATGCTGGCAATCAAATTCCGGGCACCAACATCCCAACTCGTGGACAGAACACCGACACTGGAATACCGTCAATAGTCTCAATGCTAAGGCCAGAATCCCAACAGCTGGCAACCCGATCTTAAGTATGCTGGTCAGGGCAGCCGAGAGAGGGGGGGAGCAGGTACAAATTACCCAGGCCCAGGCTTGCTGGGGGGGCCCCGCAGGTGCCCTGGTCCGACCCCTCCCTTCCCCCTCCGTCCCGCCCGGGTAGCAACAGCAGCACACACTTCTACAGCATGTGCTGTGCATGTGTGCTGCTGCTGAGATTACAGTTTTTAGAGTTTTCTTTCACCCTACTTAAAACATTTTGGGGGCGTGGCCTAAGTGCGGGAGGTGCCCACACCTCCCACACTTAGGCCATGCCCCAAAAGTTTTACCGGGGCCCGGAATTCCTCTCGGCTGCCCTGATGCTGGTACGGGAAGTGGTGGTGGAGGCGGAGGGGGGGGGGGTTACGTTGCTTTGCAGCACTGCTGAAAGTGAGGGTTAGGATTAAGCTGCCGGTGGGGTGGGGTGGGGGGGGGTGGGGGGTATGGTTTGCAGTGGGGTGGGGGTTGTGCAGGGTGAAAGTCAGTATTATTACGGGACTTCTGTTGATATCTTTAGCATCAGGTTGCCATTGTTTATCTTCTGACCATCGGCATCCTGACTGCAGGCCATCCATATGTATTCCGCTAATACAGATGAAAGCAATATATTTCTACTAAATAACATCATGTCTACCATCATTGTGAATTCAGGACATTTGTTTTTAATATTGATACACAGAATGGTATTTGCTCAAACAATGTATTGGCCTAATATGGATGCACGTTAGAGAGGCGTTAAGGCCTTAGGCCTTAGGTAGGTTGACTAAGGACAACTCGGACCTAATTTACTGACAACTCCCCGGGGGGGTCACACAGATTTACCAAATCTTATGTGCAGCCCGTCTGACCTAACGACTCTGATCAGATGCACACGGGACCGCGCATCGGGGCGGATGGGACGTCTGCACATGCGATTTGGCCCGATTTCACTGCCCGATCCATCCGAATCGGGTGAAATCGGGCCCAAATCACATAGTGTATGGGGGCCTTTAGTCTAGTATTGAAAAATTGAATCAGTCCACAAAATGGCCCAGTAAATGAGACACATGCTATATCATAATAGTTTTGCTTGATCCTACACAGTGCATCATTTTGTTAGGAACTGGCTTTGTATTTCTGGATGTGTCTAAGGCAGTGTTTCCCAAACTGTGGGCCGTGGCACCTTTGGGGGAGCCTCAGTACACTTGCATGGGTGCATTGGGTTGGTGTTTCAGGACCAATTCAAATTATTTATGGTCAATGTAATAGGCAAAACCAGTGCTGGTAGCTGGAAATCATAACATATGTGGACAAACAGAAGCAAATTCTGCCCCTCATCACAAAAAGTACCCTAATAATTTACTTCATTTGATACTCTGATTTTCTTAAAAAGAAATTTTGTCCTAGGGTGCCATGATTCTAAAAAGTTTAGGAACCACTGGTCTAAGGTCTCTTTGGACTTGACTTTAAAGCATTCTTGCAGCTTATTTTGAATGCCAGTTCACCAGACCCTGTACTGGTTTACCACAAAATGTATGACAGCAGCAAAATTGGGCAATGTATTTTTATACAAACATTTATTGTTTTGAGGTATTGCCAAATATTAGTATGTCTCTACCTTTGGGTTCCAGCTTGTATCTCAGAGTATTATTATTAATAAAATAATTTGTGACAACAGTAAAAGGATATACTTAGCTTTTTTTTTTATCTTATTCCCCAAATAATGTACCTTAACCTTACCTACCCCCAAGTTTATTGCCTAGCTTATAATGTATATTTGCATAATATCCTTATGTTTTTGGTATGAAGCCATATTATGCCAAAACTTCACCTCTATATCTCCACATGCCCATATAATGACCCTAGCCAACTAACCACATGGTATCTTAAGCCCTATCCAGCCAATCCAAGGATATTGGTACCCATTTCTCCATTCCAGTATAACTTTATTTAGGGGCTGCCAAAGACACCCCTTGGCTCAATGACCTATGCACGCTGCATACTTTGAACCCTTGGTGGCTAAACTACTTTTGACTTAATTGAAATGTGGTTCTAAAACCAGAGTAAGTCAGCGTGCCTTTTCGTGTGAGTAGACAGCGTGCCATTACCTTATGAGGAAGGGCAAAGCGAGATTGTAGGCTAGCAAAGTTAAGAAAAGTATGTATTATATAAGGGGAATTGGATATTTCAGTGGGTCCAAAAGTAAAGTAACCATTGATCTAACATAGAGGTAAAGGCTCCAGAGAGGGGTCAGCAGAGAGGTTTAGGAGAGAAGGTGGTAATGTTTAATACAGGAATTCCAGATGGCAAGTGTTCAAAGTACAGTAGGATGTATCAATAGAAGAATTGGGGCACCAGAGGAGGCTAGAGAGGGAGTAAATGGACAAAGCATCCTCTGCACTACAGAGGGGTGTGTCACTATATGCACAGATCAAGATGCAGCACAAAAAGTATGGAGTGAAATGTAATAGGATGATAGTATCAGAAAGTGAGAGATTTGGTAAGAAATCTCAAGTTTTTGTAAAGCGGCAACCATTTATACTTCAAAATCAAACTGGTTTTGCAGTGTAAATGATTGCCGCTTTAAAAAAACTGGAGATTTCTTACTAAATCTCTCACTTTCTGATTCTCTCATTTAATTACATCTCAACCCTTCTGTCGTCGGGAGCTCTTCATCACTCCTCTGCTGCCAATGGACAAAATCTCCAGGCTTTGCATTAGCTACTCAGTTCTAACTCGTCTACCTCCACCCAGCACCACCGATGTGCCTCCACTTCCTCGGCCTTGCGCTGACTAATATTATCCAGTGTAACAGGGTGGGGTGATAATGCTGCAAATCAAAAATGACCACGGCAAGCCAATCATACTGTAGCTCGCACATCATCGCTTCAGCCCTTTTGCATTGGCTAATATTAGTCAGCGAAAGGCCGGAGAAGTGGGGGCACATCGGAGGTGGTGGGTGGGGGTAGAGGGGTTAGAACTTAGCAGTATGATCCTGCAAACAAAGAAGATTGCTGCATCTTCCCTAGACACACCACAGCCCAGCACATTCCTGGCTAGGGAGAGAGACTGTTGCAGGTGACAGGAAAGAAGTCAGTGTTATGGGATTTGGGCCAGGTAATTAATACCCTCTACCCCTCCTGTATAAACATGAGCAATATAATCATGCTTACAGTAAAAAATTAAGAAACAAAAAAAATAGGATGCCAGCCATGCCACACACAACATTTATCATAACAAAAATGAGATCCTTTTGACTTTTTTCCGGATGTGGAGCTTCCCATACAGGCTGGTCTAGAGGAACGGGGATTGAATTCATAGGAAACTTTGACAAACTCTGCTTAGATATAAAACATTACTATAAAATATTTATTTTTATTTGACTCTAAATAGATACTAGTATACAAATCTGCACTGCATACAAAAAGCCGTAGGGACAGCTTGCTCTGACCTGCAAGCTGGTAGGACATTGGGATATCATTGCACAATGCTTCTTCCCTCAATTTGTATCCCCCTATAAATAAGGTCATTATCCCATGCTGTGCGGAAAGAGGGAGTTTTGGGAAATGTACCATCCAATACCATTTTATAAGCCTTAGAGATTACGTGTGCAGGGGCTGAATGTGTAGATAGTTTTTCAAAGGGAGTAAGTTCCATTTGGACAAAATGGCAGAGTTGTAAGTAGAACCAGAAAAGTCTCGGGGGGGGGAGAGGGGAGTTACTGGATGAAATATTATATTTTAACCTAATCAATTTCCATATATCTAGAGTAGGGCTCACCGTGTGTTATGAGAGTTTGCCAATTTTGGGGAACCAGGGAACATGTCTGATGTTGAATTGCATGCAGTAGTGTAACTACAAAATCAGCACCCCCCCCCACGGTAAATTCGTCAGAAAGCCTCCCGTCCCCCCAACCCCTGGAATTTAGTCCGGCAGACAGGCAGTGCTCTCCACCCAGAATTTCGTCAGGCAGTGTCCCCCCCCCTAGCCCTGCCTTACCCCTCTGCTTGCCACTGCCGGGTCTTGTCTGCAGTCCCGGCGCTCCTCCTCGACTGACTCCTAGTGAAAAATGACCTTCACAAAATGGCTGCCCCTAACAGCAGACCATTATCACGGTGTCGGCTTTAAGGGGGGGCGGACATTTTGTGAAGGTAATTTTTCATTAAGAGACAGAGCAGAAGCCACTTGGAGTGCCGGGGCCGGTGCAGCCAAGTAGATCTGCAGGTCCCGGCGATGGCAAGCAGGGGGTGGGGGGTAAGGCAGGTCCCAGTGGCAGTGCAGCGCAGTGATAGCCCTGTAGACCACCAGCTCCCTCACTTAGCGCCTGCTCGCCACCTTGTCCAGTCCAATATGCTACAAAATATCAGATTAATTGTTAACCCCCTTGTGATTTACTTCTATAGAGATGGTTATGTTTGGACCTGGGTCTCTCCCCCCCCCCCCCAGACAAAGTGGCCGATTGCTTTATGAGTATCTATCAAGAAATGACGGGGAAGTTTAAGGGGAATTGTCTGGCAGATATAAAACAATCTCTTCATGCAGCGAAGCCACGAAAATCTCTGTGTAAGCCACTGCGCCATTTTCTGCTTTAACTTCCGTAATAAGGAGTCATAAATGATGGAGGTCATTCACTGAAGAGAAGAGGGAATTTGTACTCCTAGGTATTTTAAATGCTTATTTTAAATATTTTGAAGTTGGATAACCTACCAAAGTGGTCAAATTCTTTCATAAGATTCAAAAGTGAAGATGCTGGGTTAGTCAAGATTGCAAGTAGATCGTCAGCAAGTAGGGCTAAGCGGTGGGCCAAACCTGCAGGCCTGTAATGTTGGAATTCTGCCTGATCGACCGTGCCAAGTCCTTCATGCCCAAAACATTGAGCAGAGGTGAGAGTGGACACCCCTGTCTGGTTTTGTTGGAGATGTTAATTGTGTCAGACAGAATCCCATTTACCCTAACCTGTGCCATCGGAGCTCACTGGAGTGCAAGAATCTTTTGAAGAAACGAGTCACCGAGACCCAATTTCATCTAAAAGGTCCTTAAGCAAGCCACCTACAGGCCAACAATGTCAACTGCAGACATTATTTCCCCATAATCCAAAACTTGATAAATTATCGCACCAACCATTCGTAGATTCAGAACTAAATCCCATGGGTGCAGCCCCTCACCACTGCCTCACCTCTCCCCCCAGCCCGCACTGCTAGGTGGGAATGGGAAGACGAACAAGCAGCTCGCCGTGCCCGCTTGCACCAAGCGGCTACACATGCAAATAAAAGTTTATGCGTATCGCAACTCTCCTCTGCGGGAACACGCACATCACATCTCTCCTCTGCGGGAACACGCAGGGGAGCGTGCAGACTAAAATGAGGGCCTATGTGGAAGACATGAATGGGCGTGGGTTATATACCATGTCCCCATACAAGTTGGTGATATAGCTGTACCTGTGAGATGACATACTGTATGACAGGGAGGAATATATAATTGCAGGTTTAACTCAGTGGACAATATTTAAACTGTTGTAATATTTAATATATACTTTGCTTATAGATATACTTGAGATGTAACTATTTAGATTTATAGAGAGTGACTCATTGCTGAACAATACATTTAAGGCTATACAGATTGCATATAAAACTATGCTTCATGTGTGGATCGCTTATTGCAACACCCAGCAGAGTATCTACAAACATTCATTATTATGAATAATACATACAGATGTGCTCTGCATAACAGTTGGCTGACCTGTTTAACTGACATCACTTATACAATGGAGACTTCATCGCTCGACCTCCCATTTACACGTATATAGTATTTCACAGTCATGTCTTTACAAGTGAGTTGCAAAAGGCACAGTTAATTATGGGGAGTGTGTGCGGGGGGTGTGGGATGTTAATGGGCCCGGTTTGATTTTTTTTGTTTAAAATCTAAGAACTTTATTGAAATCCAAACATACATTATGTGCATAAGCCTTCTGACATCTATGAATAAACATTTTGCGGTGTAAAACATGTCCTGGATAGATCTGGAATGAGATGCACCATGCTGAAAAATGCAGTCAAACCTATGAAAATGCAGTTTTCAGAGGTTTGGCCACTTATCTTGTATGCTCTAAGCCCTGGAATGTGATGTTGGGTCTAGAATGCAGTAGGCACTGCCATATTTAGATAGCGATGCCCTATATAAGCCTATGGCCTTCTAACGCACCACCCTGGTGAGAGGGATACAATGGAATCTCTCCCAGCACCCCCCGTGGTGCAATCATCACTAGACACATGTGGTCATAGACTCTGAAGTCATATCATTACAAAGGACAGCTCTTACCACATTAGCTATCCTTTGTGATTTTATTCAAGCATACGGTGTGTTACTTACTAGGCACCGCTATCCTTGGGAAGAGTGGCAGGATGCATCGCAAGAAAAATGTGATGCTTGCTGCATCCCACCCCAGTTCTACTAGAAAATATAAATGCATCCAAAAAAACAATGTAAAGTCACCATCTTTGTGCACAAAGCAAGGTAAAAGTTATAGACAAAGCTTATGAGTACAGAAATGATACGTGCTATCCAGCTCACTCCACAGTGGTCATTGTTCTGGGTGCTCACAGTTACTGGAATTCATATATATAAATATAATAAATCATTCATCATTTCCAGTAATTTCTAAGTGGAACCACATACATACACATACTCTCCCAAGTGGACATTACCAAGCTGAAAATACTGAGAAAAAAACCATTAAATAAACTGAAATGCTTTGATGTAAAAACTGGAAAAGTACAGTTATAGGAAATATAGGGGAAAAAAGCAGTGACAACTTTATGTTTTATATTACTAGTATCAGTGCAGTTTTACACTAACGGGGACATTTACGAAGATGTGTCTACTTCACATGTGATGTTGCTATGGGCAACCAATCAGAATCTACTTCTATTTATTTAGCACCCTCTAGAACCTTGATGGCTAACCTTGACACTCCAGAACATTGTTGAACTACGCATCCCAGCATGCTCTGCTATAGTTTTGCTATTTGGCGATGCTAAAACTGATGCAGGGCATGCTGGGATGTGTAGTTCAACAACATCTGGAGTGTCAAGGTTAGCCATCAAGGCTCTAGAACAGTGGTTCCCAACCCTGGTCCTCAAGTACCCCCAACAGTACACATTTTCCAGGTCACCCAGCTGGTGCACTCATTGTTCAGGCACATTTGAAAAGATCCCCAGGTGGAGCTAATTATAGCACTTGTGATTCTGTGTGGAGACCTGCAAAACGTGCACTATTGGGGGTACTTGAGGACCAGGGTTGGGAACCACTGCTCTAGAAGATAGTAGACAGGATCTGATTGGTTGCCCATAGCAACATCACATGTGAAGTAGAATACACATATTAGTAAAATTCCAAAGCTCCATACACAAGGAGCGATTGGTCGCTCAGTGATAAATCACTTAGCAATTTGGTTGCTGAGCAATATATAGCTGAGTGCCCAGTTTCCATCATTGACCAGCGATGGTCGCTGGTGAATACAGAGACACTGCAGGAGAAAACCGCTGATTCTGCGACCAGTACTGGGCTGGGCTATGGTCATGTGTATGGGGCTTGAGCACTTTAGTGCAATGTATTTGGCCTTCAGGCTTGTGATATAAATGTATAAAATGTCATAGGCCTGTGGAGGGGAAAGTTCATTTGCAGACTGAGGACAGATATACAGTCAAATTAAAGCTTTATCAAATACAATTGTAAGAACAACAATCAAAGTAACATAGGGACAGCAGTAAGGAGGGTTAATGAAATCAGTGAAGGGACTACAGCAAGGGCATAACTACCATGGGTGCAGAGTGTGCAGCTGCGATGGGGTCGAGAGCTCAGAGGGCCCACTTTCCCTGTCAAAGTAACATGTGTTTTGTACATTTTTCATCAATGAATGGCAAATAGGGGCCCTTACAAACTTTTGCTATGGGAGTACATATAAGTATATATATACTGGACTCCACTGGAGGAGGCAGAAAGGGGGTCTTGATAAAGGTCCAGCCAGGACCGAAACGTCGACCTGTACCCACTGTTATGCACACGTTGATCTGAAGGGTGGTATGTACCATTAAAAACTTTTGCTTCAGCAAGCCCGGTGAGTGTCTCCAACTTTTCTGTTCGCATATGTATATATATATATATATATATATATATATATATATATATATATATATATATATATATATATATATATATATATATATATACAGGGCTATTTTTCAGTAGGCTCCAGCAGGAACTGAGGCCCTTAATTTAGTTCACTCTTTCTGACAAAATATTTCTTAAGGAGCCCATACACGGTCCGTTGTGGACCGGCTCCGTTCTGTACTATGCGATGCGCGCTCCCGCGCATCACATAGTACGGTACAAAAAGTATGTGCTGCACATACTTTTTGTACTAGGTAAACATCGTATCGGATCGCAGTGCATGCACAAGGGATGTGATCCGATACGATGTGTGCTGTTTAAGCACAGAATGGATTCGATGAACGGACCGTGTATGGGGGGCTTTAGATGGACAAAACCATGTGCACTGCAGGTGAGGCAGGTGTAATCTAATTATCTCTGCACAAGTAACACCTGCCTCACCTGCAGTGCACATGGTTTTGTCCATCTAAGAAATATTTTGTCAGAAAGAGTGAACTAGATTATTTTGTCAGAAAGAGTGAACTAGATTAAGGGCCTCAGTTCCTGCTGGAGCCTACTGAAAAATAGCCCATATATATATATATATATATATATATATATATATATATATATATATCCCTGACGAAAAATCAAGTAAACGATTTGAAACGTTGGCAATTTCATTGGCTGTGTGTGGTCTCTTTTTGTCAAATCCTGGAGTGCCGCCCTACAACATTGCTGTGATACAGTGACTACGGGAGCTGAGGGAAGGCAACCAGGTACCTTCCTGTTTATTCGGAGTGCCGGTCCCTTTGGACATATATATATATATATATATACACACACACACACACACACATCACTGAACTAGATTTGCAAGGGGTGCAACCAGTGGGGCCGAGAGAAAGGGGGGTTAACAACAAGCAGTGATAAAATAAGGCTGCACCGAGGCCTAAGCAACATATCAGCTTATTCCACCTTACGCCTCTATCTGCCAAAACAAACAAAAACATGATAATGAGTTCTACCCATTTCACTCCAAGCATTTGACCCAGGATATTGTGGTTAAACCTGGGTTGTGTTGGTGTAAAAAGGTGAATCGGGGTTACTTTTGCACATTGATGCTTACTTTTCATGAGTCATCTTAATGAGCCTATAATGTCCACTTTTATGGAATCACACAGCTTTGCTGTCAGACAAGGTGCAGTGCGAAAGGTGATGAACCAGGGAGTAACCTGTGTCCAAGGTGTGGTGTGAAAGGGGTTTGAGCAGCTGTAACATGGGTTGAATGGTGTTCCTTATCCTGGCTTGGACCCGGGATTTAGGTCTGAATGGGGTATCACAGTACTTTTGGTCCCTCTGTGATCTATATGCCCTCTGCAATAACCTCATTTGTGTAGTAAATGATCCAGCTGCTCATTCTGTGCCTGTTGAAGGGCATAAACTTTCCCAGTTTCAGTGGTTGAACATTAGCAGCGGCATTAGAGCAGCAGAGATCACCAGCTCTCCCAACCCCCCCTCTTCCTACCTGCGGGACACTGTGACCACCGGAGGGACTGTTCCACTGTAATCAAGACAGTTGGGAAGTATGTATAGGGCCTTATTCTAGTTCACTCTTTCTGACAAAATCCTTCTTAGATGGACAAAACTTTGTGCACTGCAGGGGGACAGATGTAAAATATGCAGAGAGAATTAGATTTGGTGAGTTATTTTGTTTCTGTGCAGGGTAAATACTGACTGATTTATTGTTACACTGCAATATAGATCTCACTTTGAAGTAAAACCCCACCCAAATCTAATTCTCTCTGCACAAGTTACATCTGCCCCACCTGCCGTGCACATGGTTTTGTCCATCTAAGAAGGATTTTGTCAAAAAGAGTGAACTAGAATAAGGCCCATAGTACCTAGTGTATGTAGGGGCCATATTCCTGTACCCTTCTATATTTATTTCTCCTATTCTAAAAAATACATCTTTGCTGACTCCAGCTCAGACAGTATACTTGTAAGGGTGATACCCATCATACAACTAAAGTCTTGATAACATCTGCGGTTTATATATCTTTTACCTGTAAACATTCTTTATATATTTATTCCCACTTATATTAACGCAAGTCACAAAATGACTATTTATATCTGTCTCTTCATTGTTATGTTCCTAAGAAGTCTGCAATTATCCACTGGCACTGCTGAGTTTGTCATGGATTCCAGATTTGCACCGAGACGTCTAGGGATGGGTAATCAGATACTACTCATTAAAATACCTGGTAAATGTTGTCAGTTCCACATGACACATAAATGCCACTATCCTTTCTCATAAACTATTAACTGTGGAATGCTGAGACACTTCTGTGTAGTTTGTGACATTCAAATTGATTCATGGCAACTTAATATGAAAATGTTTTGGTATGTGTCATCTGCCCCAAATAGTTCAAATAACACAAGTAACATAATAGAACAATCTAGCTCTCAGATACGTTGAATACTTGATGTAATAAGGGCATTTCTATACTATGTCTCCATTTAATATTAGAGAATACAGTATAATGGCCCTGATGCAGGTGTGGTTTGAGTTGCTATCACTGCTGCTTCCTTGGAAGTAGTAGAAGAAGCTGTAGTATGGGAATTCTGCAGGAGGCATCTATTACACACATACTCTCCAGCTGCACTGGTGACCATTGAGTGGCTTGCGGCTAGGGTGGCCAATCCCGGGATCGGCGGGATCCTGGGATTTGGCCAAAAAAACGCCAGGATTTGAATCCCGGGATTGGATCTTCCAATCCCAGGATTTCGGGATTATATGCGCATGCGCATATCTAATGCCGGGCAGCGTCTAAGCGAGTGCTCAGACGCTACCCAGGAGTTCCTGATCCCCAGACTGCAGTCTGGAGCTGGTATGGGCAGTCCGACCTGCGCAGCGTGACCTCTGACCATCACGCTGCGCAGGTCGGACTGCCCATACCTGCTCCAGAATCATCTCTGACCTGGACCGGACCTGGCAGCATCGGCCGCCCACTCTGCTGCCCGCCCGCTGGACTGGACCTGGCAGCGTCGGCCGCCCGCTCTGCTGCCCGCCCGCCCGCTGGACCAGACCTGTCAGCGTCATCCGTCGGCTCTGCTGCTGCTGCTACCGCCGCCGACGCCTCCCGCCCCTGTCTGCCCTGCTCCTGGCTGCCGGTGTAAGTAAATGAATGTGCGGGGCGGCTGAAGCAGGGGGTGGACTGGGCTTCTTGTTTTATTGTAGCGTGTTTTTTGGCCTAAACTGATTTAGAGATGCCAATCCCGGGATCCCGGGAATCCCGGGATTGAGCATTTTTCAATCCCGATTCCCGGGATTGAAAAAATGCCCCGGGATTGGCATCCCTACTTGCGGCGGTGATCCCTGGTCTCTTCCCGCCACCTAAACAGAGATGACATGCCTCTGTTTTCTTCTGACCCCTAAACAGCATCAGACTGTGAGCAATGGGTTGCTTGCTACATTGCAGGACACATTTGTGGATGCGTAGAACACATCCTGGGCATGCTTGAACTACCAATATAAGTACATATGAAGAAGTCCCTATGACTTGGTTAAATGAAAATGACTATCAGGAGACTATGAGGGATATTCCATCCAGAGTCACGGCTGGCCCAACAGCTGTGACTCTGTCCTGTTCTCAGCTCACTTGCCTGCCGAATGCCAAAAAGGGGGGCGAGGCCACAAGAAACGGCCGTGGATCGTCGAGCTGCCAGTAATTTTGCAAACACCCCTCCCCACTCCTAAAAAAGGGCAGACTGTGCAGGATGCCCATAATCACTTATGGTGCATATCTGTTTGTCCTTCACCCAGGTAGCACAGCAGCTTACTGGGCCTGTGGAAGTCTGTGTCTGGAACCCAGTGCCTAGCTTACTACATTGATGGGTATGGATTCTGCCAGATCCCCATTTGTATATGGCTGGGTGCTCACACAGCACCAGAGATGTGGCTACCTGGAACTTCTGTACACTGAGCTGCTGGTGCTGAAACGGGCAAGGTGACAGAAACATCCGAAGCACACGCAGCATGGGGTGGGGGAATTTGCTGGGGGAAGGGGGGTGCAATAATGGTAGCTAATGTTGCAGGCCATGGGTGATGGTTTCAGGACCTAGCAGTCGAAGCAGTGGCAGGTTAAAGGTGAGAGACTGAAGTCCCTGTGCCCCCTTAAATCCAGTGCCCAGATTACACACTCCCCCAAGTTGTAGCCCTGTGTTACTTCAGGTACAGTGCACCTTCACAGAGACTTTTTGGCAAAACAAGCCATACTTTTGGTTTGCGCCAACTTCCATAAAAACATTTGAGAGGTTAAAGATGACAAAATTGAAGATATTGCAACCTAGAGACTTGGTGACCACCTTCTCCACTCTATATCCGGGATGAAAATTAAGATCCGGTTCCCTTTGACCTGCACAAGTCGTATATTACATTAAATTCCCATGCGGCTTATTGTTTGTAGGAAAAATTATTTGCACATTCAAAGTGCGGATCTCTATGCATAAATCAAGGATACGCACAGCAATTTTGGGTATAGTTTCAGACCAACCAGTGGCTCATCATTGGAAAGAAAAGATGCACTCACTATTGAATATATGTCACGAAATGACAGACTGCATACCGGACAATACCCGGTATTCGAAGTACGTTGGATATACCGTTTGCAGACTGTACAGCTGCACGGATTGAATGAAATACTCTCCTTGGCCCTTATTCTAATCTGTGCGGTACGGCCCGCGTGCGGCCGTACCGCCGATGTTTTCACTCTGCACATGCGCAGAGGTCACTCTGCGCATGTGCAGGCGAAATCGCCGCACACAAAAATTATACGCCGCAAAGGGGGCGTATAGGGGCGTGAGGGGCTTGATAGCCTCATTTACCTATGTATACGCCCAGCGTTTCATGGGCGTTCCCATGCAAACGCGGGGCGTATGCATGGTAATGAGGCTATGACGCCAGTGATGGGGGCGGAAAGCTGACATCGCCGGATGTCAGCTCTCCGCCCAAATACAAGCTTTCACACGGACGATTGTCCGTGTGGTCTAAGCTTGCGTGAGCGGGTGGAGCGTGCGGCCCTGCCTTCGATGGTCGTCGACCATCGAATGCAGGGGGCAGCTCCCACCATGGTGGAGGCGTACGCCCCACCATTTTCATGCGGATCGCCAGCCGTCCGCGTACGGACGGCCGTGGCGATCCGTCTTGTAGGCGGGGATTGGTTTGTGCGGCCGGAGCAACGTATGCGGCTCCGGCCGCACACATCAGAATAAGGGCCCTTATCTTGTTTCATCTAATAAGATGTAGTATGCCTTTTAAACATTACTCTAGCCTCAGGTGCTCATAGCGTTATTGATATACTTTTTTTCTCTGTAGCTTTTGCCTAGTACAGCACTTCATTATGAAGGACAGACTCTTTTTCTAGTGTATTGTGCCTTTGTTCTATTTAGATTAATATTAAATTTTTCTGCTGTTCATTATATGTATTGTTTACATTTATCACCTAGTTGATGGTACACAGAGGTTGAGCCCAAGGGTACCTCTCAGTTTTGAGATGTGTTCCCAATTCAAGCTCAGCATGGATTCCATGGTTCCATGCTGAGCTTGAATTGGGAACACATCTCCAAACTGAGAAGTACCCTTGGGCTCACCTTAGCGATTCTCTGGTGAGAACACTTTCATAGGTAGGATTCCTACATTTTTATGAAAAGTGAACGAACCATTGCTTGTACACAATATTGTCTGAAGAAGGGGAGGAGCTTCCAGGCCTTTTTAACTTTTTGTATTCCATCCCTATTGAATATGGCGTTATTATGATATAAGGAATACACTACTGGTTGTAAAAAAAAAAAACAATTTGCTGGACCCTTATCTCTTTCATTTTCATTTTATATGGTCTGGTCATCTAGTTTTCTGATTGTACCAGAATCTCCTCAGTCTTTTTATACCTGATTTCTGATTATACCAGAATCCCCCCCATCTTTTCCAAGATATTTGGTTGAACTTACCAAGCTAATATAGCAAATCAATGATGAAGCCTTTGAAAAGGTGAAACACGTTGGGTGATGGGATTCATGTATCTTCATGAAATAATCTTTGACCTATTGAAAAGAGACTTTTAATAAACAACTTGTATGGACTTAAATTGTGGACTTTTTTAAAGACATCCATGTGAGGTATATTAAGGACAATTTCTTAATACAACAATTGTATATCGCCATCCCACAATTTTGTATTACATTGTTGTGTTATTCCCTTGCCAACAGGAAATTTGTGGATGAGGAAGCTACACTAAAATTATTACTTTGTTTAATAACCAATCGCGAATATATAAATCTGTAAATACACTAGTTTGGAATAATTAAAAAAAACAGTAATAATGGAAAGCAATGCCAAATTCTTCCATCAAAGGTGTGAGTAATGTCGTGTGCAAAATTGAACCTGCTTGTTAGAACATTTTTAGTAATTGACATGACTGACTGCAGTTAATGCCAAGAGAAATTTTGGGAGTGGAAGTTTCTTAAACTTTTGCCCTAGTTCATCTAAAGCAGTGGTCTCCAACCTTTTTTGGGTCGGGAGCTACTCGCGACAAAATAAACCGCCCGAAGAGCTACCAAAGTAAAAAATGTTAAAAAATCTGCGGTACTCTTTACTTAGAAGGGCGCCCATCTCGGGCATCTCGGGGATTGAATGCACTAAAAAATCGGGTGCGATCAACCGACGAGATGCCCGAGATTTCCCATAGGGAACAATGTTAAATGTCTCAATTGACCCGATTTTCCTGTTCAATGCCTCAATTGACCCAATTTTTCCATAGGAAACAATGTTAAATGGGCCACAGAGGCCAAATAGGCACCCTGAAGTGAATAATGGGCACCCGAATTGTTAACGCCACCCCACGATCAACGTCAACCCAAAGCGTGGCGAGCGCAGCGAGCCCGCGAGGGGCGGCGGTACGCGTCCTACGACCTTTTCATACCCCCACTATCCACGTCGGCGTGGAGTTGAGAATAGAAAGTGTGGCGAGCGCAGCGAGCCACCGAGCCCGAAGCGTGGCGAGCGCAGCGAGCCCCGCGAGGGGACGCGGATACCTTCACAGGTATCCGCGTCCCCTCGCGGGCTTCACAGCTGTCCGCGTACCCTCGCGGGGCTCGCTGCGCTCGCCACGCTTCGGTCTCGGTGGCTCGCTGCGCTCGCCACACTTTCTATTCTCAACTCCACGCCGACGTGGATAGTGGGGGTATGAAAAGGTCGTAGGACGCGTACCGCCGCCCCTCGCGGGCTCGCTGCGCTCGCCACGCATCGGGTTGACGTTGATCGTGGGGTGGCGTTAACAATTCGGGTGGCCATTATACACTTCAGGGTGCCTATTTGGCCTCTGTGGCCCATTTAACATTGTTTCCTATGGAAAAATCGGGTCAATTGAGGCATTGAACAGGAAAATTGGGTCAATTGAGACATTTAACATTGTTCCCTATGGGAAATCTCGGGCATCTCGTCGGTTGATCGCACCCGATTTTTTAGTGCATTCAATCCCCGAGATGCCCGAGATTTTTTACTAACGATGCCCACGATCAAAATCGTGGGCGCCCTTCTAAGTAAAGAGTACCAAATCTGCATAATATAAAAAAAAATGCCCTTTACACATAATGCCACAAACCGTAATGCCCCTGACACATTAGGCCACACACTGCAATGCCCCAGACACAATATGCCACACACTGCAAGGTCCAATATGTCCCAAACATACCTCCCAACACTGGAGGCAGAGGAGAAGAGACATCTGCGCGTGCCGAAGGTACGCGCCAAAAATTAGAGGGTTCAGCTACTACCGTGGAACTCCTGCGAGGCTACATCCCCCATTTTTCCCGCTATGGGGGCATGGTCAGCTCTCTGTAGAGCTGTAGCCACATGGGGTGGGGCCATGGAAAATGGGGCTGTGATACACATATGCCCTCAAAAGTGCAGTGCCAGGTACACATGACCCCAATAGTGCAGTCCGTGATACCCATTATAAATATGCCCCGCACCGTGATGCTCCATTATAAATATGCCCCACACCGTGATGCTCCATTATACATATGCCACACCGTGATGCTCCATTATACATATGCCACACACCGTGATGCTCCATTATACATATGCCACACACCGTGATGCCCATTATACATATGCCGCACACCGTGATGCCCATTATACATATGCCACACCGTGATGCTCCATTATACATATGCCACACACCGTGATGCTCCATTATACATATGCCACACACCGTGATGCTCCATTATACATATGCCACACACCGTGATGCTCCATTATACATATGCCCCACAGCGTGATACTCCATTATACATATGCCACACACCGTGATGCTCCATTATACATATGCCACACCGTGATGCACCATTATACATATGTCACACACCGTGATGCACCATTATACATATGCCACACACCGTAATACTCCATTATACAAATGCCCCACATCGTGATGCCGATTATGCCTATGACCCACAATGTGAAGCTCCTTTATACATATGCCCCACAAATGATGCCCATTAAACATATGCCCCACAAATGATGCCCATAAACATATGCCCCACAAATGATGCCCATTAAACATATGCCCCACAAATGATGCCCATTAAACATATGCCCCACACATTGATGCTCATTAAACATATGCCCCACAAATGATATCCATTAAACATATGCCCCACAAATGATGCCCATTAAACATATGCCCCACACATTGATGCTCATTAAACATATGCCACACAAATGATGCCCATTAAACATATGCCCCACACCCAAGGTGTGGGGCATATGTTTAATGGGCATCATTTGTGTGGCATATGTTTAATGACTCAATGCCACACACATGATGCCCACTTTGCGCACACAGAGTTTAACAATTTTTTTTTACCAAAAAGAAGGACTTGAGCGCAGGACTTGAGCAGAGGCTGTGGCAGCGTGGCGCAGGACGGGCTTGAACAGAGGCTGTAGCGTCGATGGAAAGTGCGCAAATTCATGCGCTGGGGACGTCAGGCGGTCACGCGGCACGGAGTCACTCTCTCTGAGACCTCCTGCCGCCAAGAGAGGATGGAACCGCTACGCTGCAGGAGGTCACTGCCGCAAAGTCAGGACCACAAACTCTGCATTACATCACTTTCTGACCTCCTGCCGCCAAGCAAGGAACCTCAACACGGCAGGAGGTCAGTGGAAGCTGCCAAGCTACTTGAATACACCCGCCGAGCTACCCGTCGCTCGCGAGCGACGGGTTGGCGAACCCTGATCTAAAGCATTATTTTTTAAAATGATTCTATTACAAATGCTGCTATAAATTGTTGCTATCAACTGCAATTAAATACAGGCTTTATGTTCTGTTCTTGTAGATTCCAATTCTATTGGTTGAGTGACTAGATTTCAAGTGCTTTCAGGTGAAGTGCAATTTATTCACTTATCTGGGGTATTGCATGCAGCCTCGCATGCGATACCTCGCCTGGGGTGTCTGGGGCTCCTCAGCGTGCAGTTGCTGAGGGATCGCATAGGTGGCTGCATGTGTCTTTTAGCATATAATGTATGTATATTAGCTTATGATGTAGTGCTGCCGGATCCCACCAGATCCGATAAATCTTATTTTCAGCACTTAAGTTCTTTGGATGTGATCTGATGCGCACGGAACCGCAAATTGGAGGTTGGAGGTCAGGTTCATAAGATTTTGGCACTTTTCACCTGATTTTTCGGCCTGATCCCTCGGAATTAATGTGTGAACACACTTGTACAATTAATGCTGTGTACACACTTGTACAATCTGAATGAGATCCAGATGAGATTTACAATTTAGACTATCTGTATACAATATATACAATTTAGACTATCTGCATACAATTTAGACTATATAGTGCAGATCTGAACTATATAGTCTATACAGCCAAGACTTTCTGGCTGCGATACTGGAGCACGCATCGGGATCACAAAGGTTAAAACCCATACAATCTGCATGAGATCCAGATGAGATTTTGACTATAAAATCTCATGCACATTGTACAAGTGTGTACACACCATTAGGTTAAAAGGGCCTAAATTGTATGGGCATCTTTTAAGTTATGTTACAGTATATTGTATATCAGATTTAAAGAAAAATAAAATAACTCCCTGATAAGCTGCGATCTATGCAATTACACTGCACCTATTGCGGCTCCGAGGGCTGTTTATCAGGGATTATGCACAACATCCCTGAGGCACATCAAGCATGATCCCTGATAAATGCCAGTTATTATGGCAGATTGAATATCTTTTAGCAAATGTATTATCTGTAGAGCTGGATTGGTCAATTGGGGGGGGGGGGGGGGGGTTGCCTCTTGGGGTCTGTACCCCCAGGCTCTCCTCTATCTAGGGCTCCCCTGTGGTTGGCATGTATCTTAAAAATCTATTTTATTTTTTCAGTTAAAGGTTTTGCGCATGGGTGTGGGGTAGTCCTTATAGATTGTAAGCTTGCAGCAGGGCCCTCCTACCTCCAAGTCTGTCTGTTGTTACCCAGTTTGTTTTATCACTGTCTACAATTGTAAAGCACAATGGAATCTGCTGCGCTATATAAGAAACTGTAAAAAAAACTACATAGTGCTGCAGCTTCACCTGTATGATGATGTGACAATGATTAATGGAGCTGAGCCTTGGAAGCCGAGGCACACTGACTGCGCAACTGTGCAGTGCATTACTGGGAGTTGACTACGTTCCATGAGAATTTGCACAAGAGGACAGAGGCTGAGAGGCTGGTGGAGCTCATCACATGCTTCTCAGGCCAGCAGCAGTAGCCTTGTCATGGGAGGGTTTTTATCAGAGGCAGAGCTGAGCCTGTAAGGTCTTCTACAGAGTAAAGTACAGAGGGACAAACACAGGCTTTTTATGTGGTAGGTGTGTGTGGTGCAGTTACCCATAGACCATTGATCCTTTAACATGATCCCTTTATGGGCACTTCCCGATTAGAGCTTTCCACCTGTTGTACATTTTAGATCCTGCAAGACATCTAATACTAGCAGTATTGTACGAACTCTTCCATGTCATTTTTCCCTATTCTTTCTGACCACCTCCATTTGTAGACCACATATATTATGGGTACAACTCTTTGCTAATCCAGATGCCCTGACTAGCACGATCACCCATGGAGTTTACATGTACTCTCCCAGCCGCATTGGAGTTTACATGTACTCTCTTAGCGCAATGCTCCTATGTGTATGCATTCTCTGCTGGGATCTTGTATGCAGTGAATGTGTGAAATATGCTAATGCTGTAGAGGACTCCTGGAAATGCATTGCGACACCCACATGCGACATTGCAAATCCAAGCACCTGGATACAGATGTATAGCGTAGAGCACAGATTCTTCGATAATTGACTCTAGCTCTATGGTCGCACAGAATGGCCAGGGACATTAATATGTTTGAACCATGTTTTTTTCTGCACAGGATAACAGTTGCAGACTGAAAATGCTTGCAACACGCCTGTGTTTTTACCACTACTTCGTGTTACATACCCAAATAGTCCCTGAATGGCAATAACTTTGTGAATCAATCTTCACTGTGAGAGACATCACTAAGGTACTTTGGCATAAACACAATGCAAAGTGACACATGCACAGTCAGACGATAATTGCTGAACTACAAAAATATTTACATTGAGTACATTTCTGAATCAGTTCCCCTATATAATATATCAGACAATGTAGCAATCTGGCATGGATTGCAACAATCATTATTATTTATTTATTTCAAGTTTTCTATATAGCGCACACATATTCCGCGGCGCTTTACAGAGAATATATGAACACTCACATCAGTCCCTGCCCCAGTGGAGCTTACAATCTATATTCCCTACCACATGTACACGCACACACAGGCATTCTAGGGTTAATTTTGTTGGGAGAGAATTAACTTATCAGTATATTTTTAGATTGTGGGAGGAAACTAGAGTACCCGGAGTAAACCCACGCAAGTACAGGGAGAATATACAAACTCCACACAGTCAGAGCCATGATGGGGATCGAACCCATGACCTCAGCGCTGTTAGGCAGTAATGCTAATCATTACACCATCCGTAATGCCCAATCATGTACATTGGGGGTGATTCTGGTTGGTTTGCAAAAGTAAACTCCTTCACTAATGGACACAACCATGTGCACTGCAGGTAGGGCAGATGTAACGTGAGTTAGATTTGGGAGAGTAATTTTGCAGAGTAAATACTGCTTTATTCCTACACTGCAATTTAGTTTTCAGGTTGAACAGACCCCACCCAAATGTAACTCTCTCTGCACATGTTACATCAGCCCCACCTGCAGTGCAGCAGTTTTGTCCATTAACCCGTCCAGTGGTGTTTTTTTGGGGAGCGCTCCCCACTGGGCGAGTTTTTGATGGGGAGCGCTCCCTTAAAAAAAAAAACACCACTGCCTCCCCAGGTCCAGGCAGCACTGCTGAACTGTCAATCAGCTGCTGCCTGGCCCTGCGCCATTGCGCCCCGTCCCAGTCCCCAGCAGCCAGCTTGTCATAAGCCGGCGCCGGAGACTTGTATTGTTAAGCCGGAGGTGAGGGGGGAGGAGGAGGCGCGGCAGAGAGGAGAGAGCCGGTTGGCGATTGAACTCAGCAGCGCTGCCCGGCTGTAAACAGTCGCAATCCCGATAATTTTCCGGGCTTGCCAGACTGGGCACTGAGGCACAGCCCGGAGAATTCTCGGGATTGCCACTGAAGGGGTTAAACAAGGAGTTTACATTTGCAAACCAACCAGAATCAACCCCATTGTGTTCTCTCAAATATGATGGGCATCCAATGAGTCTGTTCTATGGCCAACGTACTTTTGTTAGATGCAGCATGTACTGTACATTATGCCATTGTACAGCATATGTTACAGTATGTACTGCAGAATGCTGTATCGTTACATCGCATTGCCGTGTTGCTGGATCACATCTTCGGGTGTTTACCCACCTCTAAAAGGATTATTCCTTCTGCTCTATCAATGTTTTCAACATCCAGAATTTAACATGTAAAGCTGGCGCACGCGCGTCTCAGTTTCCCGTCGGCGGGGGGACGGGAAAACCTGTCCGTCTCCCTGAAGCGGTTAGGGGGGGGGGTGCGGCGAGGCGGCAGGGACCCGGGGGGAGCCCCGTTGTAAGGGGACGTGAAAGCACGAGTTGAGCTCGCGCGTCCCTCTTACGGCGGCTGGCGGGGGATGGCAAATCTTCCGCCATCCCCTGCAAAGATGGGACCCACTACATCTGTACATCTACAGATTGATTGTCTGATCTGGCTGGTTGGAACAAAAACCTGGTAATATCTGAATGATAGGTTTTGTCAGTTTTCCAGCATTTCAAAGCAAATGGTCAACTGTCATTTTCTCTCATCCATTACCAGGTTTTTGTTCCAACCAGCCAGATCATACAATACATCTGTAGATGTATGGCTAGCTTAAGTTTGTATGGTTGCAAAATTATTTAGATGATTTATGAAGCAGCATCAGAGTGTGCCCAAGTCTCTGGTTCAAATATATCAAGGGTTTTAACCAGGTACAGGTGGGAGACATTCTTCACAGGAAGAGGAGCAACAGAACACGAGGACATGCACTGAAATTAGAGGGAGGAAGATTCTGGGGAAATTTGAGGAAGAATTACTTCACAGAAAGAGTAGTAGATAAGTGGAATAGCCTCCCATCAGTGGTGGTAGAGGCAAATACAGTAGATACATTTAAACATGCTTGGGATAGGCATATTGATATCCTTACAAAGAAATATGGTTTGAGGTAACATGTTTAAAAAAGGGGCAGACTAGATGGGCCAAGTGGTTCTTATCTGCCATCAAATTCTATGGGTGAGATTTAATAGGATGAGAGATTCAGAGTGTGAGAGATTTGGGAAGAAATCTCCAGTTTTTTTAAAGCGGCAATTATTTACACTTCAAAATCAAACTGGTTTTGCAGTGTAAATGATTGCCGCTTTAAAAAAAACTGGAGATTTCTTCCCAAATCTCTCTCTTTCTGAATCTCTTGTCCTATTAAATCTCACCCTATGTTTCTATGTTTCTATGAAGTGGGCATGAAATACTTGGCTGGACTTGTATGTTATTGGCTGTAATGTACATTTTTTTTCCTGTGAACTATCTTGTGCATATTTATTTATAATACATTGATTCTTATCAATGTAGTTTGGAAATAAGTCATACCGTCATATTGGCATGGTGGTCTTTCTACTTTATAAAATATTGTGATTAGAGATGAGCGGGTCCGGATCCCGAGATCCGCCAGATCCGAATATCGGGGATCCGGGTCAGATCCGAGTCGGCTCGGGAGTTCCTGTCTGAATTCCGGACCAATAACGAGGCCGAACGTCATCATCGCGCTGTCGGATTCTCGCGGGAGCGGATCTTATAAAAGACGCACGCGCGCCCCGCCATCTTCACTCCAATCTTGGAGAGGGAAGAGGGTGGTTGGGAAGCTCCGTGTGCCCTGTGCTGTGCTCTGTGCCATGTGCTTCATGCTGTGCTGTGCTCCGTGACCTGCCCTGTGCCCTCACTGCCCTGTGATGTGCTCCGTGCCATGTGCTCCGTGCTGTGCTCCGTGACCTGCCCTGTGCCCTCACTGCCCTGTGCTGTGCTGTGCTCCGTGACCTGCCCTGTGCCCTCACTGCCCTGTGTTGTAGACTTGTATTGAGAGTCAGTGACTGTTTATAGGCCTGAGCCCTGTAGTGTGATTTAACTAACTAGGTGCTGCAGTCCTCACAAGCAGGGGCTGCAGTGTCCATACCTCCCAACAGTCCCGATTTTATCGGGACAGTCCCGATTGTCAGGGCCTGTCCCGCTGTCCCACCCGCGGGCGGCAGTGTCCCGCGGTGTGGGGGGGCTGTTGGGAGTCCCCCCCTGTCAGCTGCTAAGCAGCGGGGAATAAACGCTGTGCGCATGCGCACAGCGTCTATTCCCGCAGCCAGGGGGCTGGGGGCATGGCTAGAGGCTCACAGACCCTCTGGGTCATGCCCCCATAGCGGCAAAATGTGGGCGTGGCCTTTGCGGGGGAGCCGCAAGTATAGGCTACGCCCCCAAATTAGGCCACACCCCCAAAAATTTCAACGCACCTCCGGCACGCAGCAGCGTCCCGCCTGCTGATCTGCGAAAGTTGGGAGGTATGAGTGTCCACTGTCCAGGGGCTGTCCTGTGGCCCGTGCCCTGTTGTGATTTATTTAGCCCTAAGCCCTGTGTTGTGATTTATTTAGCCCTGAACCCTGTGTTTTTTGTGATTTAACTAACTAACTCAGTGCTACAGTGCTCACACACAGGGGCTTCAGTGCTGCTGAGTAGTACACTGTGTACAGGGGCTGCAGCAATACAAGGGGCTGTGTCCAGTGTGACAGCCTATATCTTATCCATTGTCCAGTGTCACGAATCACTCACGACATATATCCTGTGTCCTGTGTGACGACATATCCTGTGTCCAGTGTGACGACATATATCCTGTGTCCAGTGTGACGACATATATGCTGTGTCCAGTGTGACGACATATATCCAGTGGCCAGTGTGACAACAATATATCCTGTGTCCAGTGTCACAAGTCACAACATATATCCTGTGTCCAGTGTGACATGTAATGTGTGCCGGCATATATCCTGTGTCCAGTGTGACGACATATATCCAGTGTCCAGTGTGACGACATATATCCAGTGTCCAGTGTGACGACATATATCCAGTGTCCAGTGTGACGACATATATCCAGTGTCCAGTGTGACGACATATATCCTGTGTCCAGTGTGACGACATATATCCTGTCTCCAGTGTGACGACATATATCCAGTGGCCAGTGTGACATCTAACCATTGTGTGACTGCATATATCCAGTGTCCAGTGTGACATATATCCATTGTCCAGTGTACAGGAGCTGTGTCCATGGGCGGATTCCAGAGGCTGTGTCCTTTGTGACGGCTGTGTCCATTGTCCAGGGGCTGTGTCCAGTGTGACGGCTGTGTCCAGTGTACAGGAGCTGTGTCCAGAGGCTGTGTCCATTGTCCAGGGGCTGTGTCCAGGGTGACAGTCTGTGTCCAGTGTCCAGGGGCAGTGTCCAGGGGCTGTGTCCAGGGGCAGTGTCCAAGGGGCTGTGTCCAGTGTGACAGGCTGTGTCTAGTGTAAAGTAAGAAAAATAAATAAAAGTAATAAATAAAATGAAAACACATTTTTTGGAGGATGATGGAGGAGGTAATAGTGGGAGATCAGCAACCTGATAGAAGTGCTGAAGCTGCTACCACCAGTCATGACAAGGCCGATACCTCATTGTATTTGCTCTTTGGAGCATTTCTCTTTTTTTGGGATAGTTTATTAAACTGCCACCCTGTCTGCCCCTGCAGTGACGCTCTGCCAGGTTGGAAGTTTAAGGTCCACATGTATGTGTTGCCGACTGCTGTCGCTTAGCTCAGTCATCCAGCTACCTCGGTATACCCTTTTGGCCCAACTACAGTAAATGAAAACAATTTTGTAATCTGTGAAGTGATCAAAATTGACTAGAAATGGCAAAAACAGGCCCAAATTCTGTTATTTTAGCCATTTTTAGCATTTTTTCATAAAAATCCAGATCCAAAACCAAAACCCACAAGGGTGGTTTTGCCAAAACCAATCCAGATCCAAAACACGAAGGGAGATCCAGATCCAAAACCAAAACCAAAACCCGAAAAAGTGGCTGCCGCACATCTCTAATTGTGATGAGTACTGCACCTCTATTCCAGTGCATTCAATATGTTCCTGCACACACTATAAAACATATTAACCGCTTGTAAATAAATTATGATACAAAAGGATCCCTGAAGTCTCAAGACAAACTTTGATTTTAAAGATAATTTTCTCTCAGCTCTAAACAGGAATAACACACCTCAGAGTATAACATATGTGAATGGCTTTTACATCTCTTCTTTACTTTGGTATCCCCGCCAAATCAGTGATGTAACCCCTGTGTGCAAGATCAGATATACACAGCAGATATATGGCCTTTTTCTGCTAAATCCGTAGGTAATCAATACAGTACTACAGGAACATCTGGGGATGTGAAAGCTTAGAAGATCTGACCTTGAGAAAGTCAATAGGCTCTTACGGATGATGTAAGCTGAGGTAATTAACTGCTTCATCTTTCCAACAATATTCATACATGCTTTGGCCTATTTGTAAGATTTAAAATGATGCAAACAAGTATTTTAGGTTTTGCCTTGTAAATGATTGACCCTTTAAAAATACCGGCAGACTCAAAGGAATTTACTAACTCCATTACCGTAAATTAAATTGTTTCATTAAAATTACAAATACATATACTGTATTACCTAGTTATTCATTTTTTTTCCTATAAAAATATTTTTTTGTACACATTTGCGTAATGCACAAATGCATTTTGAAGAGATTTATATCATCTCATTTATTTGCATCCACTTACTCCTGGAGAGGTGGAACATTACAGGCAAAATTTTGACATAGGGGGAAATGTATCAAAGCTTAGAGATAGATTAAATGGTGAAAAAGTGCTAATCAATCAATAAACTGTCATTATACAGGCTGTGGGCCCATGCAATAAGCTTCAAAAGTGATAAAATGGAGAGTGGTAAACAGGCAGCCAGGCAGCTCATACCTGCCAAGTAACAGACAGTGGGGTAGTTTTATTAAGCTCGGTGAAGTGAGTCTGTTTTTTATCACCGGCCAGTCAGCTTCTACCTGTCATTTTTCAAACCAAGCCTGTAACTTCACAGTTAGGAGATGATTGGCTGGTGATAAAAATCAGACACTTTATCACTTCACCGCGCTTAATAAATCTGCCCCTCAGTTTGAAAAATGTCAATCAGGAGCTGATTGGCCGGTTGTTTAGCTTCAACAGTGATAAAATGGAGAGTGATAAAGGCCCCCATACATCGAGGCGATTTGGTCCGAATTTGGCCGATTGCGACCAATCAGCCCGTTAAATCGGACCAAATCACCTCTTCCTGACAAGCCGTCGGGTCCAATGCGTGGTCCCGTGCGCATCGGACCCGACCAGGTGGTCGGACCGGCAGACCGTCTGACCACCCGTTCCTCCAGGTGGCGAGGCGGGCGGGAAGCAGGGACGCATGCGATCTATCACAACGGATCGCATGTGTCCCTGCCGGCGGCTCGCACTCTGTTGGGTGTCTGTACACTGCTGCGAGACGTCGCAGGCAGTGTCTGGGCCCCTTTAGTGCATATGGCCCTGTGTCTTAAAAATCACAGCAGCTGGTATGTTGATATTTTATCTTTCTCATAAAGACACACCTCTTGTGGGTGTGGTTCATATTGTTGACAGTTATTAGGTCAATAGTGTCTAGGTGGATCCCAAATGAACAAGGGTGACATGGAAAAAAGGTCAACACAAGCAAAACATACATGGTTGGCACATGAATAGGTTAACATGAGTAAATGGGGTATCAACATTTACTACTAACAGTGGTAGGCGTGTTTTTCTATGTACATTCTGTCAAATGTGTCAAGCGACCAATTAACTTCTCATTGAGAAATGTTTTATTTAGAAACCGTATATATATTGTATGTGAGGAATATGTGATAATTGTATGTGAGTATACTGTACTATGCATATAATTGTATAATCACAATTTCTGACAAATAAAATCAATGCAAATGTACTTGTGTAATGTAAACTAAAAGTCATACGGGGGAAATTTACAAAGATGTGTATTCTACTTTACATGTGATGTTGCTATGGGCAACCAATCAGAATCTACTTCCTATTTATTTAGCACCCTCTAGAACAGTGATGGCCAGGGCCAGGGCAGCCGAGAGGAATGCCGGGCCCTGGTAAAATTTTGGGGGTGTGGCCTAAGTGTGTGTGGTGTGGGCACCTGCCACACTTAGGCCACACCCCCAAAATGTTTAGAGGAGGGTGAAAGAAAACTGTAATCTCAGACGCAACACACACCTACAGCATGTGCTGTGCTGACAGCAGGCTCAGCATGACCTCTCACGCTGTCAGTGAGACACTCATGCTGAGCCTGTTGTCAGCACATGCTGTAGAAGTGTTTTCTACTGTTGCTACCCGGGAGGGACGAAGGGGGAGGGGAGGGGTCGAACCAGGGCCCCTGCGGGGCCCCTTCAGCAAGCCTGGGCCCGGGTATTTAGTACCTGCTCCCCCCCTCTCTCGGCTCCCCTGGCCAGGGCCGGTGCAAGGCACCGGAGCGGCCCAGGCGAGTCGGGGTGGGGGCGCCCCGGTGCCGGGGGGGGGGTGTACCTGTCCTGCGGCTGTGTATATAAAGCTTGCGGCGGCGGCAGCGGGGAGTCCCTGCAGTCAATAAGAATTTAATAACGAGCGCTATCCGCCTGGCTACGCGGAAGCGCTTCTGTTGTGAAAACACTGGCCACACGGCGCACGCTGATTGGCTGAATCTCAGCCAATCAGCGTGCGGCCAGTGTTTCCACAACAGAAGCGGTTCCGCGTAGCCAGGCGGATAGCGCTCGTTATTAAATTCTTATTGACTGCAGGGACTCCCCGCTGCCGTCACCGCCGCAAGCTTTATATACACAGCCGCAGGACAGGTACACCCGCGGCACGGGGGGGGGGGGGGGCAAATGCCGCCCTCCAGTGGCCGGCGCCCTAGGCAAATGCCTAGATGCCTAGTGGTGGCGCCGGCCCTGGTGATGGCTAACCTTGACACTCCAGCTGTGGTTGAACTACACATCCCAGCATGCCCTGCTACAGTTTTACTATTTGGCCATGCTGAAACTGATGCAGGGCATGCAGGGATGTGTAGTTCAACAACAGCTGGAGCGTCACGTTTAGCCATCACTGCTCTAGAAGATAGTAGACAGGATCTGATTGGTTGCCCATAGCAACATCACACGTGAAGTAGAATACACATCTTTGTAAATTTCCCTGTACGTGTCATTCTGTAAAGTTTTGCCCATGTACGTATTTTCTGCCTCCCCCACCCTCTCTCCCTTTCCAGGGGGAGATTCTCTAAGAATCTCCGCCCCCCCTTCGCCGCCCATCGCATTTATAATTATTGCATATGTTGTAACATATGCGATAATTAAGGCAAAGGACAGCTCTTGCGTTAAGAGCTGTCCTTTGCGGTGAGAGTCGCCGGGTCCCAGCAGGTCGCGGCGGCTCCCCCCTCCCTCACATACCCGGCGCTGCTGCTGCTATGCCAGGCTCTCCTCCTCCCTGCACCCGGAAGAGGATCAGTGCAGGGAGGAGGTCACAGGTCTGGGCAGCATAGCTCTGTGCTGCCCGGACACAGGTGAGGGGGGAGGGGGCGATGCGGGGCGGCGGGGGGTCGGCGCAGGGCGGCGGAGGGTTGCGGTAGAAGCCCATTGGCTTCTATGGGGCATCGCCAGATTTTTCTGGCGATGCCCCCCGCCGCGGTAACCCGGCGGGGGATGCTTACAGCATCCCAAAATGCAGTAAAAACCCCGATAACGGGGTTTTTACCGCATTTTTCGCTTAGAGAATCTCCCCCCCCCAATCTGCTACCCAAGCCTGCTTCCTAGTTTACGTTTACATCAGGCTGTCTATGTATTGTTCCTTGTGTGACGTCAGTGTTCCATTGACGCTTTTATATACATGCTAAATGAATTGCTCCATCTATCATGCTGCGGGAAGGTGGGGGGGGGGGGGGGGGAAGAAACCTACACTGCACTGCCTGGCATTCATTTACGTGTTCATAAAGAACTGGGAGCCGTTGGAAGATTGGAGGATCAGTAGAAGGAACAGTTACTGCTTTTAGTGTCCTTTATATAAGATGCTGCCTCATGACCCATGGGAAATCTCAGCTATCTTTATATAAGAATGACATCATTATGCAGCAAACATGCATCTAATATGGAAAATCTTTCAATGATATGCTTAAGTGTCTGATTTGGAGTGCAGTAGCTAATGTAAGAATTGTATGCACTTGCTGTGTATATACAACTAAGCTGATAACCATATATAGCCATGCTGATAAAAGTATACATCTACAGTACCGTGACTATAAGAAGCACTGGTAGTCATGCAGTATACAGCTGTAATAGCTACTGATTATACACACAACAAATGCACATCTGCCTGCGTTATTTTAGTCACATGAGTGAGTACAGTTGGCTCTACACAGAGTTTTCTGGCTGTGTTTTACTTCCTTTATCCATGTGGTGTATTGCAGACTGTACTGAAATGTACCGTACCAGTGGTTTCAGTATCCCACTTCAGCAATGTCTATTACAAAAGTCACAGTAGCAATGTCAGGTCAGACTGACCTGCGCTTACAGTGTGGCAGCATCACTCATACAGGTGGCGTTCTAGGGTTAATTTTTTTTTTTGGGAGCCAATTAGCCCAGTATATTTTTGGATTGTGGGAGGAAACCGGAGGAAACCCACGCAAGTACGGGGAGAACATACAAACTCCGCACAGTTAGGGCCATGGTGGGTATTGAACTCATGACCTCAGTGCTGTGAGGCAGTAATGCTAACCATTACACCGTCCGTACTGCCCTATTATTATTTATTAGTGTGTTTACCTGCAGCAGTGACCCTCAGTATAAAACACTACACTGGCATTTGTGTTTGTATAAATTAATGTTGCACTTTTTTCCCCCAATCATCGATTTAAAAGGTTAAAACCGAATTTCTGCATAGGATTTCATGCAGGCTGAATCTCCTGGATAGAGCATATGCTTGTACAGCATCTCTCCCTGCATCTGCAGCAGCTTGTCCTTGAATGAGCGTATCATACTGCAGCACAGCAAATCTCCAGCTCTGGATGTAGCTGGAAATATTCCAGTGGTCCTTTTGCATCTATAGATCTCCCTCCTCCCCTCATTCTGCACTCACCCATCCCTTCCTCACCTCCCCCCCCCCTGCTCCTCCTCTCAAGGCCCCGTCCCCCCTAACTGTCCCATTCTAACAGACATCATGAATATTTTAGAGTAGGATACTCCTGGTCATTGGACAGACTGCAGTGCAGCAATTTGATAAGAAGCTAGGGAAAGCTGGGATATCTACCACACTACCACTACTCTACTGAGGACCAGCAGATCATTTGGTGATACCCAGGCCGGCTAAACTTCACACCATATAAAAAGCTAACATGGATGTCTTTAAGAAAGGTTTCTCAATAGCAAAGGAAGGCGTGGTGGCTGCTGCAGAGAAAACCAAGCAGGGTGTGACGGAGGCTGCAGAGAAGACCAAGGAGGGCGTGATGTATGTAGGTGAGTGAATACAAGTTTTGGAAAATGGAAAAAAACAAACCAAACAAAAACATACTACATGCACATAATTTACCTTTCCCACACTGGGGACATTCCCAGGTACCACTTGCTTAAACCTGTCCTGCCCTGCCCAGCCCATAGTTCATGCTCAGCACTATATAATACTAGATTTCAACATTTATATTATTCATTTGCATTGACAGTGCAGATGTTCTAAATATTTGGCACAGGGAAGAGTTCACTTTCGGAATGTGACCTTGGATTTCTCTGTGTTTCTGTACTTCTAAAACAGACATTTTAAATAAAGCTACTATGATACAAAAAAAAAGGCAGAATGCATTGAATTTACAGTACAATGATAATAAGGGAACTCATTCTACTTTAGCATAATTCATACATATTCTTTCAATGTAAACTAGAATTGAACAAACCCACTATGTATGTTCAATGCATTCAGAAAATAGAGATTAGTGAAGACACTCAATCTGAATAATAATAAATTTTGTTCATTAAAGCTTAAGATATGTCTTAATACACTTGATATCATATTGATTAGCCATCTGCGTTACTGAAGAGTAGGTGAATAAAGGTAAATGACTGTGCTGATCACTGTAGTCCAGTATTCCCACCCTCTTTATGCGGTGGGGATTTTATTACAGGCACTCTGGGAAAGTACAGTAAATAGGTTGTTTCTGCAGATCTATCGGAGAACCAGCTCATACCAAAGCACACATCTAATACTGGTGAAGCCACAAGGAAGTGAGGGGGTCTCTAGAACCAATTAAACTGTGAGCTGTCCAAAGTGCTGAATATTTCTTTCATTATGTCCTAGTTTATTTGTCTAGTTAAGAATGAGAGGTACTATATATTGTAATAGGTATTTGTCACTGATACATCTACATAAAAGTTATGTGTTTACATTGACTTGCTGTGATAACTGGGGATTCCTAATACAAAAAGGCGAAAAAATAATGTCAGTTCTTGTTTTAACTCTTTAGATCAATTGACGATAAGATCATTTTAAATAATATTCCATAGACTAGCATATGTCAAAAAGGCACTGCTTAGTTTGTTAGTTGTGATACAAAGCCCACATACTGTACTGTACACAGATCTATTGATGTAGCATAGAGGGTATACAGGTTTGTTTTTGATCATTTAAGTACGATTTCAAATATCTCTCCCCGTTATATATAGATACTAAAATCCAGACTGACTGCTGACTTCCCATTGGAATTTAATAGGTACAGGATGTCTTAAACTAGTTCCATGTTGCAGAATGCCTGTAATAAGACAGCACTATGAGGTATATTGCTACAAAGCTTAGGACCTCGGCATGTTTTTATCTGTTGTAGGGAGTGGCAGACAGAAAACAATGACTGATGTGTGTTCTGCTGGGTGTGTCACTCACACTGCAGCAGCATTCTTATTAGATTTATTTCAACTGCCTGCTTAGAGAACACAAATATACTGTAACACCCTTATCTCAGCTCATCAGATCATATTCTACACATTTAAGGACATCAGAAGAATGTACTAAGGTTATTAGTGTTGGAAAGCAAATGCTGAAGTGGAATTAAATACACTAAATATATACCACAGTGCAATTTGTTCTTTGACACGTCTTTAAAATGATATATACAGTAAGAGTATATATAACAGCTCATCCTGGCTACCAATGGAAATATACTGATTTGTATTACATGTTTTTTCTACATGTACAAGTATACGTGTATTTTACATGTATAATGTTACTTTATATACAATTTTGCTTAAACAACTGTTTTGAAAATCTGTCTGCTGATTGGACTGTTGGTAATATGTAAATTGGTCTGCAAGGAAACTTTACTAATGCAGTCCGTGTGTGTGTGTGTGTGTGTGTGTGTGTGTGTGTGTGTGTGTGAGAGAGAGAGAGAGAGAGAGAGAGACAATAAGTATAATTACCTCTCAATCATTCCATGTTGCATTAAATTGATACAGACAACTCTGTCAGCAGTCATTATTTGCACCTATTAATGATTATGTTCAAAATAAATATGTAAAACCGTTACACTGTAACGCATGTTGCAAAGTTGCATTGAAAAATACAAAACACATATTAAAAAAAATAGTTCCAAAAAGCAAAACTCTCTTCTACGTTATTACCAGTCCTGCAGATGAGTCTATGCATTATGGTATGACACGGCAATACTAGAGCTAGTTATGCATTGGGCCTTTACAGTCATGCTAATATTTTAAAGCTCTAGTATAGGAAGACAAAATGATGGCCAATTATACTGGATCCAGGAGTTATCTAATGAGAATAATGATATTGGGAAACCATTAAAAATTTACAGATTAAAAAAAAAATACAGTATTGCCTAAATGAATCAGCATATATACAGTATTATATATTATTATGAGCTACCATTATAGGCAATGCCAGCTCTATGACCACATTACATTTACTATTAATGTCTACTACAGGCCATATTATTTTTGCAAGATATGGAAGTTGGTACGTTGTTCTGTTCTGTTTTAAACACAGTATGGGCAGGGGGAGACCACAGAGGTTTATAACTTCACACGACTCCACTGATATTAAATATATGCAGCATAAATAGCAAGAACAAGCCTGGAATATAAAAAGGAGAGTCCTGGCATAGATATTTACATAATATAAACCACTCGTTTTCAGAGTCAGGAATGCAGTATAATTGTAATCATACGTTCTTCTAGCAAACAATCAGTCAATGGAGCCTGTGTTAAAAATATTGTAGGATGTCGAATACTTACGGACTTCAATTTAGATTTTAGATATAGTATTATTTTTGTATTATCGTCATAATGGCCATAATATTGATCTAAAAAAAATGTGTTTTTTTTTTTCAGTGCTCTACTCAGCTGATTTACTTTTCACTTATAGCTAGATTCCATTTATGTCAAACTTTCTGTAAGACGTGATGGAACAAGCTCTCTGGGGCGTCTTGATGTCCATCTCCAGCACTGCAGAGGATGGGTGCGGCTACCATGCCCTGCTCCAGTCAATTATCCCCACACCTACAGAAACACTGATTATTATGGGAAAGTAAAGCAATATAGGGCAGTACCAGTACAGACACGAGCATATTCTAGAAACTGGTTACACCTGTGACACCACCCGCTGATTCTTTGGACAAATGCTAAGTAAAATATTATAGATTACCCGCATTACTAAAACACATAGATGGACAAACAGATCTAGATTATTGCTTTCCGTTCAGTTTGGACTGCACTACCTGAATTTAGGAATGGAACCTAGATGCTAATGGTGTGCAGGCTAACGTACCTGACTTCATTGACTAATCTAAAATAATGGTGTTCGGTGCAAAAGGAGTAAATGTCCATTATTAAAGCGAACCTATTTATTTATCTTGATAGTCTATTTTCAACTTTACTTATAGCGCCCTTGTTTTTCTCAGCTATACAGTGACACATGCACCTTATACAGAAAGCGCAATACTAAATAGACCTATGGTGCAATCTGATGCCTCTTAAAGTGAGGACGATGCACCAGACTATGCTGCATTAACCTCCTGGTGCACATGCAGCAAGAATAGATATAGAAAACTAAAAACGACTAGAGACTGGAGCTTTTTCCATTGCAGTTTGTACCATTGTTGTGTGTGTATGTACATACTGTATGCATTCATACTCTCCTGGAATGTATGAAAGACTATTTGAGTTCTCCTGGACAACCTGGTGTGTAGACCACCCTCCCAGATCCTGTCCCCTTCCCCAATGAATTGAGCAGGGGCGTCATGACAATGCAACTCATGCCAAATTTTGCCACCAGGGCCCAGTGCTGTACATGCAGATAATTGCAGCATTATACAGCAGAAAGGAGGTTTTGGTAATTCAAATCATGTCAGTGGCCCCTGCTCTTGCTCCGTAGACTCATCTCCGGTATCAAGGGAAGGGGAGTAATGAAAAGTAGGCAGGTGTGGTACAAATACCTTCCAAATAATTTCCATGTCCCTGACTTAATGTGTTATTGCTATGTAGATCAAATATAATGAGTATTTAAGCCAGGGAATTAAGCATGATCCTAATATCTATTATGTATGCACTGAATCAATGCAGAGTAAATATTTTATTCTCTTTATTTTTAGCTCCATAATTGCCAATTCTGTGTGACACCAAAGCTTAGGGTGTTTCCGAAAAAACTCTGGGATGCTACGTAAATTATTGTACAAGTATATGGCTAGTATAAATTCATACACAATACTATACATGACCATGATCATAACAGAATTCTGTAATACTCTGTAAATTTACTAACGTTACAGGAACGAGTAAAGCTTCCATAGCTGGATCCAATCAGCATTTGGCTTTTATCTATTCACTTCAAGTCAATGTAAGCAAATGTCTGAATGGCTGCTATGGTTGAAGCCCATGTTTGCAACTTGAGAAATCTAAGTAAATAATCTCATTGTAATAATTAAATTGTACATAATGTCATCTTGATTTTGAACAAATGTAATTTATTTAACATGTAGGATAAGGATAGATTCATAGTAATGCATCCAGCATCAAACTCTCTTAAGCATCTTTGTGCAGGGCCATTATAACGTATGGGCACACTGGGCAGCTGACCAGGTTGTCTGAAATTTATGGGCCTTTGAGAAGGGGCATGCTGGGCTGAGGGACATCTGCCAGACAGTGAATTGCTGTCAGCATGCTGATTGGTGGGTGGTTGGCTCTATCTACCAATCAGAGTGTAGCATTCCCTACCTGCATCCAAACAGATGGGTGCATTTTTTAAATTGTAGCATAGAGTAATAGACTCATCCTCAAAACATTGAAAAGGCAACTGATGAAACAGGGATATACAGTATTGTGTAAATTAGGCAGAAGATGTAGTGTTTGTGAGACAATATAATTCCCTTTTGAATATGTACAGTTAAGAAGCTAATGAGCTGATATGTACTGCGGCTCAAGTTCTAATGCAGCAGTATGCACAGTATTGTTTTAAAAAGGCTCTGTTGGGAAAACTATATTATTTGTTTTTTAAATCAATAACGTTGTGCAACATTAATTTTTTTAGAATCCACCAAGTTCATGCATTAAATCCCAATTAGATAGGGTAAAAATCAATAAATGAGTAATGCTAGTATCTACTATTTAATTTAAATGCATGGTATGTACTGTAGGAGTAAACCAGGAATGTAAATCAATAAATAATAATGTGTGTAGCAAGTTAAGTGTCTCTTGCTATTTGGGCTAAATCTCCAATTAATTGCAAACTAAAATATTTTGGAATCTAGAACATCAAGACTTGCATGACTGCGGTTACATATCTCCATTTCTTTCCGTAGGTGCCAAAACTAAGGAGGGTGTGGTTCACAGTGTCAGCACAGGTAAGTCAGACACATCACCTGGCCTATTACAGCACAAACCCCAGCTAAAAAGCTGATCAACATTTAGTACAATTTACAATGCAAATTATTAGTTAAGACTTTTATTTGAGATGGGCCTCTAATTTTGCATTATGTATTTGTAATATACAGATGAGTCTCCGCACTTCTGTAATTGTGCATTATGTATTTATAATATACAGTCTCACGGTTTTAGACTCAGAATGGTGAATACCAGACCAGGAATTGGCTTGACCTGACTCAGGGGTGCGGAGACTAACGGTACCGGTGGTTTTCGCCAGTGACCCCTTCAAACGGGATTTGGGCTTCGCTGCACACGGTACGCTGTCGCAGTCCCCTGATCAGGTTTCCCACATGGGGCTTGTGCCATGAACCCCCTCCTGGGGATGGAACTGAACTGTACAGATCTTCACCAAATAAATTTTGGTCGTAGGACCCCAGTTTTAAACACAGGATTCCCTCGGGCTGGGAACAGAATCTATCACTTTATTTCGGGTCCCACGTAGGAAACATTCCCCGATGATCCTGAGCTCCACAATAAAAGCATAGGTTGAGGGACCTACGCCGCTGGCGCTCCTCATCAGATAACTGGGGACGAGACTGACTCAGGTACCTGTCCTTACAGGGCACACCTGTCCTTACAGGGCACAGATGCAGATGTCACTGGAATGCCCGGAATGGTGTCCCGAAGTGAAAGGTACCTTGCTAGCGGAAAAGCTGTCCAGCAAACAGATAATTAGGGTCAAGTTTTCAGTCAAGATTTGTTGTAACTGCTGGAATGGTGAATACCAGACCGGGAAAGGCTTGACCTGACTCAGGGGTGCGGAGTCTAACTATACCGGTGGTTTTCGCCAGTGACCCCTCCAAGCGGGATTTGGGCTTCGCTGCACACGGTACAGGCAGGGTAAGCTCTGGAATGCTCATGGTCAGACTCGCCGGGTCAGTTACTTTCAGAAAGATACAGGTAATGAAGGAGCAGGCTTGAGCAAGAGTCCAAGTCCTAGTCGGGTCATGCACTGGGAGTCACAAGATGCAGTACACAAGGAGCATGCAAGAGTTTGGTCACTAGGATTGCCAGGAGTCAGGAGCTAGTAGTCATTGGGTATGGTACACAAGGATTAAGCAGGAGAATATGGTCAGGGGAATAGCCGGAATCATGCACTGGAAACCACAGATATCAGACAAAGCACTGGGACCGCTGGAGCAGGTTAGTGAACCTATACTCTGGCAGGGAATACCTGCCAGGAAGTGCCTTTTATAAGGGGCTAATTATTATTATAATAATTTTATTTATAAGGCGCCACAAGTGTTTCGCAGCGCCGTACAAAGGAACAGTACAGGGAGACAAAACTTGGCATAACATTGAATAAATAACAAAAATACAGTACAAATAAAGAGCGCCACAGATCAATACACATTACAGCTTAAATGTAAGTAGTGAGGACTCAATCAACATACAACTAGAGGCTTGAGGCCAATGATGGAGATGAGTATGCAGACGAAGATGGTCACTGAGTGTTGGAGTATAGGAGAGCTGTGAGTAAAATGTGAAGAGAAGTGGGCTTTGACAACAGGAGGGAAGAGGGCCCTGCTCAGAGGAGCTTACAATCTAGTAGGAGGGGGAGACAGACAGATTACAAGAGGTGCAAGCAAGTGGGTGGTGGTTAAATAGCAGGATGTAAACAGGCAAGGGGTCGGAGAACCAGCTGGTTTATGCAGTGGAAGGGTACGCTTTGATGAATAGGTGAGTTTTCGAGGTCTGACACGCAATGGACTGAACACCAATGAGAGCCGCACTTGAAAACGAGGCGCGACCCGCAACGATGGGCGCGTGCGCGTCAATTAGATAGCGGAAGTAATCGCTATAAAATGGCGTGAACGGAGCTACCCATTATCTACCTCCTGAGGAAGCCGCTGACGGAGCTAAAGGCGGAGAAACGCGTAGAGGATTGGGATTGAAGCTGTACCTGACATCATTACCGGACCAGTCTCAGATAGGACCACCATCAATCAACAATCGGTGGTCGGAGAGGTCCGTTCAGGAGACTACAAACAAATTCCCTGCTGCCTATCCGGATGCTCACTTAAGTATATCCTATTGAAAGTGCACTTTCATGAACTGTTCTAAGGATTATCTTGCAAAAGTTACCGGTACTAACAGAGGGAAAAATTCCTATAACTTTATGCTAATACTAACCCTCTAGAAACTGCAACTAACCGTATGCTGCTACTAATTACCCCCATTAACACCTGCAAGGGGTTCATCTGAGGGAAGCTTGCTTTCAATTATATGTTTGTTAGTCTTGTTTGTCCCAATGTTGGCCACATTGAATATATTTTTTTAATACTATTGTTATGAAATTGTTTTAATAAATTTACAATATATTAAGCACAGCGCTGTACCATTCTGTTTTTTTCTCTTGTTCACATACTACTAGGGGTTTGGTAAATCCCCTTAGGTACTAGCTGCAGTGCTTAATATCAATCAGCGCTAAGTATCATACCTTGTTTATGCAGTGGAAGGGTACGCTTTGATGAATAGGTGAGTTTTCAGTGCACATTTGAAGCTCTGCAAGGTCGGGGAGAGTCGAATGGAGCGAGGGAGTGTGTTCCACTGAAGGGGTGCAGCACGGGCAAAGTCCTGTACTCTAGCATGGGAAGCAGTGATCAGGGTGGAGGAGAGATGACAGTCGTCAGCTGACCGTAGAGGGCGGGAGGGTGTATGAATGGAGATGAGGTTAGAGATATATGGAGCAATGGAATTAGGAAAGACCCTGTATGTGAGTGTGAGGTGTTTGAAGAGGATTCTGTAGGGGAATCCTAATGAGCTCAGCAAGGTCTCATCCAGCCAGAGGCAGAACTCTGGGAGGCAATGGAGTCATCTGCCGCCGGGCTCCTGCTCCCAAGGGGGCACCTCTCCTCCCCCTGAAAGTTAAATCAGTTATTTAAAAGCCAACAATATTGCTTCTGTGGCTGAGTTCTGAATTATATATGTGTTTATCTATCTATATCTATCTAAACATAAATATATATTTTATATAAGGTTATATAGGGTTGTATGTGTGGGGGGGGGGGGGGGGGAGGGGGGGCACCAATATATATCTTGCCTCCGGGCAACTGGAACGAACTTACGCCACTGCATCCAGCTGCTGCAATCAGGCTGCAGTGCTAACACTAACACAGAACTGTTTAGCAGCATGGAGCAGAGGAAGGCAGAGCAGAACCAGCAGGATTTCACAAGCAGGTAACACTAAAATACCGAATATTGTGACATACAGCTACCAACAAAATACTGCTTATAGCAACATACATTACAGATGGAGCAGCTCTCAATGGAGCTGCTCCTGGTGAAAGTATTGCCAATCGCCGCTGTGCGTCATCCGACAGAAGGGGGCGCGCATGCACGAGTAGCTTGTGCGCCCCCTTCTGTCCACATTCTTCCTGTTCTGACTCTCCGCCGTCTCCCCGCAGCTCCCCTGTCTCCCCCCACAGCCCCCACTCGCCCAGCCTGTCTCCCTGAAGCAGAGACGAGCAGGGAAGCCACTCCCTGACACCGTGCTGAGCTCCTGTCCACCAGCCTGTGCCAACTCAGGACATCTGGCGATCCTACAGGATGGCGGACAGGCACTCCATCTGCACATACTTGAATTGTCCCAATGTACAGTAATAACAATAGCCTTATGATGTCCATACACTAGTTGTATATTGGGGCAGTACCTCTCTGATGGTCCATACACTAGTTGTATATTGGGGCAGTACCTCTCTGATGGTCAGGCTAAGGGATTGGGTACTGTATATTAAAAAGGTGTAAAAATCCCAATGCCTCTCGCGGGAATCGTGGACTCGGGACTCTATAACATGCTTAATATCTCAAATCCCCTCACAGAACATCTGGTCGGCGGAACGGTGTTGATGGCAGGTCGGGGTATTGGAGGATTGTCCCCACTGGTGTATGGGACCCTTAAGTTGAATGTGTCCTTCCATCTTGTATATTATGATGTGTTTTCTCCTTTCACAATTTTTCCATTCTGTGTCCCAATGATCTTAAGAACTAAACACCATTTCTGAAGTATGGGCTGTTTTTTATTTAATGGCGTAGCCCATGTTATAATTATACTGTATATTCATGGACTGTGTTATACTAGAGCGCACTATAGTGATAATGTATTATTGTCTCATACATAGCCTGCTAAATGGAGAACTATTATATACATAAATGTATATAATTTAGGATGTAAAATTATTATATTGCATATGTTGAGTCTACAGTCATAATGCAGCTGGAGTAATGGACTCATCGTACCACAATACCTATTATAAATATCATTCACTATTTCTACCTCCTTACTGTGCTATTTAAAGATTATGTTGTTGAAGACGACATCCATGCAGCAGTGAGGGAAATCGTAAATAGTCAAAACATAATTTTCAAAGGAAAAAGCCTTTATGTGGAAAGGAAGTCGTTGTTAAAATATTTACCCAGTACTGCTTTTGTTGTCATTTTTAGTGGCTGAGAAGACCAAAGAGCAGGCCAACGTGGTGGGAGGAGCAGTGGTGACAGGAGTAAACCAGGTGGCTACAAAGACTGTAGAAGGAGCAGAAAATGTGGTAGCTTCTACCGGTGTTGTAAAAAAGGTGATTCAATTTTGTGCCTCCGTTCTACATATACTGTTCATAGAGGTCTTGTATATTATATTAAGGAAAAGTCTTTCAATCAGGTATAAGGAACAAGTATATTTATACCAGTGGCATTTGCAGAGGTGTAGCTTCAGCAGCAGGGGAGACACACAAACTGTCCATTCAAAAACTGCCAGACATCGCCAACCATGACTCAGTGGCAATTGGTGCGGTTCCTCTATTTGAATTTTGAACAGAGCTGCAACGATACGTCTGGAGCAACCACTGATTTATACCCTCTCTATCAGTGGTTCTCTGGTTCTCAAACAATTGCTCACCAAGGCCTATTGTTCTCAGCTGCAATACAATACATAGAACAATACAGTAGGGGATTAGCATAGCATTAATTCGCGACAGCTCTGGCTCACTAAATCCTATTAAAGGGCTAGATAAGGATAGCTCTATCCATACATGTAATAAGTCTGTTATAGTGATAAAGTAGTGATAATGCACCAGCCACAACTCCTAACTGTTATTTTTCAAAAACAGCTGATTGGCTGTTGCGTTATCACCTTCCACTTTATCATTATAACAGGCTTAAAACATCTTCCCATCAGTCCTGGCAGGACCCCACACAGGTCACATTTTCCATGTCACCCGGCAGGAGCACTTTGTATCCCCAACTGTCACATTTTAAATCACAAAAAAACATGAAACTTGTGGGGTCGAGTTTGAGAACCTGTGCTTTATATTATCCATAATTATGAAAAGAACAGAGGGCTATGGAGCAGATGTACTAAGTCTTGGAGATAGAGATAAAGTGGAGAGAAAGTACCAACCAGTCAACTTGTGTAATTTTTCAGACACACCCTGGAACAGTGACAGTTAGGGGCTGTCTTTGCTTCAAAGTGACCTCTCTCGAAGAATTTGTACCATTTGCGGAACTTGTTTGTGGTAGTCCCAGGTGCAGAAATATAATTTTGGCTCCACTCCACCACTCCAACTTGATATATGCCACACAGCAGTTGGTGGCAGCAGTGGGCCCCTTAGTGCTCAGCGTTCCGGGGGCAATGCACCTGCTGCACCAATGGTAGTTCTGCCTCTGCTTTGTACATCTCCCTCTATGGGAAGCTAAGTGCATGATTATACTGTACACTATATGTTACAGCACACATTAAGTATATTCTCATTATGGCCTAGCAAGCCCTGGCAGCAGTGTTATATAGGCATACTCTATATTCATCTTCAAATTTTCACTTCAAGTTTGTGGTCCACCCAGTGCTGCTTTAAATTACTCATCACCAGACAGAGCTTTGGTCCCAACCATCCCACATATCATGAATATACTGAAATAAGAGAAATACATTGTGTTTTCTACCAGCAAGTGACAATGAGCAGTATGTTTTTGCTGGCATTCATATTCAGAAACATTGGTCAACAGGAAAAAACAGACTGCCACCATAATAATAATGTATAGTTTTCACAAATACATCCCTGGCAGTGGCACCTTTCTGCTTCTTAAGTGGGTCACCTGTACTAATAAACACCTTTTGGCAAATTACTGAATTGCTGTTAACAAATGATAATACTATTCAGTGGGGGATTCTTCCTTTAGGCTGCAGGATTGTAGCCCTCCAGTAAAATCCATCATCTCGCTGAGCCCATAGCAGTTCACACTTATTCCAAATTTTCCACAAACAATCTATTTCCTGCTTTTGCAAATGACTGGTAATTCTTGCAAGCAATCATCTAATGCAGACAGAGAATATCCCTGATTTTGCCACTAGAGAGCAGTGTTGCCATATTTCATATTATGGCCTACATTTCAATGCTACAGTACACCATTTGTTCATGTGCTCATTATTCCTTCAAATATATAAAACTCTCTTCGCCTCTCTAAGGTTAACACACATTCTACTAACAATGATAATAAAAATAAAATGCATATAGAACCTTCAATTAATGTACATGGAATCAGACTACAAGATCAGTGGAAAACGCAGGATTTTTAGAGGGGGGTTTCCAAATGTAATCCTGAATCTCCTACTCTGCAGCACATTGGAGTAAATGAAGAAGACTGGGGGAGCTGTAACAGCCCTGAAAATGGGTAATTTTTTACACTGGATACTGTATGGAATACAGTATAAGGGCGGGATGTACTAAAGGGAAGATGCGGTAAAACCCCCGTTTTACCGCATTTTCCTATGTATCATCACCGGTTTGCCTCGTTTTCACTGACCAGGGTATCGCCACCCAGAGGGTGGCGATACCCTATAGAAGCCTATGGGCTTTTTTCGCCGTCCGCGCGCCGCCCCCCCCCTCCCGTCCTCCTTTAACCTCCTCCTCCCCCTGGTGTCACAGCCGGGAGGACATCCGGCTTCAGGGGGGAGGAGGAGACGCAGGGGGATGCTGGCAGCCGCCGGGAGGTGACGGAGACCCCTGCAGCCCAAATCACAGGTATCGCGGGGGTCTCCGTTACCGCAGCCCGATGCTGGCCGCATATGTTAGTACATATGCGGTAGCATCGTGGCGGCTGCCGTGTGAAGGGCGGCGATGTATGTTGATACATCCCGCCCTTAATATTTAACAGTACAGATGGTCTATAGCAGGCATGTCCAACGTTGGCCCTCCAGATGTTTTGAAACTACACATCCCAGCATGCTTTGCAATAGTTTTAGCATTCTCTAATAGCAAAACTGTGGCAAAGCATGCTGGGATGTGTAGTTTCACAACATCTGGAGGGCCAACGTTGGACATGCCTGGTCTATAGTGTAGGCTGCTTCAAAAATGTAAATTAAGTAAGTGGTCAGGAAAAAGTTAAACATATAATAAATAAATATACAAACATAATAGAACCAGTACTGCAACTTCTAAGTTCATAATCTCCCACTTCATGGTAAGGCTCCTGTCTCTTCCTCCTGGCAGCTACTCTCTGGTCCATTGCAAAGTTTGAGAGCTCAGATCCACACATACAGTAAATGTGGCAGAAGAAGCTAGCACATTGGGCATGTGCAGCAGCTCTGCTCTGTCCCTTACACTGCATGATGTGGTGGCAGCTCATATTTTGGGGAAAATTTAATACGAGGAGAGATTCAGAAAGTGAAAGATTTGGTAAGAAATCTCCAGGTTTTTTTAAAGCGGCAATCATTTACACTTCAAAACCAGTTTGATTATGAAGTGTAAATGATTGCCGTTTTAAAAAAATTAGAGATTTCTTACCAAATCTCTCACTTTTCGCTATTGTTGTCATAATTTAAGGCACTTGCCAAGAGGAGGAGGGTTTCCCAGTAACCAACAAACACCCCTGTGTTTGCCTAAGAAACTTGTTACTTTTTTAACATGAAATTAAATTTCAAAAAAGCCATTCAGAAACTCAGTTACAATGCACTATTTCTCTACAGATAAACATCTGCAATAATTAATTTTTTTCCAGACCTCTTTAAAAAGGAACTACTTGAGGTTAAATATCAGTTTATCTTAATAAAGTTACAATGGTGTTTGTTTCCTAGCACGGCGCCCGTCGTGGGTCATCACATACCTTAAGTTAAGGTATGCGATGGACCCGACCGACGCGATTTTGGGCTATTTTTAGCCTTTTTCCGACAATTAAAAAATCGAGTCCATTGCATGCCATTATAATAGTGTGGCGAGCGGATGCGTAATACCTGTGAAGTAATGCAGGGGTTCGCTGCTCTCGCCACGCTTCGGGTTGGCGTTCATTGTGGGGTGGCGTTAACAATGGGGGGGCATTTGACCCATCAGGGTGGGTATACAATGAAAATTGGGGTCTGGGGGGCATTTAAAATTGGGCCCAATGTAAAATCGGGTCTCAGGGAACATTTTACATTGGTTCCAATGTAAAAATCGCGTTGATCGCATCGCATGCAATTTGGTTGCATGCGATGCAATCAACGTGATTTTTTAGGACCCGATGGATACAATTAAAATTGCAGGCGCCGTGCTAGGAAACAAGTACCGTTACAATAGATCAGTGGTTCCCAACCTCAGTCCTCAAGTACCCTTGACAGTTTATGGCTTTCAGGTCACCTGTGGAACTTTCAAATGTGACATTTGGTGATACACAGTGCACCTGTTTGGTGACTTGGAAACCTGAACTGTTAGGGGTACTTGAGGACCGAGTTTGGGAACCACTGCTCTAGATTAATTTTGCATTCATGCAAAAAAAAAGGCTGCATAAGACTGCAATACAGATGTAGAAATGTCGGGACAAACTTTATTCTGGTTCACTCATACAGGAAAATTCCTGCTTAAATGGACAAAACCATGTGCACTGCAGGTGGGGTAGATGGTACTTGTGCAGATAGAATTAGATTTGGGTGCGATTTTACTTTAAAGTGAGATCTATATTGCAGTGTATAAATAAAGCAGTCAGTATTTTTCCTGCACAGAAACAAAATAGCCCACCCAAATCTAAATATCTCTGCACATGTTGCATCTTCCCCGCTTGCAGTGCACATGGTTTTGTCCATTTGAGAAGGAATTTGCATTTGCGAGTGAACCATAAAAAGGGCCAAGATCCCCACATATTACCGGGACAGGATGGAGAATATATATATATGTTTCTTTAAATGTAATCGAGGAAATGTGTTATATATGGAGGTGTTATCATTCTGATGGAGGGGTTGAAAGAAGAAATTAAATGTTACCTTCTAATGACTACAATTACCCAATGTGGCCCTTATCAAACCAATAATGTGGCACTATACTAATGAGGCTAGATGGATGTTTCATAGATTTCTCAATTTTGTGGGATAGAGTTTGTTCACAAATGTACAGTAAATAAAAAATAAGGGTAAAACCATTGGTACATAATAAATGAGTTGTCCTTAAGTAATGTTCATTCTAATGCCCTGCTGCTTTCAAAACCTGTGCAGTTCCTCTTCCCTGCCTGAAGTGTCGCTGTCTGCTGTGGTGCTTCTAGCACAGCGTGGTCTGTATTTCAACACTGATATGCAGACCAGACCTGTGCTAGAAGCACTACAGCAGAGGAACTAGTACATGTTTTTCATGTGTCACATTGGCCCTTATTCTGATCTGTGCGGCCAGATCAGAATATGCGGCCAGGACCGTGCAGGCGAATCCCCGCCTTCCATACGGATAGCCACCTCCGTCCGTACGCGGATATGTGGCGGTCCGCATGAAAGTGGACGGGGATACGCCTCCTCCATCTTGGGAGCAGCCCCTGCATTCGATGGTCGCCGAACATCGAATGCAGGGCCGCACGCTCCACCAGCGCCCGCCACCCTAGACCACACGGACACTTGTCCGTATGAAATCATGTATGGGGGCGGGCAGCTGACATCCGGCGATGTCAGATGCCCGCCCCCTACACATGCGTCACGGCTTCATTACCATGCATACGCCCTGCGTTTGCATGGGAACGCCCATGAAACGCGGGGCGTATGCATAGGGTAATGAGGCTAAGTAGCCCTTCACGCCCCTCTCCGCCCCCTGTGCGGCGTCTAAAGAATACGTACGGCGAAACCGCCTGCACATGCGCAGAGTGACCTCTGTACATGCGCAGTCGAAAACCATCGGCGGTACGACCGCATGCGGAAAAATCCGCACCGATCAGAATAAGGGCCATAATAACTAATTCTGAAATTATGTTTTGAATAGACTTCACGTTACATTTCATTTATATTATGAAAAATACATTTATATTGCAAATAATCCCTTCAGAAAAGTGAATGTGTCTGTGCCACTAAAAACCTCAATTACAGCATCACAGCATTAGACCTCTATGATTAGAAGTATTTTGATATGGTCCGACAATACATTGAATTTGGAAAGGCCAAATCTTTGGGCTAACCAAATAAATATTGTTTGGGGAAAAACAAACATGTAGTTCAGCGTAGTCTATTTTAGTTTTCCTGGGTGGAAACATCTGCACAATACATTCAAGATCTAAGATCATAAACTAGGTCATGATGAAATATCCTACTGGAAAACTCCCTATTCCTAATGAGCTGGTTGTGGGAACTTGAGGTTTCAGCGAAACAAGTCTGTGCTGGAAAAACAGGTCCAGGAGGGGAACTATGCTGTGAACCTGGATGTGCAGTGTTATGTTAAAATGGGTGGGTTAGAATTAAGTATGAATAAGCAACATTTAAAGTCAGCCGGTACTCATTATTGTACATATTACGGGGGATTATGGAAATGTGTGCTTTGCTTATCACACTAGATCATGTCGCCCATTCCGAAACTATCATACTTGCATGGCAAGGCGAGTGACGGGGCAGAAAGTTATGTATTATCATTATTTTACAATTGCTCTTATCTGTGTATACAGTACCTGAAATATCTGCCTGGGTGGCATCACTAATTTGTGTTCGAAAATGGTAACATTTTAGCAGATAAAACACACAGGGCCAGATGCACTAAGCATCAAAAAGTGATCAAATGGAGAGTGATAAACAACCAATCAGCTCCTGCCTGACATTTTCCAAACACATCCTGTGACATGGCAAGTAGGTGCTGATTGGCTGGTTGTTTATCACACTCCATTTTATCACTTTTTGAAGCTTAGTGCATCTGGCCTAATATGATTGATGGAGGATGGTCAGTATACAAGGTGCATTAAGAGAACAGTGGCCCATGTACAGTTTCCACCAGGGCCATATTAAGGACCTCATGGGCCTTAAGGTGAAAATGTTCAAGGGCCTATTATGAGAAGTGTAAGAGGTGAGGCCAATGCCATGTAGGCATGTACAACCCATACACTATAAGCCCCAATGTCTCCCTAAGAGCCAGATATATCAAGCTTCAAAAAGCGATAAAGTGGAGAGTGATAAGCAACCGGCCAATCACCTCACACCTGTCATTTTTCAAATCCAGCCTGTAACATTACAGGTAGGAGCTGATTGGCTGTCTGTTTATCATTCTCAACTTTATCACTTTTTGAAGCTTGATACATCTGGCCCTAAGTCTGCTATGTATGTCGTGGTAAAATGGGGAATCCGGACTGATCATAGACTGACTCATGATAGACAGTGATATGGTCAACCACTAATGGTCGACAGGGTCAAAAGGTCGACAGGGTCAAAAGGTCAACAGGGTCAAAAGGTCGACATGGAAAAGGTCAACATGAAAAAAGGTCGATATGCATATTTTTACAAAATTTTCAGCCGACAGGCGGTATTTCATGCCTTACCATTGTCTAGGGTGTGGAGGGAGAATAAAATAGTGTGCCAAGCGAGCGAGGCACCGAGCCGGAAGCATGGCGAGTGCACCGAGTCATGCCAGGGGACGTGGTACACTTAGACAGTGTCCATGTCCATCTATGTCGACCATTAGTGGTCGACCATATGACTGTCTATCATGAGACAGTCTATGATGCATACCATAACCGTAAAATGGTACAGCAGCCATTTCTCAGATGATTTCTCTACTGTGCGTGCGAGCTGTGCATGATGGGAAAATGTCTGTCACACCATTTTCCTGGTGATTAGTGCAGGGATGCCACTTGGCATACAGGTTAAATTGCACTATGTTTTATTTTATTTTTTGTGTGTAAAACTATACCAATTTTGCAAACAGCTTTGTATCCAAGTGGGCTAAAGGACCTTTCATGCTCAGTAGGAGGACCGGGCGTCTTGCAGTTTCCCTATCCACGCCACCACTGGTTGACCTTAGTAACCAGGTAGTGAGAGAAGCGGAGAGAGCCACCTTGCCCAAAGTGTTTTGAGCAAAGCGAGCCGGTGAGCATTATTGGACATGGTTACATGATGGTCAGCAATGCTACCTTACCTCACTTTGCAATGGAATCAATTCACATCTGTGTGGAGTTTGTATTCTCTCCCCATGTTTGTGTGCATTTTCTGCAGCTTTTCCTGTTTATTCTAAAACTCAAAACACATTCAGATTATTTTGCCTGTAATTAAATTAACCCTATAGTGTATAGTAGATAATTTAGATTATTACCAGCTCCATTCAGGCATGGATAGATAGTAATAATCCAATATTCCCTGAAAATCAGTTTACAATACATAAACTCTATGAATAACTGTTGATAATCAGTTCTGTTGCTGTATTTCTTGCGTAGAATGTACAGTATACTGTGTTCAACTTCCATGTACCCTAGGACGCTGCCTGTTTTGCCTTCTTCACTACCCATTTTTATTAGTCTTCTACTGTGTTCTCCTCAATAAGTCATAATAATAGCTTCACTTTTTTGATATGCATTTTTGATTAAAGTTTTATATTTATTTTATTAAACTATAGGAAGACCTGGCACATCCAGAAGAAGCTGCTGCAGAGGATCCAGCTGATGAGGCCACAGAAGAGACTGAGCAGGTAGGAAATGAAAAGGTTCTAAAACTACCATGGTTACATTGCTTGCCATTTGGTACCATAATCTGGGCCGATGGAAGGAAGATCTATCCGGCCCAAGTGATTGTAAGAACTGCTGTTTAATAAGCCTGCTCACATAGATACATCCATCAGCCAACACTGCAGTTTACTTATGTAAATACAAGAGAAGTAAGTACAGTGCTGTTTGAGGTACTGTAGGTGGCAGCTGAGAGCTCCAAAATAAACAGGCAATGTCATCCTGTACTGTGCCTCCAAGATCCCCTGCTGAAGCAGTAATACCTTTTTGAAATAATAATAATAATAATAATAATAATAATAATAATAATAATAACTTTTAATACTTTTTGATAACTTTATTGACAATAAAAAGACAGTGGGCCAGATGCACTAAGCTTCAAAAGTGATAAAATGGAGAGTGATAAACAGCCAGCCAATCAGCTCCTACCTGCCATGTCACAGACTGTGTTTGAAAAATGTCAGACAGAAGCTGATTGGTTGGTGGTTTATCACTCTCCATTTTATCACTTTTGAAGCTTAGAGAATCTTGCCCATTATGAGGAACAGAAATGTTTGCTTGGCAATTTTTACACCTATTTTGACAAATTCAATTGGCATTCTAAGCAGGGGCTGGCTGGCAACTTTTAGCTTAGGGGGCAAGTCCAGAGCACTGCCCCATACCCCCCATCTTTCTGGAAAGCTGAATGCTTGTGCGCGCGGAGGCGCGCTGAAAAATTAGGTGTGTGGCCTATCATAAGGGAGCGTGGCCTGTACCTTGATTGTATTGTGTACCTGCAGATTGCACATTGTGATGCTAATTACACATTATGCCGCACACCTTGATGCCCATTGCACCCCATACTGTGATGGCAATTACCCAATGCTCCCCACACCGTAAAACCCATTACGCCCCATACCATGATGCCCATTACACCGCACAATGTGATGTCCACAGTGCCAGATTTGCCCCCACAGTGCCAGATATTCCGCCACAGTGCCAAATACACATATGCCCCCACAGTGCCAGATATGCCCCCACAGTGCCAGAGACACATATGCCCCCACAGTGCCAGATACACATATGCCCCCACATTGCCAGATATTCCCCCCACAGTGCCAGATACACATATGCCCCCACAGTGCCAGATATGCCCCCACAGTGCCAGAGACACATATGCCCCCACAGTGCCAGATATGCCCCCACAGTGCCAGAGACACATATGCCCCCACAGTGCCAGAGACACATAATATGCCCCCACAGTGCCAGATATGCCCCCACAGTGCCAGAGACACATATGCCCCACAGTGCCAGATATGCCCCCACAGTGCCAGATACACATATGCCCCCACAGTGCCAGATATTCCCCCACAGTGCCAAATACACATATGCCCCCACAGTGCCAGAAATGCCCCCACAGTGCCAGCATTTCCCACCAGCAACTCACCATTAATGCTGTCTCTCCATCATCTGCTGCTGCTGCTGGGCTGGGGGGTCTGGGTCCAACAGCCCTCCTGCTCCCCTGGGCCGCTTAACCAGTCACTGGCTGCGGGCCACGCTGGATCACCATCCACCTCCTCCAGGCAGCCCTCCTGCGCTGGCCGCCGCTTCCAGAGCACGGCCGCGGCTACAGGAAGATCGCCGCCGGCCTCCTGCACTGAGGACATGTCCTCAGAGCAGGGGGCCGGCGGCCATTTTCCTGTAGCCGCGCCCGTGTTCTGGAAGCCGCGGCCAGCGCAGGAGGGCTGCCTGTGCCTGGAGGAGGTGGATGTTGACCAGCGCAGCCCGCGGCCAGTGACTGGCTAAGCAGCCCGGGGTGCACATGGCACCCTGCCCCCTGACCCAGCCTGCCCCTGACTCTAAGGGTCAAACATGAAAGTCTAGTTTCCTGTTTAAACTATAAGACTAACACAGTTATAATGCGTTAAATTACATTCTATCACATCTGCATTCTACTGTCAACACATTGCTGACAACATTTTGACAATCAGCAAAATTACTATCAACAAATCACTTTGGGGTAAATTTCTAAAGCATCTAAAAGTGCCCATAGCAACCGATTAGATTATGGGTGGGATGTACTAAGGGAAAAATGCGGTAAAACCCCCGTTTTCAGGGGTTTTACCGCATTTTTGAATGTAAGACCCGGGTGCTGCTGTTTCGCCTATGGGCTTCTTATCGCCAGCCGCCGCCTCTGCCGACCGCCGCCGCAGATGCCAACCCCCCTCCCCCTGGCATACTTTCCTCCAGAGAGCCTAGACCCAGTCTCCTGCAACGTAGCTGGAGGTCCTTCCACCTGCAGGGATGAGGAGTAGGCGTCGGGGACAGTCTGCTTCTGCTTCCCAGTTTGCGGGGAGTGAGGAGAGCCCAGGGAGACCCCCCCCCCTCGCACACCACCTCTGTTGCTATGGGCAACATACCAACTTTTCAGTTTTTGTAAGCTTTAGTAAATGTACCCCTTTGTATCCCACTTTCATCAGTTACACTGCATGGCTAACTGCATCTGTCTTCCAGCTGCAACTTTATATTTTCACAGAGTAATTTATATAATGACCACTAGGGGTGCTCATAATATTAAATTGCAGTTATGTCAGGACAGCCAACACATTAATATAATTAATAAAGCCAACACATTAATATAATTAATAAAGTTCCTCAAGACATTTGATGGGTGATGTTTTAACTAAAACATATACAGTTGTATGAAGATGAAAGAACATGTTTAACATTTGCCTTGATGAGTGTCCATGTTTTACAAGATCTCACTTAACCAGTACTGTAAAACATGAGAAGCATTTGAAAATACATTATCTTCCTTTCAAGAGTCTGTACTGTACAATCGCAATAGACAGAACATTCTGAATATTTACTAGTTAAAGTTCACTGATTAGCGTGAGTGGACATTGTGTAAAATTGCAGCCTGTCACATTTTATTTTCATTATTATTACATTTTATTTATAAGGCGCCACTCGTGTTTCACAGTGTCATACAAAGGACATACAATAGAACAGTATGGGGAGACAGAACTTAATATTACAGTAAAAACATACCAAAAATTAAGAAAATACAACAAAGACCACAATACACACTGTAGCTTAGATGTAAGTAGCAGGAGAGAGCTCTAATGGTGTGTACACACGGGGGCGATTATAGCAAATATCGCTGGCAATATGGTCGCTGAGCGACCATATTGCCAGCAATGGGAGTGTGTCCCGGCGATAAACCACAGAGTGCGCGCTCCCGTTTTCAGCCCCTGAATGGTCGCTGGTCGGAGGAGCATGATCCTCTGACCAGCGACTTCCTCTGCCTCTTCTCCCGGCAGTGTTACATTTTCATCTGCGACCATCTCTCTTTTTATATGAAGTATTTGCAATAATGCACAGTACTACTTAACTTTCTAACTTGCTTATATGTGTGGTTTGGATCAGGTACTATGGGGCTGAATCGGGATCTCTTGCTGGGCCGTCCACTGCAGGGCATGAGGGCCGGGGGCGTGCAGAAAGCGGCAGCAGTGGAATGCCAGTGTTTTATGGGCATCCCCATAAAAAATGCTGGACATTCCTCTGTAGAAGCAGGCGAGGCGATGCCTGCTTAGGACGGGCGGCTGACGTCATATGGCCTCAGCGACCTCCCTGTCTTCGGCAAACAGCGACGGAAATAAAAGTCAGTACAGACTGACCGAATGGTTTCTCTCCCCTTAGGACGCATGCGAGGGGATGTGTTCACGTAAACATCCCCTTACATAGTACTGATGGGATTCGGCAGCGGGGTGGGGGGCGATTGTTCAGCAGGGTGGTGGGCTGCGTTTACAGGGCCTGTATCAGGCCCTATATCCCTAACATCCTAATTCTTCTGGGGACTTAATAATCTATTGGTCTATTTATGAATGAAGCCATTACACAGAAACAAGGTATGAGAAGGAAACCAAAGTGAGTTACAATGAGGGGATCTGTATAGAGGCTCTGGACACAGGCAAATTCTCTGGAGTATGGTTAGAGCTGTCTCTAGCCACTCTGGTTCCCTAGGCTGTTGATGCACATTGTGATTGCCTTCCTGAAATCACAATGGAGTTTGCATTCCAGCCCCATTGGCTCCTGTTTCAAACTACCATCCAATCCCATTCTCTCGGCCCTTGCCTTCCGTCCACACCAGCCATATTTGCCCCTGCTTTCAAATACCATCCCAGCCACTCACCCCTTGACTTCCTTACACACCATTCACATTTGCGAATTATTAGACCCTTGCTTTCTGCCACACCAACTACATTATTTCCTGCCTTCCTGCTAGCTCACTTGAACTAATACCCCTTTTACACCGCCGCAAAACCCCGGGTCAGACCCAGGTCAGCGGCGGTGTAAATGGGACATGCCCCATTTACATCAATGGGGGACATACAACCTGTGGACCGCAGCGTCCACAGGTTGGACGGGGGGGGGGGGGGCACACACAGCCTGTGCTGCTGTCTGCTATACTCTGCAGACAGCAGCAGCGGCAGCGCAGGAGGTGAATGGATGCCTGTGTGCGGCATCCATTCACCTCCTGGACAAGAGCTGGGGGCAGCCCAGCAGATTGCCTTAGTGCTGGGCTTGCCCCCAGCGCAGTGGTACGGGTCCCGGTGGTGGCAATCGGCGTTTGGAGATGACATCATCTCCAAGCAGCGGCGGGGGGCTGTGGGCGGTGTAAAAGGGAACAAAGGCTGGGTCGCACAAAGATTGAAGCAGGGATCAAAAACCCGGGTGCGACCCAGCGTTTTTGCTGTAAAAGGGGTATAACTGAGCCTTATCAGCATCTCAAATAAATTCTGTTTTCTATACACGATGATGTCCCAATCTCAGCTATTGTCCTTTTCCAAACATACAAATCTTCCTCAACCCCCTCCCGAGTCACACATCATAATGGAGAGGATTGGGTGGGGCTGGCGCTCTACCCCCTCCCCCATTTCTGAGCGCTGTGCAAACCCCATCTATCTACACATCATAATGGGCCTGCATCAGCTCATTGTTGACCCATTATCCTATTGTTCAAATTAGGTATTTTAGATGCTAGTTTGGCTCACATTATTCCTTCAGGGATTTCCAGTGTTTCCACCTTACCAGAAACATTTTACTTCCCAGTTCTGCATAGAAAACTATGGCCGGTGTATCCTCTCAAGGCCAAACTGCTATGCAGACTGAATCAAATCTCACTTGCAATGCTCAGCCATCTTTGTGGAGGCAGGAGTGTGAGCAAAATACCTGCTGTGTGCCCAACTTTAGCAATGTGCCGTAGGCATGTGCCTATATGGCCTACTATATGTCCAAGGCTGGCTTGAATATAGTCATAGGACACTGATATCAGTTAGTCATTCTCAAACCCAATCCCCATGTTCATCAAATAAGTCATGTTTATGATTACCAACCAAGCAATATACTGGCGATTATCTCCCTTGTACATTATTAAAGAAATCCTGAAAACATGCTCGGTTGTACTCAGTATTTTGTTGCTAAACTAATAGATGTCAATCAGTGGGGTATATTCAATGATTTTTGCGAGCTGTGACAGCGAGCAGTGCTGCCTGCTCGCTGTCACAGCACGCAGGGTCAGTATTCAACTGACCACCCTGCACACGCCATTTCCCTCTCACTAGGTGTTTTAGAGTAAGGGGGAAACATCGTGTGCAGCCGCTAAAACAGCGAGGCTCGCGGCTAAATGCAGCGGGCTCCCTGCGTTAGCCTCACTGCTTGGGGGAATCCTCGCCGTCCTGTGACAGTGAGGATTCCCCCATAACGTTGAATAGGGTGAGCGGCCGGCAAGAGGGTTAAACGACGTGGACCACTTGTTTTAGGCGATCCCCGCCATTTAACCCCCTCGCCGGCCGCATTGAATACGGCCCATTGTCTCACTAGCATATATTATGTTTTTCTTAATTTGTAATCATTTTCTGTGCATTTGCAGACATGTTATAAACAAACTTTGCTTCATTTCAGGCTGGCGATGGAGAAAACTAGTCAATTGTTTATAAGTGCTGCTGAATATCCTTGAAGAAGATGTATAGCTAATATCACATCAGGGAAGCCAATAATTCAACAGTTAAAGGCATCCACCCACTATCCATCGTACAGTTTATCATGTAGGTTATGAATTCATGCCCTGATACTGTATGTTGAGCTAAAATAAACCCATCATGCATCACTCATTCCATTTTTGTTTCAAGCACTGTAATGTGGGGCTCATTCCGCGTTTCTATTACTTTCATACAATCATGTCTTTCTAGACACCCTTTGATTCTCTAAAGACCGTACTTAGAAAATGACCTGTGAAAATGTGGATAATTTGTTGTCACCTGCCCAATAACTTATGCCATGTTTGTATATGATTTGACATCTGTATTCCTTTTCATGTGTCTGTCTAAAGAACGTTATCTGTAATGTACATGTGATGTCTGCCATTGAATCCATACTGTACTGTACCATTGTTAATTTTGTTTTGTTTACTGATTTTTCAGTCTTTAGCATATCTGCACTTTAACTCCCATGTCTGAAATGATCGTTCTTAATTACACTACTAAAACGGTTTGAGTTTAGCGTGTAATTCTTGCTGCAGTCACACAAAAATAAAAAATGAAATCTGTAGCTCAAAGAGAGTTTACTTTAATGATAAAATGATCAAATTAACTATATGTTTATTTGTAAAGTTTACCTTATGCTAACAGAATGTACTATATTAATATTCTTACCTCATTTTTTCTCTTCCTTCCTATGAGAAGTCTGGAGAGGGATGCAGATAATCTCTCTGGGCTGCAAGGCCAGACTCTAAAGCCCCCCATACACTACTGCGACTTGTCAGAAGATCAAGTCACATCCGATTTCCCTGCAGCTCCCAGTGAGAAAGTTCTTCCATGTGAATTATTACTTGATGTGCTATATTTTAACTACGATAAATTTATTGCATGTTAAATAGCACATAAAGTATTGTAAGGGGAAGCTGCCTTTGGAGTTCAAGGGAAATTGGATGTGATATATCGCAGGGGCTAAAAAACACTTTCAATTCCTGTTTATCTTATATGCAGCAGGTCCGATCTCCAACTCCGACCCTATGTGCATGGGAACACGCATCAGATCGGATGTCAAACACATGCGATTTGGCCACTTTTCCTCAGAATTCTCGGCCAGAACCTTTGGAATCGGATGAAAGCGGCCAAATCGCACCAGTGTATGGCCAGCTTTAAAGTCAGTAGTTCTCACTGAATCACTTCATAATAACTGGGCCCCTTTCTACAGGGGTTGGTATTGAAATCCAGACAATCACCATCTCAGAATACCGACAGAGACATTCAAGATCTTGACAGATTGTGATGTGACTGTTAGTACTGGGGTTGGGGTTAAGGTTAGGTTGAGGGTTATGATGTCCTTCCCAGTAAGGTTCAGAAATAGTCTGATTTGTTTGTCCACCATTAGGGCTTTTTTTTTTTTTAATAAAGTTATATAGTATAAAAATACCAATTGGGAGACCGAGCGCCGTACTTGCAAAAACACCCTAGTAGTGCAAAACTCTTTGGGGCTTTTAAACAACAAACAGGCACTAACCTGGGCTGCTTAATATCGAATGGTGTCTGACACCATCAACACGTACCTCTGCCGAACACATTGGACTTCTGCTAGACTGTGCCTGGAATTACACTCTCAGTGACACATGGTTGGGTCAGCCATGGAAAGTGCACCCGCAAGCTGTGCCGCTACCTGGTCTCTGGGACTCCTACTTTGGACCATCACTAGCAGCCTTTACAGAATAGCCATTCCCACAGTAAGTCTAAAAGGACTACAAATGTTAATGGGTAGTTAGTTTCATTCATGTTTTTAATATTTTCATTTAATTTATATTCCTATATTTTTCTTCAAGTTGTAATAAGATGCTTTCTTATATATCAGTGCTCATTCTACATTTGTTATTGGAACTTGTAGCTGTTTCCTTGGCAGATAGCTATAAAACAAACCAGTCTCCTTGGTTGCTATCAGTGGCGGCTCTTACCGGAGGAGGGGGCTGACGCAATGTGGGTGCCCCCCACCGATGCCGCATTCCCCGTCTGCCACGCTCCCCAGCCACTGGTCCCCTTCACGGGGCCAGTGCATGCGCAGTAACTTCATACATATTGTGCATGCGCTGGCCCAAGCCTCCATGGGCTGCCTTTGCAGCAGCCCCTTGAGGCTTAATTAGGTTTCCTGGTCGGCGCATGCGCAGTATGGAGAACCCGTTTTGGAGGCTGCTGCACATTTGCCGACAGAGAGGCATCCCGCAAAGGGAGGGAACACCTCCCGATGAGACTGCCTTGAGTGACTGGCATGTCGGACTTCCAATAGGAAGTCACTGCCAGTCACATTGAAGCCAGAGCAGTCTCACAGACTGCATCTGGCTTCACTTTAAGCAGAGACAGTGGCCGATTTTACCTGGGGGGCTGCAGCCTTGCAGCCCATAGGTAAAAACTGCCACTGGTTGCTATGGTAGCTAATAAATAATTCAATTTACTAAGCTGCCATAGCTAATGCCATCTTTAGGCTGCCAGATCATTGTGCTTGCTGGGACTGTATGTTTTTATCTGCCTCTGACCTGTGGCTCTTGTCCTCTGTAATAATAAGTAACCACCTCTTATTTAGCTTTCCAGACTTCATTCATGCTGCCAGGGCATCGAGAGACCTGCGATAAGAGCTGTCCTTGCAATGCGGCGCATTAGCTGGACTTCCGGGTCTGAGACCCGGGAGTTCCTTTGCGCATGTGCAGAGTGACGGCGCCAGCCGTGGGGCATGCTGGGAGGGATCTGTGATGGATCCCTCTCACAGTGATGTCAAGTGTCCGTGTGTTACTAAAACACTGCCAGCTGCTGGCAGCGAGTGAAACTGCATCTCTTTCACACATACAGAAACACACAGGCAGTCACACATACAAAAACACAGAGGCAATCACACATACAGAAACACAGAGGCAATCACAAGGAAGCTTAATAGCTTTTGAAGCTTTTGCTTTGAGCGGGCTTAGCAAGTTCTAAATAATATACAAGTATCATCAGCATGATAGCACCTTTTATTATCTTTAGAATTAGGATGTTCAGTCCAACCCCCATGGCTAACAAAAAAAATCCCAAATGAAACCCACACAGAAAATGATGGAATAGATTATTTTGCAGTTTTTTTTAGACTAATGATGTTACCATAAGCTTCATCATTCTCTGCAGGCCTACCTGCTGACCAAGTGCTGTAATGGGAGCTAAGCACAGGGAATGCAGAGGCTGCAGTTTAGGACTTTTTAATTATAAGGATGAGTGAGAATCAGTCTAGCGCTTAGGAGCCATCCCATCAATATAGAACACGATGGCAGCTCTGATAGTTTGCCAGATTGTGCCTGGCTGGCAGATCTTTATGATGGGCTGTCTCCTGCATACGCATAGTATATTGCACGTTGTACCTGATTTACAGGGTAAGAAGCACAAGTACAAACAAAATGATCTGCTCTGTTCAGTGCTGGTTTTAAAACTCCTGACACATGCGACTGGGAATAATTGTATCGAGGATGTGTCCCTCAAAATATTGTTGTAAACCAATAACTTTAATCCCAATGGGGGTTAGGCTGGTTTCACACGCTCCGGCTCCTGCCGGACGGTGAAATCCCGTACGGCCAGGGAGCCGTGCCACACACATTAGTTGTGAATGGACACTATTGTGTCCATTCACACGGGACGGCCACGGCCCGGCCGCACGGCTGCAGCCAGATCCCGCCACTGGAAGGGACGGCTGCCGGGCTGTGGCCATCCCCTCCATGATAAACTACTGTATGCGGTGCGGCTCCCTAGCCGTGTGGGATTTCACCGTCCGACAGGAGCCGTAGTGTGTGAAACCGGCCTTACACATGTAGCGATTTAGGGGCATTTTCTAACCGATCGCACTAGGGGCCAGATGCACTAAGCTTCAAAAGTGATCAAATGGAGAGTGATAAACAGCCAGCCAATCAGCTCCTGCCTGACATTTTTTAAACAGAATCTGTGACATGGCAGGTAGGAGCTGATTGGCTGGCTGTTTATCACTCTCCATTTGATCACTTTTGAAGCTTAGTGCATCTGGCCCTAGATCGCTTAGAAAATGCCTATACAGTGTGTAGGGGCCATAGCTATAGCGAAGTGCGGCTCCGCTCATCGATATCGCTGGTGATTAATATACAGCATGTTGGATAAATCTATAATCGCACCAGAGAACACATGCCCTGACAGATCGCTCAGCGGCACATCGTTGTGCAGCACTGTATGATGAGCGATCTAGCAGTCTAGCATTGCTGCACAGACACTAATGGCAGTAGAGGAACTAGTATGTTCCTCCGTTATGGGTGAGAAGTGGTATAAGCATTGTGCACTGATATCGCGTCTCCCCATGTATGACCCTGGAGGGGTGTTGCATGACAAGAGTGATATGTTCCTCTACATCTATATAGCCGTGCTGCTATCTATTTTATAGCACACCGATATGCTGGAAAATATATGAACAGTCAGGAGCACTGACCATTTCAACACCTGCATCTATGGATATTGACAGTTGAAGGTGAAGTTGCCCCACCACCAAAGCAGGGGCAGTGCTATAACTGGATGTGCGGCTGCCTGCTCTGGGCTGCATATGGTGGTGCATGTGGGAGGGGCTTGGAGAACTAGGTTGTTCACTCTAGCTGGGATGGCTGGAGCAGGGGGGAGTTTTCACTCCCCCACTCTGGCATCTGGCATGGTAATACATTTCAATGCTATCACTTCATTCTTCACCCCAGAAAAAGATACATGTGGATATAATACATCTGCCTCTCAGTTTCAATGCAAGCTCATGATTGGTTCCTCCGTTTCTGCTGTCATTAAAAGACCTGGGCGCCCAAACCATTCATAACATCTAGATGGTGTTAGCAGTACAGCCACAAACAGCGGTAAGCACTGGCTAAGCTCATCACTGCCTGCTAAATACAGAAAAGATTAAGGGGGAGATTCTCTAAGCTAAAAATGCGGTAAAAACCCCGTTATCGGGTTTTTACCGCATTTTGGGATGCTGTAAGCATCCCCCGCCGGGTTACCGCGGCGGGGGGCATCGCCAGAAAAATCTGGAGATGCCCCATAGAAGCTTCTATCGCAACCCTCCGCCGCCCCGCGCCGCCCCGCATCGCCCCCTCACCTGTGTCCGGGCAGCACAGCGCAGTGCTGCCCGGACCTGTGACCTCATCCCTGCACTGATCCTCTTCCGGGTGCAGGGAGAAGGAGAGCCCGGCGCAGCAGCAGCAGCGACGGGTGTGGGAGGGAGGGGGGAGCCGCCGGGACCTGCTGGGACCCAGCGACTCTCACCGCAAAGGACAGCTCTTAACGCAAGAGCTGTCCTTTGCCTTAATTATCGCATATGTTACAGCATATGCGATAATTAAATATGCGATGGGCGGCGAAGGGGGGCGGAGATTCTTAGAGAAATCCCCCCATAACCCTTTTAGTGAGTGCTTAAAGAATAATGTCTCATTATTAAATCCCATGGAAAAAAGAGAGATGGATAAATCTATATGAAGATATTAAATAAAGAGAATGAGAACAAAGATGAGGGCTATAAGTATATAAAGAGCTGGAAATAAAAGAGGACAGAACACATTTAGCACCTGTGATATTCCTGATTCCCAAGGAGCCATGAGAATATCAAGCTACAACTGAATCTTCTATACATGGCATCGTGCTGAGGGTATTCCTTGGGCCCCTGCTGCCCAAGAACTTAAGTGATGACAGCAGAAAGTGTGTTGGATTAAACAAACGTTTATTCAAAGGATGTTGGATGTTTGGATGATAAGTAATCTGCCCAAATGTATAAAGGAGACAGATGAGTCTGAGGCAAGCCTCCCCTATTTCTCTATCAGATTGGATCTCACAAATGCTGTTTTCTGTTTTACAGACTACAATTATACAAAGCAAAAATGACAGCCAGACACAACTGTACTACTTTTTTAGGACCAAACATTACATAATAACATAGTAACATAGGGCCTTATTTTGGTTCACTCTTAGGGCCTTATTCGAGTTCACTCTTTCTGACAAAATCCTTCTTAGATGGACAAAACCATGTGCACTGCAGGGGGGCAGATGTAACATGTGCAGATAGAAATAGATTTGGTGATTTTTTTGGTGATTCTTTGCAGGGTAAATACTGGCTGCTTTATTTTAACACTGCAATATAGATCTCACTTTGAAGTAAAACCCCACCCAAATCTAATTAGATCTGCACAAGTTACATCTGCCCCCCTGCAGTGCACATGGTTTTGTCCATCTAAGAAGGATTTTGTCTGAAAGAGTGAACTCGAATAAGGCCCTTAGAGGCAAATTCCTTCTTAAGGTGCCCACACACGCACCGATCCTGGCGGTGCGATGCTGTACGATGGGGTGCGCGCTCCCGCGGCACCTCATCGTACAGTACAAAAAGTATGTGCTGTACATACTTTTTGTACTAGCATTTTAATGCATTGCATGCACACCGTATGCACAAGGCATACGATGCTATGTGTGCTAGTTAAGCCCACAACGCACGCCGGAATCGGTGCGTGTGTGGGCTCCATTAGATGGGTAAAATCATGTGCACTGCAGGGGGGCAAATGTAACATGTGCAGAGAGAATTAGATTTGGGTGAGTATTTTGTTTCTGTGCAGGGAAAATACTGGCTGCTTTATTTCTACACTGCAATATATATCTCACTTTGAAGAAAAACCCCACCCAAATCTAATTCTATCTGCACATGTTATATCTGCCCCACCTGCAGTGCACATGGTTTTACCCATCTAAGAAGGATTTTGCCTCTAAGAGTGAACCAAAATAAGGCCCATAGTAATTAAGGCTAAAGAAAGATGCTAGTCCATCAGGTTCAATCTAACTTGTAACTACTGACTTGAGTAAGTCATATCTATAGGATTCCATTAGTGGCCAAAAATGTATCCAATTAAATAATTTTTTAGGGAACAGAAATGTACAAGATAAAACTCAGTGATAGCATATATTGAACACAAACAAACTTTGAATATCCACCTGTTTGTGGAGCATAAAATTGAAGAGAAGAAACTGGGTTATGATAGGTTGGACTCACATACTGCAGGCAAAGTACAATGACAATGTGTTCATACAGTAGGAGTCTATCTCATCTATCTTCCTTAGGCCATGGCTCAGGATGGCTAGCCATGGCTATCCTATAGGGGATTAGCAGAGTAATCCAATTACTCACTTAATCCTATTTTAGAGATAGATGGCAGTGGCTCCATCTGTACAATTGCCCCTGTAGACCTAGATGTACTGTAAGTAAGCCATAATATGAATTTATGCTGACATATCTTTTGCACCTAGTATAGGGCAAGTGCACACTGATGATGATGATGATGATGATAGTAAAAAACCAGGCACATATGCTACAATGCTGTAGACACAGATGTGGATTTATCTCAAGATGCGTCCAGCCTTCATATGCATGAGTATATACAGTATGCACACTGCATCAGGTACATAATCATAGAAGCATATCACCTCACTTCCACATACGGCTAGAACCTCAGGTTGGGAGCAGGGCAGGAGGGAGAGCTGGAGGTCTGGCTTAGCGGGCAGGAGGGAGGGCTCGCTGCGTTGTGTGCAGTTCAGTCCCGGTGCATGTTAACTGACATCTTCCTCCACCCGCACCGCGTACAGCCGCTCAGCCGGGCAGCGTCTGAGGGTGAGCCAGGTGCTCAGCGCTGCCCGGCTGAGCGGCTGTACACAGTGCGGGTGGAGGAAGATGTCAGTCACACTGCGCTGGGACTGAACTGCGAGGCCTCCCTCCTGCCCGCTAAGCCAGACCTCCAGCTCTCCCGTCCGCTGAGCTAGACCCGACCTCCTCTGAAGGGTGAGTAATTATATATCGGAACAGCAGCACGGCGGCCATATCCCTCTCCCCCCCCAGATCAGCGTGCCGGCCGCATCACCCCCCCCCCCCCAGGAGCAGCACGGCGGCCGTATTCCTCCCCACCCGTGGAGCGGGTGAGCGGCGGGGCACCCCCCCTGCCTGGGGCGCTCCGGCGCCTTGCACCGGCACTGACCTCCACTGCAACATGCAGCTGTATGAGGATAAGGGACATTCACCAATCAGTAAGATGAAGAGCAGAAATAATATATTTAATTTCTTGATCACTATTCAGATTCATTCCAATGACCTGCACCCATCCTGCATAAAGTTATAGGATATAATTTCTACATTCAGAGCAATAATTGCTGCAGTTACTTAAGAGTTTGACAGTAATCTGGTGATGTTCTGTCATACTGGGAGCAGTAAACATGACTGTGCGTGACTCATAACAGGCATACATGGTTTCTAGGTAGGTGTAAATGGAAAATTAAAATCACAACGACAAGAACAAATGACTTAAACTGTCATATGTGACAAAGTATTTGTACTCAAATTTAAAACACGTGTGTAATTAGAATTAACAACACACTTAAAGATTTGAAAACAATAAACCAGGACTGTGCCAAACATAATTCAATTAGGAAGGTTTACTAACAATCATTTGATGCATTATTTCATTAACTTCAATTATTTCACAAAGGAGTAAGAGGCTGTGGAGACTAGTGCAGCGGTTCTCAAGCAAGATACTGAGGGGCGCTTGCAAGGACTGGGCTGTAGACAGTGGAGGGTGGCCTAATAATATGAGGAGGCGTGGCCACATTGTGACCCTCAGCCAGGAGCAGATCAGGAGGGGGGTGCACCCCACTCTTCTGCAGTGCTAGGGGACACTGCTGCTGCTGCTCTTTGTGTTCTGGGCTACAGAGACAGGCAGAGGGATGCTGACTGGTAAGGGGAAGGATATGGTTGTGTGGCAAGTGGCCATCGCCCCCTCCCTCCCCCCTTATTAGGCCTGAGTCCCTGCCTTCTTGGTGCCACTGTGCGGGGGTGCCATAGGTTGTAGGTCCTGGACCTAATCAAATTATGATGGTCATTGTGATTGGTAATAACAATACTGGTGGATGCCAGTAATGTATGTGGAATAACAGGACTGTATGTGGAATACCCCTTTTCCAATGCCACTAAAAACTTGGGTAATTGGGTAACTTGGGTAATTGCCATGAAAACCTGGGAGAGGCTCAATGGAATATGATTAACCCGGTTCCAGTGCCCCGTGAATCCAACCTGGCTAGCAGGGTTGGTTTTGGGAAGTACCTTGGTAGCGGTGCAGTGTAAATGGGTAAGCTGGGTAGATGCGACCTTGCACCCATTTATAACATAGGGAAAACTGGTGCTAAGAGATGATTTCATCCTCAAGCCCAAGGTCTGCTCATCATGTCGCTTAATGAACAATACAGTATGCCAGTTTGGCTTGCCAGTCTGAAAGGGGTCTCTGACAGGCTGCTCTTAGGTTGGACCCATATACAAAATCCTGGATACAACCCAGCATTTTAATGTAAAACAGGTATGTGTTTCCAATGAACAGGTATGTGTTTTCAATGAGCTGCTCATACTGGCTATTTGTGGGTGGGACCCTTCTCATTCACTGGCATCATCGATTCACTCGAAACAATTCTTCTGTTGTCCATCAGTATTCTTGTATCATGTTTTGGATTACTTCATGAGAGAAGAAAGGTATATTGAAAAGAAGTTTTAAATATAATATTGATCATAATGAAGAAAGTTGTCTTTTAAAGAATATCTTGGATAATTTCAGGGTGTTATACTGTATAATCATATTTAACTACAGGTCACAGAGGCACAGAATGCTAGAGCATGTTGCCCATTTTACCTCTACAAGCACCGACACACTCAAGTACCAATGAGTCAGCTTGGATTCATAGTACTTTGGAAAGGACAGGAAGAACTGAAACACATAGACAATTCAATTACAAAATCTGGATATTCCACCAGGAATATTTGTTGAAATTAGGTAACAATAAAGACAGTTTGAGAATTTGAGAATCGACCAGTTGTACATAGTAGGTTCTCAAACTTGGTCCTCGGGACCCCAAAACAGTTCATATTTTCCAGGTCACCTGACTTAAGTGAAATAATTCCTGTGGATCTTTTAAAATGTGTCAGTGAGTATTAAATACACCTGTGCATCTGCTGGGTGTCCTTGAAAAAATTTGGGATCCTAGATACATCAACATTTTTACGTAGCCCTGTATTCAGCCTTTCAGCTATGGATACCATACAAAAATAATATTAATTCATTATTATACAAGCAACTAATGTACTCTGAAAAACATATTGTTGAATACTGTATATTTCTCCTTTTTGCTTTTGAATATAACATACCATAAGTATTTGCATTTTGGCAGGGTAGCCTCCACTGAGAAGAGCACTGGGAGACAGTATCATCGTCTACTTGGGAGACAATATCAATCAAACAGATATATTGTAATGTCTTTATTGATTAAAGATTACTCCAATACATTATGGGGGAACAGTTTCAACATTTCAACATTTGTTGGCCGGTTGATCAGTGTCAGACTCACAAGATTTAGCCATCTGCAGCATTAATCAGCGTTCATCTGTGGGTCCCATCTCACAGTCCAGCAGTAGTGGTGGGTGCACCATTGTAGCCCAGGCTGAGAGGTAGCAGGCAGGAGCTGTTCTGTCCCCTATTGCAGGTGTAATCAGGACTCCTGGGGCAGAGCTGATTAACTCCACAGCAGCAGCGGGTGCGTCGCAAAGCTCCATTGGAAGAGCAGCGGTCACACTTGGATCCCGCTGTAAACCAGCAGGCGCCCCTTAAAGGCTTGGAGCCGGGAGGCAGGAGTCTCCTTTGTGCCTGGTTGGTTATACAGTACATTAATGCATTCTGATGTTATACAGATATCTGGACACAAAATCAAAACCTTTCTATGTGAAGATAATATGTAGATCATAGTTATATTATGTAGAAACCAGACAGGTTCTGTTTTGTTAAATTGAGATAAATTAATGAAATGTTCCTTCACCTACCTATTCATGGTTAGCCTGAAATGAAAAAGGGACAGGTGAATATAGAGTACTGTATATTGCATTATAATAGCCAGGTTTCTATTGGTAGTGCTCTGTTCCTCCACCAGGACTCTAGCGAATAAATCCTGCCATGGAGTATTGGGTGGGCAGGGAAGCAATTGGAGAGATCAGCTATTTGTCACCTTAAATGTTACAGCTCTTAGTAGCATCTAGTACCTCAGGTATGTCCAAACTATGGCCCTGCAGCTGTTGTGAAACTACGAGTCCCATCATGCCCTGCCAAAGTTTTAGCATTCCCTAATAGCAAAACTGTGGCAAGGCATGATGGGACTTGTAGTTTTACAACAGCTGGAGGGCCATAGTTTGGACAAGCCTGATCTACCAGTTTCCGAAATGAGCACTAGTTACATCGCTGACATCAGCTGCATTGCTTCAGTGAGCAGCAGCTGATTAACTACTGTAAATCATGACTTCTCTGTTTAACAAGCATCTATAGAGTAACATCAAAGAATGATTATTTCCCATGTCCATCTCTGTTTTGACACATTAATCCCTCTGGTTTGAAGAGACTATATAAACTATTGCAGGAACACAATAATAGTCAGTGCTTTCATAAAAACTGTTCAGTTATATGAGACCTCTGACAGATGTTGTGCGTCATTTTGTTTAATAAAAATATTACTCTTAATCAACACTTTGATGTCACTCATGCCTGTGGAGTACAACTGAAGGTATATATAAGACTATTTATGGATTTAAAACAGTTTGGAGAATCAGTCCTATTTCTATTCCGTGTACCTTCCTGTGTATATCTACAGAATTTGCCATGTCGGATTCAAAAGAAAACCAGAATCAATGTAAAGAGGATAACAAGACGGGGAAAGAGCGTAAGTACTTCTTACACTAAGGGAAATCCTTTCTGTATTCAGCTGGAGGCTTCTCTGGAAATAGCAATTCTTTCATTTTTGTGAATTGCTGATATTAAGCATACTTTGATAGCAAGGGTGATGGGCACAGTAGTCCCAATACATTGTAATAAATACATTTGCAACATAAATATTTTCTTTTTTTAAAATCATTTTTACATTTCATATTACAATATATTGTATTATTATATATAATTATTTATTATAAGTTTAATTTATATTCTTTCCAATTTACTTACTCTTTATTGATGCCAAAGTTCTAAAAAGTTATCAATTATTGGTCAGGTGGTAGAACTATAACTGTTACTTATAAATCATTCATTTACTAATACTATGCCACGTTCATTTTTTCATTCTAGAATCATAAAATATACTAGTAAGCCCGCTCGAAGCAAATGCTTCGAAAGCTAGTCTGCTGCCTTGAGATTGTGCCTGTGTGAGAGAGAAAGAGATGTAGTTGCACTCACAGAGATGTAGTTCCAGAGTGGGGTGCCATCCAAAACCCACCAGGGCCAACTTATACTTCGGCTGCACTCACCAAAAATAATTCTCACAAAGGCAGTGATACTTTTCAACGTTTCGAACCTTTATTAGTGGTTCTTCATCAGGATGTATATATATATATATATATATATATATATATATATATATATATATATATATATGTAGGAGTGGATAGTCCGGCACTCACTTGATGCAGGCAATAATGCTGTGGTGCCTTCCCCAGGATGTCAGGTCCAATATGTAGCGTGGTGTGGAGGGCGGCACTCGTCAGACTTGTTTAATGCAAGTAAAAGCCTTTATTTATCCGACGGCGTTTCGGGTAGAGACCCGTTTTCAAGGATATATATATAATTATGTAGTGCGTTTACCAACTATTACCAACTAGTTGGTAAACGCACTGTGTTATATACCATGAATAGTATCAGGGAGCTTAGTGGAAATTATTAAAGCATTATGTGCTTTCAGTGGTTGTAGGTTTCCTAATATCATCCTTATCTTATATATGTGTATGCAGTGCTATTTTTGTAGGAAAATAGGTTCAGGAACTGTGGGCGGGGCAGAAGTGGGTGGTGATGTGGGTGGAGCTACCAAAGGGGCGGGGTATCAATTCGTGCATAAACTTTTTTTTTAACACATAATGACCTCAGCAGTGCCATATATACACATAAAGCCACCAGTAATGCCATATATACACATGCCACCAGCAGTGCCAATTAAACAATGCCCCCAATAACCCCAGTGATGCCAGATGAACAATGCCTCCAGCCAGTGGTGCAAGTCTAAAAAAATACCTAGTGCTACTTTGAACATGCAAAAAAATGGGCATGGCCACATGGGGCTCGGCCAATGAAAATGGGGGCGTAATACTCATATGACCTTGATAATGCTGTCCGTGATGCCCATTATACATATGCCACACACCGTGATGCCCATTATACATATGCCACACACAGTGATGCCCATTATACATATGCCACACACAGTGATGCTCATTATATATATGCCACACACAGTGATGCCCATTATACATATGCCACACACAGTGATGCCTAGTGGTACAAGTAGAAATGTTTTAAAGGTGGTATTGATTGCGCATGCCATAGCCGTTTGCAGCAAAACTGGTCGTGGCCACATGTCTTGAGGGGCATGGTCACAAAAACTAGAGGAGTGGCTTCATGACAATAGGGGCATGTTCATGTTATGCCACATACCGTAATGCCCAATGCACATGACGGCACAACGGCAGGTGCACCGCACACAGATATAACGTTTTTAAAATACATTTGTTAGCTGACAGACATTTGAAATATGGCGCAGGATAATGAGCCAATTGGAATTCACAGTCCGGCAGCCAATTGTTACTGCAGCTGCAGGTCGGTGAGATTTGATAGGCTTGTGGGCAGGAGCCATATTTCAAATGTAAGTGCAGTAAGTGGTCATGCGCTGCTCCCCCCAGGACCCAGCGCTCTAGGCTGCAACCTTATCAGCCAATTTGTTTATCAGGCCCTGGCCTGCTCTCTGTAGTGTAATTATTATATGTCAGCCCCCTCCCTGTTGTATTAATATTTATAGCCCCATGTCTCTAATTTAAATTTCTGTAAACCCAACACCCTACCGCCAACACACCTTACTCCCCCTATGTCCTACAAACACCCCATACACCACTACCCCGAACACATCCTTAACTTCAGTTCCTGTCCCCAGCACACACCCCATAACCCCCTATCATCACAACACACCCTATTCCACCCCATATAGCACAGGAGCCCTGCGGATGGAAGTTACCTGTGAGCTGTCGCCGCAACTGCTGCCTCCCAGGCACCGCTGATCCTCATCTCCTGGCCAATGCTCCCATGTGCTGCTCCACCGGCTCCCGGGCAGAGGGGTTACAGTCCAAGCAGCGGCGGTGGCAGTGTCCCCTCTTACTGCCGCTGGTTGGGGAAGAAGGGGAGGGGGACTATCCCTTCCCCTGTTAATGCCCCTGCCATAAACCACGCTGCTGCTGCCTCCTGCTTGCACACTTGCGCACCCGGATGCCGCCGTGGTGGTGTTTGAAAAAAATTATAATAATGGTAGGGGGTTGTATGCTGGGCCTTCGGGCGGACCCCCAAAGCTGACAGATCATAAGCGCACTCCCTGCACTGTAGCTATTGAGCGGGGACAGTGGTGCTGCCGGGAAGGAGACGGAGATCGACCTTGTTTCCTCCCGCAGTCCCTGCACCCACGCTTCCCCGAACGCTTAGTAAGAAAAATGTCGGGACCCCTACTGCTACGCGGTGCTGGTGGGCGGGGCTATGTCCTGCCCCAGCACACTTTGCAATACATGTAATGAGCGTCACGGCAAGTCGCACCACTCATTACATATATGACAGAAGGACTGGTCACCCGGCACCACAAATCAGGCAGGCTGCATCACAGGCGCAGCAGCTACTGTGTGCTGCATGGGGACGCCGGGACTCTGAACTATTTCTGCGCTGGTAAATAGAGGTTCCAGAACGCCGTGCCTGATGAGGTAATTTTTCAGCTGAACTTCAGGAACGGCGTTCCGGAGCGTTCCGGCAGAAAAATAGCCCTGTGTGTATATATATATATATATATATGGAAAGAAAAGAGAGTGGAGAGCGCCAGAGGTTTACCAACCACCTTAATGATATGAACAGTGCAAAAATCACAGAATACAATATAAAATATTTTTTATTAAAAAAAAATAGATGATCACATCAGGATTTCATCATTAGAATGCAGTTTCAATAACCCGACGCGTTTCGTCTTGAAAAAGACTTCATCAGGGGTTTAGTACATGCACTGTAGGTGGTAAGAAATTACAATAAATTATACAGAAATTCAAAAACCATTATACATCAAGCTTTAAAAATAAATAAGCGTTCAATTACGCCCTGGTACATACCAAAAAGTAAATAGTCAGCAGGATTGCTATGGAAGCTGAACACACCTGTCCGTTATAATGGATGGCGGTTTCTTAAATGCAGATAGTCTAAAATAAGTATTCATAACAATATAATTAGAAACACTCTGTATTTAGCCATATAGCAGGGGGGTGAGCACGTATAGCGTGTCGACACTTATATAGAGGAAACTTAAATAGAAGAAGGAACTATTCATAAAGAATGTGTAGGAGGAAGGAGATGGTAAACAAGGAAAAAAAGGAAAAAAAGGAAAAATGGCAAACAAAGGAGAATAAGATCAATAATCTTATGACATACCTTTAATTTGGTATGAAATGGAGTTCTTTAAATGGAACTGAGGCTGGAGATAAGTATCGGCGGGAATATTAATCCACCCAAATGTCCATAACTATAGGTATGGAAATTGTGGGAGCCTAAATAATAATAGTGGAAACCCCATTACTCACTCCAATAGTGTAACAAATATATTAAATTGATTACTTCATAAATTAATCGACATACCAGTTGATGATAGGGGATACGTCTGTGTTGGTACTCAGAGTGTAGTGACAGACAATGGTTCCCCTCAGATATAGAAAGACTCCAATTTCAACAAATAGTCTGATTGAACAAAGTGTAGCATCTACAAAGTAAACGCATATATATGGATACTAGGTCTCAGATAGCGAGTAAACATAAATAATTTGTCCAAGTGGAGCAGTAGGCCCCATTGGGAAATATATAGGCAGGGAGAGGATTCTAACCCACTGTCCTTAAAAAAGGTTAGCATATAGAGCCAAATGAACTAAACAGATAACTATTAGACATTGGTAAAGTGCTTAATAGCTGGGTCCAAAATCCCACTGGCAAAAACAGTTTGTGGAAGTGGAGAGGCATTAAGCATATAAATAAATCACAAAGGGATACAATATTGGCACAGTGTCTAACAGCAAAGATAGATCAACACTGACTACTTCAGTAACATAAATACAGCATAATCATAAATGATCAAACCATCCCAGAGCTACCTTACCTGTTAACGATGTGAACTCCAGTGACCTGATAGTGAGAATGAACCTGATGCTGCACTGGCCTCTATATATACCCAGATCCATCGTGAGGTCACTTCCGGTTAAGAGGAATTGAAATGTGTAGAACTGTGTGAAACTAAATACACAGTACAGGGGAAAAAGAGTGCTGTGGGCAAAATAGTGAGAATAAAAAGTGCCGCTACATCGCGGTGAACTAACAGTGGAGTTTGGTGTGGGTACCGCATATAATCACGCTGTGCGGGTAATCCACACACACAGCGCTTCCGCTTCCTGTAAATGAGACGGAGCGTCTCCTAGGTGATGAGACGCAGCTTGCGCTCCATAGTGGAGTTTGGTGTGGATACCGCATATAATCACGCTGTGCGGGTAATCCACACACACAGCGCTTCCGCTTCCTGTAAACGAGACGGAGCGTCTCCTAGGTGCTGAGACGCAGCTTGCGCTCCACATAGGGATCGTCGCTTCCTGTATGGGGAAGCGCGGTGTGAGATGGAGCGCAGCTTGCGTTCCAATGGGACGTTAAGTCCTGTGAGGGGATATATCGCATTAGTGTGTGGGGTATACTACTAAACTAGTGTAGGCATGTGCGAATAACATACCGCACATGCAGATCAGTGGGAGGCTATCAACCTATTAGTGCATATGTCACCTATAAGGAGTTAGACGTTAAGATAAAGATACGTGAGAATTATTATAGCTACCAAATGGCTTAATATTGGTAAATAACGTGATGCCAGTAATTAATACTATGATACCTAAGAGAGGGAAAGCCCACTATAAAGGTGGACATGAAAAATCGCCTGCTGCATAGAAGTTGAAACATAAACTGCTAACAAGTGGCCTGCTATAAAATATCAGTTTATACTTAAATGGAAAAATGTGTTGTATGTTGAAAAACCTCATTGTGATTCCTTAAATAGGAAACACAATGGAGATAGTATGGTTTAGGTTAAGTTCAGGGATGATTTGATCTTACAATGTTCATTTCATAAAATGTGGAGCATATACCCTGTGATTTATACATACAACAATGGGATAACCGTGGGCAATCCAGTGCATAAGGAGCATGCATACTGTGACTTGTACACATATACAATAAGTCACAGGGACCAATAATAAGCAAGTGACTTATACATACAACAATGGGATAACAGTGGGCAATCTTATGTATATGGAGCATGCATACTGTGACTTGTACACATATACAATAAGTCACAGGGACCAATATTAAGCATAGTGATATAAGGAAGACCAAAGATAAAGAGGCCAGATAGATGGCCCTAATCAGGGCTAGAAGAGTGACCAGAGAGGAATGGAGGTAGGTGAAGGCAGTAGGTAGACCCTTTTACGACAAAAACGAGGCTATATCAATGTTCTCATTGAGACCTTTTGGATGAAGCGTGTTAAGTATATATATCCAAAAAGTCTCACGCTTGGATAACTTAAGGTCCCTATCGCCCCCTCTGGGGTCCTGTTCTATCACCTCTAGAACGGTGAACAAAAAGTTGTTAATGTCAACCTTAGAGTCATGTTTATCTCTAAAGTGTCTTGGAACACTATGTATGTCTAATCTGTGCTTAATGTTGCGAATATGCTCCTGTATCCTGATTTTAACTTGTCTCTTGGTTTTTCCGATGTATGCTAAACCGCAGCCACACGTTATCCTGTACACAACGTATACTGAATTACACGTGGCCGCGTGATTAAGAAAGTACTGTTTTTTGTCAACAGTGCATTTAAAAGATCCCTTCTCCATATGCTTGCAACAGATACACCTTTGACAGGGTGTGCAGATTATTCTCTTGGTGAGGAAGTTGTCTGGAACTGTCTTTTTGGAAGAACTGGCCTTGAGTCGGCTGGGGGCTAGGACACTTTTGAGATTAGTGGCCCTACGAAAAAGGAGATCCGGTTTGGAGGGTAGATGTTGTCCTAAGATATTATCCTTAAGTAGGATATTCCAGTGCCTCGTAAGTATCTTTTTGATCTGATGGTTCTCCTTATTAAATTGTGTAATAAAGGATCTTTTCTCGAAAGTAGGTTTTTTCCTAGTCGGCTCAGATGGTTGGAGGACCTCTTCTCTTGTTCTATTTAGAGCTTTGATCCTGGCTCCCTCAATTTTATGTGGGTTGTAGCCTTTCTCTACAAAGCGTTGGGAAAGCAGGTTGGATTGGGAATGGTAGTCTTCAACTGAACTGCAATTCCGCCTGAGTCTAATGAATTGCGCAAATGGTACGCTATCCTTCCAATTATGGTGATGGCAGCTGTTATATGGAATAAAACTATTGCAATCTACATCCTTGAAGTGAGTTCTAGTTGATACAATCAGTCCAGGTTTTCCAGTTAGCTCAAGGTCAAGATAGTCTATGACACTAATATTTGATTTATGCGTGAACTTTAAATTGAAATCGTTGGACTGCAAATCGGTCATAAATTGCTCAATGCTTGTGGGATCACCTTGCCAGACGAATATTAAATCGTCTATGTACCGCTGGTAAAATAGGATGTGGGCCCTATGCATGGATTGGTAAATATGGAACTCCTCCCACATACCCATTAGCAGGTTGGCGTACGATGGGGCAAACTTAGTCCCCATCGCAGTACCGGTCTTTTGGAGAAAAAAAGAGTTGTCGAATTCGAAATAATTATGCGTAAGAATATATTTAATGCTGTTCAAGATGAATTCAATTTCATCGCTTGTATGTTCAGGATGTTGAGAAAGTATATATCTTACTGCTTCTATACCCTTTTGGTGTGGGATAGATGAATAGAGGGCCTGAACGTCAACCGTAAGCCAACAATACCCTTCCTCCCATTGAAATTCGCTTAATTTATTAAGAAGGGTAGTGGAGTCCTTCAGATGAGAAGCATTTTTCAAAACGTAGGGCTGGAGGAGAGTGTCAATGAAATGGGAAAGATTGCAACTAAGGGAAAGGATGCCGGCCACAATTGGCCTCCCAGGTGGTTCTGTCTTGTTTTTTTGGACCTTGGGGATGTGATAGAAGGTCGGTGTGACCGGATGTTTGACGAAGAGGTAGTCGAACTCTTCCTTCCCTATCAGTGATTTTTTTCTGGCTTCAAGAAGTAGTTCATAGAGCTCATCTTGGAATTCTTTGGTAGGGTTACTCTTCAGTTCGGTGTAAGTGATACCGTCATAAAGCAGGTTCTTGGCCTCCTTCAGGTAGTAGTCGGTGGCACCACCGGTAGTAGTCGGTGCCCAGTGGCACAGTCAGACTCTCAGTTAAGCAGTCTGCACTGTAGCTATTGAGCGGGGACAGTGGTGCTGCCGGGAAGGAGACGGAGATCGACCTTGTTTCCTCCCGCAGTCCCTGCACCCACGCTTCCCCGAACGCTTAGTAAGAAAAATGTCGGGACCCCTACTGCTACGCGGTGCTGGTGGGCGGGGCTATGTCCTGCCCCAGCACACTTTGCAATACATGTAATGAGCGTCACGGCAAGTCGCACCACTCATTACATATATGACAGAAGGACTGGTCACCCGGCACCACAAATCAGGCAGGCTGCATCACAGGTGCAGCAGCTACTGTGTGCTGCATGGGGACGCCGGGACTCTGAACTATTTCTGCGCTGGTAAATAGAGGTTCCGGAACGCCGTGCCTGATGAGGTAATTTTTCAGCTGAACTTCAGGAACGGCGTTCCGGAGCGTTCCGGCAGAAAAATAGCCCTGTGTGTGTGTGTGTGTGTATATATATATATAATATATATATATATATATATGTTAGCTCTGGATAGGGGGCGCCACTTGTGCTGGATGCGTTTTCTTCAAAAAACAATAATATTCCCTTTAAACATGGAGGGTGTCAGCCTATCTTCTAGTAAGAGTAATGGTATGTTTTACTCACAGGTTTATGGGTAGCAATGGAAAAAGATATCGGCGACTAATTATTGTAAGTATGATATATAAAAAATTTAATGAGATGACAATAAAAAAGTAAAAACACATTTATACACCAATGGACATATATTACACAATAAAAACTGGTTTCAAAGGTAAATAGGTGTAAAATACTGTGTTTGGGTAAAAGATGGGATAGGGATATATAAAAAAAAAAAAAATATATAATTATATTGTAAAAGAACAATATAAGAAAAAAAGTTTAAAAAAAAAAAAAAATATATATATATATAGAAAAAAACTTCAAGTATAGAAAAAGGTATTGATAAAAAGTTCTTAACTTTTTAGGATGGTAGGAGGTAGGTAGCCCAACGCGTTTCGTCTGGTGTGACTTCTTCAAGGGGTATATATCATACTTACAATAATTAGTCGCCGATATCTTTTTCCATTGCTACAATATATATATATATATATATATATATATATATATATATATATATATATATATATATATATATATATGAAAAAAGGGGGGTTCCCAGAATGCGCCCTTCCTAAAATACGGGATAATAATTGTTTTATCCAACACCAAACGGAATTTACACTGCCGGTACAAAAGAATAATTCATTAACAATAAAAAGATTTAACGATGAACCGTTTTTTTTATTAAAATGTTGTCTTCACAGTGAGGATGTTAGCCTCACTGAGAAGACAACATTTTAATAAAAAAACGTTTCATCTTTAAATCTTTTTATTGTTAAAGAATTACTCTTTTGTACCGGCATTGTAAATTCCGTTTGGTGTTGGATAAAACAATTATTATCCCGTATTTTAGGAAGGGCGCATTCTGGGAACCCCCCTTTTTTCCTATCTCTATCCTGGGTCCTGCCTAACAGAGGGCCCCCCAGAATTGCTGCCATACATATATAGAAGCGCGGTTGGGGTAACCTGTTCTTATATATATATATATGTCTAGTGTCCGTGTGTAACCGAAACACTGCCATCTGCTGGCAGCGAGTGAAACTACATCTTTTTCACACATACAGAGGCAATCACACATACAGAAACATAGAGGCAATCACAAGGTAGTAGACTAGCTTTCAAAGCTTTTGCTTTGAGCGGTCTTAGCTTAGCACGATGAACATGGAGAAAATGTGTTCCCCTTGCTATTAATGATATCAATTAGATTTATTTTATGGCATCCGGCAACATGGACTTACATTGATTTATTTTAGATTTATGTTTATGTGCAGAATAAATAAAGATAAGACTAGCATGTCACATCAGCCTTATCGTGATACAGAATATAGAAGAGTTTTCATAGGAACTCTCTGGGGGTGTTTAAGCCTAAAATCATCTTCTGTATCTCCCCAAAAAGTCCCAGTCCAAGACGTTTATAACGATTATAATGGTGTGGTGGCATCATATTTGTCATCCCTCTTTTACATGATCATTTTAGAAAAGTATAACTAAACTTAAAAAAAAAAAAAAAATCGGTATTCTAACCTGTGACAGGAAACACAATGTTAAACTTACTTGGTTTGGTTGCGTACAAAATATAAAAATTCTAAAGAAGAATGACAGTCACAAAGATGAAGAGAGGGCAGAACTGTCGGTTGCAGAAGTTGGAGGGTTAAGGATTTGGTGGGAAGGGCTTGAATGAAGAGATGAGTTTTTAAGACCATTCTGGAAGTCTTGGAGACAGACTGACCCAATAAGTGTGGGATGTTGAAAGCAGTGCAGGCTAAGGGCCTGAATCTGGTTCACTTGCAAAAGCAAATTCTCTCTCTAATAGACAAAACCATGAGCACTGCAGGCGGGGCTGATGTTGCATTGCAGAGAGAGTTAGATTTGGGTGGGGTTTGTACTTCAAACTGATATCTATATTGCAGTGTAAAAATAAAGCAGCCAGTATTTACTCTGCACAGTTTTTGTGCAATGGTTTTGTCCATTAGAGAGATAAGTTGCTTTTGCCAGTGAACCAGAATCAGGCCCTAAGTCCTGGAAGTGGTTATGGGAAGGGTAGTTAAGTGCAGTGGGTGTGAGGCAATATAAGTGGAACTGAGGCATGAGATGCAGGGAACAATTGAGAGCTTAGTAGGTAAGCGAGAGAAGCTTAAGTTAAAATGCTATGGCACAGGGAGCCAATGGAGAGTTTGACTGTTAAGATAGTAAAATTAAATGGGTATGAGAGTTAAGAAAAGATGGAAGAGAGGAGTGGCTGGAGCTGGGATACAAGACTTAGGGCAGGGCTGGGCAATAGTGGCCCTCCAGCTGTGTATGAACTACACATCCCAGGATGCTTTGCATTAGTTTTGCTATGTGGCCATGCTGAAACTGATGCAAGGCATGCTGGTATGTGTAGTTCATCAACATCTGGAGGGCTGCTATTGCCCAGCCCTTTCTTAGGGGTTTTCATGTGTGTGTGTGTGTGTGTGCATGTGTGTTAGACTAATGGGATTGATTGCATACAGCATACTCTGAACAGTGTTATTTAATATGATTGGCCTATATAATAACTCTGACTATATACTTATAGACTATTTGAAGAAATCTAGATTAATAATGTATAGCCTTAATTGTATAACCATGCTACAGTGTTCCTTAAACTAATTATGGAAGGTAAGATCTTTTTAAACATAATATTTAATTTCACATAGGAGAGCAAGAACCAAATGAAACCATCCACTGTGATGTATCCAAAGTCCACCAAGAAATTCCTAAAGACAGTCAGAACTCTGGAAAGTGTGAGCAAGAATCTAGTGAGCCTACCAAATCTCAAGAAGAATACCTTAAAGATCAATTACATACAAGCCAAGAACAAGCATCCAAGCACAATGAAAATGAATTATGCAAACTACACCAAAAAAAGCTGCCAGCTGAGAAAAAACAACCTTTCAACCTACATCACGATGAACTTTCTGAAAGCAAAGACGAATCTACCAAGCACCGTGACATTAAAACTGTCAAGAAGCATGAAGAAGAACCTTTAAAGCTCCAACAGGATGAAACTTGTACACACCATGAAAACCCTGCCAAACACTCAAACGATGAAAATTCAAAACATCAAGAGGAACCTTCCAAGCACCATCAGGATGAAACTTCAAAAAACCATGTGGAACATGCAAAGCACCATCAGGATGAAACTTCTAAACACCAAGAGGAACCTTCCAAGCACCAACAGGATGAAACTTCTAATAACCATATGGAAACTTCAAAGCAGCAACAGGATGAAACTTCCAAACATCATAAGGAAACTTCCAAGCACCAACAGGATAACATTTCTAAACACCAAGAGGTACCTTCCAAGCACCAACAGGGTGAAACATCAAAAATCCATGAGGAACCTGCCAAACACCAACAGAATGAATCTTCTAATAACCATATGGAAACTTCCAAGCACCAACAGGATGAAACTTCTAAACACCATAAGGAAACTTCCAAGCACCAACAGGATGACACTTCAGAACACCAAAAGGTACCTTCAAAGCAACAACAAGATGAAACTTCTAAAAACCATAAGGAAACTTCGAAGCACCAACAGGATGAACCTTTTAAAACCCATAAGGAACCTGCCAAACACCAACAGGATGAAACTTGTAAACGCCATAGGGTACCTTCCAATCATCAACAGGATGAAACCTCAAAAAACCATGAGGAACCTGCCAAGCACCAACAGGATGAAACTTCAAAACACCATAAGGAAACTTTGAAGCACCGACAGGATGAAACTTATAAACAACATGAGGAAACCGTCAAGCATCAACAGGATGAAGCTTCTAAACAACAACAAGAAAATCCCAAGCACACACCAGTGGACCTTTCCAAACAACACCAGGTAGAGTTTTTTAAAAATAATATGGAGGAACCATTGATGCACAAACATCGAGAAGTTCCCCAGATTCATGTAGATGACTGTTCAAAAATTCACCAAATTGAGCCTCATAAGCTACACAAAGTAGAACCACACGAACCACAAGGAAATGAACCCTGCAAACACCAAGAAGACCTTTCCAAAGACGAATCTCTCAAGCACAGTCAAGATGAACCTGTCAAGACACACCAAAGGGAGTCTTCTAAGCCTAACCAAGTGGAATCTTCCCAGCACCACCAAATGGAACCTTCAAAGCCTCAAGTGGAACCTATGAGACAGCACCATGGGGATTCTACAAACCAGCAAGCTGATTCCTTCAATTCTCATTCACCGAGTGAACATAAACCCCTGAGAGCTATTAAAGGTATTAAATAGTTTAAAGTAACAAGTGTTTTTAATAGAAAGACTATTATAAGGCATATATTTATTAACATAGTAATATTTACAATAAAAATCAACCTAAATCAATGTTGTTTCCAGGGCTAAAACCCACATTTACTAACTGATGCTTTCCAATAACATCTATCTATCTATCTATCTATCTATCTATCTATCTATCTATCTATATATATATATATAGATATATTCATAGATATATATATCTATATGGGTGCCACACGGGGTCATTTACCTGACGTCCGGATCCCGAATGGTAAAATACCGACGCACAGGTTCCCGATGGCCATCGGCTATTCTCCCTTGTGGGGGTCCACGACCTCCATAGAGGGAGAATAGAATAGGTAGTGAGTGTAGCGAGCCAGCGCGCCCGCAGCGTGGTGAGCGCAGCAAGCCAGAATGGGCATTGTTGTGCTCTCCACGCTGTCTGAGTCTGGCCAGTCGGGATCCCGACGTCGTGCTAATGACTGTCGGGATCCCGACTGTCGGAACCCTGTACCACACCCTCTATATATATATATCTATTAGAAAAAAACAAAAATAGTGCATTGAAACTTTTAATAGGATCATTTCAATACCTCCACAGCAACAATATACAATATTGCTCTTACCAAAGTAAAAAGTTCTGTGGGCTGGTTACCACAAGATTCATGGTAACCAAGGAGCTCCTTCCTGTGTCTCTGGTGGCTTCCTCCAGCATCCCTCTCCTGTTCCAGCTCCCTGCAGGCCGCAGCACGTGCCAGTGCTAATGGTGAATCAGCGATCCTTGGCAGCAGTCTGGCGTATGGATGGAGTTTATGTCTTGTAACATGTTAGTATACATCCTGGGGTAACCAGCCCACAGAGCTTTTTACTTTGGTATCAGCAATATTGTATATGTGTTGTTGAGATATTGAAATGATCCTATTAACAGTTTTAATGCACTATGGAGCGCCCCTTCTTTTGCTTTTTCTTATAGATAAATCTCTACCTGTGAATCCAGGGTGTGTCTAACACAGAAGGAGCAGCAGTCTCATTTATGGACTTTTGGTGTTCACCTCACCTATACAGGGGTTGAGGTGTTACTGATATAGACTTTTCTAACTGTACAGCTGTATATTTTAGCGCCATCCGACATTATTGCTTTGATTAACTTTTATATGTTAGTAATGTTTATTTTAGCCCTGGAAACACAACATTGATTTTAAATTAATTTGTAACTGATGAAAATAAACCTTAGTAAATATACCCCTAAGTCCCTAAGTGTCATATAAGTAGCTATGATAGTGTTGTGCTAATCTAAAGAATAATAAAAAATCCAGTTGTACAGAAAACTAGCTATGTAGCATTCTACAACTTAAGCACACATCCTGGAGACATGTCTTTGTAAAACAAGCCTCCATTTTTTCTTGCCTTAACTCACCATTACCATCTGCCACTACCCCCTACTACATTGAAAACTTCTCCTGTGCTACCTCTTTTGGAACTTCCTGCCCCTCACGAGCCGACTCTACATCATCCTCAAACTTTCACATTCTCTCTCAAAACTCGCTGTTTACCCCTATTTCATACAACCTGATACATCTTTATCTGGGCAATATCAGACACAATCTCTATTGGTGCCCATACACTTGTGCGATGGTATGCGATGCAATATTGCGCTTCGATTTCCCTCCAAGCTGAAGTGATGTGCATAGAATCATGCGATAAATCGCATAGCCCTTGTGACTTGGAATCAGGTCATCAGGGCTAACTGGGACTATATAAAAAACACAGATCGCACATTGCACTCACGATAAATTGCATGTGTCAAAAACTCACCTTCGATCGCACATGAGATTCAATAAATATTATGTGCAGCACATAATATCTTGAGATGTGAGGTTCGCCAAATGCGCCCACGCATCACATCTGGTTACACATTGGATGGGCATATATTCATGCAATCACACCGATGCGGTCGAAATTGAAGGATTGTATGCAATATCGCCCTGGTGTATGGGCACCATTAGCAACACTCCCACTCATCCCCTCTCTGTACCCCTCTACCTTTGTCTCACATCTGTTTACTGAGCCCAATTCTTTGGCAATTTTCAAGGGATACTTTTCTTTATTCTAGTCTATAAGGATCTAACTATTATACAAATTTTCTTGGCAGCACATTAGATAGAAGCGATGCTGGAGGACATCCCAATGTTGATGGCTGATTAGTAGAATGTCAGCTTAGAGCAGATAATTCAATAGTTGTTCCTGTACTAGCATACTGTACACTTTGTGATGTCACTCTTTCTGTCTATAGATTCCCACAAGGATCCTTCGCCTGCAGCCAGTCACCCAGCACATTTGAAAGATGTAAAAAAGTAACCTCCTGAAACATATCATCCTAGTTATTGGACAGTACTGTATAAGTAATCCTGCTAACTGTATACTCTGTATTTATAATAACACTTTGTAATCAGGGCCTGATTAAAGGTTTATGGTGCCGCCCTTAGGCTAAAACACATACATCCCCTTATAATATAATACATCCCCTTGTAATGCTGCTAAACATACGTGTATGGGGGCTCAGGGAATCCAATGCTTGTGGCATGGGAAGGAGGCTTTGGTTTTAAGCTGCTCGGCTGGCGACGAAGCACAGTGTATATAAAGTAATGGTTCCATCAGTAAGTTACATTGGCACGGCCATCTGGTGGTCACCTTAAAACTTTACCCCCACAGTACATCATGGCATCTGATTACTAACAAGCATGGAATTATTTTATTCCTCAGCTGTCATCTGCAGGGCAACCCCCACAGTCCTGGTGCCCTAGACTGCAGCCTTATCAGCCTATTGGTCTTATTTTATGTGAGCGATACTGTCTAATGTAGTCTTATTTTATGTGGGCGCTACTGTCCAATGTAGTCTTATGTGAGGGTTACTGTCTAATGTAGTCTTATTTTATGTGGGCGCTACTGTCTAATGTAGTCTTATTTTAAGTGAGCGCTACTGTCCAATGTAGTCTTATTTTATGTGTGCGCTACTGTCCAATGTAGTCTTATTTTAAGTGAGCGCTACTGTCCAATGTAGTCTTATTTTATGTGAGCGTTACTGTCCAATATAGTTTTATTTTATGTGAGCGTTACTGTCTAATATAGTCTTATTTTATGTGAGCACTACTGTCTAATGTAGTCTAGTTGTCCAATGTGCAAACACTTGGCCAATTTTGTACAGTAGGTGCAGCAGCTTTAGTTTAAAATATGAACATAAATAACAATAGTTGCATTACCAAGTGTAATGGTGGCTACAGTGTATATGATTTCAATTGTATGTACTACCAGGAATTTGCAATCATTAGGTTTATTTATCAAATTAATGTTGGGAACCCCCTGAAAATCTGGAATAACATAGTCACCAAATTAACAGAAAAATGGATCTGAATAAACTTTTCTAGAACGTTTCATAGAAATAGCTGACCCTAAGCACTGATAGAGTGTGTAAGCATGGCCTAATGGGCCTGGAGCCGGAAATGTTCAAGGGACTATTATAAAAAGTGGAGGAGGTGAGGCCAATTCCATGTAGGCATGTAGAACCCATACACTTTAAGCCCCAGTGTCTTGTTAAATATCTAAAAGTGCAAAAATTGCATAAATGTGTGAAAAGAAATACAATTTTAATGTTTATGATTTATGGCCAACCATGTAGCCAGCTGGTGTCTGTATGGAGATCATCATGCTGTCATGATGATGGGTCTAGTTTTGTGTGGAGGCCTGGAGCTGCAATTCCATTTGCCCCATTGTTAATCTGGCCCTGTGCTCAGGTGTCGACATTGACATGGGCAGTACGGACGGTGTAATGGTTAGCATTACTGCCTCACAGCACTGAGGTTATGGGTTTGATCCCACCATGGCCCTAACTGTGTGGAGTTTGTATATTCACCCTGTAGTTGTGTGGGTTTCCTCCGGGTACTCCGATTTCCTCCCACAAGCCAAAAATGTACTGGTAGGCTAATTGGCTGCCAACAAATTAACCTTATAATGTCTGTGTGTGTACATGTGGTACGGAATATAGCTTGTAAGCTCTACTGGGGCAGGGACTGATGTGAATGTTCAACTATTCTCTGTAAAGCGATGCGGAATATATGTGCGCTATATAAGAAACTGGTAATAAATAATAATGCCAATATTCAAAAAAAGGAAAAAGGGATGACCCAGCTAATTACAGACCTGGGAGCTTACCATCAATAGTGGGTAAAGTATTTGAAGGATTTTTAAGGGATGGTATCCAGGAATATTTAGACCTTCATAGTTTACTCAGTATTAACCAGCATGGGTTCGTGAAAAATCGTTCATGCCAAACAAATTTACTAGGTTTCTATGAGGAGGTTAGCAAAAACCTTGATAATGGAAACGCTGTAGATGTGGTCTTCCTAGATTTTGCTAAAGCTTTTTATACAGTGCCATAAAAGAGGTTGATAAATAAAATGGAGGACCTGGGATTAGGGGCATATATCTGCAGATGGGTAGGGAACTGGCTGTGTAATAGAGAACAAAGAGTGGTTGTGAACAGTACTGTATCAAATATGATACCAGTATTAAGTGGAGTGCCACAGGGTTCGGTACTAGGGCCCATTTTATTTAACATATTTATTAACGATATTGGGATGGGGTTACTCAGCAATGTATCCATCTTTGCTGATGACACAAAATTGAGTAGAGCTATTAAATCAACAGAGGATGTCTCCGCGCTTCAAAATTATCTTAACAATCTAGATGAGTGGGCACAAAATTGGAAGATGAGATTCAATGTGGATAAATGCAAAGTTATGCACCTTGGGAAACCTAACCAGTGTGCCAGTTATAACCTAAGCGGGAAGGCATTGGGTAATTCAGTACTTGAAAAGTATCTAGGAGACCAAATAGATAACAAACTGGGGTGTAGTGCTCAATGTCACATAGCAACAAAAAAGGCCAACAAAATTCTAGCATGTATTAAAAGGGGCATGGAAACTAGGGACTCAAAAGTAATTATGCCTCTGTACAAATCATTGGTTAGACCGCACCTCGAATATGCAGTGCAGTTCTGGGCCCCGCACTATAAAAAGGACATCATAGAATTAGAAAAAAAACAAAGAAGAGCAACAAAGCTAATTAGGGAAATGGAGAATTTAAGCTACGAGGATAGATTGAGCACTTTGGGACTATTTATACTAGAGAAGAGACGTTCAAGGGGGGACAAGCTCAACATGTACAAATGTATCAGGGGCCAATATAAGGAACTGTCAAACACCCTTTTTACTGCAAGAAATCAATCTAGGACACAAGTTTAGATTAGAAGAAAGAAGATTTTGTTCCCTTAGAAGAAAAAATGTCTTTACGGTCAGAACAGTCAAACTTTGGAACTCTCTTCCTGGAGAAGTGGTGTCGGCAGACACAATAAATATATTTAAAATAAGGTTGGACAAACATTTATTGGTTAAGAAACATCCAAGGGTACGAATACGTAACATAACCTGTCTTTAAAAACTTCAGAACATACTATACAACATGGGATAAGATATTAAAACCTAGGTTGAACTCGATGGACGCAAGTCTATATTCAGCCTTATCTACTATGTAACTATGTAACTATATAAACTATATAAATAATAATAAAGAAATAATAAAGAAATAATTTGCATAAAAACTCCCTGAAAACATCATGTCGAGTTTTATTGTGTTGACCTTTTCCATATCAACCATTTTCTTGTGTCCCACCTGTTGTTCTTGTCCACTTAGTGCATGTTGACTAATTGACTGTCTACCTAGATGTTGTTTGTGAGATAATCCACGCCCCATCTTGACAGAATGTTGAAAAAAACATTCCTCATGATCACTTTGGTGATGAAAGACATTGAAAGAGTGACATGCTCCCCCTTCCCCAAAGGTGAAGTAATCCCCAAAGGTGACATACTGTAATTATCAGTGCTCATATAGCCTTATTCTAGTTCACTCTTTCTGACAAAATCCTTCTTAGATGGACAAAACCATGTGCACTGCAGGTGGGGCAGATGTAACTTGTGCAGAGAGAATTAGATTTGGGTGGGATTTATGTCAAATTGAGATCTATATTGCAGTGTAAAAATAAAGTAGCCAGTATTTACCCTGCACAGAAACAAAATAACTCACCCAAATCTAATTCTCTCTGCAAATTTTACATCTGCCCCCCCCCCCCCCTCTGCAGTGCACATGGTTTTGTCCATCTAAGAAGGATTTTTGTAGTAGGCTTGGTGTGTCAGCGCTCGAGATAACAAATGATCGAAGGGGCTGCTGAGTTTGGAGTGGTCCAATCTCCTAGAGAAGCAAGTTAACCTGTGTGATAACTCTGCGCTCACCCTCTAGTATGTGAGGCTAATAAGATGTGTGCCCAAATATATTAAAGAAAATGGGGTACTTGTGTATTATCACGGCGCCGATCGCATCGCATGCCACTAATTAAGGTATGGGATGGCATGCGATGGACCCGATTTCAGCCTTTTCCCGGGGCTGTGAGTACAATTTTAATATTGCGTCACATCGCATGCCATTATAATGGCATGTGATGCGATGGACGCGATTTTCCATTGATTTTCATGTTAAATGGGCCCCCCACACCCGATTTTTAATTGAATACCCACCCTGATGGGTTATGAGTATGTGAAATGCCCCCCCATTGTTAACGCCAACCCACTATCAACGCCAACCCGAAGCGTGGCGAGTGCAGCGAGCCCGCGAGGGGCGGTGGTACGCGTCCTATGACCTTTTCATACCCCCACTATCCACATCGGCATGGAGTTGACTTCATAAAGTGTGGCGAGCGCAGCCATATACCTGTAAAGTTATGCGCGTGCGCTCGCCACGCTTCGGGCTCGGTGGCTCGCTGTGCTTGCGACACTTTATAAAATCAACTCCACGCTGACGTGGATAGTGAGGGTATGAAAAGGTCGTAGGACGCGTACCGCCGCCCCTTGCGGGCTCGCTGCGCTCGCCACGCTTCGGGTTGGCATTGATAGTGGGGTGGCGTTAACAATGGGGGGGCATTTCGCATAGTCATGAGCCATGAGGGTGGGTATACAATTAAAAATCGGGATCTGGGGGGCATTTAACATGGTCAGAAGCCATACAATTAAAAATCGGGTAAAATCGCGTCGCATCGCAATACACAAGTACTGAAAATGGGTAGACATATGCAGTAGGTATTAAAACGTATGTTTATTTAACACAAAAAGGTTCATGTGGAAAAAATACCCGTGGGTATTTAGTGGTGCTGGGAAAAGGGGGGTGGTTTGATCCCCTGTGCCAGAAGGGTGTTTGATGCAGCGTGTCTCTAAAGTCTATATGCTGCTGGTGATGACACCCAATTGTGCACCTGGGGGAGCAATTGATGGGGGGTTGTGGATTCTGTGTTTTGGTAATGCACAGAGTCACCCGGCTGAACAAGGAGTCAGTGGCTGGTTGCTGGAATAAAGTCAGATGGGTCAAGGCAAGTGTGTTAAATGGCACCGGAGGCTGGCGTCCCTAACCACCGGTGGTGCATCTACCACTTACCCGATACCTGCATGAATCTCTTTTATTATTATTTTATTTATAAGGCACCACAAGTGTTTCGCAGCGCCGTACAAAGGAACAATACAGGGAGACAAAGCTTGGCATAACATTGAATAAATAACAAAAATACAGTACAAATAAATAGCGCCACAGATCAATACACATTACAGCTTAAATGTAAGTAGTGAGGACTCAATCAACATACAACTAGAGGCTAGATGCCTATGATGGAGATGAGTATGCGGACGAAGATGGTCACTGAGTGTTGGAGTATAGGAGAGCTGTGAGTGAAATGTGAAGAGAAGTGGGCTTTGACAACAGGAGGGAAGAGGGCCCTGCTCAGAGGAGCTTACAATCTAGTAGGAAGGAGAGACAGACAGATTACAAGAGGTGCAAGCGAGTGGGTGGTGGTTAGATAGCAGGATGTAAACAGGCAAGGAGTCCCTCGCCGCGTCTCTCTCCCAAAAGTGAAGGGTGTTCGCTGTGCAGGTAAACTGTGTAGATCCACACAGCTTCTACGTCTATGAACGCTGCTTCCGGGTTCGGCTTGTGGGCGTGTACCCGGAGCAGCGTCACAGACTGAGCCGTGAGCGCTCGACTCCTGCTGGCGGAGGAGACTTGCTGAAGTTTGTGGAGGATGGATGTCTGTGTCCAACGTGTTTCAGCCCTGTACGGGCCTTTTTCATGGATGCAGCATGTCTGTACGGGACGGTATATGTAGGGTGTCCGATCCCGCCTCTATCAATTTGATTGGTGCTGGGGTTTGTCACTCAGATCCTACCTATAGTTCTAAATGGACATACTGAGTCAGGTGGGAGGGGTGTGTGGCAGATTGGTAGGGGATGATGCCGGTGCTGTCATCAAGTAGATTTGCTACAGGTTGTCAGTGATTCTTCTGTTAACACACATTGTAAAATTGGATGGTGTGTATGAAGTGATTATAAAGTTTATACACATTAGCAGAAACACAAACTCAGCCCTTTTGCGTGTAGGCTAGTATGGTGTTGCACACTCTAGCCCAGATGGCTGTTGTGAAAATCAATGTTGAGGCCACCCGGATGTAATGTTTTTAAGTTAAATATCCAAAACAATTCTCTTTGATTGAGTGGGGCCACATGATCTCCCCCTCTCCACTTAACACTAGGTGCTTCAATTGCATGAAAATTAATCCTATGGGGTTGTAATAAGTACTGAAGACAATGGGGGTAAATAAACTAAGATGGGAGTTCTATTGAAGATCGGATGTTGCCCATAGCAACCGATCAGATTGAATTTTTTTATGGGCAACATCCCATCCTCAAAAGAACTTAGTTAATATACTCCAATATCTCTGTATAATTATATATGGCTAGGTGACAACAACCTCAACACCAAAAGGACAGTACTACTTTTGGATAATAGATTAGCATCAAATTTAATTTCAATTTTCAATAATATTTTTTTTACTTATTTTTACCATATGATTATTTATTAATCATTTTTTTTTACATGTGAGCAACTCTTGTTATAGAGTATTGTTCTCTTTCACAGCTTATGATAATATATTATATTAAATATACATATTCAACATGACATATCTATGTACTTTTGGCCTGATTCAGACCTGTTCGCTAGGCTCCATGTAATTGCAGTGGACCGAGCAGGTAAACGTTGCCCAGCACCCATCCAAACCACAAAAGGCATTCGCACAGGTGGTTTGCACATGCGCAGACCCCCCACCATTGAAAACGGGGCCAAATTCGGACCCTAATGAAGGGGTCTGAATCAGACCCTTTGTGTAACATAACCTTCTTACACATGTTTATATTTTATTTATCGTCGCTGTTGCAATTACAGTTCACAATGGTTTCACATGTACATCCTGTACACAAGTTTATTAGAATTGTTACACTTATGTATTACAAACCCATAACTACACAATGGAATTATACCACATTGTTATTATAAATAATTCACACATACGAGAGATATATGGTCTAATATGGAAACCATATATTTATACTTTACACTGTCATTTTTTATAATTAGCACTGGCCATTTCTATTAATCATACAGTATATTGGTTAAGCAGGATGTGATAGATTGCAGCAATACAAATAATTCCCACTGACAAATGGAGGAGTCGCATTGTTTTGAAAGTCCAAAAGAGAGAAGAGAGTTCTGATTGGATGTATAGATCATGTGAACTGAGCCAGGGATTTGATTGGTCTCCCATAACAAATATATCCCAGATAGGCCTAATAATCTGGTTAGCCTTGATAAAGTGCATATGGAAGTGAAACACGTTAGCATGTTGCCTGCTGTAGCAATCACTGAGTGTTGTGTAGCTACTGCAGAGGAGCTAGCATGTGGAATGAACCTGCAAGACATACTGTACTGTAGAGCTGTGTTGTGTAAATGCCACTTGTGCTTGTGAATTAGATACTGCTCCGTTGGAACATTCTCATAAACTTCACACTGTCTGGAAACACCAGTGTTTGTTTTCCATTATATATGAACTGAATAGGGGTTGTGGGCAAATGAATGTCATCATTATACAACACATATTTACAGAGTTAACCCTAAAATGAGCAGTTTACAATGAATAAGTATAACAAGGAAATGTATACATCACATGCTTCTTTGAAATGTATCTGTAAGAAACAACAAATACACATTAAGACTATATTACTAGCTGTTGCTCTTCTGGTGACACTGTATCCCATTTGAAATTTAATTTCCTCCACAGTGGGCACCAAGCACTGAAGGGCAGGTCAGCTGCCTAGGGTGCCAGGATCACCTGCTTATTACACAATGAAGGATGTCTATGAGGACGGCTAATTTGGCCAAGTAGCTTAAATGGGCAAAGGTGTATGTAAATATATTTGTACAGAGGAGGGCATATCTATATAAACACTACATGGAATATGTTGGTATTCATGTGCGAAATTTATTACTATTTGTGCTTTTGTTTCCTGTTCTGCTTTAACTAAGTGCTGCTTATCTTATAATTAGCTATCATATTGAGATGGCTAACCATTCCCCAAGATTACATTTCTTCTGTTGTCTGGGATTGTTTTTATGTTTTAGAGCAGGGGTTCTCAAGCTCGGCCCACACAGTTCACGTTTTCCAGGTCGCCCAGCAGGTGCACAGGTACATTCATTACTCACTGACACATTTTAGAAGATCCACAGGTGGCACTAATTATTTCACATGTGATTCTGTGAGGAGACCTGCAAAACATGCACCGTGTAGGGTCCTGAGAAGCGAGTTTGAGAACCCGTGTTTTAGAGTAAATAGATCACTCCTGCATCCATCCATTTATTGGACACATACTGTACCTCTTAATTCTGAGAAGTCTTTACATCATCACTGTCACATGAATTAATAGCAAAGGCATAAATTTGCAATGATCATCTATCACACAGCAGACAGTGTTGGCAGAACCAATTAATTAACATTTAGGTGATGGGTGGAGTAGGAAAATAATTGAACAATCATTTAGACTTCCTGTTGAACAGCCTAATACAATGTTGTAAAATGCTTATCAGCTTAGGATCAGCATTATTATAACATGAAAATATTTTATGGCTTAGTACAGATCACTGGGGATGCTTTTAGTTCTTGTTTCCTAATAATCACACCTTCTGGATAATGACATTGTTATGATACAGCAATAATCAAACGGTTGATACAGTTTTGCTATTTGTTATAATGGCAGGACACATGGGGGTAATTTAATTTAAAGCACAGCCGTAAAGTGTTGTAGGAGTTATCCAATTGCCAGCACCTCATTACCACCTAAATTGGTTATTTTCCGTTGCACCCAATAGAGGTAGACGTTATTTACTAAGATGGGAGTTCTATTGAAGATCGGATGTTGCTAAGGACAACCAATCAGATTCTATCTATTAACTCTTGGAAAGTGCTAAATAAATAAGTAGATTCTGATTGGTTGCTATGGGCAGGGTCATATTAAGGGCCTAATGGGTCTATTATGAAAAGTGGAGGAGGTAATGGGGATGCCATGTAGGCATGTAGAACCCATACATGATAAGCCCCAGTGTCTCCCTACACATGTAAATGTTCAAAACTTTAATCCTTATGATTTATGGCCAACCATGTGGCCAGCTGGTGTCTGTCTGGTGATCATCATGCTGCCCTGCTGATGGGGGTATTTTTATGTGTAGGCCTGGAGCTGAAGCTCTGTCTGACCATTGTCAATCTGACCCTGGCTTCGGGCACCATCCCATCTTCAACAGAACTCCCATCTTAGTAAATAAACCCAGTGATGTTAAAACTGCTCTGTTGGGATGGTGGCATATCTATGTGAAGTACACAGCAAGACACCATGGGGGAAATTTACTCAGATGGGAGTTCTATTTCAAAAGGGATGTTGCTATGGGCAACCAATCAGGTACTATCTATTATCTTCTAGAAGGTGATAAATAAATAAAAAGTAGATTCTGATTAGTTGCCCATAGAAATATTCCATCTGAGATAGAAAGCTGCAAACTGTATTGCTCCATAAACTTCTGAAATGTTTTGTGATGATGTATCTAATAAGGCAAGCCCATGCATCTCATGCAGTGAGGGACATATACACGCGCTAGAAACAATGTATATGAAAAAGAAAAGAATCAGCGGATGATGAAGCCGCTGATACATGCTAGGAGGCGGAGAAACGCGTCATACATCCACAGGCTCCTCTCACCGGTACAAATTTTTTTTTTACTCGCCACTGCATCCAGTTGCAGGTTGAAATCAAGCCTATTTGGGATCCTCATCTTGTGTACTATTTTATACATATATTTCTTTTTCATTTTTTTGTTTTTTAAATTGTCTGGCCAGACAGTGGACATTCAGAATTGCCTTCCATCTGTCCTAAGTGTCATAAAAGCTGCCGATACAACACCAACCAACAAAAACTTTGGGACACAAGCTACCCCATTAGGAGATTTACCAAGGAACCCATATCCAGCTTTTTTAACAGTAAATAATGTGCAATACATGTTTTTATAATTGTTATTTTAAACATTAGGAGGGAAATTTACTAAAGGAAATTTGTAAAAAATAGGTGTATTTGTATCCAGAAATACACTTATTTTTGACATTTACTATCCCAAAAATACGGCAATTCATATTCGTATTGATAGCACATCAATACGAATACGAATTGCCGTATTTTCGGGATAGTAAATGTCAAAAATAAGTGTATTTCTGGATACAAATACACCTAAATTTTTACAAATTTCCTTTAGTAAATTCCCCCCTAGGTGTCACCGGCCAGTGCAAATCTGTGTATAATAAATTTATATATTCATTTCTTTTTCACATACATTGTTTCATACATTGCGCGTGTATATTTCTCTCTTTTTTCTGTGTCTTACATTGGGAATTGGCAAACTTTCCCCTACACGCTGCCTGAACCACATACACACGTGAGACATATTGTGTGGATAATTGATTTTGTCTCCGTGTGTATCCTGGTATACAATAAATTGTACAATTAAGCACAACAGAGCATTTTTGGCATACAGTACGAAGCGCCAGTCCTCACCATATAGTCACCATGCAGTGAGAGGATGCTGTCAAAAGCATGTTGCTGATAAGCAACATGTTGGCTGTATAATAAAAGAGAAACCTGGAGAGGTTAGAAAAGCAGGCCCTAACCGCTACAGATATTCTTGGATCTGTTCGATTCGGCAAACAATTGGTAAGGTTACGGCTGAAACTAGGATTTTCGTCACTCGGGGCAAGCCAGTAATTTGGCTATGCCCTGTCTCCTATCCACACTGCATGCATATATGGGTATCCCATCTACCACCCTGGGCATGCTCCCCCTAGCCCCCCCCCCCCTAATTGCTGCCCTGGTAAGGTAATAGAAAAGAAAAATTTAGAACTTTTACCAAAAGAAAAGTTTGTTTTTGGTGATCTTCTCTATGTGTCGGTAGAAAGCATGTGGATAGTGACCATGGGCCTAATTCGTCAGGGATTGCAAGCACATAACAAAACAGCACCCGTACTGTTGTCACCACTGTAATGTGTATAATTAACTTTTCAAAGGGACACCAATTTTCACAATTCAGAATAGTGTTTATACTCACCTAAAATATTATATGACCTGGTCTCTAACTGAATGTCCTTGAACATCAGCCATAACAACCCCTGGCTCCTAATCCTCATCAACCACGATGTTTTCACCCGGAAAAGACCCTTAACTCCTGGATAATTTCAACCATATACCTAATTGCCAAATCACAAAGGAATCATGGGCACTTCCTGGGTACCGGGCATTCAGGGAAAAGATCTGAAAGGATGGACCACAAACCACCATCATTTACAAAGAATGGAAAAATTATGTGCTGGTGGCACCAATGCAATACCTGTGCCATCAATTATCCCTATAATGTGTGGAAAACCAGCAATTGCCCTAAATTGCTGCTTTGCCATGGCTAGGGACTCCTCAACCAATGGCATTCAAAAAAACTGGCTGATGTGGGCCAGAAAAGCTGCAGCTAAATGCCTCAGAATCTGACTAAATAATGGCTGGGAAATCTCAGCTGCCATACCCACATTGATCTGGAAGGATTGTGAAGTGCAAAAATATAACACAGATATTAACTATGTCAGTGGTGGAATTGCTCCAGGAATGTCTCTTCGAATTTCTAGATCAGTCTCTATCGTTGAGAGACTATCCAGGATGACATGGGGCCAGTAGTGATGCACCACCTCATAATCAGGCACTCCAAATAGGGTGACATGGGTCCGATAGATCTTATCCCTTGCACGCTTCCGTTGCTTTTGGCTTTGCTGATGAGGACCATGTTCAGGTTGCTTGTAGATGGTTTGGTACAGCATAGCATTTGAGAACTGGAAAAAAAGAAACACATTTTTTAAACAAAAATGACTTAAACAACTCACGTGTATTTAATAACTATTTACATTGACTTATAGACAAAAAAATGGGCCACTAGGATTAATCATTTTACACAAGGAGGAAAAATAAATGTTCATTAAATATGTAATCACACTTTTCTATACCGTGCAACAATAATCGCAAGAAAAATAGAGAAACACACATACAACCACCATTAAGTGAGGTAAAATAAGTCAGGACAGTGGAAATGAGGCCCACAGACCAGAAAGCAGCAGAAATACTTAAAAACACTTTTACAAAAAAGAACAAAAAACACGTCCAAATGTAGGGAAAAATCGACACCAGCTTGTATCACAACTTCATTGAAATGCAAACAACCTCCTTAAGTATATGTGTTGGTGAATCACGAGGTGTGCAGTTTGCATTCTGATTTGTCGCTTATGGAAGTAGCGGCCGGATGCAAGCATTGTTTCAATGCTTTTCAAGCATAAAACTGGCAGCATCTACAATTAACATATTGCATTCTACCATGTATACTATTGCTAGACATTTGACTAGAATCACCAGGGAAAGAGAGAGGGCTAAAAGAGCAAGAATAATCTGGTCCTGTTGAGGAAGAGAAAGCAGGGCCCAGTAATGTCTAAGGAATATGTCTTTTTTTATTAACTATATTTACTAAATGTCACTTGCAAACTTCTTTATGTTTTTTTTTTTTTTTTTTTTTTTTAAATGCTTTTTATTAAGGAATTTTTTGTTCTGGCATGTAAAACAAATGGTATACAGATATATGCTTGTACATATTTTGACAATGAAACAAACAATAAAATGTTAGATATTGTATAATAAGTCATATCTTATCAGGTTCTCCTGGGTAATTTTCCCCAAGAATAAAACATTATCATAATGAAACAAAACTTGAGTCCGTTCAATTTCCTACTGCTCTTTAGCAAGTATTTAAGATTTCTATGTTTCTTTGTGTTCAGTAGATAACCCGGAGAAAATGTTCAAGGATATACATCTAGAATACAAATCCTTCTAAAATTGTAAACAATTGGATGTACAGACATAGAGATACTACTAGGGGGGGGGGGGATCAAAGAAAATAACGACGAGGGATGTAAAAGAATAAAGGGGGGAGGGGGGGGTGTAGGATCAGGGGTGGGGGGGGGGATGGTATGGACGGTCCAACCAGTCTTCACATTTTCTATCTCATAAAAAAAAAAAAAAACATACGAATTCTCATTTCAATTTTGCTAATATTTCAATGTTATAAGTTTACACGTTTACACACACACCTTTAATTAGTTACGACATAATAATAGACATTATATTCTTGTCTTTATTACAAACAAAATAAATAAGAAAATAAGAAAAGGGAAATCAGGTGAAAGATTCTACTCAGATCAAGAGTCATTCAGTGGGGTTTTGTTTTGTTGAAAACCGAGGAGATATGTTCTCTTATTTGAGCGTCCAATGTGTTAATGAAAACAGACCATTTTTGGTAGAAGGATCTCGCTCCATTCACCAAGTCCAGCCTAGCATAGCGCCTCTCAAAGTACAACATTTGTAAAAGTTTTAGTTTGAGTTGCGCTATGGTAGGAGCTGATTTTTTCGTCCACTTTATTAATATACATTTTCTGGCTGTAGTGAGTATCATTAAAATTAAGGATATCTCCTTCTTGTTAAAGGTGTGGAGGTGCCATTCTTGATATGAAATTCCCATATATGCAGCTATATTTGGGGTAAATTTAGTATGGAACATGCGGTTTATAAATTGTAGAACTTTGTTCCAATATATTTTTAGTTTGTAACAGTCCCACATGTTGTGTGAGAAATTGGCATTACTTTTTCCACACTTAGTGCATTGTCCAGTTTCTTCTGGGACCATGTGTTTTCGTCTAGCCGGTGTAATGTATGCTCTATGTAGTGTTCTTACATACACCTCTTGTAAATATACAGATTTTAGAGACCTAAGGTTTATTTCATGTGCTTCTAACATTGTACTAACTTGCGATATCTCTGGAATATCTAAATTCCACTTTGTTTTTAGTACATTCCATTGCGGGTCGGTGTCTAAGTCTTTGGTCATTAGTATATTATATAGATATTTCACTTTATAAGGTTTTACTATAATATAATTGAATAAGGAGTCTAAATTTGTGATTTGGGTAGTTAGGGTTATGGGGTTAGTTGACTTTATTTGTAGGTCTAAGGATGTTAAATAATGTCTTGCTTGTAAAAACATGAATAAATGGGATTTTGGTAGTGTATATTTTGAGGCCAAGTATTCAAAAGAGTGCATATTGCCTCCTGGGTCAAACATTTTTGACGAATTGTCCAGTCCTTTTTCCTTCCACTTTATGTATCCCGGGGTAGAAAGAGAAGGGGGGAATAGAGGATTTCCCCATAATGGGATATGTGATGTAAGAAGGGGTTTTCTACGAGTTTTTTTGTTGATTTTTAACCAAGCCGTATAGATATCATGGAAGAGTATGTGGGATTTTATTTTCTTTGGAATCGTAGAGGTGGTCAGCTGGATAAGAGCACTAGGGGCATAAGGGGCAAATATCGCGCTTTCTAGTTTATAGTCAATATATACAGAGCGTGTTAGGATCCAGTCAGCAAGATATCTATAGTGTATAGCTAATGAGTATGCATGTAAGTCCGGGAGGGCTAGCCCACCTTGGAATTTTAGTGTTTTAAGCTTACTTTTCGCTATTCTGGCTCTTTTGTTTTGCCAGATAAATTTTAAAAATAATGAGTCTAATTTCGCGATATCTGATGCTGACAGGGTGATCGGTAACATTTGCATATTATAGAAAATTTTTGGGAATATTATTGATTTTATAACAGCTAGTCTTCCTAGAAGAGAAATTGGTAAGTCTTTCCATGCTTCTAATTTGGTAGATATTTTCGAGATAACCGGAGCAAAGTTTAAGTTATATAGCTTGGAAAGATCTGCAGGGATTTGGACCCCAAGATATTTGAAATGTGAGGTGTTTACTAGGAAGGGTATGCCTGGATTATTGTACAAGTATGGATCAACAGGGCCTAAGGGCAAGATTTCTGACTTACTAAGATTCACTTTATAACCCGAGAGAACACCGAAGGAGCGGATGAGGTGTAGGAGAGCAGGTAGGGACTGGGAGGGTTTAGTTAGAAAAATAAGAGTGTCGTCTGCGAATAATGCAATTTTTAATTCTTCTTTACCTACTTGTATTCCTTGAATCAGAGGGGATGTTCTCACTGCTACCGCGAAGGGCTCTATAGCGATTGCAAATAAAAGGGGGGAGAGCGGGCACCCCTGTCTGGTTCCTCTGGCGAGAGTAAAAGGAGTTGAGATAGTTCCATTACAAGCTATTGTGGAGGCTGGTGTAGAATACAAAGTGCGAATTAAGTTAATAAATAAAATTGGAAAACCAAATCTAGACAGGGTATTAAAAAGATGCGGCCACAACACCATATCGAAAGCCTTCTCGGCGTCCAGCGTCAAAACTGCACCAGACGCCGAGGAGGCTTCCGAATCGGGGCCCAGCTGCTGTATAGCAGCCAAGACTCTTCTGACATTTACGACTGAATGTCGTCCCGTTATGAAGCCTGTTTGGTTTTCATGAATTATAAAAGGCAAAATAGGGGTAAGTCTCTCTGCTATGATTTTAGTAAAAATTTTGTAGTCAACGTTGAGTAACGATATTGGCCTATATGAACTTGTTAGATTTAGGGGTCGTCCTGGTTTTGGGATTACCTTTATTATTGCGTCGGAAAAGTGGTCAGGTAAGATTCCACTTAAAATAATTTCATTAAAACACTTTGTAAGTGGTTCAGCGATTAAATGGGACATGGCTTTGTAAAATTCATTTGTAAACCCATCGGGTCCTGGGGCCTTAGCTTTTTTCATTTTCCCTATTGTCTTTAAAACCTCTTCTTTTGTTATTGGATGTGTCAGGTTTTCTATCAGGTGTTTCGGGACTTGTGGTATTGGTATTGAGTCCCAATAATTTCCTGGAGGATTTAAACTAGATTCCAGTGTGTGGGGATCTTTTAGCATTCGTCCTTCGGGGTCTCTGCAGGTGGAGAGTATAATTTTTGGTAATAGTCTCGAAATCTCTCAACTATTTGGATATTATTTTTTGTAAGTGAGCCATCAGGTTTTAAAATAGGTTGAACGGTATTTTGGGATCTTGAACCCTGAAGCAAATTAGTCATAAGCTTGCCCACTCTGTTTCCAAACTTGTAGAATTTTGCATTTACATTGAACAAATAGTTATCAGCCTGGAGCTGGAGATATTCATCGTATTTAGCTTTAGATAGTTGGTATTTAGATTTGTTTTCTAATGTAGGGGAAAGTTTAAAGTTTTGAAAATCTAGTGTTAAATTAGTTTGTAGATCCCTACATTCTGTGTTTTGTTTTTTTCTTTAGTCTCGAAACATGTGCTAGGACTTCTCCTCTTATTACAGCTTTTGCTGCTTGCCAAAAATTTTTTGGGTTATCTATTTCGTGTTGTGAGTTATCCGTGGCATAATTTGACCATGTGTTGGTTAATTTTTCTCTGAGTGCTTTAGATTGAGCAAGATGAGATGGGAATCTCCATTGGGGTGAGGATTTTTCCTTTTGGGATAGAATTAAATTTATAGTAATTAGACCATGATCTGAAAGTGTTGGGGGAAAAATCTGGGCTGTAATAAGGTTTGGGAGGTACGGTTCAGGGATTAATATGTAGTCCAATCTCGACCATGTTTTATGTGTCAGGGATAAGCATGTATAATCTAGTTCGATAGGATTAAGTGTCCTCCAAGAGTCCACCAAGTTAAAACATTTAGCCAGATATGGCACTCCGATTTTTGGCAGAGTAATTGGGTTTTTTGGTGGGGGGGGGGGGTACGGTCCAAAACAGATGATAATAAGTTTAAGTCTCCACACAGTATAAGAGATTTAGGGTCATAATTATATAGTTTGGAAATAATATTTGTAAAAAAGGATCTCTTATACTGTGTTGGTGCATACACATTACATATCGTGAACATTTTATTAAACACTTCTATAGATATTATAGTGTATCTGCCTGCAGGGTCCGACTCCGCCTTAAGAATTTTTATGTTCATTTGTTTTTTTGCGAGGATAACTACCCCGGATGATTTAGAATTTAGATAGGCTGAGCCTAAAACTTCCCACTTCATTACTCCCAATTTTTTGATCTCAGGAGGGAGAAGATGTGTTTCCTGCAAGCAGATCAAGTCTACTTTTTGTTTGCCCAAGTAGGTTAGTAGTTTGCGCCTCTTTGCTGGAGTATGTATGCCTCTTATGTTTAATGAGCCTATAACAAGAGACATATTAGTTTGAATTCAGTTATTCTGCAACAAAATGTGGGACTGGTTTGGACTAGGACAAGGAGGGATACACAGGAGAAGAGGGGGAGGGGTAAGACAAAAAGGACATAGAGGACAAAGAGGACTGACAATACAAAAAGGACATTAAGGATTAGGAAAAGAAACAACATATTGATACTAGCTTAAGTATTTGTTAAACGAAGTTAGTGTAGCAATAGAACTCTTAAGATCTAAAATGTGCTTCTAAATTAGAGCCCATAACTAATACAACTCTATACCGGCTAACGTGTTTTGCTTCCGTCAGCCATATTCCTCATTTCTATACTCCTTCAAAAGGAGTCCTGGTTGGAAACAATTTAAACAATTTTAAACCTTTTTAAACGTTTTAAACATTCTAAGTCCCGTATTGGGGTTTCCCACAGTGCCTGGATTAAGACAATCCTGACATGAGAATAAAATCAAGAAAAAGTGATACAATTACGGTTCAGTCCGGTGCTGGTATATCTGAGATGTCATTGGCGTCTTGTTCATTTTCAATTTTGTCCACGAAGTTCTTGGCTTCTTGCGGCGAGGTGAAGTCTTTGAAGCCCAAAGGTGTGAAGATTCTTAGGCGCGCCGGGTACATCATGTAGAATTTTGTATTGGTCTTTACCAGCTCAGAGCAAACTGGGTTGAAGGATCTGCGGGTTTTGGATAGTTCTAACGAAAAATCTTGATAAAGTCGGATAGTATGAGAGTCCCAGGTAATAGGGTTGATTTTTCTTGAAGCCGCCCATAGTAGCTGTTTGTGTAAAAAGTTCAAAACTTTAAAGATCACCACTCTCGGCTTTGTTGTAGATTAGGGCTTTAAGTTCCCCATTCTGTGGACTCTCTCCACAACTAGGTCTGCGCATTCGTTTTCCACTTTTAGGAGCTTTGGCAAGGTATTTCTCGCAAAGTGCTCTAACTGGGTACCTTTTAAAGTTTCAGGCAGGCCTGTTATCCTTAAATTGCATCTCCTTGCCCTGTTTTCTATGTTTTCCACTGATTCAGTGAGTCTTCTATTTTCTGCTTGGAGAGTTTTTACAGAGCGTTGTAATGAAACAATTTGATCTGCATTGTCACTTATTCTGGTTTCTGCTGTATTGACACGGCAATTAAGAGTGTGTATCTGTTCTGTGATATCGGTTACAGCTTTCTGTAGTAGTGGTGTGGATAGCTTCCACTAAGTCAGAATATGAGAGCGTATGAGAGCCTGTTATAGATGATAAAGAGGACATATCTGTGGCCTGATCTCCTATTGTTTTTTTAGCAAGCGGGGTGCCCTGGGTGTTGTCTGGGTTTGGGACTAGGGAATGTTCTCCCCTTCTTTTTTCTTGCCTCTGCTGTTGAGGAGGTTGCAGGTTTTGGGTTTGTATTTTAGCCGGAGGTGGTGGAGATTTGAATTTGTCCATGATGCTGGGCTGGTGTCTGGGGGATCTAGAACGGGATTTCCTTCTGGCAGACAGCTTGCAAGATTATGATGGAGGATTAGGCGACTGAGCAGCTTAGGTGAGATATTTATTCCAGTTTATCTAAGCTGTGAATGGATCAGTTAGCATGCATAGTTCCATCAGTCATGGTGTCTCCCCAGGAGCTTACATAGTTTGATGAGTTCAATTGCGTGAGTCAGATAAAATAACCAATAATTAGTGGTTGCTTTAGGTAGGGTGTCTTGGTAGCTGTACCAATATGCGTGTTTACAATTTTTGAGATAAGCACCAGGCTTAGTGTGGGTTAGAGGTTCAGCGTATAAAGCTGCTTACCCTGCAAGATGGCGTCTGTGATGGAGATACAGCGTTCTGCAGCGTGTCAGCGTTTCTCTCTCTTTGCAGATCTGCTGCGTTCCGTAGGTAAGTCAGTGCTGGGCGCCGTTGATAACAGCTTTCTCTCTCCGCTCTAGGCACTGCGCTGCTGTTATGCCTGTGCCGAGCGGGAGACGCTGTGTCCGTGCCTCGTGTAAATAATGGCGGCGTCCAACCTCCTGTGGCGTCTCCGTAAGGCTGCGGTGCGCAGGGTAAAGCTGTGTTTGAAAAGATATCTTCACCTTGTTCTTGGTGCTTGCGGGGTCTTATGGTGGTATTTTGCGGCAGGGGAGGCAAGAAAATCGACTGATATTTGCTTTTTCTGCTGTCTCTGTAACGGAGCTCAGCTTTTCTGCTTCCTTCTTCCTCGCGCTCCAGGCCACGCCCCGCAAACTTCTTTATGTTAATTGTATGTGTTAAACCATGTACCGGTGGGAAGACACCCAATTGTTTTATACACACAACAATATGACCATGTAAATGTGGGGTGGTTGTGTTTATGATATATGTCTAGATAAAGATTGGTGTATGGAGTTTTGGTACTTATATGTTAGTTGGGCGCCCACTAAGCTAATTGCTTAGTTTTCTCCGTCCCCTCGTGGGGCTCGCTACGCTCGCCATGCTTTGGGAGTTTTTTTAAAAACAGTAACGAAAAGTACTTTATATGGGAAAATTATCTGTTATATTCTATGTGCCTTCATATGGTTTAAAAATGAAAAATCCGTTGCCTTTATGAGTAGTGTCCCTTTAACATGATGTACTATCCCCCGGTGGAATGCATGTTGGAAAGGTTCTGGAAGTTTGTTTATTGCATTGTGTGGGCCTAACTTTGGTCCATTCAATTGTGTAAGCCAGCGTGGTTGAATTATACACATCTATGCATCATTTTTTGTATAAATTGTTGTCCCACAGCATCAACTTCCACAAAGCAGAAATAGGAAGTGGAAGGTGGAGCGCATCTGGGAGACTGGAAGTATCGTTCTCTGTCAGTTTTTTGTGTCTATATGCTGCTCCGCCACATCTCCCTTAACTTAGGGTTTTGAATTTAGCTCCACTATACCACCAATAGGAAATATATCTAAGTATCTTTACTTTCGAAGCCCTAGTCCTCAATCTTAGGAAAAAGAGGGTGTGTGCCAGCGCTTGCTGTCTCAGTAATTAACTACACGGGTCTCTTAATTGAATTTTTTTATAAAAAAATATATAAAATACATACAATTACACATATATGAAAAATAAAGAAATAAAAATGAATTTAAAAATATCTCGTAATATGTGAATCAATTTTGCTATATCTCTCGCTTTGAGGTGCCAGTAGCGAACGCAGGGGGGGTTTCTGAGTACCCAAACCCCCCCCCCATGAGTCTAAGGGCCCTAGGCTGGAAGCTGAGGGTCCCCTCTTTCCATGGGTACAAGAGTTTTAAAAATCGGCCCTTGGGAACCGGAGATATCTGACTTCAAAGCAGTGGTCCCTAATCCAAGCCTTTTAATTGCCCTTCCCAGTCAGATATTTCAGGTTCTCTCTGACTTAGTTTTTCTGAGGGTACATTCAAAAAGCTGGGACTTTCCCCCTTTGATGGACACTAGAAGCTTGTCTCTACTGTTCTCACAACCAGAGATATCAGCCTTCCAGCAGCTGGTTACTGCTCCATATCCACACACCTCGTATGTAGTTTTATATTCCCATTGGCAGATTGCTCTGCCTCCTGAACTCTGATCCCCTAGACCCCAATACCATTTGGTAGGTGGGTCCTCTAGTTTTTAATTCCATTAAAATCTAAGAAATTTGTTTCTGGGAACTGGAGATATCTACAGTCAAGCAAGCTGTCCTCCCACCAGAAAATTATGAATAATAAGCCCACTCCACTATACACCCCTCCTCTGCGTATTAAACATCCTCTACCACCCGGGAAGTTATGTATCAGGGCCCCTTCATTCAGCCCAATGCCCCCTTCTCCCACCATCTGTGCAGTACAGGGGTAATTAGTAGAAATTACTGTTCCAGGACCTACATGCTGAGCGGTTGATATAATACCCCCTACTACCTACGGGACATCCCACACCTACCGCTGGAGGATCGGTAGGGGCCCCAATACATTGCTATGCCCAGGGGTATACACTGCTGTTGACGCCCATGTATGTATGTATATATGTATGTATGTTTATTTTTTTATTATTATTATTATTAGTTATATACATTTGGTCTATCTATAACACTTTAACTGACCCGGCATATACTGGGTCACCTAAGTGTCCATGTCCATGCTTTGCTCTGACCCTCTGGAAACCCCCTTCTGAAATTCCTGCGTTTGCCCCTGGGTGCATATATCAACAGTCCCGTGTTTGGGTGGGTGTAATGTAGCTGACATATATATTACCATCCAATATCTCTGGTCGATTTGGTAGCCAGAAGTTTTGTGACGATTGTGGTTCTGATTGCCTTAAAATTGCAAAGGCCCAAGGGTCCCAGACGAACAGTCCTCCTTTCCTTGGATAAATTAGGGATAGTGCTGTAACCCAAAAAGAGTGTCCAAGTGTTTTCCAAGGGGACGTTTCGGGATGATGATGAACAAAGTCACTCCTTTAAATGATAGATGCAGTCAGCAGTTATTTAGGTGCTCAACGCGTTTCCCCGGAACCTCCGGCTTCCTCAGAAGCAAGTGTGATTGTGGGACAGTTTGTCCTGGGTTATATACCTGCATTGCTAATTGATTCACTGATTCACATGTGAGATAATAAAACCAATAAACACAAATTATAAGAGAACCGTGTATATTTTAACAATTGGATACATTCTATATCGACAAGAGGCAATCTATAACCAAATAAACATAATATTTATAAATCTCATGATTTTAAAAGACTAATTTGTGTCACATACCGGTGTTCCGATCACGTGACCTGGAAGTGAGTTCTGCATAATGATTTCTCTCTAAAAGGTATCAATATACCACTGTTCCATGCATTGGGCTGGATGTAGGGATCATGCTGGCAGGGTGCATTATGTCCAGCGTCTCCGCCGACCGCCGTGTCCATCTTCCCCTTGCTTCGTCCAGTGTGCTGCTAGGCAACGCTTGGTCACGTGATATCACGTGACACGGACGTGCCGTGCAGCTCAGATCGCTCCCCATAACACATATGCCTCCCCCGGATGTATGTCAGGCGCCGCGCGCCTGTGCAACGCGGCCACTACCTGACGTCACCGGGTTTCACGTATGTGTCAAAGGGGAAGCTTTATGCGTCGTCTTGACGACGCCAATAGGACTGGTTGCTATGGTGGCAAACCTAACTGATCCGCCCACCAGCCCAAAGAATTGAAACGGAGCTAATGTCTCCACATATTGCACATAGTTTTCAATGGAAATGAATAAATCTATTATATGATACAACGCGACCATCATATCATCATTGTAAAATACATAATTTACAGTGTATTCTCTGGACACATAAAAGGTTATATGTATATGTACACACAAAATGACTAAGACATCTCATCAGTCCATACAAAGGTACAGTGTGAATAGTAATCAAATTAGAATCAATAATAACAGTTACATAAATTCAATTAACGTTTTGTTCCATCAATAAATCCATCATTTATCATGAAAAACCAAGAGATATCAAGCGATGTCATTATTATAATGCTGTATTCAATTCAATTGTCTCGTTTAAACCATCGGGATATAATGTTAAATCTCAATGTCCAGTAGATCTCTCTTTTACATAACATATTGTACCTATCTCCACCTCGAGATGTATGGGCAATAAATTCTAGGCCAACTATAGATAGACATTTGGGATCTGATTTATGGCGTGTCTTGACACACTATGTTTTTGGAAACCTTTTAATATATTTTGGTGATGTTCCATGAACCTTGTCCTTAGGGACCTCGTGGTCCTACCTATATAGGGGACTCTAAAGCCACAATATAGTAAATAAATTATATATGAAGAATTACAATTTATGAAGGATTTAGATATATATGGGGGGTCCAAAAGGAAAAATTCTGATAAAGAGCTACAATCAGATATATGTCCACACATTATACATTTATTCTTTCCACATTTATAGCAACCTTTAGGTTTACTGGGTAACCAGTCCAGATGTTCATCTCTACTATTTTGAACTATTTCTTTTTTCAGATGACTTGGAGCAAGCAGGGTCTTGAGTGTCTTATTCTTTTTATAGATAATCACCAGTTTTTTTGGGATTATCTCAGATAATATTTTGTCCTGATGTAAGACTCTATAATTTTTATATACTATATTTTTTATGTCTGTAGCACAGTTATTATATTTGCTAATATAAGAAAATTCTCTATTTTCCTATCTTTTTTTCCTCTCTCGTGTTTTGTGTCGTATTTTTGCTCTCATTTTTCGGTATTAAGAGTTTTTTACGGTCCATTTCTAGGACCTCTGTGAGGGCTTTTTGTATGATATTTTCTGGATATTCTCTTTCTCTAAAAGAATTAGACATTGTTTCTGCTTGTTCTAGAAATTGTTGTTTATTAGTGCAATTACGCCAAAGGCGCATAAATTGGCCCTTCGGGATATTTACCTTCCAGGGTTTAAAATGAGCACTTTTAAAATGTATGTATGAATTGGTGTTCACCGGTTTAAGATAATTTGAAGATACAATCCGACTGTCTTGAACCTCGAGAGTCACATCCAAGAAGTTTACAGAAATTTGACTATAGGAGTGAGTGAATGATAAATTATATATATTGGAATTGAGTGAATTGACAAAAGAATTAGCAGAATCTACATCCCCATCCCAAATTATAATCAAATCATCTATGTAACGGCCGTAGAAGAACAGGCTCCATGCCCAGCTACTCCCCCACACATTGGTCTCCTCCACCTCCCCCATGGATAGGTTTGCATAACTGGTCGCAAACCTGGTCCCCATGGCCGTCCCCATAGTCTGCAAATAAAAATCACTGTGAAAAACAAAATAATTGTGAGTGAGGATAAAAGTGATACTATCCGAAATAAATTGTCTATGGTCCGGCTCCAGATCACCATCAAGGATCAGTCTTCTCTGAATTACATCACATCCCAATATGTGTGGGATGTGTGTATATAAAGCATTAACGTCTAGAGTGAGAAATGCATAATTCTCTTTCCATTCAATGTCCTGGATCTTATTTAATAGGTCTGTGGTGTCCCTGATGTATGACCTAAGAGCCGGAACATAGGGTTGTAAGTGAAAATCAACATATTGTGATAAATAAGCCGACACAAAACACGAGAGAGGAAAAAAGAAAGGAAAATAGAGAATTTACTTATATTAGCAAATATAATAACTGTGCTACAGACATAAAAAATATAGTATATAAAAATTATAGAGTCTTACATCAGGACAAAATATTATCTGAGATAATCCCAAAAAAACTGGTGATTATCTATAAAAAGAATAAGACACTCAAGACCCTGCTTGCTCCAAGTCATCTGAAAAAAGAAATAGTTCAAAATAGTAGAGATGAACATCTGGACTGGATACCCAGTAAACCTAAAGGTTGCTATAAATGTGGAAAGAATAAATGTATAATGTGTGGACATATATCTGATTGTAGCTCTTTATCAGAATTTTTCCTTTTGGACCCCCATATATACCTAAATCCTTCATAAATTGTAATTCTTCATATATAATTTATTTACTATATTGTGGCTTTAGAGTCCCCTATATAGGTAGGACCACGGGGTCCCTAAGAACAAGGTTCATGGAACATCGCCGAAATATATTAAAAGGTTTCCAAAAACATAGTGTGTCAAGACACTATGGGCCTTATTCTGATCGGTGCGGCCGGATCCGAATATGCGGCCAGGACCGTGCGTGCGAAACCCCGCCTTCCATACGGATCGCCAACTCCGTCCATACGCTGTAAGAAGCTGTCCGAATGGACCGCACGTGTATTTTTCATGGAATACGCCTCCTCCATCTCAGGGAACCTCCCCCATCATTCGATGGTCGCAGACCATCGAATGCAGGACCGAGTGGTCCACCAGCTCCCGCAACCTCAGACCACACAGACATTTTTCTGTGCAAAAGCAGGGATCTGGGCGGGCAGCTGACATCCGGCGATGTCATATGTCCGCCCCCTACACGTGCGTCACGACTGCATTACCATACGTACGCCCAGCGTTTGCATGGGAACGCCCATGAAACGCGGGGTGTATGCATATGGTAATGAGCCCAAATAGCCCTTCACGCCCCTCTCCACCCCCTGTTCGGAGTGTTCACATTTCATGCGGGATTTGGCCGTATGCCCCGCTCGCACATGCGCAGAGACGCCTCTGCACATGCGCAGACACAAAACATCGGCGGCACGAACGCACGCGGATATTACCGCACCAACCAGAATAAGGGCCTATAAGACACACCATAAATCAGATCCCAAATCTCTATCTATAGTTGGCCTAGAAATTATTGCCCATACATCTCGAGGTGGAGATAGGTACAATATGTTATGTAAAAGAGAGATCTACTGGACATTGAGATTTAATTCATTATATCCCGATGGTTTAAACGAGACAATTGAATTGAATACAGCATTATAATAATGACATCGCTTGATATCTCCTGGTTTTTCATGATAAATGATGGATATATTGATGGAACAAAACGTTAATTGAATTTATGTAACTGTTATTATTGATTCTAATTTGATTACTATTCACACTGTACCTTTGTATGGACTGATGAGATGTCTTAGTCATTTTGTGTGTACATATACATATAACCTTTTATGTGTCCAGAGAATACACTGTAAATTATGTATTTTACAATGATGATATGATGGTCGCTTTGTATCATATAATAGATTTATTCTTTTCCATTGAAAACTATGTGCAATATGTGAAGACATTAGCTCCGTTTCAATTTATTGGGCTGGTGGGCGGATCAGTTAGGTTTGCCACCATAGGAACCAGTCCTATGGGCATCGTCAAGATGACGCATAAAGCTTCCCCTTTGACACATACGTGAAACCCGGTGACGTCAGGTAGTGGCCGCGTTGCACAGGCGCGAGGCGCCTGACATACATCCGGGGGAGGCATATGTGTTATGGGGAGCGATCTGAGCTGCACGGCACCAAGCGTTGTCTAGCAGCACACTGGACGCAGCAAGGGGAAGATGGACACGTCTTCTGCCGTCACCGCTGATACCGGCAATCGGCGGTCGGCGGAGACGCTGGACATAATGCACCCTGCCAGCATGATCCCTACATCCAGCCCAATGCATGGAACAGTGGTATATTGATACCTTTTAGAGAGAAATCATTATGCAGAACTCACTTCCGGGTCACGTGATCGGAACACCGGTATGTGACACACAAGTTAGTCTTTTAAATCATGAGATTTATAAATATTATGTTTATTTGGTTATAGATTGCCTCTTGTCGATATAGAATGTATCCAATTGTTAAAATATACACAGTTCTCTTATCATTTGTGTTTATTGGTTTTATTATCTCACATGTGAATCAGTGAATCAATTAGCAATGCAGGTATATAACCCAGGACAAACTGTCCCACAATCACACTTGTTCCTGAGGAAGCCGGAGGTTCCGGGGAGACGCGTTGAGCACCTAAATAACTGCTGACTGCATCCATCATTTAAAGGAGTGACTTGGTTTATCATCATCCCGAAACGTCCCCTTGGAAAACACTTGGACACTCTTTTTGGGTAACTTAATAACATAAGGTCAGTCTGTAAGAAAAGCTCTTCTGAGCCAAAACGAATTTGTCGACTGCCAACTGTGTCTTTTCTACACAACTAGGATGGGTGAATATGTTTGTGACCCCCACTATCATTAAGCTGTTTTAAAAAGTTTTTGATGCTCTTGCATTTATGGAGTAAATAAATTGTCTTTGCTCATTGGAAATTGGTATCAAACAAGGGCCCTTATTCTGATCGGTGCGGATATTCCCGCATTCTTACGGAGCGGTCCGCACGCCACGGTGTTTTGCCGCATGCGGCCATCGTCCGTAGAAACGCCCACGTGTCCTCCGTATTCGGACGGACTCACTCTTTAAGAACAGGGCGTGTTTACGGACGACATACAAACCATGCGTGTGCGGGAGAAACACTCCGATTCTGCACGGTATTACAGAGTATTACAGAGTATGCTCGGAAATACCGCATCCGACCGGGAGCCAAGCGGTGCGACCGCCCGTAAGCGGAGTATTTACGCCAAACAACCCACTATGAAGTATCTTCTGCAATACATCACATGACCCACTTATTCAATTACCTATCCTCATAAAAAACAGCTTATTTGGAATTGGAATCAATTAGATGCCAATATATCCTTACAAGCATGCCTAACACATGCATTGCACACATTAACCCTTACAGCAATGTAAGTGCAATGGTTTGTATTACACCCTGTGTAAAAGATTATAAACAATCTACACATATACTGTTTCAAGTGCAAATAAAACCAACAACTGTGAACTTGCATAAAGAATTTATTAAAAAACAGCATTAACATAGAAAAAAAAAATTATAAAATAATAAATTAAAGCAGCAGATCGCGGATGTCCTGCAGGTCTGCTAGAAGGAGCCGCAAGTGGTGCTCCGCTCGCAGGACGGCCCCACGCACCCCCTCATCTGCTGGTGTGGTGTCATCTGTGGGCATGTCAAAGGGGCAAAAATTAGTCATGTTATTCATGCATACATTTCACATACTGCGACATAAATGGCACAAATGCTAGGTGACATGTGTGTATATATATATATATATATATATATATATATCTATCTATCTATGTAGAGAGATATAGACACACATAGATAAATAGATATGACACATACATATATACATACATGCAAACTTATTTACTACATACTGTCTTTTTTGGCCTCTACCCTTTACTCTGCAGAAGACATAACAGTCATAGTGTTTCTTCTCAGTCACAACCCACCCATGACTAACCAATGACAAGCATGTCATGGCCTCCGTCAATAAGAACTTGTCACAATCTGCTCAGTCTAAGTTCAGTGATGGTTCGTGGCATGGGAGTTATGCAAATGTCAGGAATGCACAGTACACATCCTCAAAATCTAAATTCTGTCTAAACCAACCTACAATTCTGTGAGGTCAAAAAAACAATCTGAACTACAGGGGGTGTTTAGGTAGAGGAGGCTCCTGGGACACTGGCAACTTGTGACTCCATTCCAAGGTAGGCCGGCCCCTACTCCATTTATAGCATACATCCTAGAGTTTATAAATAACATTCAGCAACCATATAGATTCCACTATTTGATGGGTCATAATCTACGCTTGCAGCAGGTGATTTTAATCCACAAATGATCCACTCATCCCTTTACTCCTGGATCCTGTTTAACTACAACGGTTATGTGGCAGTCAAAATGGACCTCCAACCCATCCCACAAACCTGTGTAATTGAGAGGTGTCCTGGATGAAAGGGATGCCTTGGACACCCCATCTAACCCGTACCTGTATCTGTAGCTACCCACTTTGGGGTCTATATGAATAGGATGGGCCCAAAATTTATTATCACCAGTGCTACATAAGAAATACCAGTACAACTACTTCATGAATGATGCATTATGTTAACATACCGATCTGCTGGTACTCCGGGGCCTGGCACGCCTCCTCCCCCTCGTCATCCGAATTCTCCGGGGCAACCGTGGCCTCCTCAGCCCCCTCCTCCGCCAGCTCCTCTGCCACAAGAACCTCCTCCTCCACCTCCTCCTCCACCTCCTCCTCCACCTCCTCCTCCTCCTCCTCCTCCTCCTCCTCCTCCACCACCACCACCACCTCCTCCTCCGCCACCAACACCTCCTCCTCCGCCACCAACTCCGCTTCCACATCCTCCTCCACCACCTCCTCACGCACCTCCTCCTCCTCCTCCACCACCTCCTCCACCATTTGCTCCTCCTCCACTTCCTCCTCCTCCACCCTTGCCGCCACCTCCTCCTCCGGGTCTTGGGCCTCCTCCTGGCCCAGGGCTGCCTCCGCGTCTTCACGGGCCTGTCGGGCTCGGGCTCGTGCTGTGTGGTAGAAAAAAACATCATGGTCAATGTCGGGTCATTGGGGCACATGTATTAATCCATAACAAGACATACATGGAAGGGTGATAATGATGGCAAACGATGCAGGAAAGTAGCTCCTTACTGTTAATGGATTCCAAATTGTGACATTTAAATTATTATGTGATTGTTAGTAATTTGTTCACACATTACAACCCAGGCATTTATCAATGTGTAACACATATTAGATCTGGCACATTGTATGCATCAGAATCCTCAATGCTATGTCATTACATATAAAAGCCACATGACTGCATGTTAACCAGGAAGAAGCACACATAACAGTCTATGGACTTTTAAACCCATGGACACCCACTTATCATGAGACACATTTTATTGTTTCTAGATGCTATGTTGTAAGTGCGAAATTTCATAGCTAAAATACTCACACTCAGCAATTTCGCCCCTGATTTGCTGGAGCAGCTGGGGCTGGCGCCTGCGGAGGTCCGACCACCGCCTCTCCAGCTGCCCGAGGGACCTCCGCACCCGAGTGCGGGCGTAAATACGGCGCCCTGCCGCAGCATACGCCCTCCGCTTATGGCGGTTTGTGATGAAGGGCCCCGCACGGCCCAGCCTTGTCTCCATGACGGAGACAAGAACCCTCAGCTCCGCATGTGTGAAGGGTTCTGCCCTTCGTGTCTCCGCCATGTTGACAATGGCATCTATCAACCAATCAGGTGGTGGCATTGGTTGATCACAGTTATTTGTGTTAATAACTTTATTGTTCATCTTTACATGAACAGCGTCTCTGCGCCAACACAAATGGTGACAAATTCGCATGCCTTCAAAACAGTAGTGTTGATGTATGGCAATGAACAAATCTGATATATATAAAACACAGTGTGTATGCACTTAGCAAATCCAATGACGCCTCGCTCCGCCAAGCAACGCGTGCTATAGCTTAGCAACGCATAGCTGTAGTTAGCATTACTTACTCTATGCATCTATGTGTATGCGTACATTTATGTGTAAAAGACACATACACACACTTGCAGGTATCCTGAGACCAGCATTATACACCAGCCCTGCCTGCCTGCCTGCCTGCCTGGCTGCCTGCTCCTTGAAATGTTGAAACATGTGAATAAATTCAAATATCATATATATAGAGATATATATATATATATATATATATATATATATATATATATATATATCTGCAAACAAATCAGACATCAACACATGAAAAAATCCCCAACACATTACAGAATAAATCAATGTACTCACCAGTCATCAGGGATAGTATCAACTACAATAATGAAGATATAACAAACACATAAGATCCCTTGAACAAGGTATAATAATTAGCACCTATATTTAACTTCCCCCAAAACTAAGCACATATGATACATATCTACTATTTCTTTGCCATTAGGAGGGCAGGCTGGCTAATTTTCGTGTTGTAACACTGACAACTAACACACTGTACTTATTTGAAGGGGTGATTTTTACAATAATTGGTGTGTTCTGTCAACTCGATAACATGTACCTGAAGTATCTTTGCGCCACAGAGTCCCGCAGCTGGTATCCCCTCCGGCATTCAGGGGCGCGGGATGGGCGCATGGGCGGATCTTGCGGCTCAGATGGTACCTCCCACTCATCAAAGGGTATCTCACGCCGCACAGCAATGTTGTGGAAAAATATACACAGGCCCACGATCCTCGACACCATTTCAGGCGCATATTGTAAGTCACCACCAGTGCGGTGGAGCACTCTAAATCGACCTTTTAAAAGGCCAATTGAGCGCTCCACCACTTGCCTGGTGGCAACATGCGCCCGATTGAATGCCTCCTGTGGGCCCGGTGCTGGGTAGCTGTACGGCGTAAGTAGCCAGGGCGTACATGGGTAACCGGAGTCACCCAGAACCCACGCATCACGGCCTTCCAGCTCTTGTAGTCTTTGCCATATCCCGGTTTGTCGGATGACATGAGAGTCATGGGCACTTCCGGGAAACTTCGAGTTGAAGGCGAGAATCTCCATGGATGGGCCACATACCACCATCACGTTCAGTGAGTGGAACAATTTGCGGTTCCTATATATCTTCTCACTTCGAGATGGAGGCACAAATGGTACATGGGTGCCATCCACAGCCCCTATCACATTAGGGAAGCCAGCAATTTGATGGAAGGCCTGCTGGCTTCTGCGCAGGGTCTCGGTGGCAAATGTCATGGCCATGAAGTGCCCCTTGCGCCTGAACATGGCCGACGTCACACGCCTCAGGATTCGGCAGAAGGCCGGCTGAGATATTCCAGCAAGTACTGCCACTACTTGTTGGAATGATCCTGAGGCGCAGAAATGCAACACCGCCAGCAGCTGTGTGTGAGGCGGAATTGCTGTCGTGATCCCGTGTAGAGGTTCCAGATCGCTCTGAATTAAGGTGAGCAGATCCAGAATGACATGTGGCGGTAACCGGTACCTAGTAAGTACCTCATCATCGGGCATAGCAAACAGAGTCACCCGTGTGCGATAGATTCTAGCACGTCCTGGCCTCCTTGGGCGACGAGTGGGGAGAGCCGCAAGTGCCCTTAGCCTCCTCTCCATGTAGCGCATCATTGCTTCAGCAACCTATAAAGAAATGAACATAAATACTGATGCACCTATGCACATAATGGCCATATCCCACTACAAATAGATTTGTAGCCTTCAATACGTACAATAGATGGCCGCCCCGTGAAATCCCGCAGATCCATTTGACTCTCTAATGATGACACAATAATATGAACTCAATACACACCGTCAAAAACACACAGATAAAGGTGTCAGCATTTTTTGCCGACATCATGTACTATGAGACATTTCATCTATTGCTGGGACATGTTGTCCTGCAATAGATGAACCCACACAGGTTTAAGACCTGTGAGTGAAATAGTGAACATGTGACATGTTGCAATAATGATACACGCACTTTGCTGGCCCAACAATCTGTAGTCAGTGAGGCAATTGTGCATACATTCATACACTTACATTGTTAATGGATATCATATCTACAAGGAGCATGGAAGAGCTTACCTTAGACCCTGACAAGTCCAGATCTGGAGACAAATGATTCTAGCAGCAAGTCACTATTTATAGGGCTCTCACATGTGTGGTCTATAACAGTAGAGATGAGTATTGCATGACTTGTGGCCTGGATTATCTAAGGGATTGGGCTACTTTTAGCTTGCAAACAAACGCCACAATACCACAGTAGTCATGAATCAAATGTCATGTCATGCTAGCAAATAGCATGTGTATTGTGCAATAGTCACAGGTGTATCAGAAGATTCTATGCAATGTTAGCATTGGTGCCCAGTATTTCATGTAGAACTTTCGCCAGGTTTTACACAATGGAATTTCAGCCACCGTATGCGGCGCGAAAAAACAGCGACGTACGCTCACGCACGGAACGCAGCTGCCGCTGATGTCCGCCAAACAGGCTACACAAACAGTATATAAAGGTGTATTAGAAGGTGACCATGTTGTTGCTAACATGTCTGGATCACAACCAGAGGTGGACCCAGATCTGCAGCAACTATTTGACAAGATGGACTCCAGCACCACCTATGTGCCACTGCACATGCGGCCAGTGGGTAATGAGGAGGCTGCTGGACCTTCTACAGCAGGGCAACCTGCACCTGACCATTCTACAGCAGGGCAACCTACACCTGGCCCTTCTGCAGCAGGCCAACCTGCAGCTGGCTCATATGCACCATCAGCAGAATTGGTTGGAACACAACAGGGGACTTCACAAGGTAGTACCATGGCCAGCACTTCAAGTGCAGCGACTGGTGCCAGGGGGCGTGGCCAGGGACGTGGCAAGGGGCGAGCCAGTGCTACAGCGGAACCATCCAAAAAAAATAAGGCATATGAAGCACAGGAGCTGGCCATCCTGGTTCCCCGAGCACGTGATTGGATAGAGTGTCCATCCGAGAAGCTGACACACACACGCAGATGGAAGATTTGGGAACAGATAACGGCAGAGATTAATGAAGTAGCGCCACAAGTTCGTGAGACGGACCATGTGAAGAAGAGGCAAGTTGTTTTGTGATACATGTGGCCAGTAATAGCCAAGTAATGATTGAATTGATGCTTAGATGCATTTTGCAAATGGCCCGTGAGGTTGTTACGATACACATACATTATTGCCATGTTATTTCGTTGAGAGTTAGAGTAGGGTGATTGTGAATGTGTATTGTAACGGTTGATATCATAGTTGCATGTAATATTATATATGGGACATTAATCACATGTTGTAATATGTAGCACAGAGCAATGGCTGCAACAGCTAACATTGGGAGTGACATGTATTAATATGTCAACTTACATTGCAGGTGGCAGGACTTCAAAACCAACCTGAAGAGGAAGATGACCAAGCGGTGGGAACACAGCCAGACATCTGGGGCCGGGCCCATGCCATCAGGGCTAGAGCTCACCCCCCTGGAGGTGATGGCCGAGAGCTGTATATCAGTTGAGGAGATCAGGGGGGTGAGCACGATGGATAGCGAGGCCCCAGCTGAAGTGTTTGCGTCTTTTCTGGAAGGTAAATATTGGTCATGCCATAAACTTGTGCAAGTAATTATCGTAGAATGTCTCCTAATTGTGTATATCTTTTCCCACAGACACCCCACCGCTTGGTGACAACTCTGCTCAGGAGGTGGAGGAGTCCGTGCCACCTGGCCCCAGAGGTAGGCCTGTGCAGCAGCAGGCATCGGCCCAAGCCGATTTGGCCGCCTTGGCCCAGATGCTTGGGGACATCAACCAGCAGGGAGACTTGGCATCAGAACGGGTGCGTAGGACCGAGGAGATCCTGGCGAGCTTGGTCAGCACCCAGCAGTCCATGGCTGCGAGCATGCAGGCCATGGCTGAGTCACATCAGGCCATGGCTGCAAGTGCTCAGGTGCTTGCCGAGCAAGCCACCCGCCAAAATGATCTCCTCCTCCACCATAATGAGCTTATGGTGGAGCTGGTTACCAGCAACAGGGTCCTAATGTCATCCGTTTCTGGTGCATTACCACCCGCAACACTCCCTGCTGGCAGGAGGGGTAGACCAGCCAACCCCTCCACATCATCTGCTCCACCTGCCCCAGCATCTGGCCGTCCCCGAAGAGCTGCTGCACAGGCCAAGGAGCCTACCAAGGCCAAACGTGGTCGGAAATGAACTTGTGGCTGCATTAATCTCCACCGTTATGTGTTCCCAAATCTTCCATTGTGCTGTGTGTGTCAGCTTCTTGTGTCCAATCACGTGCTGAGGGTAACCAGATGAGCCCTTGCTTCATATGTCCTTTGTGGTTCCCCTGTTGCCCTCTTTTGCCTGCCATTACTGTCAGCTGTACTTGAAGTGATGGCCATGGTACTATCTTGTGAAGTCCCCGGTTGTGTTCCAAATGATTCTGCTGATGGTGCATATGAGCCAGCTGCAGGTTGGCCTGCTGCAGAAGGGCCAGGTGTAGGGTGCCCTGCTGTTGAATGGTCAGGTGCAGCTTGCCCTGCTGTAGAAGGGCCAGCAGCCTCCTCATTTCCCACTGGCTGCATGTGCAGTGGCACATAGGAGGTGCTGGAGTCCATCTGTGTGCAATTATATTTGTTTTGTATTATTATTTATTTTGCTGCATCCCTGCCATCTTGTTTATTGTTTGTATGTATTATTTTATGGTCATTGCATCACAGTGGCATTGACTGTGACATGAATATAAATAAATGTGTTTACTTTACCCAAAATGTGTGGTTTCATGAGTACATGTCGAATACACATGTGTATTGATAGTATTAAGATTCAGTCATGTCCATTGTTAGCAGTTTTTAAGTGTGGGACAAGTACAGCATATGTGGGGGATTACTAAGGTTTCCTTGAAGCAGCAATGGTTTCAATTAAAGCACTGACAAGCGGCCTATTAGTGAGTAATGAGTAAAGGCGTAGATTCTATTTGGTTCAGGTGTTAATGGTTGTAGTCATTAGGCGTACGTTCGCCTACCGCATGAACGAGTGGTGTCCGCAAAGCAATAGTACACTTGTGGACACCGCACATTTCTGCCCTTTTTGATCGCGTGCATTCGGAGTGGTTTCCGAATGTACGCCCCCCAACATAAGTGTACTCCCCCGTGTCCGCCCATGTTTCCGCCCCGTTTTGCCCACTTTGAAACTACGCCCATGTGTCATTCCGCATGACGCCCATAATACGCCCCTATTTCCCGACTGATAGCGGTGAACAGTTTTGGACGGGATTTGGCCGAACTGGTACCGAGTCAAGGCGTGGCACATGCGCGTTGCGTTCTCCACGCATGCGCAGACGCCGTAAAGACGCGATCCGAAAGTATGCGGTAAAGTCCGCGTCAATCAGAATAAGGGCCAAGGAGTGCTGTCTTCTCTATATCCCTGGATATACTGTTTGCTACATGACTTATTGTGGACAGGCACCCTCAGTCAAAGTTTTCCAGAGTGTGCGGATTCCTCAAGTTTTCACATATATATATATATATATATATATATATATATATATATATATATATATATATATATATGGCTTCTTGAGTGCAGCTCAAGGTTGACAGTGACTCAGCATAGTTTTTTTGACAGATAATTAAGTATATGAGATGTTAATGTGTATTTTATGACAAACCGGTGGATAATGCATAATGCAGTAGTTGCACTATATTAGTTACCTTATAAAGCATACACTTGGTTACCCCTAACAACGGCAAGTTGCCACTAGTGATGTTAGCAAATGCCCAGCTCAGAGTTCTAAAGGGTTCTCCTTCACAGACAATGGGAACACCAAATTTGCATAGGACTAGAAGCTGCTGATTCTGTTGTAAGGTGACCTTAGCAGATTTTAACCCTTATACTGCTGTATGGGAAATGAAGGTTTACACTTAATACACTGTGTAATTATTGCATCCAATCACATTATATACATACTATCAGTGGCATCAGCGACTGTATCTCTCAATGAGAGTTTATGCAATGTATGACCCGTTATGACCTTAGGCCAGTTATTGATACGCAAACCTTAGCAATTTATAGGCGCTTGATTATGATCAACGCTGACCCTGTGCAAAAGAGACTGATACTCTAGTAATTTAGTAATGAAAACACACACACCGAATGTATTAAGATCACGGTTCCAACCCCGTGTGATTATAAGTTTTTATTGTCCAAAGTGGACACAAAAGAATATAGAAAATATATATATATATATAAAAACTATGAACCTATGCCATACAGTTTATACATGAAAAGAAACAGGGTTACATAGATTAGCAATGCAGATTCGGCTAACATATACAACTGGCACAAGTAAGGAAATATATCAATTACCGTCAAAAGGAGCTGGCACCATAAGCGGACAGGGGTTTCCCGAGGCCTCGGGAATTGTGCTTTGAAATAGATCACAAGTGCGCTCTCAGATCCTAACACCAAACTATATACCAAAAAGGGGAGTGGGGACAGGCTGGGATATTATTGGATGCAGAAAGTTGACTGGGCATCTCTTTATTGGTTCTCCACATCATAGGTACGATTTCAGGTATTTGAACAGAGCCTAGGAAACCAGTTTGAAGTAGATGGGTGGTCATTGGTTTCACTACACACAAAGGTTCATCTGATTACATTGATTTAGGTATCTGGGAGGGCAGGTATAATGAATTGTTTCACCCCCTCTCCTCCCTGCAGCTGTTGACGGCAATTGTAACAAGTTAAATAATACAACATTGGGGGTTTAATCAGTGAGCTTCACACAAACAGAGAAAACAAAAGGGAACATATCTTAAAGAATTTACCATTAATGTTCAGTAGCGCACGCAGGGGGAAACCCAGAAACCCCCCCAGGAATCTGAGGGCCCTATTCTGAAAGCTGAGGGTCCCCTCTTTCCAAGGGTACAAGAATTTTAAAAATCGGCCCTGGGGAACTGGAGATATCCGACTTCAAAGCAGTGGTCCCTATCCAAGCCTGTTAATTGCTCTCCCCAGTCAGATATTTCAGATTCTGTCTGACTTATGTAGGGTACACACACGGACGACCACCGTCGTCCACGACCGATAGACGACCATGGAACGATTTCCCTTGGACTTCCCGGGAGCTCCCAGGCAGTCCCCAGCAAACGATTAGCAAAAATTGTTGTTTTTTGGCGGAACGATCTAGATCCGATCCCGATGCGCCCGCGATGGTCGTTAAGACGGTCGGATCGCTGGTTTTTGTTTTTTTGCAAGAACACATGCTACCGTCGTCAGATTGGCCTTTGAAATTTGAATGAAGGGGCTGGACTAGCAGAGGGGGAGGACTAGCAGAGGGGGATAGGAATAGCAGCAGCCATTTTAAACCAGTGTATTTCTGCTTTGTTACTAGTGAGGCTTGGTTTATACCTGCTGAACGCTGGACATAGCTATTTACACATTACTTTGTTTTGCCTGCCATTACAAAGTGTCTTTTAACCCTGCACTATGGAGAATGCAGTGATGGGTAGTCACCAGCAACAGTACCTGCTCTATTATGCAGTGTTGAAGCTCAGGCGTCAGAGAGCCCAGCGCAGGAGAGAAAGATCATGCTGGACAAAGCAGTGGCTACTTCAGCGTCAGACTCGTTCGCACATGCCACTGCTCAGGGACATCAGGGAAAATAACCCAGACGATTTTCGTAACTTCTTGAGGATGGATGATGCCACATTCCAGGAATAGCTGCGTCTGGTGACTCCCCACATCGAGAAGCAGGATACCAAGTATCGCATGGCTATCCCTGCTGAGGAACGGCTGGTGGTGACCCTGAGGTTTCTGGCGACAGGACGGTCTCTTGCTGACCTAAAGTTTGGATCCCTCATCTCCCCGCAAGCTTTGGGCCTCATCATCCCGGAGACCTGCAAAGCCATTGTGAAGGTGCTGCAGTACCAGTATTGCAAGGTAAGGATGAAATATACACCGTACACTTTATTGTGCAAACAAAATATTTTTATTTATAATTTAGGCCTAGGACAGAAACAGGTTTTTTAGGCCTTTCATAGGTAAAACATGTAAAATAGTAAATAGATTGTGTCAACACAAATATATTATAATACCATATATAAAAGATATTGTACAAAAACACACACTATATATAAAGATTTAAGTATGTATGACCCAGTTTAAACTTTCCCAATAAGTACGGGCTACTGTGTGGCAGAGGATGTCTGCTGCAGATATGTAAAGGCTGCGGCCCACATGGCGCATGGCGCAGATGCAATGGCCCCGGCCCCATTGATGTGCGCTATACGCCATGTGAGCAGTGGCCATCACATACCTGCAGCTGAGACCATGTCTGCCGCACAGTACCCCATACTATTGGCAAAGACAAAAGGGCAATAAATGGAGTTTGCTATCCAGATTGAGGAGAATCCTGTTCTCCCTCTGGTAATGCAGGTACAGGTAGCAGCATATAAAAAAACAAAAAAACACACTGTGGCCCTTGTGTGGCAGAGGATGTCTGCTGCAGATATGTAAAGGCTGCGGCCCACATGGCGCATGGCGCAGATGCATTGGTCCCGGCCCCATTGATTTGCGCCATACGCCATGTGAGCAGTGGCCATCACATACCTGCAGCTGAGACCATGTCGATGGTAAATGATAAAATAGCCTATTTTTTAAGACAGATCCTCAAAAACAGGAGACTCTGGATCTTCTATCAGTAAAGAACTGTAGAATTGACGGTACTGGGGGGGTTGAGAAGGCTGTGTAGGTGTTGACTGGGTATGTGTTGGAATTGTGCTCGACTGGCCTGCTACGGTGGCAGGCGGAGTAGGCACTGGTGATTCTAATGACAGTGGTGTGTCTGGTGCACTACCCATGCCAACTATTTTAGTGCCACTGTTGAGATACCCTAAACTGCCATTATACACCAACTCCATGCATAACTTTTCAAAAGTAAGTTGCTGGTCCGGAGCCATGTTGCGAACACACTCTGCCACATAAGTGAAGTAGTTGTCATGTTTGTCCGGGTTTCTTTGCAGGACTTGCTGTGCCCGCATCATAAATTCTTCATGTGCTGATGCTTCTCCTTTTTTTCCTTTGCCACGCATTTTTTTGGCACGGGGGAGTGGTGGAGTGGGTTCCAGGGTGGGTGGCGGAGTGCGTGCCGGAGTAGGAACTTCGCTCGATGTGCATGCATTATCAGATAGGACAGATAGGTCTGGGGTTGCAGGTGGGTAGTCACCAAGCTGTAAAGAAATTGAACATGTTTACTAATCAATTCTATTTACTTCTAATTTCAGTTCCCTACCAGCGTGAATGAATGGAAAGTCATCGCAGAGGAGTTTGAACAGCGATGGAACTTTCCAAATTGCGGTGGAGCCATTGATGGCAAACATGTCCGCATAGCCCAGCCTATCAATAGTGGTTCCTACTATTTTAATTACAAGGGCTATTTTAGCATTGTACTAATGGCTGTTGTTAATGCGAACTATGAGTTTATCTTCCTGGATGTAGGAAGGAATGGCCGTGCATCGGATGGTGGCACTTTCAAGGACACAAAGTTCTACGAAAGGCTCATAGCGAACACCCCTCACTTGCCGTCTGTCCAGGAAACTAAACAGGGGCTTAACTTTGTTTTTGTGGCTGACGAGGCTTTTGGCCTGCACGAGCATGTCATGAAGCCATATGCGCAAAGGGGCCTGAACCATGACAAAAGGATCTTTAACTACAGGCTATCCAGGGCACGGCGTGTTGTGGAAAATGCTTTTGGCATCCTGGCTAACCGGTTTCGCATTTTCCACACTGCCATTAACCTGAGGGTGGACAAAATTGACTGGGTTGTCACGGCGTGCTGTGTCCTGCACAATTTGCTCCGCAGAAAAGCCACACAGCAAAGGGCTACAGGCACAGCACTCCAAGAAGACCAAGAACTGCCAGAGGAGGTAGTGCAGATATCCTCCTTGCAAACCCCAACACAACACTACACACGGAGTGCACAAGCCAAACAGGTGAGGGAAGAGTACATGGCATAATTTAATGGGGAGGGCGCTGTGGATTGGCAGGAGGAATCAATTAGATAGCCAAAAAAATAGACTCACCGATGCAGACTGCGAATTCTCCTCCTCCTGCGCCGTGACTTCTTGGTTTTCATGTTCGACCATCAGGACTACTCCTGTCCTCATCGACTCCTGGCTGAGGGTGAATGTCAACCGATCATAGTACCAGAGCGATGTTTGATACATCTCGTCGACTCCAGCACCAGACTTCTTTGCAGCCTCCACCTTCTTGTGTTCCTTTAAGAACACTGTGCGCAGATTCTGGATGCGTTTCCTCACCCATTCAACATTGGCCTCTGGGTGAAATGGAAGACTGTAGCATGCCAAGTCCTCCAAGGCTTGGTTTCTTTTCATTTTGTTCGATATTTTTCAATAAACCCTTCCAAAAACTCTTGTTCCTTTGCGTTGGACATTGGGACTGTAAAAAGATAAAACCATTTTAGTTGTTATAGTTATATCCATGTTTTGTTTCATATTTAAATTTTTATAGTTATAGTTATATCCATGTTTTGTTTCATATTTAAATTTTTATAGTTATAGTTATATCCATGTTTTGTTTCATATTTAAATTTTTATAGTTATAGTTACCAGTTTACCTAGTTCTTATGTTTTAAGTATTTAAAATGTTAATAAACTTTTATGAAAACCACTATACATTTTATTGTGCAGATTGCCATTCACACACACAGGTGAATGGGGCCTAGCAGAGAGGAGTGCATGGAATACTGCAATGGTGGACAATGGTTATATGTATATATACACACAAACTAAACACACACACACAGGTGAATGGGGCCTAGCAGAGAGGAGTGCATGGAATACTGCAATGGTGGACAATGGTTATATGTATATATACACAAACTAAACACACACACACACACAGATGAATGGGTCCTAGCAGAGAGGAGTGCATGGAATACTGCAATGGTGGACAATGGTTATATGTATATATCTATATATACACAAACACAGGTGAATGGGGCCTAGCAGAGAGGAGTGCATGGAATACTGCAATGGTGGACAATGGTTATATGTATATATACACACATGGGGCCCACCCGAGCAAACAGTGACATGGTCGGGTGCACGGTTGCCAAACCAGTGCTCTATACACACTATATACATTGGTGGCAACAGTGGGCATGCATAGGAGAGCATTGGGAGTGCAAACATACCAGGTTGTTGTTCTGGGAGATGAGACAAGAAGGAGAGTCCAACTGCTGCGCCAGCACTATTTGCTATGTGGAAAAACATGGCGCCGGGGGAGTGTTTAGGAAATGCCACTCAAATAGGCTGGATCAAACGACGGACGCACCAACGGACGGACGACGGAGGCGGCAAAAAACACTCACGATCTGCATACGATTGACGGTCGGTCGGCCTGGGATTGCCGGATCCTACCTGCAGCACGTAGGACCAAAGATGCGACCAAACGAGTGGCGTGTACGCGCATTGGATCGGAAACGGATCAAATAAATGTCAAAAACACACGATAGTACATACAATCTGCATACAACCGGTCGGAATTGGATCTTAATTGACAGAATCGGGCCCTAGTCGTCCTGGTGTGTACCCAGCATTAGAGTTTTTCAGAGGGTATATTCCAAAAGCTGGGACTCTCCCCCTTTGACTTTGAGGGACACTAGAATCTGGTCTCTACTGTGCCCAGCAGGGCCGTTTCTAGAGGCGGACAAGCCGTGCAGCCGCACGGCTTGTCCGCCTCTGTTTAGCAGCCAGGGCGCCCGCCAGCTTCCCCCACGCCGCTGTCCCCCCCGCACGCCCCGTCCGCCCTGTCCGTCCGCCGCCCCAAAAAGATGATCTCTCTTGTACTTGGAGGGGAGAGAGGAGCGCATAAGTCTCTCCTTTCCCTCGCTGTGTCACTGGGCTGTTAGCCAATCAGCTCGCGGGCCGGCAGCCAATAAGGAGCCAGCCCGCGAGATATGATTGTCTCCTGTCAGCCCAGTCACAGTGAAGGAGAGATGCGGTATGCGCTCCCCTCTCCTCCCTTGGGAAACAGAAGCAGCGGCGGCAACGGGACTCGGAGTCGGAGACCCGGACTCTGCTCTCCCCAGCAGCAGCAACGGTGAGTTGTGCTGCTGCTGGGATATTATCCTCTGGCACTGTGGGGGCATATAGGTCTGGCACTGAGGAGGGCAGATGTGTGGCACTGTGGGGGCATATATGTGGCACTGTGGGGGCATATATGTGGCACTGTGGGGGCATATTTGGCATTGTGGGGGCATATGTGTGGCACTGTGGGCGCATATGTGTGGCGCTGTGGAGCATATTTGGCACTGTGGGGGCATATGTGTGGCACTATGGGGGCATATATGTGGCACCATGGGGGCATATTTGGCACTGTAGGGGCATATGTGTGGCACCGTGGGGGCATATTTGGCACTGTAGGGGCATATGTGTGGCACTGTGGGGGCATATCTGGCACTGTGGGTGCATATCTGGCACTGTGGGGGCATATCTGTGGCACTGTGGGGGCAAAGCTGTCACTGTGGGGGCATATATGTGGCACTGTGGGGGCATATATGTGGCACTGTGGGGGCATATTTGGCATTGTGGGGGCATATGTGTGGCACTGTGGGCGCATATGTGTGGCGCTGTGGAGCATATTTGGCACTGTGGGGGCATATGTGTGGCACTATGGGGGCATATATGTGGCACCGTGGGGGCATATTTGGCACTGTAGGGGCATATGTGTGGCACCGTGGGGGCATATTTGGCACTGTAGGGGCATATGTGTGGCACTGTGGGGGCATATCTGGCACTGTGGGTGCATATCTGGCACTGTGGGGGCATATCTGTGGCACTGTGGGGGCAAAGCTGTCACTGTGGGGGCATATATGGGTGGCACTGTGGGGCATAGCTCTCACTGTGGGGGCATATGTGTGGCACTGTGGGGGCATAGCTGTCACTGTGGGGGCATATATGTGTGGCACTGTGGGGACATATGTGTGGTACTGTGGGGGCATATTAGTAAACGGCATCAGTTGTGCGGCAGCGGCGCGTTGGGCATAATGTGTAATAGGCATTACGTTATGGGGAGTATTGTGTACTTGCCATCATGGTGTGCGGCGTAATATGTAATTGGCATCACGGATAAAAAAGTGTATGATTTAAGTAGCCTGTCATTGTTTGGCCTTGATCTGTGAGGCATACTAGGTAACTGTGTGGGGCTTTATATTTTTATGTCACCGTGTGGTCTTCAGCCCGCCAACTTAAGTGCGGGAGGACAATGACAATTCCTGCGGTAACCAATGTCTGGACATGCAGGTTGCAAAAGTGAGATGTAAGGTAATTGTTTTGCTGCTAGACCACGCCCTTATTTTAAGCCACACCCCCTTTTAAAATAAACCACGCCCCCTATTTCGGCGCGCGCAATTTCTTGTATTTCATGTTATGTATTTGGGGAGGGGGGGGGGAAGGGGGGGGGGCGCATTTTTATTTATTTGCCCTGGGAGCTAAATTGTCTAGAAACGGCCCTGGTGCCCAGAACCAGAGATATCAGCCTTCAAGCAGCTGGTTACTGCTCCAGCTCCACACACCTGGTATGTAGTTTTATATACTCGTTGGCAGATTGCTCTGCCTCCTGAACTCTGATCCCCTAGTGCCCAATACCATTTGGTAGGTGGGATTCTCTAGTTTTCTAGTCCCGGGAACTGGAAATATCTGCAGTCAAGCAAGCTGTCCTCCCACCAGGGCCTAATTTCAATCAAAAGACATATATTTGAAACACAGACCCAAAGGCTAGCACCCTCCTCCAGTTATTGTTATGTCAAGGTCCATATACAATATGATAAATACAACCGCCAGTAAAGGTTTATTGCCTACTACAAGCAACTCCTGTGAGTGTTATTTCTAACTGCGAGCTATAACCAGGCTGTAAGTCCCGGTATAGCTTATGCATGCTCCTTTTTATTTATTATTAACTATTATTATTATTTATTAACAGTATCTTATATAGCGCACACATATTCCGCAGCGCTGTACAGAGAATAGTTGAACACTCACATCAGTCCCTGCCCCAGTGGAGCTTACAATCTATATTCCCTACCACATGTACACACGCACAGACATTCTAGGGTTAATTTGTTGGGAGCTAATTATCTTACCAGTATATATTCGGATTGTGGGAGGAAACTGGAGTACACAGAGGAAACCCACACAAGCACGGGGAGAATATACAAACTCCGCACAGTTAAAGCCAAAGGTCAGTCAGAGGTGGCAGTAGCTCCTGCTGCTAATGGGGATCTGAATCAGGCCCATAGGCAAAGAGTGTCTGACTGCAGATGCAGAAAAAACACAGACATGGCACTGCAGAAGTTCAGTAGATAACTGACTCCTACAATGTTTTGAGGTCAAAGAAGACAAATATATTTAGATAAACACACACACACACACGTGTTGTTCAATATTCTTATAAGTTGTAAAGGTGCCCATAAACGCACCGATCCCGGCGGTGCGATACTTTTTGTACTTGCTTTTCATCGCATCGCATTGCATGCACAAGGCATGCGATGCTATGCTATTTTAGCCCAGAACGCACGCCGGGATCGGTGCGTGTATGGACACCTTAACATAGGTTTCAGTATTCAAAATAAAATGTCTGGGGTTCACCACATTTTTTAACTACAGTACAAATTGAGCGCATGTCACATGATCCATGGATTCAAATGAAACAATACCTATTGTGGATGATATGGAGTACAGTGAAGCAGCGTTAGCCCTTTGTGGTGAGAGATATAATTTATGTATATACTTCACATCCATCTTACCAACTCTGACTAGTTTCCCTCTGTATCTGGAGTCATGGCCCTTATCCTGGTCAACCCCCGTACACCTCCCCACTGCAGTCCCGGTGACAGGGAGGTCAAGGGCTATCACCACATCACATCACTTTCCACAAAAAAAAAAAAAAAATTCACAAACATTTGTAGCACGCCCTTAAGTGAGGTGGGGAGCCCGGGAATGTCAGTCTGATTTACACCTTACTTTTGTCAGCGCAGTGAGGCTGTCATGCAGTACAGGACTGACACAAGATCTGTCCTGCACGTTCCCCTCCTCCGGCCACAGCACACAGTCAGCGACAACTTCTACACAACAGGAAGCCAGCTGAGCTTCCCAAGCATCTCTCCTGCTGCAAGCTGCAGAGAGAGACACGTACAACTGGTTCTAGCCGAAGCTCACCTCACCTCCCAGTACTGCTTTGCGGTCCCGGTGCGGCTGTCAATGGGGGTATGCAGTGCAGCACTAAAGGATCGTAATAGATATGTTTTGCGGCAGCCGACGGGTGAGGGGGTGGGCCTTTAATACAGCTCTGTACAGGCAGTCGGGCCGGGACACGGAAGCTCTGGGGCCCTTCAGATCCCGGGGGCCCGTCACACTTGTCCCCTTTGACCCCCCCTGTCGCCGGGCCTGCCTCCCACCAGAAACTTATGAATAATAAGCCCACTCCACTATACACCCCTCCTCTGCGTATTTAACATCCTCTACCACCCTGGAAGTTATGTATCAGCGCCCCTTCATTCAGCCCAATGCCCCCTTCTCCCACCCCATCTCCCACCATCTGTGCAGTAAAGGTGTAATTAGTGAAAATTACTGATCCATGCCCTACATGCTGAGCGGTTGATATAATACCCTCTACCACCAGCGGGACATCAAAGCTTCCGCTCATAGCACCCCCCACCCCTACCACTGGAGGATAGGTAGGGGCCCCAATACATTGCTATGCCCAGGGGTCTACACTGCTGTTATGTATATATATATATATATATATATATATATATATATTTATATATATTTTTATATATATATTTAATATTATTATCATTTATATACATTTGGTCTATCTATAATACTTTAACTGACCCGGCATATACTGGGTCACCTAACTGTCCATCTCTGTGCTTTGCTCCGCTCCTCTGGAAACCCCCTTCTGAAAATCCTGCGTTTGCCCCTGATGTTTAACGTCCAATCTTGGTAGTTAAGTTTAAGCTAATAAGACGCAAATGGCGTAATAGAATTGCGCAGAGGACGGTCGTAATACCTTAATGGCGTAGAGATGCAATTTAGTTTTCCACAGAGATTACCATGAGATTGATTTGTAGAATAATTAATCTTGATGAATATCAAAATATTAGTCAAAATCCACTTACATATGGGAACATTATAACCAAGTCCACAAAATCTTCCCTATCAACACCGCTGGCACAACGATTTTGCAAACGGAGATATAACCCAGAAATAATAATCTTACATAGGAATCTCTGGTCTCCAAATGACAGAATCCAACGAAGAACGTTAAGGGCAGCATCCTCAGTGGATCTATTGGGCCTATATGCAAACTGGAGATGGTCGAAACCCAAGTGTCACACGTGAGATGACCCAAAACTACTCTCTCAAAACACTTCATAATTTATTATGTGAAAGCAATTCGGCGATAATCATTTAAGCCAGTTCTCTCTGTGGAATTCAGGACAGCGACAATTGTAGTAATTTTAAAACAATGTGGAAGACACAATAAACTAGTGATAAACTAAAAATTCTAGTAAAAATACCATCTAACTGCACAGCACATGTTACGTTGCCCTGGCCTGGGCACCAGGGACAATACGGGTTCCAGACGGTGAGGTAATAAGGCGTGAGCCCACAGCCGGGACCGCCGGTTAGGACGGCCACAGCGGGTCCTACACTCTCTCTGTTGAGTCCCCGAGGCAGATGGCAAACCCCTGCGGAGCTAGGCTTCACCTGTGGCCGCCGCGTTCGAAGGAGCGAGTTAAGCCCGCTCCGACCCCGATGCAGCCAGGTCTTATGTGGTGACAAGGGGTAAGCGATCGCCATGGGGAACACTCAAGAGGACAAGCTGACTACTGGACCTAACTGGAAACTGGCCCCTAACTGCCGGCACCAGGCCAAGACGGGGAGTGCGACCTAGTCGCAGACACCAGCGGATAGCAGGGAGTCCCCAAGAATACTCCAAAGGGACCGTGACTCCCAAAGCAGGGATCAGGAATAACGGTGACACTCCTGCCTAAACAGAACACTAATGACAGACGGGGGCCAGGGAACACATACAAGAAGACGGGGACAAGAATACAAAAGAAGATAACCAAGGACAGTCCCACGGAGGGGCTTAGCCACGGAGGGCCAGAGAACCAAAGGAGATAAAGACCAGAGCTCCACTGGAGCACTTACGTGACCCACGGAAGATGGAGATAGTGGGTACGCTGCAGGCTCACAGGCTGACGATGAAATACAGCAGAGGAGTCTGGTGAAGTACTGGAATGAAGGGATCCACAGGCAAACACAGCTGACAGGCTGGGAGACCAGGCAGGCTGCAATGGAGATCTGCAGCCAGGAAAACTGGGACCAAGGACCCAGGGGACCGGAAAGTGAAAGCAAATAGCACTGAGTGCATAAAGCTATAACCGGCGTCTGTGCCCAGCAGACGCCGGCTATTTATTCAAATCTCGCGCCGCCTGACTGGCGTCAGGCGCGCGCGTTGCTGGCTGCCGGGCGGAAGCTCGGGGACGTTGCCTAGCAACGCCCCGACGCTTAGCCTCCGAGCGAGGCTTGGGACGCTGCTCGGCAGCGTCCCCCGCCGCGTAAGATGACGCTGCGTCTGCAGCGTCAGATGACACTGTGCTCGCCGTCCGTCCGGGTGCAGGGACACCCGGACGGCGTGCAACAGTACCCCCCCTTAAGGAAGGGTTAACAACCCTTTCCCACCAGGTTTATCCGGGAATTGACGAAAAAAGGCCCTCCTAAGATTGGGTGAATGCAAATCTACATCGGAAACCCAGGACCTCTCTTCGGGACCAAATCCCCTCCAGTGTACCAGAAACTGCAAGGAACCTCTCACAAGTCTAGAATCGAGGATCTTTTCCATGCGGAACTCCTGTTGCCCCTGCACCATCACTGGGGCGGAGCCATTCCTCAGTCTGCGAGGAAATCTCTGTGAAAACACCACCGGCTTAAGAAGCGAAGCATGAAAGGTACTCGAAATCCTGAGGGACTTAGGTAAAGCAAGACGGAATGCTACCGGATTAACCCTCCTGACAATCCGAAAAGGCCCAATGAACCGAGGCCCTAACCTTGCTGATGGTTGGTGAAGCTTTATATTACGGGTGGATAGCCACACCCAGTCACCAACTTTGAAAGAGCAAGGCCGTCTGGATTTGTCAGAGAATACCTTCTCTCTGAAAGCAGCTTCTTTAAGGGCCAAGTGGACTTTCCTCCATACGACTTTGAGGCGAGAGGCAGCTGACAAAGAAGACCCAGAGGCATTCGGTCCCAGAGAATTAGCCCGTGGATGGAATCCGTAGACTGCAAAAAAGGGCGACGTCTTAGAGGCCGAATGATGTGCGTTGTTATACGCAAATTCGGCTAACGGCAAGAAACTAACCCAGTCATTTTGAAGTTTGGAAACAAAAATCCTCAGATATTGTTTAAGAGACTGATTAAGGCGTTCTGTTTGTCCATTGGCCTGTGGATGGAATGCGGAAGTAAGGCTGATCTTCACCTTTAAGGCAGCACAGAACATTCTCCAAAACTGAGCCACAAACTGTGGACCCCGGTCGGACACAATATCACTGGGAAATCCGTGCAGACGAAAAATGTGTTGAAGGAATAGCGTGGCCAGCTCTTCGAGGGTAACTGCCTTAAAGCCACGAAATGCGCCATCTTAGAAAATCTATCGATGACGACCCAAATGACTTGACAGTGTGATGAGACTGGAAGACCCACAATAAAATCCATGGCCAGATGGGACCAAGGCCTGCCTGGGACGGACAAAGGCAACAACTCTCCCAATGGTCGAGAACGAGGAACTTTATGTCGGGCACACTCCGGACAAGACAAGACAAAGTCCTTGCTGTCCCTGGCCATCCCTGGCCACCAGACCACTCGGGATAATAAAGCAAGGGTTTTATATACTCCTGGGTGACCCGAAATCTTAGTATCATGGCATTCTGCCAACACTCTGCGTCTCAATGAAGGAGGAACAAACAGTTTATTCTCCGGAGTTTGGGCTGGAGCTTGCCCTTGAGCTTGCCGGAGAAGACCCTCCAAGGTCTGGCTAACTCCGGCATGGATACAGGATGAAGGAATGATGGCCCCAGACTTGATCCCACCTTCTTGTTGAGGAACAAAACATCTGGAAAGGGCGTCTGCCTTAATGTTTTTTGATCCAGGGACATAAGAAATAATGAAATTAAATCTCATAAAGAAGAGTGCCCACCGGGCTTGGCGAGCGTTCAGTCTTTTGGCCTTTTCAATGTATTGTAGATTCTTATGATCGGTTAAGACCAGAATCTGATGAACAGCTCCTTCCAGCCACTGACACCATTCATCAAAGGCCCATTTGATGGCAAGTAACTCCCTGTTGCCCACATCATAATTGGACTCAGCTTGAGAAAATTTTCTGGACATGTAGGCACAGGGGTGGAATTGTGAAGACTCCGGGTCTCTCTGAGAGAGAACCGCCCCGGCCCCAACTTCGGAGGCGTCGACTTCTACCACAAATGGCAGCTCAGGGTTGGGATGTCTAAGAACTGGAGCCGAGATGAAGGCTTGCTTTAAGGTCTTGAAAGCCTGTTCTACCTGAGGAGACCATGCTGATGGATCCGCACCTTTCTTGGTCAACGCAACCAAGGGTGCCACAATTGAAGAAAAGGCATGAATGAATCGCCTATAATAATTGGCGAACCCAAGAAATCGCTGGACTGCTTTTAAATTGGTGGGTCGCACCCAATCTAAAATGGCTTGTAATTTCTTGGGGTCCATTTGGAACCCTTGTGAAGAAATTATATATCCCAAGAAAGACACCTGGGTCACCTCAAATTCGCATTTCTCTAATTTAGCGAATAACTGATTCTCGCGTAATTTTTGCAGAACCTGACGAACTTGTGTCCTATGCGAGTCCAAGTCTTGGAAAAAAAATTAAAATATCATCTATATAGACAACTACGAATTTGCCCAAGAATTCCCGAAGGACATCGTTAATAAAATCCTGAAAAACGGCTGGGGCATTGGATAACCCGAACGGCATTACCAGGTACTCATAGTGCCCCGTCTGAGTACTGAATGCCGTTTTCCACTCGTCCCCTTCCAGGATTCTTATGAGGTTATAAGCCCCCCTAAGGTCAATTTTAGAAAAAATGGTAGCGGAACGTAGTTGGTCAAACAGAACCGTAATTAAAGGAAGGGGATAGGTGTTTTTCACCGTAATTTTATTAAGGGCATGGAAATCTATGCACGGCCTCAAAGAACCATCCTTCTTTTCCACAAAGAAGAAGCCGGCGCTGAGCGGAGATTTAGAGGGCCGGATAAACCCCTTGGACAAACTTTCTTGGATGTAGTCATCCATGGCCTTTGTCTCCGGGAGAGACAATGCATAAAGTCTACTCTTGGGCAATGGCGCGTTGGGGACCAATTGTATGGCACAGTCGTATGGCCGATGTGGAGGTAAACTGTCGGCCTTACCCTTAGAAAACACGTCTGCGTAATCCCGGTAGGGAATGGGAATCCCCGCTAAAGAGGTGGATTTCACAGGGAGCGAAATATGAAGGCACTTCTGCTGACAATTGGGGTTCCACTGGGTAATCTCCCCAAGGCGCCAATCAATGATGGGATTGTGTTTTCTCAACCAGGGGAAACCCAACACGATGGGTACCGAAGGACATGAGGTTAACAAGAAAGTGATCTCCTCCTGGTGAAATAGACCAATGGTCAACTGTATGGGTGGAGTCTGAAAAGTAACGGCCCCATTGGACAGAACCCCACCATCTAAGCCCCGTAAGGTAATGGGGATAGGTAGCTGGAGTTGCGGAATCCCCAAGCTCTGGGCGAGGAAAGAGTCCAAGAAATTACCAGCCGCGCCGCTGTCAATAAATACTGACCCCGAGAAATTACCCCCTTGAAAGGAAATATGCCCCGGGATAAGTAATGAATCTAGAGAGGAAAAGAGCTGGAGGCCAAAGTGAACCCTCTCTTTGTTCACTTGGCCCGGCCTTTTACTGGCCTATTGGGGCAATTTCTCAAGATGTGACCTTTACAGCCACAGTATAAACACAGACCTGAACTTAATCGACGAGCCCTTTCTTCCGGGGAAATGCGAGCTGCCCCAAGTTGCATGGGCTCCTCACTTTCCTCAGGGGTCATCGGAACATAGGGAACCACCCGAGAGAGCGATCCCCGCTCCGACCTCCGCTCACGGAGGCGACGGTCAATTCTAATGGCTAATTCCATTAACTTGTCCAATGTTTTAGGTGCCGGGTATTGGATGAGGCAATCCTTGATCTCATCGGAAAGACCACAACGAAACTGACTGCGTAATGCAGGGTCGTTCCACCCGCAATCATTCGCCCATCGGCGGAACTCGGTACAATAAACCTCGGCTGGGTCTTTCCCTTGCCTAAGGGCTCTAAGATGGGTCTCTGCTGAGGCTTCGTGGTCCGGATCATCATACAACAACCCTAGGGAACTAAAGAAGCTGTCTACGGAAGCCAGGGCTGGGCTGTCCGAAGGCAATCCAAAGGCCCAGGTCTGGGGGTCACCCTGGAGCAACGAGATAACTAGTCCAATACGCTGGGCCTCGGATGAGAAGGAGCGTGTTTTGAGCCGAAAATACAACTTGCAACTCTCACGAAAATTAAAGAAGGTTTTGCGGTCTCCAGAGAACCGATCAGGCAAGTTCATTTTGGGATCTGAGCCCCCTGAGTCTGGAGGTCGCGACCTCTGCTCTTGGGACGCTACCTTCAAGGACAATTCCCGGACCATCTGAGTAAGCCCTTGAAGCTGATCAGAAAACGTCTGCGAAGGGGTACTCATAATATCAAACGACACAAATAACTACCCCTCCAAGTATTTAACAGGGGAGACCTGTCTTTATTCTGGCCGGTTATAATGTTACGTTGCCCTGGCCTGGGCACCAGGGACAATACGGGTTCCAGACGGTGAGGTAATAAGGCGTGAGCCCACAGCCGGGACCGCCGGTTAGGACGGCCACAGCGGGTCCTACACTCTCTCTGTTGAGTCCCCGAGGCAGATGGCAAACCCCTGCGGAGCTAGGCTTCACCTGTGGCCGCCGCGTTCGAAGGAGCGAGTTAAGCCCGCTCCGACCCCGATGCAGCCAGGTCTTATGTGGTGACAAGGGGTAAGCGATCGCCACGGGGAACACTCAAGAGGACAAGCTGACTACTGGACCTAACTGGAAACTGGCCCCTAACTGCCGGCACCAGGCCAAGACGGGGAGTGCGACCTAGTCGCAGACACCAGCGGATAGCAGGGAGTCCCCAAGAATACTCCAAAGGGACCGTGACTCCCAAAGCAGGGATCAGGAATAACGGTGACACTCCTGCCTAAACAGAACACTAATGACAGACGGGGGCCAGGGAACACATACAAGAAGACGGGGACAAGAATACAAAAGAAGATAACCAAGGACAGTCCCACGGAGGGGCTTAGCCACGGAGGGCCAGAGAACCAAAGGAGATAAAGACCAGAGCTCCACTGGAGCACTTACGTGACCCACGGAAGATGGAGATAGTGGGTACGCTGCAGGCTCACAGGCTGACGATGAAATACAGCAGAGGAGTCTGGTGAAGTACTGGAATGAAGGGATCCACAGGCAAACACAGCTGACAGGCTGGGAGACCAGGCAGGCTGCAATGGAGATCTGCAGCCAGGAAAACTGGGACCAAGGACCCAGGGGACCGGAAAGTGAAAGCAAATAGCACTGAGTGCATAAAGCTATAACCGGCGTCTGTGCCCAGCAGACGCCGGCTATTTATTCAAATCTCGCGCCGGGCGGAAGCTCGGGGACGTTGCCTAGCAACGCCCCGACGCTTAGCCTCCGAGCGAGGCTTGGGACGCTGCTCGGCAGCGCCCCCCCGCCGCGTCAGATGACGCTGCGTCTGCAGCGTCAGATGACACTGTGCTCGCCGTCCGTCCGGGTGCAGGGACACCCGGACGGCGTGCAACAGCACAAGTGTGTAAACCTCTGCCAGGAATACAATCTGAACCAGGGGCTTTCCTAACATTAGTTTGCCATAAACACAGTCTGACTACTGACTCAGATCATTTCAAAGGGATATCTGATGGCGGAACACAAATTTTAACTACAGGGGACAAATTCCCTTCCTCAAACCTGGAATAGCATTTGTTAAACTCACCTGCAGAAGGATCATTAATCTTATAACCCCCTTTTATTGGCACCTCCGTAGTCCGTTATATACTCGATCCATTGCCACATTGACCTCCCACATTGAGATTCCGCAATGTGACTTTCAATTATTTATGTAAATTTCTCAATAAGCCTCCTTAGCCATTTGAATGACCCTATTCAGGTTAACAACTAGTAATCTTAAATGCTACACTGTATTGGATCTAAATGCCCTATCCATACATTTTAACAGGGAACGGACCTCACTGTTATCTATGGCTTCTCAATAATCATATCACTTTTTCCATAGTCATACTTTCTATAAAAAATGTAAGGTCATCAAAACCATAGGTTCTAACAAATCTACATTTGTGTTCTAGTCCAGCATTGCCTCCATCACTAACAATCAGTGCATTCTAAGTAACCCTGCAAACTTAGAGCTCCATCAGGCCAGACTGTAACATTTCTAATAAATGGCCTAGATGTGATGTTATATGGATATAAACAGTATAAAACCATTTGCTTTATTTACATTCAAAATGTTTATGTGAGAACTCATAGAAAGCATATTATTAGATCAGATAGTGGATTTTACTTGCAAACACAGGACTTTTAGAGGGGGGTTTCCAAATGTAATAAAAAATCTCCCACTTTGCAGCACATTGGAGTAAATCTGGGAGTCTGGGGGAGTGGAAACAGCCCTGAAAATTGGTCTTTTTATTCTCTGGATACAGTCTGGAATACAGTATTAATATTTGACAGTTCCAATGGTCTATATATATATATATATATATATATATATATATATATATATATATATATATATATATACAGTGGTCGAAGTGGAAATTTTGAAGTGGGGGTATGGAAAAGTAAAGAGTGAATATAGTGCGCACCTTCGGACACCCCCCTGTCCATTAACGTCCCCTGTCAGACTGCCCCGTTGTACAGGGGTATTACAAAAGCACAATATGCACTGCTGAGTGATCAGAGAGCATCCTGAGGGGGGAAAAAAAAGTTTTTTTTTTTATCTTCAGATTAAAGTGGCGGTATGGCATACCCCCGTATACCGCCCCACTTCGACCACTGTATATATATATATATATATATATATATATAAGCTCTTTCAAACATTTGAATGTTAAACATATAATAAATACATACTCAAGCACAATAGAACCGGTACCGCACTTTCTAAGCTCACAGTCTCCCACCTCATGGTAAGGCTCCTGTCTCTTCCTCCTGGTAGCTACAGTACTCTCTGGTCCATTGCAGTGTTTGAGGGCTCAGATCCACACATACAGTAAATGTGGTAGAATATGCTGGTACACTAGGCATGTGCAGCAGCTCTGCTCCGTCCCTTACACTGCATGATGTGGTGGCAGCTCTGTTGATCATATTATGTACCAGTGCTAGTGCTATCATAATTTACGTGACTTGCATTTCCCTATGGATTTTACCATAAAATATTTATTGAATAAACACAGAATAATATAGGTAGATAGTTTTTAATATGTTCACACTTTGGGGGAAATTTGTAAAAAATAGGTGTATTTGTATCCAGAAATACACTTATTTTTGACATTTACTATCCCGAAAATACAGCAATTCGTATTCGTATTGATAGCACATCAATACGAATACGAATTGCCGTATTTTAGGGATAGTAAATGTCAAAAATAAGTGTATTTCTGGATACAAATACACCTATTTTTTTTACAAATTTCCTTTAGTAAATTTCCCCCTTTGTGTCAATTTCACATTTTTTTTTTTATATTTCACTGGCCCATTTTAAGGAATTCAGTAAATGTTATGCTTTAATTATATATATATATATATATATATATATATATATATATATATATATATATATATATATATATATATACTCACTTACAAATTTGTGGGTTTTCATGACATTTCTGATTTAACCTAAACAGTTCACAAGTGCCTCTTTTCGGACCACTTATGAGCCCCACACATTCAGGCATTTTCTGAGCGATATTCCTTAATCACTCAAAAATGCCTGAAAATGCATTTAAATCGTGATGTGTGTAGACCACACAGCAGTCTGAATCAAGCAGCAATCAATAACCTGCATGTGGCTTCACGTGGGGGGCACCAAATCAAATCTATGTGGAGCCAACATCAATATAGGCAGCATTAATACATCACTACAACTGGATGGAAGCCATTGGTTTAAAACTCTTTGAAAAAGCTCCTGTTGAGCAAAACGCGTGGACGCCAAGTACTGGCCGACACAATTAGTTGGGACATATGTAAAGAGCAGCAGGCACCAGTGTGGCATGCTTGGGGACACAGCACTTTCTTTTGGGGTTGAGTTGGATTGGCACAGGTAAGGAATGGTGTGTTAAGTTGAATTATTTAACCAACATGTGTGCCGTTGCTCAGTTGTAAGATTCAACGGCAAGGGCTAACGGTTGGTGGTGCTCCCAAAAGGAGTTCAAATGTTGAACTAGAAAGGAAAGTCTGGAGATGACTTAAAGGGAACCCGACAAGGTTTTTTGGGGCACACTTGTAACTGATAATGTATGTTTGATATGGTGTCTATTAATTAAAACGTAACTTTTAATCTTAGAAAACACTTAAAATACAGATTTGGCATAAGAGGGGGAATACATTTGCTGAAAAACTTCAGAATTGTTAAATTAATTCTTCCTCCTCCGAGCAATAAATCAAAATTATACTGACTATGTCAGGTACTTATTTGCAAATAAACTTCGTGAAAATTAATCACTCATATAGCTATTTCTTGGCATGACAATTCTAGAAGACAATGATTGTGACAGTTGATTGTCATCAAAGTATGAAATAGCAGTTCTGATGGCGCAGGACACACCACCCCTCAGTAGTCAAATGAAATTAATTAAATAAGGTGTCAGAAAAGGGAGAAAAGAAATAGAGTCACTGCATGACAAGAGGAAAGCAGGGTAAGAGGAAAAAGGTATGTAGATAGAGAGTCACTCTCACAGCTGTTGGCCTCTGCTGTTATGAAAGGTTACGGCACCGACTATTCCCTGTTAGTTCCCCAGACAGGTACTTGGCCGGCCCTTCACTGCTTAGCTTCTGGGTTCAGATGGTACCAGGCGATCCAGTGAGGTATGGCTGTTGAATAATAATGAGAGAGCCCGGCTGATGGAAAATGAGCTCAAGTGTGCTTCTGCTGTTGGTCCTGCGGCAAAATAAATCTCCCTGTTACCATCGGGCCTTGCAGGGTGAAGATTAGCAGGAGGGCCAATGAGAGAGTCACTAAAACGAGATAGTGGGTGATCAGAAAAGAGGGAGAAAAGTGGTGCCTAAGCCCGACTTCTGCTGTCCCCAATCTTACAATGTATAGGATTGGGGATGAGAGAGAGGGGGGTGAGGCGATCCTCCCTGGAGTGGAAACAGCAGGGCAGTTTGACCTGGATAGAGAATGAGAATGGGTGACAGATCATTAGATATCTGAATGTCAAGGTGGGGGGGTGCCTGATGAGAGTAAAATAAGATGGTGAATGTACCCTCAGTCCAGAAAACTGGCTAGTGTTCTAGGTGTCAGGATTTAGGTTGGTCTGATCACCCAGTTCACCCCGGGGTTTGTTAAGGAACTGTTTAGTGAACAAGGGAAACAGTGACAGATTCTGACATTTAGCCAAATTGGCAGATTCTTGTCGCTGTGGTGTTTCAGGTATGTGTCATGGAGTAATACAAATATGGCACCAATCTCCTGTTAGTGTTACATATGATGCCACCTGCATGCAGCTTTTTTTCTACGTTTAAATAGTGTTAGTAGCGTCTATCAATAAACAAGCTGAATGTGGTCAGGGTTGGCAGAAATCTCCTAACAACAAAACTTCCGGTACTTGGTAGTCATAAGATACGACCTGGTTGTAAGTCAAATCAGCAGGTCAAAGTGCATACAAGGTATACTAGGCAGTAAAAATACCCGGACTGTGCTTATAATGACAGATTTGTAAATTGGATCTGACAGGTCCTGGCCGTAAGCCAGATCAGCAGGTCATAGTGTGTATGCAGTACAGCACAATTAGTGATGCGATATCATCTGTAAATCTTCTAAACATAAACAATAAAGCAAAACATTCAGGTAATCCTGTTAGGGTTATGTTATTTAGCATATGTAAATACTACGCATGGAGCAGCATAATAAGTGATGCAATCTCATCTGTAAGTCCTCTAACCAAAAAAATGAGGCAAAAGGTTCAGGTAATCCTGTTAGAGCTACGTTAATCAACATATGCACATACTGAACGTAGAACAGTGTTTAGTAGAAGGGCTCTGGGGTATAAGCGCTGCTGGTCAATAAATAGTACAAATGGCGCTACTACATGAGTGCGTACTGTACCCAGAGCTATGTTTGATGGGCCGGCTCTGGCGTGTAAGTGCTGCTGTCCCGAAAGTTGGTTGCAGGCGCAGCCTGCTTTACCTTGCTGCCCAGATGCAGCGAAGAGGGAAGGCGGGAGACAGCCAGACGCCGGAGCGGGGTGTCCGTGGAGGACACGGTCTGCGGGTATCCTGAGGGAGGTGTGTCCTGCGCGTCAGAGGACACGTGTTTCGCAGTTAAGCTTGTTCACTGACGCGTGGAGGACAAGGGGGGATGCCCTTTTTATGACGGAGACGCCAGCCAACTGGGAAAGGCACCATTGATTGACACAGAGAATAGCCAATCAAAACAGGCCCAGGGACGTACCTCTCAGCTGCGGAGGCTTGCTGGAGTATAGGTCCCGTGGACTAGACTGCAAACGTCAGGCTGTTCTGACGGTTGTAAATTAATCTGGTATGCAAATGTCGGAGAGCAAACGTCAGGCTGTTCTGACGTTTGTGTAGTAATCTGGTATGATCCATGGTGTGTGCAGTCGGGAGCATGGTGCTGTGGGAAGACGGCATACTTAAATAGTCACATCCCATATGATTGTAGAAAGGAGGAGCTACACGGCTGCCCTTGTGGTGTTGATGTTTCAATGTATGATGGATTGTTGATAGTGCGGCGTGTATTAGTGATGTGCATTCCATTTTTAGCCACATACCTAGTTTAATGGCAGTTATACTGTGGACATTTAGTAGTATAGCGGCAGAAGTAATTTGACGGCAGAAATAATGCCATAATGGTGGGCCGGCGATTGGGGGTATACGATTGGGAAGACTGGTTGTCGTTTGGGAGGGGGGGATTAGGGGGGATGTCTGGGACTGTATATCTCAGGATCACAGCATACATGGGGTCCTAGTATTGGTACTGTGGTGGGATGGAAGATTAATAATGGGAAAGTGTATATATCTGCTGGACCAATTGATTGGTGTTAGCAACATAGGGTTATGCAAGTTAGAAAAAATTACAATAATGATTAATTGTTTGATCGATGTCCTTGTAGGAGGATAGATTGTTAGCTTTGACTTCTATGGGGCAGGAAAAATGACTGGATGGCTGGTATAATTGAACAGTTTGGTGACCAAGCTGCATCACGGGGGGATAGGGAGGGGAGGCGTAGTGATGTGAACGCCAGATGTGGCAACTTCGGATGTTGCTAAGTGTGTTCAGGGAAAGCAATGGAGGGAGGCATAGAGACGAGGATAGTTATTTTAGGTCCCATGTCCCTGGGATACATCTTCCTGCTGGGGGTAAAGAATAAAGTTAGAGAAAAAACACGTTAGTTACATTAAACTACAGACTGTTACTGTTGAGTTCAACCCTTAGTATAAGAGGTACACTAGATGGTGTTTAAAGTTGCCATGTGAACATTAGCGTGATTAAACATGAAAAAATGCTGGAAGAAATGTCTCAAAGAACCATTAGTAGGGTGATTATACATGATATGCATGCTATGGTAGGGATATAAAGGACAATCATTGGCACATGAGATTACTGGATACAGCTGTTAATTGGAGTATAATGCTGAAGGCAGTGTCTCAAAAAACCTTGAAATTGTACATGCTATACATGCTATGGATGGGGGAGAGGAATGGTGAGTGGGGTAGGGTTAATTGGGTTGTTTTGGTGAAAAATGAGGGGGATTTGATGGAAGATTTAGTGCAGGAATGCACTGAAGTTGATACCCTCATTAAGGCCGTTTGGTGCAAGGGTCATTAGTTGAAAAATCCACCAACTTTCTCTTCTCAAAAGTGCGTTGTTGATATCTCCACCTCTTCTGCCCAGGTGAATTTGTTCCAGTCCAAAAAAAGAGAGAGTATCAGTATTGGAGTTATGGGCTTGTTGGAAATGACGGGCAACTGTAGTGATGGTTTTAAATTTCTTCCGGTCGTTTGCAGCATTCCTTACATTGCTTATATGCTCCAAGATTCTCTGCTTCAGGGGTCTTGATGTCATCCCTACGTATTTAATTTGACAGGGGCAGGTGATGCAGTAAATCATGTTGGGGCATTTACAGTTGTAGAATCCCCAAATGTTTATGGTGTCTCCATATCTGTCTTTTATGGTGGTGATGTTGGTGACGTGAGTACATGCTTTGCACCCTCCACAGGGATAACTCCCCGTGGTCGTAGGTTTACTCGGCTGTCTGGCTACATAGTGACTGTGGACCAGGTTATCCCTTAGGTTGGGGGCCCGTCACCAACTCATGTCTACTTTCTTGTTGAGATTGGTTGCTAGGTCGTCATCTGATAATAACACATGCCAGTGTCTTTGGATGATGTTTGTGATATCTTTCCACTCATTGCAGAAGTCACCCACCATCCTTATGGTTTTGGTAACTTTAGGGTTGGTTCTGGTACGGAATAGCATCTCATCCCTTTCGATGGATTGGGTGTCTCTCTTGGCTTTCTTGATGGTCCTTTTCGAGTAGCCCCGTTCTTGTAACCTGATGGAGAGGTCTTTACATTTATCTTCGTACACAGCGTCTTCTGAGCAGTTACGGCGTAGTCGCAAAAATTCTCCTTTTGGGAGGTTGGTCTTTGTGGGTGGAAAGTGGGCACTGGTGTTATGCAGCAAACTGTTCGTTGAAGTCGATTTCATGTATATTTCTGTTGATAGGATGTTGTTGCTTCCCCGATAGATGCGAAGGTCAAGGAAAGTGATGCTGTCTTTGCTCCATTCAAAGGTAAATTTAAGGTTCAGGTTGTTGGTGTTAAGTTTTTGGATGAAGTCTGTTAAGTGTTGATGGGTACCCTTCCAAATAATCAGAATATCATCAATATAGCGCATCCAGCTGTGTATACAATCAGTGTCCGTTTCTTCCTGGAAAACTAATTCCCTTTCCCACCAGCCAAGGAAGAGGTTGGCGTAGGTGGGGGCATATGCTGCTCCCATCGCTGTCCCTCTTCCCTGGATATAGTAGTGATTATTGAAGACAAAATAGTTTTTGCGTAAGACAAAGTCTAATAGATCAAGGAGAAAATCGTGGAATTCGGTGGTGCCTTCCATTTCCATAAAGTATTTGACAGCCTGTATTCCAAGATCGTGTTTTATGCAGTTATACAGGGATTCCACATCTAGGGATACTAAGAGGTGGTCATCCTCCAGTTGGACATCATGGAGTTTTCTTAAGACATCAGAGGTGTCCTTGGTATAGGATGGTAGGCTTGTGACGTGGTGACGGAGGTGGACGTCTAGGAAGGTGCATGCGTTTTCATTCAAGGATCCGTTGCCGGAGACAATGGGTCTCCCTGGTGGTTCTTTGAGGTTTTTATGCACCTTAGGTAGTAAATAAAAGGTGGCTACTCTAGGGTTTGGGTTTTGAGAAACAGATGTTCAGATTTTGTGATGATCCCTTTTGAGAGCTCCATTGATTATTCTGTCGTATGCTGTTTGGAAGTTGGTTGTGGGGTCAAATAGGGTTTTGGAATAACATGATTCATCATCCAATTGTTTATGTACCTCTTTGAGATACATTTGGGTCGGCCATAGCACGATGTTACCACCCTTATCAGAAGGTTTGATTAGTACGTCCTGCCATTCTTGGATTTCCTTGATGGCTTTGATTTCAGAATGTGTGAGGTTGGTGTTAGGTCTGTATTTCCTCTTTTTGTGGTGGAGGTTGTCCAGGTCACGGGATACCAGTTTCGTGAAGATTTTAACTTCAGGACAGATGGTATCATTGGGAAAAAAGGTTGATTTTTTCTTGCATATAAACCTGTTGGAGGGTGTCGGGTCATCATTGTTTTGTAGTTCCTCTAGGTCTTGGATGGCCTGTAGTTCTCTTGTTGACCATTCAGTAGAGGTGCCCTCTGTCCTGTCCTTGTCGCATTGAGCATGGAACTTGGCAAGTAGTAACTTCCTTCCAAAAAGGTTTATGTTGGTTTCCCATTTGAAACGGTTAAAGGTTTTTGATGGGGAGAAAGAGAGGCCCTTTTCCAGGACTCCAATTTGAGTGGGGGTTAGGTTGTGTTCCGAGAGATTGATGATCTGAAGCTTCATTGTCTGTAAGTCTGTGGTTGTCTGTTCCTTTGGGATTGTCTGCTCGGTTGTCTGGGCTCCCATCTCGACCAATCTCTTCTTCTGTTTCTTCCTCCCTCTTCTCGTCTTCCTCTTCCTCTGTATTGGCCTCTCCCGTTTCCAAAATCTAAAAAATCTTCCGAACCTCTGATGTTGGTGTTGGCGTATGCGCTGTAGCTGTTCTCATCCGCGCTAGAGTATTCTGATGGCGATGGTGTGCCTCTTGGTCCGTAACTTGTGTCTTTCCTCTGTGTTCTTTGGAATCTTGCCCAATTGAAAATTCTGCCAGATGAGAAATCCTGTTGGTCCCTGAGAAACTTGCTTCTCTTGCGCTCTATTATGGTTTCTTCGTATTTCTCTAGGTCTTTTTTATTTTTTTCAAAGTTGTTCTGGAAAACTGGATCAGTCTCCCACTTTTCTAATTTCTTCCCCAGTGCCTCGATTTTCTGAGTGCACTCTTCCAATATAAGATGGTTATGACGTATTAGGATTGACATCAATTTCTGTGAGCATTTGAGTAAGCTCGCTTCCCATTCTTTCCTAAGATTTTCAGTATGTAGGTCAAAAGCTGGGAAGGTTTTAGGTCTGAGGCCTCTTGGTGTTATTTTCTGTTTACAATAGTTCTCGAGACTCGAGAGATCCCAGCTTGATCTGTTTTGTTTCTGTAGGATTTTTTTAAGCGTGGTTAGGTCCCAGCTTTGGTCTCCTTCTATCCGGGTTGTTTGGGTAGGAAAAACTGAATCAAAGTTGCTGTTTTTGTGTTTGCTAATTAGTTCATTTCGTAGGTTAAATGTTGACATAATTTGTTGTCAACTTTTGTTCTCAGTGGAGTTTTCTTGATTCCGGTTGGCTGTTGTCTGCGAGTAGTGTTTTGGTCTAGTCAATTGGTTGTTAGTGATATTACCGTGCTCAATCCCAGAATCTGAGACAGACCTCAGTAGGATATCAACTTCTTTTGGGGTTGAGTTGGATTGGCACAGGTAAGGAATGGTGTGTTAAGTTGAATTATTTAACCAACATGTGTGCCGTTGCTCAGTTGTAAGATTCAACGGCAAGGGCTAACGGTTGGTGGTGCCTGGCCCTTTGCCAGGCACCACAAGCTAGTGGGAGAAACAGGGTAGCACATTTCCTTTACTAGAGGCTGAGTACCATCACTTCGCTGCACAGCAGGATAGTCGAAATCTCACGACAGGTACTATATTGCACACATCTCATGTGTGGCATCATTGCTCAGTGCCCGGTACTCATTTTGGGTTATTAAGAAATTCCATCGTATTGCTACCTTGGACTTAATCAAGAACAACATCTATAGTATTTGTTATTCCAAGGCAGACTGAGCTTCGTTACACCATGTTTACTCTTCTGAATATTTTTTCATTAAATAGCAAACATCAATATATATGATCATATTGCATGTTGACCTGCTTTTAAGATATTGATCATTCTGTTTTTTTATGTAAATATATATTTTATTTAGGTGGCCACCTGCTATTATAAGTACTAAGTGATTTTTAATCAATTTGAAATTGTATGATATAACTCCCATGTCTTTTTAATTCAGATCCATATATACACATGTTCTGATTAGCGCAGGCCCCATTCAAACATTTTTTGGAATTCCCAGTATTGGGTTTGACAGCATTCCCAATACCTATAGGTGTGTCCACATAGACACACATAGGAGTCTGCTGCTCTTTTGTAAAGAATAGTTTATTACTATTTTGTTCATGTAATTTCTATTACATACTTTTATTAGTTTTATTTTTAGAATTGCATCTGAGAATGACGTGCAAATGAAATTTTGGAGAGCATGTTCCAGGAATCATAGTGTGAGTAAATGTTTTACAACCAGCGTTTGGTTTTTATTTAATAGAATTTAAGACCACTCTAGGGTCTATTGCCAATGTTGGGATGGGTAGTTATTTTATAAAGGGGGGGGGGGGGTAGGATGATTTCTGAGCAGTTTTGTGCAGAGATAAAATTGTCAATTAAGCTGTAAAGACTGCAGAGAGGCATGTAGAGCACTACTACATAATTTTACAGTCCAATATATCTTAATTCTAATTTTGCATTTCTCATCTGCATTTCTACAGTGTTATTTGGAGAATTTCCAGAGTGCAGTAACAGATAATAGCAATGATGACCATGTCACAAAATCAGTGAAGAGAATCGTTGGTGTCTATGAAGTCATTTATACTTTTAACTTTAGCAGTCTGCACATAATGTTCTTTACACTAATTAGCTTTTGACGACTTCTCGTGGTTTTGGCTTGAAAGGTATAACTGAGTCTTTCATTATTTTAATGCGTTCTGCTAAACTGGTTTTATAACTTCTGGTGGTTCTGCCAGCAGGATTGTCAAAACTCATATTTCCTTTTGATTTATATTTTTAAAAATAAAACATTGGTATCCCACAAATTTGATGTGAGACTAAACTAAATATACTCTGCAAGTCAGTGACATCATTATGTATATACAGATGGAGTCCCTCTCATTCAATGCCGGTGCTGGCGAGCGAGCGCTGGCTGAGAGGGCTCCAATAATCTCACACGCACGCACGTTCCATGGCTGGGCGGGGGGGACCCTGCCCGTCTCCGCTTCAGGGAGACGGACAGGTTTAGGGGGTTGGGGGGTGCGGGGGGCTGCGGCGACCATTGGGAGAGGTGGCAGGGACCGATTGGGATCTCCATCGGAACGGGGTGTGCAAGCGGTCTCGTGCACGCATGCTCCCTTCCAACGGATGGCAGGGACTGGCGGCTGGCGGGGGCTGGCGATTCTAACGCCAGCCCCACAAGCATGAGGCTGGCTCCATCTGTACATTACTATACAGCAGGTTCCAGTATATAAATGCTATTTCCAATACAGTTTTTGCTAGTGAATTTTAATTTTTGATACTGTTTCAATAAATACTGTGTAGGGAATGATTCACCTTTGTGTTATTACTTACTACCAGCATCTCATGTTGCATTACACATGTTAAAGGCTACACCTTGCCTTGTGGGTGTGCAAATTATAGGAATTAAAAAGTACTTAGGCTATCAATCATGAAATCTATTGGCTCATTTTTTTTAGGGTATGGCAGTAGATTTGTACAGTATATAAGTAGCATCTTTGCGTCGCTGGTTTATCTGTCTTTGTGACCTTACTTCCCACAGGCAAACTACTTGAACACAGAGGAACCATGTCAGGAAAGGGTGCAGCAGCGCAATGCAAGGATCGTAAGTTTCTTCTTAAAGAAGATTTATTTGTCTAGACTTTATCTTTGTTAATAAGCATTGCTAAGACAGGCAATATTCACTGTTCCTGTAATCAAATGTAAAATAACTTTGTGCGTCCTTATAGATGCAATGGGATATTATATTCTAACCTTTTATTATGTAATCATGTTGTAATACAGAGTTGAAGATTATATTAAAGATAAACAATTGAATGATCGTTATTTTATTAAATAATCTTGCTTGATATAAATGCATATTATCTCCTTTCAGCATGTGCACCAGCACCAGTATGCCAGGACCCATGCGCCCCACCACCAGCTCCAAAATGCCAAGGTATGCATATAAGCTTTAATGAGTACCTGTCACTTATAAGTTGCATGTAGATTGTTCTTTAGAATGTTCCCCCATATTCAAGTCTACACATAAATCTAGTGGTTGTATGCCAGGATCTGGCTTCCGAATGCCACCTCTAAGCCAAGGCAATAATGAATACATTGTATTTGGCTGGCAACACCTAGCTTTAGAAGTGCTCATTTGAGACAGGGTTTACCATATAATTAAAACACTTTATTATTTATTAACTTAAGATTAATGTTAAATATGAGGTCAATATTATAACATGCTTTACAGTATGCAGAATATTTTAAATAGATTGACTTGCTGCTGTGACAAAGTGGTATACAGTTTATGTATCAGCAGTTCTAGGTAGAACTTATCTAGCACAGTCTATAAAATGATATGGAGCCAGATGCACTAAGCTTCAAAAGTGATAAAATGGAGAGTGATAAACAACCAGCCAATCAGCTCCTACCTGCCATGTCCCAGACTGTGTTTGAAAAATGTCAGGCAGGAGCTGATTGGTTGGTTGTTTAACACTCTCCATTTTATCACTTTTGAAGCTTAGTGCATCTTGACCTAGGACTGAAGCTGATTGGTTACTACACTTTATCTCTCTCAAAGGTTTGACAAAGAGGGGGTGAAATTACTAAGATGTGAGTTCTATTGAAGATGGGATGTTGCCCATAGCAACAAATCAGAGTATATCTATTATTTTCTAGATGGTGCTAAATAAATCAGAAGTAGAATTTACTTGGTTGCTATGGGCAACAGCCCATCTACAATAGAACCCCCATCTTAGTATATTTACCCCCAGAGTGTTAGAGTGGTTTTTACTTTACACGTGTGTTTAATAAGCTGGAAATATACTATCAGTATCATACACTGTAATATTAAGAATTAGAACAACAAATACTACATTTTAAGATTTCAAACATGAGGGCAGAGAAAAGATTGGACGTGGGGACGTTGCTAATAGCAACTATAAGTTTACACATGTATTTGATAAATGCTAGCTTAAAGCTAATTGGTTGGTATCGTCACAATAGTATGTATAACATATTGGATTAGCTGTAAATATTAGCTTGAAATAAAAGCTAGAACATTCAAGTGTAAAAGTCATTATTAATCTACACCAGCTCTTCAATACTTTAATCTTATAGACAGAAAAAACAAGACAGCAGTGACGTCAATGCTACATTTACTAAAAAGAGTCTATGTTTATTTCTTTACTAGACCCATGTGCTCCAGTAGTTGATCCATGCCAGCAACAAGGCAAAGGCCAAGACCAAGGATCCCACCATCACCATCACCACCACCACAAAGAGACACACGGGGGTGGAGTCAAGAAGTAAAGGCCATGGAAACATCCATCCACACTACTTGCCATTATAATGTTACAAATGGAATGGGATACACTGTTACTGTCGATCCCTTTATCTATATTGATGAGAAAAAATTAACACATCTTGAAATATTCTATTTCACTTATTAAATGCCTTCTTCTGGTTAACTTATCTGTGTGTCTGTGGTGCTATAATTTACATATCAAGGCTTTAAGTTCTATGATTACCTAGAAGGGGTAAGCAATAGCGAAAATCAATGTAAGAAATGAAATAGATTGATAAATGTCATATATTAATCATCCCCAACAGGTTGCAGATAATTATTTTGTTATTATTTGTTTCCTCATTTTTTTAATTTTATATATGAGATATTTATTTACATATAATATATACATTTTTAAGCATTGGCTCAGTAATGTAAAACAGATGTCACATAGTTGGATTAGGAGTGATGGCGGCAGATAAATAATTGTCTAGAGGGGGCTCAATGTAAATTTGGACATGATCTAGTATACAGTAGCATAGGCGCCGACACCGTGGGTGCTCCGGAGCCCGAGCACCCATGGAAGGTGAGCAGCACCCACAGGCCATGGCCGGAGCTCACCGACGGGGATCCTGGCAGCACCGCAGCGGGGTCCCAGCAGTGGATATGAGGTCAGCAGCGGTGGTCCCTGCGGCGGATGTGAACTAGTAGCGGTATTAATACCGCTGCTAGTTCCCATCTTCCGCAGGGACGCCCGCTGCTGGCGGCATATCCGCTGCTGGGACCCAGCTGCGGCGCTGCCAGGACCCCCCTGCGGCTCTGCCAGGATCCCCTGTCTACCTCCATCCAGGACTGGGGGGGGGGCACCCACGAGCACCGACCGGCAAAAACGTAAGCCGGCACCCCTGTACAGTAGTTCTTTATTTTGTTTTAGCTTAGATCAGGCTAGTAACTCTAAAACTTATCATTTTCATGTGTCCTGGTCATTCTAGAACATTGGGTGTGGTATAGCTTACAGACAATGTCTAGTCAGACATAGACATGCATTAGTCAGATATTGACAAAAGTTAGACATGCATTAGTCAGACTATGTAACTATGTAAGTCAAATTTTGACATGAAAAATCAATATGTGTACATGGACACTGTGTGGTTATGGTGTATTAGATCTACAGTACAATGTCTAGGTCTACAATCATATGGTGCACCACTAATGGTCGACTGTCAAATGGTCGACAGGGTCAAAAGGTCGAAAGGGTCCAAAGGTCGACAATTAAAAGGTTGACAGGGTCAAAAGGTCGAAAGGGTCCAAAGGTGAACAAACAAAAGGTCGACAGGGTACAATGTTCAACAGTGAAAAGGTTGACAGGGTGAAAAGGTCGACAGGGTCCAAAGGTCGACAGTAAAAAAGGTCGACAGGGTCCAAATGTTGACAGTCAATAGGTCGACAGACAAAATGTTTACATTGTCAAAAGGTCGACATTGTAAAGGTCAACATGGAAATGGTCGACAGCAGTTTTTCTGTTATTTTTGTGTCTACAGTATGTTGACATAGGTCGACATGGACACTGTCTAACATCACTGTGCAGCGTTGTGTGCTGAGCGATCTTGCTTATCGATCTGAGTGATCTACATAGCTCGGATCGCTCAGCAGTGGGGCATATTTTTGTATTATCAGATTTTTGATGCAACAATAATATATTAAGTGTCATGTCTTTTGGACCCCGGCAAACTACTAAACATGTTAGGTCTTCTGACCACATGTGTGCAGACAGCAGTTAGTGGGGTGGGATCCTTCTCTCTGTAATAGGCTACAATGGATAGCACAGTAGTTCCCAAACGTTTTCGAATCATGGCGCTCTAGTGCATCAGAATTTTGGGGGGGCACCCCTAGTCCAAAAGTTTCTTATTGGCTAATTTAGAAACAAATATTAAATGAAGTAAATTATCTTTTATATGTCAGTTATGTGGCGAGGGACAGGATTCTGTTTGTCCCCACAGTTTACGATGGGAAGCCGCTAGCTCTGGTTTTGACCGTAAATAATTTCAATTGACCACCTAACCCAGGGCACCCCTGCATGTGCTTAGAGGCACCCCAGGGTGCCACGGTGCTTATTTTGGGAACCACTGAGCTAACACCAATAGTAGGGCGGAGTGAAAAAACTGAAATTGAGAAATTCAAAATCGGCTAGTGTGGAAAAGTTGTGACTTGACCTGAATAAGAAACGTGCAAAAGCTTTTTGATCTGAGTCAACATCTTCTGTTCTGGCAAGAGGCCTGAAGTTTCACTTTTTTGGTGAAAATGACGAAAACTATGAAGATGCTCCGATCTAGTTAAAATTATGTCAGGATGTCTTAGAGTGGTTCATTAATATACTTTAGCATATTAAAAGAGAGTACGAGATTGTCCTAGTGCAAAGTGACTGACTGGCGGGAGAAAAAATCCCTAATAATTGACCCATTTTCATGGTCACAATTGTGAATATTGTGTGTTTTCTCCTGAACGTGTTTATAATAGAAGAAGCACGAATACTCTAAATGGAATTTCAGTGACACTGTGTGAAATATAACACTGCATAATAGCCCTTAATCAGACCTGATCCCAGTACAAATGTGTTCTCAAAATGGGCAAAACAAATGCTGCATTGCAGGTGGGGCAGATGTAACGTGCTGAGAGAGTTAAATTTGGGTGGGGTGTGTTGAAACTGAAATCTAAATTACAGTGTAAAAATAATGCAGCCGGTATTTACCTTGCACAGAAACAAAATAACTCACACAAATCTAAAGGTGGCCATACATCTACAGATCGATTGTCAGATTGGGCCGGTTGGAACAAACAGCTGGTAATATCTGAATGACAGTTTTTCAGCATTTCAAAGCAAATGGTCAACTGTCATTTGCTCTCATCTTTTACCAGGATTTTGTTCCAACCAGACAGATCGGACAATAAATCTGTAGATGTATGGCCACCTTAAATCTCTCTGCACATGTTACATCTGCCCCACCTGCAGTCCAGCATTTTTTTGCCCATTTTGAGAATAAATTTGTACTGCGATCAGGTCTGATTAAGGGCCATTATGCAGTGTTATATTTCACACAGTGTCACTGAAATACATGAAATTGGATTTATGCTGCTCTCTTTGCAGTGCATATACAAAGATAGACAATCCTGTGTATATAAATAAGAAATAACTGTTGCAGTATGTTATTGAAAAACAGTAACTGTTACAATAAGTATTACAAGTAGCAGTGTAAACTGTCTAATGTATCATTTTACATATCACTTCTGTTTATTGACAGAAAAACAGTTTTGCATCCCCTATGCTGGGAACATGATTGGGCTGCATTACAGCATATAATTATGCCAAAGATAAGCCAATATATTAACTGTTAAATACGTTGAAGTGTATTATGATGTAATAAATTGTAAGCTTGCAGCAGGGCCCTCTAACCCCCAAGTCTGTCTGTCATTACCCAGTTTGTTTTATCACTGTCTACTATTATAAAGCGTAACGGAATCTGCTGAGCTATATAAGAAACTGTAAATAAATAAATAAACAAATACATCTAATGTTTAGGGGAAAAAAAACAAGAACATTGATTCAAAAAATAACAGGTTAATCATTCTATGAGTGGTGTCCAGCAGTACATATATGCCAATCACTGTGTTCATTTCTAGGCAGCAGGGCCGTCTTAACAGCAGTGTGGGCACCTGGGCAAAGCAATGCACTGGGGCCCTTACCCATTCTCCCCTCCTAGGGGTGGGGGGTGGTATCAGCAGCAGCTTTGATGTCCCACAGGTGGCAGGGGGTGCTCTGTCTTCCATTCCATTCAACATGTAGGACCTGGAGCAGTAACTTCTGCTAATTACTCCTTTACTGCACAGGTGGTGGGAGGGTGAACACTAACGTGTGGAAGGGGGCACTGAGCTGTATGAAGGGTCCCTTGTAAATGACTTCCAGGGAGGTAGGGGGTGTTTTATACACAGGGGACAGTTGGATAATGGAGTGGGCTTAATATTCATAATTTTCCAGTGGAAGGGCAGCTTGTTTGACTGCAGATATCGCCATTATCTGGAAATAGATTTCTTAGCCTAGTATAAAAACCTAGAGTCCCAACTTTCAGGAGGTGCTGGGAACTTGGGGATCAGAGATCAGGAGCCAGAGCAATCCATTGACAAAAATATAAAACTACACCAGACGTTTGGAGCTGTAGCAGGGACCAGCTGCTTGAAGGCTGATATCTCTGGTTCTGGGCATGATAGAGACAAACCGCTAGTGTCAGAGAGAACCTGACAAATATGACTGGAAATTGTAATTAACAGGTCGGATGTGGACTGCTGCTTTGAAGATGGATATCTGCAGTTCCCCAGGGCCGATTTTCAAAATTCTGGTATCCCTGGAAAAAGGGGATCCTCAGCTATCAACATACGCCCTTATATGCCTGGGGCCCCTGGGCAAGTGCCAATTAAGCCCATACAAAAAGACAGCCCTGCTAGGCAGGATTGATCAGCAATACTTATTACAGCATAATGCACTTTAATGTATTTAACTGTTAATATATTGGCTTATCTTTGGCATAATTATATGCTGTAATGCAGCTGCAGGTGGGGCAGATGTAACATGTGCAGAGGGAGTTAATGTGGCCATACATCTACAGATTTATTGTCCGATCTGTCTGTTTGGAACAAAATACTGGTAATGGATGAGAGCACTTTGCTTTGAAATGCTGGAAAACTGCCAAAAACTGTCATTCAGATATTACCAGGTATTTGTTCCAACCAGCCAGATCTGACAATCGATCTGTAGATGAATGGCCACCTTTAGATTTGTGTTGAGTTATTTTGTTTCTGTGCAGGGTAAATACCTGCTGCATTATTTTTACACTGCAATTTAGATTTCAGTTTCAACACACCCCACCCAAATTTAACTCTCTCAGCACGTTACATCTGCCCCACCTGCAATGCAGCATTTGTTTTGCCCATTTTGAGAACAAATTTGTACTGCGATCAGGTCTGATTAAGGGCTATTATGCAGTGTTATATTTCACACAGTGTCACTGAAATTCCATTTAGAGTATTTGTGCTTCTTCTATTATAAACACGTTCAGGAGAAAACACACAATATTCACAATTGTGACCATGAAAATGGGTCAATTATTAGGGATTTTTTCTTCCGCCAGTCAGTCCCTTTGCACTAGGACAAGCTCATACTGTTTTTTTATATGCTAAAGTATATTAATGATCCACTCTAAGACATCCTGACATAATTATAACTAGATCGGAGCATCTTCATATATTTCGTTATTTTCACCTAAAAAGTGAAACTTCAGGCCTCTTGCCAGAACAGAAGATGTTGACTCAGATCAAAATGCTTTTGCACGTTTCTTATTCAGGTCAAGTCACAACTTTCCCACACTAGCCGATTTTGAATTTCTCAATTTCAGTTTTTTCACTCCGCCCTAACCAATAGCTTAGTAAATCTAGTAATAAAGCAGCCCCTATAGAAACCCACATGGGGTGCAACAAATCAGTAGAATATGTAAAATTTGCAGAAGATCCCCAAAATGTGTGTTTTGATGGCTTTTTATTAATTGGTAAAAAGGCCTGAAATACATGAGATCTGTGAAATTTCTCTAAACAACTATTAATCAGTTTATCACTCATATCAACATAATTAAACAAGGTAATAAAAACATGAGTAACAGTGTACTTACATTCTCATCTCCCATGGTCACTGGTAATCCAACATTATATATTTCACCATGGTCGACAGTGAAAAGGTCACATTAGGTAATCTGCTATTAGTCGAGAGGCAAAAGATCGACACAGCAAAAAAGGTCAACATGCATTTTCTTGGCATATTCATAAGGATGACACATGCAAAAGCTCGACATGGAAAAAGGTTGACGTGAGTTTTTCACGTTTTTTTTTTTATACCGATTTGTTGATACTTTACCATCCCAGTGGGCACAGAGGGAGAATGTAATATTGAGGTAAGCAGAGCGAGGCACCACGCCCGAAGCATGGTGAGTGCATCGAGCCATGCAAGGGGATGCAGCACACTTATACAGTGTACATGTCGACATAAACACAAAAGAATGAAAACCTCTTGTCGGCATTTTTCCATGTCCACCTTTTCCATGTCGACTCATTTAAACATGTCAATCTAATGCATGTCTGCCCTTTTCTGTTTCAACCATTTGCCTGTCGACCAACAGTGGTCAACCTAATGACTGTCGCCCTAGACACTTAACCATTCGACCCATACAGTACCCCCCCACATTCATGGCAGTGCGTAATGAGTGGTGAGGGGGAATACCTGTTTATTATACCCCTTTCACATTGCAGCTTTAACACGGTATATTGCTGTGTTTTTACTATTTTAAAACGGGAACAGCTGCAGTGTGAAAGCTCCATTGTCAAATTACCAGTTACAGAATACCGGTATTTAGAAATGTGTTAAAAGCAGGATCCTACACGTTTCTGAGCCGTTTTCCCTGCAGTCTGAACAGCTCAGAAACGGTATTTGCTACAAATGATAACCACACAAGGGTTTTCTCCCTGCATGATCCCCGCCCACAAGCAGGAAATAAACATTTAAAATGACATTGTATGGCTTTCTATGAGTGAAACTGGTTGAATCTGAAAGGTACAAAAACAGTATTGAAACTGCAATATACTGTTTACAACATGCAATATGAAAGGGGTTTAACTGGCTTTTGACCTGTTTTAAGACACGTTTACAAAAATGGGTTGAAAGCAGGTTTGCAATGTGAAACCAGTATTAGAGGAGAGAACTTTGTGAGGGGGGAGATCTATGGGACAAGGACCTGCGCAACTGGGTATTATATAATACAAACTACAAGTCAATATCATGCCTAGAGATGTCTTAATACAGTTCTGCTTATTGTTCAGCACCTATCTGTCCAATTTAATAAAATATCACTTATCTGTGGAAAAAATTACAAACACAATAAACTTTGAAATTGTTCATACACTGGCCCTTATTATGGTTCACTCGCAAAGGCAAATTCCTTCTCAAATGGATGAAACCATGTGCACTATAGGGGGGCAGATGAGAGTTAAGGCCCCCAGACACTAGGGCGACTTGTCCTTAGGACAAGTCGCCCCCGACTTCCCCCTGAGCTTCCCTGGCTGCTCCCCGGGGGAGCTTGATTAGATTGGCACTTGATGTGCCATTTTTTACATGTGATAAATCGTCTCGATTTATCACATGTAAAAAACCCGGGAAGCAGGGGGGGGGGGGGCTACAGAGCAGGGCTGCTGGTGGGAGCAGGGGGGGCTGGGGACTCTGCGGGGGACACAGGCGGCATAGAGCTGGGCAGAGGGAGCCGGGAGCTGTCAGTGCTAGAAAAAAAAGCCTATACAATGAATGGGCAGCCTGTGATTGGCTGAGCGCTCTCTCAGCCAATTGCTGACTGGCTGAGAGAGCGCTCAGCCAATCACAGGCCGCCCATTCATTGTATGGGCTTTTTTTTTTTTATTCAGTACTGACAGCTCCCGGCTCCCCCTGCCCGGCTCTATGCCCCCGCAGCGTAACCCAGCCCCCTGCTCCCTCCACCGCCGCGCCGCCCCACTAGGTCCCAAGTCGGGTGGTCGGACGTGCAGCAGGTCCGACCACCCGACGCAGATCCGATGCACACGGGACCGTACATCTGATCAAAGGGGACATCAAAACTAGCCGATTTTGGTCCGATTTCGGCCAGATCCGACTGATCTAGTGTATGGGGGCCTTTAGATTTGTGTGGGGTTTTACTTCAAAGTTAGATCTATATTGCAGTATAAAAATAAAGCAACCAGTATTTAGTAGTAGCTTAAACACCCTCCAACCAAATCTAATTCTCTCTGTACATGTTACATTTGCCCCACCTGCAGTGCACTTGGTTTTACCCATTTTGAGAACAATTTTTGCTGCGATCAGGTCTGAATTAGGCCCTATATTCAGTGAGTAAAAATCTGGAACATGCTTAAGGTGGACGTGCAAGGTTTCATGGTTCCCTCAACAAAATTTCAGCCTACAGCTTTTCCTACCCCCAAGACCTACATGACTTTTGCAATCCTCCCAACATGACTCTTTCCACGAGGGACACGATGCTCTGTTCCTGGATGTTCCTCTTCATTTTTGATAGTCATCACCTGTTTTCAACAAGTGAATTGATAAAGAAAGGTATTTCACCTCAGGTGATGGTAATCATAAATTAAGAGGGAATTCCAGGAACAGAAGGGTAGATGTATGAAGCAGTGATAAGGGAGAAGTGATAAAGTGCCTGGTACTTTATCACCAGCCAATCAGCTTCTGACTGTTAAGTTACAAGCTGGGTTTAAAAAGGGACAATTAGGAGATGATTGGCCGGTGCTAAAGTGACAGGACCTTTATCACTTCTCCTCCCTTATCACTGCTTCATACAGTATTGCATCCCTCCTGGAGAGGGACATGTTGGGAGGTATGCTTTTGTAAGGCAAAAAAAATATAATTTTTATCTCTGAATAACAAGGCTACAGGTGAGATAGGTAAAAGGGGGGTGTTCCAAATGTTATATATGTCCCCTATGTTAGAGCAAACTTAGAAAAAAAAAACTAAAACAAAATCTACCAGTAACTGATGTACCTTTTTATGCGCCTAATATGAATACTACTAAAAGAACTAACTAAAAGCTCTAAAATCCTCACCAATGCTTCCTTACCCACTAGCTTTTCCATAACACACATCCCTGTCAAACAATTTTTCCCTTACTGGTCCCTCTGCACAAAAGACTTTTCTCATTTGTCTCCCGCTCTCCATCAACATTACTGTCACATCCCACCTTCCCCACCAACTGTTCTATTGAATACCTGCTTAATCAATAAGCTGATTAGGCTGAAACCTATGGTGCCAGGATTAGGAATGGGTGGGGGCTTGCAGGTGACAGCTGAGAAATCAAATTAAGGACTAATTAATGCCATACTTGTAAGCTATCACCTGTCCAAATGTACCGTGGGGTATAATGTTCTTAAGCTGACAGCCAGATGTGCCAATGTAACTTACTGATGGAGCCATTACTTTATGTACATTGTGCTACAGCGCCAACTGGGCGGCCTAAAGCCAAAGTTTCCATCACACGCCACAGGCATGCTACATGCCAGCTGTATAACCTTTGATACATTCATATTAGCAGCACAAATGCCAAATTCCTACACGTGTTTATGAACATTACACACATTGCATGGGCACCACACATTCTACTCTGTTTCTCGTGTGTGTGATGGGAATGATTAATTCTGAAGCCCATATACATAAATAAGTCACCTTCTATTTAGTTTGCATTGATGCCCAGTAGGCGTGATGGACACGCCCAGTAGGCTTTGATGGACATGCCCAGTAGGCGTGATGAACACGCCCCTCCAATGGTGCACCCCCTAATAAAATGGGCTGCGCACGCCTATGCCTGCTGGTCACAGACAGACTCACAGGCAGCAGCTGCCGCCCATACTAGGTGCCGCCCCTAGGCCCGTGCCTCACGGGCCTAGTTACAAATCCGGCCCTGTGTATACTATTATCTTCTAAGGCAGGGCTGGGCAACACCGGCCCTCCAGATGTTAGTGAACTACACATCCCAGGATGCTTTGCATTAGTTTTGCTATGTGGCCATGCTGGGATGTGTAGTTCATCAACATCTGGAGGGCCGGTGTTGCCCAGCCCTGTTTTAAGGTGAATGACAAATTCTGTGCTCTGACTATACAGAGTATCTGTCTGCAATAGAACTTCATAATTGTTACCTTGTAGATTGTTTCAATAACATTGCAGAAATATTCTCTCTTTACTTGTTGAATTAGAACTGTGCTATACTTGCTATGCTCTGACTGTTAAATGCTCACAGATGATTCAATCTTTCACTATATACAGTATGTATGATCACTAGTATACAAATTGATTGAATGACTGTCTCAAGAATCATGGTGATGCATTTGTGACAATCTAATTGGACTAAAATACTTTATTCCAAAAATAATCTCTCAAGGGAGATCTGGCTGCGTCCCAGACTTCACGCAATAATATTCTTATATACAAAAAATTGTAATTACGAAGGTGTCAATCCAGTGGCATAACAATAGCACCACAGCCCCCGCAATCGCAGGGAGGTGCTTTGTAAGTGCAGGCACTGGGGGGCTGCGGGGCTATTGTAATGCCCCCCCATCGCCCATAGCTTTACCTGTATTTGCTACAGTGGTCCCGGCTCTCCTCCTGGCTTCATTCTGATGTTATGGAGACGGGCTATCATAAAATGTCCGCCCCCATATAGCAGACTGTACTCTGAAACGGTCTGCTGTATGGGGGCAGACATTTTGTGATGGTCCGTTTTTCATAGCATCAAAATTAAGCCAGGAGGGGAGCTGGGACCACCGCAGTGAATACAGGTAAATCTGCGGGTGATGGGGGGGCATGGGCGGGCAGGGTGGGTGGGTGGGGTGCTTTATTATCGGCGGGGGGGGGCACCCAAATTACAGTTACGCCGCTGTGTCAATCATATAATCACTATCTCGATCTTGATAGCTTTTTTGATTAGGATTTGTGTGGTATCTTAGTTCCTCTAGCAATTAAGCTATTAAGTGGCAATAATTACTATTTGAAGTCTGAATCATCATAAGTTGTTTATTTGGATGCTTCCACAATTTCTTTGACTCTCCTTTCTTGTGTTATGTCTATTTGTAATTGTGTTTTCTAATTATGATTAAATATGTACATACATTTTAAATGCTATTCAATAAAAATGATATTTTATCTAAGTTTTGACACTTTTATGCAAGTGAAAGTACACCCTAGGTCTCTTTTTTTCCATAAACGAGTGCCCCAAAAAAGAGTTTTCTATTTGCAAATCTACTTTGCCTGTACACTAAGATGACATAGCCCATACCCCTCTTCACCTTACATCTGTACTATATACTGTAGTCTTGACTGCACAGTCTATTTCCCTGTTCAATTTACATTAAATAGGAGCATGCATTGGGATCGAATCAGCATCTAATGAGACTGAAAATCGCTCGACGTTCATTCAATTTCGATTCAATTTTGACTATATCGTCAAAATTTAAAACAATATCTCACGGTGTGTACACAGCTTTAGGCTGGTTTCACACTGTCCGGCTTTGATCGGACGGAAAAAAGCCGGACCCACTTTGTCCGGCTTTTAGCCGGATTTCTGGACCTTTCACATGGTCCGGTTTGGAGATCCTGTGGCCCCGCCTCCTCGTCACATGGGGGTGGGTCCAAACAGTTTGACTGGCATTTCCAGTCTGACGGGGTGTACGCCCGCCCTACTCGTCACATGGGGGCGGGCGTAAGTATCCGGTAATTTCCGTGGTGTGTGAAGGCGCCCATTGCCTTCCACACCACACTGAATGGGCAGAACGGGACAGCCACGGCACGGCAGCTGGACACTGCAGTGGTAAGATCCGGCTGCTACCCGGCGGCCGCGCCGTGACCGTCCAGTGTGAATGGACACAGAGCTGTCCATCACACACTGTAGGGGCGGCACAGCTTTTAAGCCGTGCGGTAATTTCCCGTCCGGCAGGAGCCGGACAGTGTGAAACCAGCCTTAGAGCTTCAGTCATTTTCAGTGGTGGCTCCAGAGGTGGGTATGCAGCACTGTCCAATTTTCAAATAGGAGAGTCACACAACTGCCACCCCAACATCACTGACTGCAGCGCCACTTTTTGACAAAAGTTATTACAAATAATTTATCAAGAATAACACACCATTAATGTGAATTTCAAGGAGATAAGAAATACTGGGATTTTGTGTGTAAAAAGTAATCAACCTTGTGCTTTAATACATTATGCTAGGAAGGCCAGTTTCGCAGATACAGGAAAGCATACAGTCAGCTGCATAGATAGCAGCTGAAGTAATGATGATACACCCTGAGGATTTGCAGATTGCACAGATACTGTACACAGTTATTTTAGAAAATATAAGATGACTGTAGAATGCAATTATGTGTTTAGTTCATTCCACAACCCACTTGCGTGATGACTGCGTGCTCACTTAATTACATGTTTTCATCCACTCTTGGTATGTCTCATAAGAAATATAGCTTTGTTGAAGATTTTATTCAGGTTGTATTTTACTTCTCGTTTTTATATACAGTAGTTTATCTTTCCAACAATTTAATGGGCCAGCTAAGGGAAGACATCAGAACAGTATCTCTGTAGTCAGGATGGGAGAAGTATACATATTATGTCTGTAGCATTATAATAACCAGGGCCATCTTTCTGACTGGGCTAGGTAGGCTATTCTCTGAGAGTCCAACAAGCATAGGGGCCCCAGAGAAGCCTAAGGCAAAGCAAATTAAAAGCAAAATGTTGAATATGTTAATATAAAAAACAAAGGGCAGGATGTACTAAACAGAAAATGTGGGTTTTTACCGGATTATCAGATGCACTAACGCCCCACTGCCGGGACTTTGTCACGGGAAGGGGGGGGGGGGGGTTACACCATAACTAGATGGCATAACCCCATAGTAGCCCATGGGCTCATTTTCATATCTACCATGGAAGAATACAGAACATGCATGATGGTCCCAATCAAGATTGATATCTATCTATGGGAACATAGTTTACAGTTTGTTTTGCTTTCTGTCCACATCTGACTCTTTTTGAAGTGAGACAACAGTTTATATTATAATGTGGGAGATTTTACAAGGGCAGTTGTTTCAGGAATAGTCAGAAATCCAGACACGTAGCTCGTCAGATCTTAATAAAACATGCAATCAATAGAGTAAACATGTCTTTACACGTAGACATTAAACATCACTATACATTATTGTACATTAAATTATTCTGTTTCTCTTTCAGGTAGAACTTTCAGTTCACATGTAAAGCATTTGAGAGCTTCTCGGATGATAAAATAGATAACTTTAACATGAATATTTATTATTTAAATACAGATCTGAACAAATAATCTGAATTAAAATTTAATGGTTATAAATTGTTATAAGATCTGGTATCTGAGCTGAGGAGGCAATAAGGTAGTGAGGGGTAGATGTATGAAGCAGTGGTAAGGGAGGAGAGGAGAACTGGCCAGAGGAGAAGTGGCCCATGGCAACCGATCAGCTGTTCTGTATAATTTTATGCTATGCAAATTATAGATGTTACTTCAATGCTGATTGGTTGCCATGGGCCACTTCTCCCGTATCACTGCTTCATACATCTAACCCTGAGTTTACAAACTATATCTCCCCTACTATATAAGAGAGAATATAAGCAATATTGGGTTGATGCATCAGGCTATCTACACTACCTAGGTGCGAAGCACAGATTCCAATATTGTCACCATCATCAGTTATTTCCAATGCACCATGGTTCTTGCATCACTGTGCAGAGTAATACAGTAATGATATACAGGGAAACATTTTCAGCAGAGTATACAGTGCCATGGATGTGATATATGACCAAGTACAAAGAAATTAAGAAAAGATACATACTGTATGACATACAGGAAAGTTAGGGTTAAACAGAATAAAAAAAATGGACAAAACAACAAGGGAGACAGACAGAAAACATCAGAAGGGTGGACAGACACAAGACAATGGGGAGATGATCCTGTCTGTAAAAGCTTAAAATCTATTAGAAGGGGATATCAGATAACCTAAGGCATGACCTCTGTAGGGTTTAAATGGTGTATAGGGAAAAGAAAGTACAAGGGCATCTTAGATGAGCTTAGTAGTGCATGGTCTCGGCCAAGGCTTTACTTTAGTGGTATAGATAGTGTAAAGGAATGGGATTCCTTAAATGTCTTGAGGTGTAAGGGCCATGCATTGTTGGGATTCTGTATGGTAGGAACCCCATTGGAGTTTAATCCTGGATGGAATAAAGGTCCTGCCAAGATGGTAGATTGGTGCAGGTGGTGGACAGGCTACGCAAAGGCCAATACCATGAAATGACATCACCATAACTTCTTACCATTAACATAAGGGTGATCCCGATATTCATTAATTGTCTTTTAGGAAGGCATTGTTTTGTTCTAAAACCCTGTGTTCAATCTTGATAATTAGCAACAGTGCAAATGTTCACGTACAGTACAGTAGCAAAAAGTTAATACAAAAGCCTATTTTGTCTGTGTGTGGCTTGCGGTGGCCAGAAACACACAGGATTCAGGTTTTAGTTTCAACCAGCCCAATCTGACAATCGATCTGTAGATGTATGGCCAGCTTAACACTCTATATTCCCACCACATGTACACGTACACACATTCCTTCTAGGGTTAATTTTGCGGGGAGCCAATTAACCTACTGTATGGGGCTGGGTACTCAGTAAAGAGTGACATTGGGTAGAGCCAGTGTTACAAAGCTGTAAAATAGAGTGTTAGGAACACTAGAAGTTAACTCAGGTACATACACACGGTGAGATTTCACTTTCTATTGGACCAGTGGTTCGCAACCCTGGTCCTCAAGTACCCCCAACAGTGCACTTTTTCCAGGTCACCCAGCAGGTGCACTCATTATTCAGACACATTTTAAAAGATCCACAGGTGGAGCTAATTATGTCACTTGTGATTCTGTGTGGAGACCTGGAAAACGTGCACTGTTGGGGGTACTTAAGGGCCAGGGCCAGGGTTGGGAACCACTATATTAGACCACTATAAGATCTTGGTCTGGATCTGGGTTAGTTACAGTGTTCACATTCGATTTGACTATATATTACAGATCTGTACCATACAGTCTTGCCTGCCAAGACTATTTATCTATTTGATTTATACTTTAGAATCTGCATCAAATGTAGAAAAACCATTCAATGCCCATTTGATTATCTATCGATTTCTATTTGATTTTGCTTATAGAAGCAAAATCAAATAGAAAAATAGTGCATACCTCACCGTGTGTACCCTCTATAGAAGTCCTCTGCCTGGGGTATTTTTTAATTTTATATTTGTAATAATTATATTATCAAAAAACAAACATCTATAGATATATGTGAGAGAAAGACCTTCGTTTGCGCTGTTGTCAGCAGCTACTCTATAAGACCTCCCTGTTAGGTGAGGTCCACAGTCACACATTACAGGAGCTGCCTGCTGGCCTGGGTTTTCATTTAACCTCTGGACAGCGAATCCGTTCTTTCATCTGTATGACAGACCCTCTGACATCGAAGGACGTCATCATAACGTCATAAGAAGTTTTTTTTAAAACTCTATGTATACCTTCTAAGCACAGAATCTCGAGTCTATTACCCCTGAGGAAGTCTTTCATCGACGAAACGCGTTGGGTCTCGACTCACTGGAAATCTCTGTATTACCAATTAACTATGTTTACTGTTAGTGTCTGACATCGATTATGTCATCTATGTTTTAAATAAAATTATTTTATAAATTGTAAAAAATCATACCCACTGTTGAATATCACATTAAGGTGGAGGTTCTTTTTTAGCGCTTTCTATATCCATTTCTTGTGCACATATCTATAGATATATATTGATTGATATCAATTGTATCTCCGTGTGTCACCATGGATACCATGAACAACTCCCTGCCTCAAGATCTCAATAAAAGACCATTGTAAGAACTATGGCCCTTATTCAGATCTGTGCGGCCGGAGCCGCACACGGTGCTCCGGCCGCACAAACCAATCCCCGCCCACGATACGGATCGCCACGGCCGTCCGTACACGGACGGCTGGCGATCCGCAAGAAAATGGTGGGGCGTACGCCTCCACCATGGTGGGAGCTGCCCCCTGCATTCGATGGTCGGCGACCATCGAAGGCAGGGCCGCACGCCCCACCAGGTCCCGCAAGCTGAGACCACACGGACAATCGTCCGTGTGATAGCTTGTATGGGGGCTGAGAGCTGACATCCGGCGACGTCAGCTTCCCGCCCCCATCACTGGCGTCATACCCTCATTAGCATGCATACGCCCCGCGTTTGCATGGGAACGCCCATGAAACGCGGGGCGTATGCATAGGGAAATGAGGGTATGAAGCCCCTCACGCCCCTATACGCCCCCTTTGCGGCGGACGAACTACGTCTGCGGCGAATTGGGCTGCACATGCGCAGATTGACCTCTGCGCATGTGCAGACTGAAAACATCGGCGGTACGGCCGCACGCGGGCCGTACCGCACGATTCAGAATAAGGGCCCATGTCTCCCAATCATGCCTACAGAAAAATGGCCACTGACACACTGAGAATATACAAAGCATCAAATAAAATGACCACTAAATGACACCAGTTGCTGACAGCACTGTTCGGTCTCTTATACTGAGAATGAAGCTGCCTGCAAGGCCGTACAATGCAAAGGAGCTTCCTGGCAAGAGTGGTGGAACTACCCTTCAGCACAGCCGCCCTTATAAAGAAAAGATGCTGGAAGCATGGCAGAAGTGACGCTTACCATTGGAAGTGGGGCAGAAGCGCTCCCTCACCAGGACTTCTCAAAAATTTAAGTCGTTTCTATACATACTATTGACTTCTTAATTTGATATTCAGCTGCAGATGCTTTTAGCTTTATTTAAAAACACTGCATTTGGTAGATTCTAGTAAAACAGCAAAAACGTGCACACCCCACAGGACGTGTTGTCATAATTGTTTCAGGAACTATCTGAGGTACAAATAAATGTTCTGGTCCCCTTCTCCCTCATCCCTTGAAAAAGTCTTATTGACGAAACGCGTTGGAACTGCCTACTACCTCCTCCTCTAAATAACATCAGCAACTTTTTATCTTTTGTTTGTGAATACTGCTATTTTTTTTATCACTGGTTGCTACTGTATATTTAATTTTATATATGGTTATCCTCCACATCTGTCCAGTTTTTATATCAAAAGAAACTGCTTTTTATCCTATTTTTTATATGTATTCTGTAAAATAAATAGTTTATTTTCTTATATTCAATATAGTCTCTGGCATATGACATATTAGTCACTGAACCCCTATTCCGCACACACAACACACACACACACACACACACACACACACACCTATACTGTATATATCTATATGATTTACATTATTTTCTGCAGACTACACCTTCCATAAATGGTATGAAAATTATAGACAGTAAATAATACTTAGGCAATCAGTTAGGGATCCTATTGGCTTACTTTTGTTAGGAAAGTGTTGCCCAACTATTAGGGCATGGCATTTTTTTTGTATATAAGCAGTATCTTTTTGCAGCTTCGGATTATCTATATATTATTATTCTTATTTTATTCAAACTCATCCAACTGAGTCAACCATGTCCGCAAAGGGTGCACCACAATGCAAAGATCGTAAGTATCATCTTAGCATAATGGTTACAGATTTATAGAAGTTATAATCTGCTGGGAAACAATGATACACATTGATAAGAGTACTAGAGAATTACAGTATGTTTTCTATCTCTGTAATCAGTGACATATCTATATGCCTTGTATGTTATATTTTATTATGTGACCATGTCTTGTCTTGTCTCAGATGCTGTTTAAAATACTGATATGAAGACATATACTGTATGCAACGGATTATTATTTTACCAACTGTAAAATAATACCAACTGTGCAATAGTGTATGTTTTGATACACTATATGGGGACATTGTAAAAATTCCTGTCTGATATATTTATTTTTACCTCTTGTAGCATGTGCTCCAGCCCAAGCACCAGCATGTCAGGCTCCGGCTCCCAAATGCCCCGAACCGTGCTCCCCACCACCACCAGCACCTCAATGCCAAGGTATGGAAATAAGCTTTAATGAGTACCTGTCACTTGAAACTTCTATGTATATGATTTAAGCCTACACATAAATCTAAAAAATCAAACAAACCTGGAACCCCAGGCTCAGGATGAAAACATTGTATAGTGCATCAGGCAGTATTAGATTATTTCTATATGTACCAGTAATTTCTGAATAAAACTGTCATTATTACCTCTAAGGGTGGCCATACACTACTGTGAGCAGTTGCAGCAGTGTGTAGCCAGCCGATCCCCATTTAGCTGCCCGGGAACTTTCTGGGTGGCAGGATTGCATGCGATATATCACATGCGGTCCTTCTGCATGTGATGTATTGCATGCAATCCCATTCCCCACTGCTGGTAGGGGGGGCTGACTTGGTGGTTGGACATGCAGCAGGTCCGACCTCTGAATCCGAACTGGTACGCACAAGACCAAGCATTAGATCAGATGTCAAACACATGTGATTCTGTTCCACACTGCCGGGAGGGGGGCCAAGTTGGAGATTAGATGTGCAGCAGGTCTGAGCTTCCATCTGATACACCAGGACCATCGGATCGGATGTCAAACACATCCACTTTTCACATGATTTCTTGGCCCGATCTGTCGGAATCGGAAGAAAAATGGCCAAATCGGGCCAAATCGGGTATGAGGGCCTTAAGATATGAAATATACACATTTTCCAGATTACGTAGTGCAAATTACAATGGTTTCAAAGTTTCAATTGTACAGTATAATTGCTTTACCCAATGTAAAGGTGCGTATAAACTGGACGATGGTGCCGTGGGATGAACGATATAGCACTAAAACACTGAGCGATATTGTTCAGTGATATCACCGGGACCCCGGCCAACATGCAGTTAGTGCCGATATTGCCAGATTCAGCTGCATGCACAGATGGAGGGGGATGCTTTGATAACAATCTGTGGGAGCGCGCATCGTTCATCGCTGGGAGCATACACACTGGGTGACATTTTGAATGTTGTCACTCATGAAGGACAAAATGAGCGATATTGTTCAATATAAAGCACAGTCTATGCACCTTACACAAGCAGGGGCAAGGTGTCTGACAATTCAGTCTTTTTACTCCCTCAATTTTGCATACACTGCCTCGAGCAAAGGCGAAAATCTATCTTGTATTTCTAACTTAACAATTAGCTCAATAGTATTAAAGTAATTGTATTTAGGGTGGTATCGCATCCAGAATAACAATGCATAAATTAAATACTGCATGCCTTGTCATTTATTATCATCAATGGCATTGTTAGAGTTGAAATACAGTGATCTAGCTTCACAGAGGAACAGCGTTTTCTATTGACTATACCAGTGGTTCCCAAACTTTGAATCACACCACCCTAGAGTGTCAGAATTTTCTCTTGCAGCACCCGTAGGCTAAAGGTTTCTTATTGAGAAACTTCAAAATAAATCTTAAGTTAAGTAAATGTGTTTATATGTCATCCTTGGGTTTAGATATGTGGTGAGGGATAAGATTCTGTTCTGTCTGTCCACATATATTATGATTGGCAGCAACAAGCACTGGCTTTGCCTAATGCATTCTACCATAAATGATTTGAAATGGTCCTCGTTCACTATCCCAAGGCACTCCTGCATGTGTCCTGTGGCACCCAAGATTGCCATGGCACTCAGTTTGGGAACCACTGTGGTACTCAGACTTTATAAAACTGCGCCATTACTATAGAAAAGTAATCTATTACACATCCTTTTTTAAGAATAAGTGTAAACAAATGAATGTTAAAATATATCATGCTATATGCTGAGTATTTTGTTAATTGCTGAAACAGAGTGATTTAACGATTTCACTCTAAATTCTGCCTAATAGAAGATGACTACTACAAAACCAAGATGATCTGGCAGCAAGGGCATAACTATCATAGGTGCAGGGAGTGCAGCTGCTATGGGGCCAAGTACTGAGGGGGGCCCACATTCCCTGTCAACAGTACATGTGTTATATACATTTTTTTACCACTGGGTGGTATATACAGTAAGGACCCTTACTACCTTGTCTTCTATGGGGGCTACACATATCTAGTTATGCCACTGTCTGGCAGCTACAGTATTTATAATGTCACTGTGATATGTATATTTTTATTGTATCAATTATATATACAACATTAAAAGTGTAACAAATCCACATTAACATAAAAACTAAACTATTTAAATCATTAAAATGAAATTAAAGCTCCAACAATTTACAACACCAGCTGTTCAATAAATTAATATCTCCAGCTATTTATAAGAGAAATTTATACAGGCACCGGGACTATAGAACCATGGATTGTTGCAATATCTGTTAGCAGGAACATAAAGTGATTTTTTACTAAGGGTTTTACTTCAAAGTGAGATCTATATTGCAGTGTAAAAATAAAGCAGTCAGTATTTACCCTGCACAGAAAAAAAATAACTCACCCAAATCGAATTCTCTCTGCACATTTTACATCTGCCCCCCTGCAGTGCACATGGTTTTGTCCATTTAAGAAGGAATTTGCCAGAAGGAGTGAACCAGAATAACCCCCATAATCACAGCCATAGCAGCAGTTACAGCTAGTGACACACACAAAGGCATATCATGATTTACTGCATAGTATTACTATTACTAGATGACTTGTGGTTTATAAGAATGTAAACTGTCCCTGGAATTGAGGAAAACTGATGATTGTACCAGGGCTGCTCACCCTATTTACTAAATAACGGTTGTAATATCTGTCTCTTTTCTAGATCCATGTGCCCCAGCTAACCCCTGCCAGCAACAAGGCCAAGGATTTGGTGGTGTCAAGAAATGAAGATCTTGGAAAAACCCTTCCAAACTATTGTACCTCGAACATTTATAAATTGATGCAAATATGCTGTTATTATTATTATCTGTATTGATGAGAAACAGCTTAATATATCCTGATCATGTTCTGTTTCACTTATTAAATGCATTCCTCTGATTAACTTATAAAGTGTTTGTGTTACTTTATATCACATCATGACAGCACAGCAGTGTGTTTATTGTATATTGCTGGACTAGTATTGTCAAAAAGTTCAGTACGTAAGAAGAGATTATAGGATATAAAATGATTTGTACGTTTATAAGATCAGCGATTTGAAACATGCCTGAAGCTGTAGAAAGGTCAGATAGGGACTCAATTTATTGTTCACACTTTTCTAAATTTAGAAGTTGAATATTTTACTATATAAACCCTGCAATGAATTTACAAAGAAGGCAAGCCGTGGGCATAGGTGCCGATTTATGTTTTTGCTGGTGGTTGCTCAAGCCAAAAATATAGAGTGGCTTCATGGGGAAGGGGTGTGGCCACAAAATAATACCAATTTATATTGCAGGTACATAAATGCCCCCACAGTGCAGGTACATGAATGCCCCCACAGAGCAGGTACATAAATGCCCCCATGGTGCAAGTACATAAATGCCCCCACAGAGCAGGTACATAAATGCCCCCATGGTGCAGGTACATAAATGCCCCCACAGTGCAGGTACATAAATGCCCCCACAGTGCAGGTACATAAATGCCCCCACAGTTGCAGGTACTCCGCGGACAGGATACACTCTTCCCAGCATACTGTTTCCCAGGTGGCGGGTGTGGCGATGTGGGTGCTGCAGCCGCAAATTAGCAAGTTAATATGGCGGCCCAGCAGCGGGACTCGGGCCCGTGGGTGCTCATTAATTTCCGTGGGTGCCCTTGAGCACCCACAGAATCGGCACCTATGGCCGTGGGTTTGGAGTCATATGGGGATATGTATTAAATCTTGCAGAGATATAGGGGGGTATTCAATCTGGGATTCTGACGGTCGTAACTTCCCGAAAGTCGAAATCCAGGCCTTTTTTCGCCAGCTTCCTATACTAATTCGACAGTTGGTATTCAATGTACTCAAAAGAGGGTTATTATCCAAAAAAGCGCAGATTAACAAGATACAGCAGCTTATGATAAACACCAAGTGTCCTGTCAAAATAGACACTCAAAAGTTGTTTATGATAAACACCAAGTGTCCTGTCAAAATAGACACTCAAAAGTTGTCACACTTCTGACGAAGGACAAAGGAGTCCGAAATGCATTAAGTGTGATACATGCTGTAAATACCCTGTGGCAGAGCTGCGACCCTCCATTGATTCTGGGCTTACTAAGGACTGGGGATACCGGTGCCTGGACCCTCTATCAGAACAACTAAAGTCCTGGATCTGATTGGATGGACGTTTCTGCAGCCGTGCCATAAGGATGTGATTATATGCCTTTTTTTCAATTATTCTTGTGAGTTTCCTGTATATAAATAAAAATGTATGTTCATTTTTGGATACTGCACAATGAGCTGTTTTTGGTGATATACCCCGACCTCCAAAAAAATCCTATTCAATTGGGATTAGGGGATATCATTACTATCATTTCAGGTGCCCAGAGAACCGTGAAAAATCTTTGGATCATCACTTCAATATAAGTTATGTGATTTTGTTAAACATACAAGGGTAGCGCTATATGGTTTCACCGTTTTTATCTTTGCACGTATATTCAATGTACTGACAGTCAAGTGTGGGAAAGTCCTGAAATTAGCGGGAACGGATGTTAATTTCATAAAACGTCCGTAACTCCCACAACTTGCGGCCCTTTCCAACAAAACAGATCTCAGTTTAGAAAAAATTGGATCTGACAGCCTTCAGTACTGTCATTAACGACAGCATTGAATAGGTGAGTGTGATATTTCCCCCTTTTGGGAAATATCGGCACAGATTAAATCCCACCCCCCCCCCCAAGGTTTTTTAAAGCTTGGATGCATATATGTGGAGAGAGATAAAGTACCAACCCGCTTCTGTCATTTTTCAAACACAGCCTTTGACATGGTAGCTAGGAACTGTCTTTCCTGTACTTTATCTCTTTCCACTGTATCACTCCCCAATGCTTTACACCCCATTTATCTCTCTCCACTTTATGGTTGACATATTTTGTTTCTGTGCAGGGTAAATACTGTCTGCTTTACTTTTACACTGCAATATAGATCTCACTTTGAAGTAAGTCCCCACCAAATCTAATTCTCTCTGCACAAGTTACATCTGCCCCACCTGCAGTGCACATGGTTTTGTCCATATAAGAAGGATTTTGTCAGAAAGAGTGAACTAGAATAAGGCCCTAAAATAGGAAACAATCCAGGGCAGGCCATTTGGTACTTCTGGCAAATGCTAGATGGGCTGAGGGCCAGTAGTGTATTTATAATTGGTGAAGTGTGCGCAATGCACATGGGCCCACACCGCACACGCTGCACCCATATTTTTAATACTCACCCTCCGGAATCCAACATCAACAGCATTGCGGAAATAGTTGGAAACATGGCATGCTGTGAGGCCGGGTCCCACTGAATTGTGGCACATCCATATAAGCAGTGTCCACACCCCTGTTTCTAATGAACCTAAACGCCATTAAGCTCTTTTCATACACCAAGGCTGTCCTGGAAAGTGTATACTATTATACTCAAATATCAGGATATTACCAAGCAATCTTTCCTAGAAATGTCAACTAAAAAAACCAATAGAATTGGGGCACTAGTATTCAAATTGAGATAGCAAATATGTACTAAATATACACAGCTGTAGATGGTTTAATATGCTTGTGGCAGCATATTATGATTTTACACATAGATTAGCCAAACAATACTATAGTTTGTAAACCTCTGCACTATTAATTAGACCAGGCTGACATGAACAAAGGAGCATACACAATATTCCTATATAAAGATCAATATTTATCCCTTTGAGTGCCAATATCTCTGTGAGAGATGTGCAAAATATCTGCTAAAAATGCCAGCGCCACTCACATCTGTTATATAAATTCAAATAAAAAATTTAGCGTAAAAAAAGATTATATTTCCTATATAAGGTAAACATTATGATGAATAAAAAATGTTTGCTTGGCAATTTTCACACCTATTTTGACAAATTCACTTGGCACTCAAAGGGTTAATAAGAAATTCACAGGTCTAATATTACCGTCTTATTAATATACTGTATTTAATAATATTACTAAACAGTAAAAGGTATGTGCACATATATATCTATATATATAAACATATATATATATATATATATATATATATATAAAATGATTCAACATGAAAAATAAATACTTCTATTGGGAAAGAGATGGCTCAATAATAAGATGATTAATAAGCTTCATTCATATCAAGCCGTGATGAATTGCTGTCCCTGTTATTAAATACTGTATGTCCAGAGCACTGATATACAGGGTAAGCATAGTTCACTTTGGCAATATATGTCATACCCTCTCTCCACTGCAAGGGGTCAATTGTGAGTAGGCCGATTTGTGAGTTGCCTCTCCTGCTATGGAGCTCCTGTAATGAACTGCTGCTGCCACCTGGGTTGGTATATGCTGTGCTTTGATAAAGCTCCCATATAGGAGCCAAATGCGTCAGAGGTAAACACTATGGTCCCCCAAATCCTATGCTACCCCATGAATGAGTCTTTAAAGAGACGGGAGTGAAGGAGCAGTCTAACACAGCATTTAGAGAACTGGATACTTACACAGCTTAGCTGCATAGCATAGACCGATCCGGGCGGCAGTATATTACACCAGCTCCATGTTAAATATCCTGGATCCCCTGATACAAATGACAGGGAATTGCCCCAAAATATTGTAGATGTGTGGGCACCTTAAGTACTAATTCCCAAACCTCATTCCATACCAAACCACGGTGTGAAACCCGATTACTGAGCGACCTTACGGTGCCAGTAGGAAAGCTATTTATTTACAGCAATGCTTCTTGGCGGGGTCTCCGTCTCAGGGGTAAATTTAATAAAGCTTCTAAAATTGGAAAGAGGCGATGTTGCCCACAATATCAAACCAGATTTTGTCATCATTTCTCTATTGCATCCTAAAAAATTATAGCCCAAATCTGGTTGGTTGCTGTGAGCAACATTACCTCTCTTCATTTGTAGAAGCTTTTCTAAATGTACCCCTCTGTCTTTCTCTATTTTCTACTTTATCTACTGATCCTTGTGGAGCTACTAGTTTTATTCTATGTCCCCTCTCCTATGCTCATTGCTTCTTTTCCTCTTCCACCATTCACTTGTTTCCTCTTTTCCCCACTTTATTTCCTTTCTCTTTTGCTCTTTTTTCTTCTCTTTTTATATTTTCCTTTTGCATATACCATGTTTTCTCCAATACCCCAGGTCTGGACCATAATGAAAAGTGGACAAGAAAGATGGTTACACCTTTATTTTTTTATGCCTAGAAGACCTTGGGATCTCTTTTATGGAGTGTGTCTTGTTCAGTGATGTTTTATACAGTATACTGTCTACTCTCTAGTATACTGTCTAATTAAAGGCTCCCATATTCTTGTCTGACTTTGCCACTTTTCACCTGATTCTGATGGATATGGCCGAGAAATCAGGTGAAAAGTGTCCAAATCCTATGTGTTTGTCATCCTATCTGATCCCATGCGCGCGGTCCTGTGCGCATCATTTCAGAGTTGCAGGTTGGACCTGCTACACATCCAACCTCCATCTCAGCCCCTCTTCCAGAAGCAGGAAGCGGGATCACATGCAATACATCACTAGCAGATGGACTACATGAGATGTATCGCATGCGATCCTGCCGCTCAGGAGGGTCCCGGGCGGCTCAAGGTGGATTATATGGTATCCCCCTTCCCCTCTATTTCATCCCTGCTTGATGCTGCACTGTAATACACAAAAAATTCCTAGTGTGCGCAGGCGCACATGGCCAATAAAGTTGATTCGGTACTCTTTACTTAGTTGGGCGCCCACGATCTCCATCGCGGGCGTCGTGGGTAAAGAAATCGTGGTGATCGATGCCCGCGATCACCGCGATTTCCCATAGGGTTCAATGTTAAATTTAGTGCTATACGCGTCCCCTCACGGGCTTCACAGGTGTCCGTGGCGACGTGGACACCTGTGAAGCCCGCGAAGGGACGCGTTTACCTGTGAAGGTATCCGCCTCCCCTCGCGGGGCTCGCTGCGCTTCGGGCCTTGGTGGCTTGCTGCGCTCGCCACACTATTCTATTCTCAACTCCACGCCGACGTGGATAGTAGGGCATGAAAAGGTCGGAGGACGCGTACCGCCGCCCCTCGCGGGCTCGCTGCGCTCGCCACGCTTCGGGTTGGCGTGGATCGTGGGGTGGTGTTACAAATTTGGGGGGACATTTAAGTGTTAATTGTGCCTATTTGGGCTCTGTAGCCCATTTAACATTGATTCCTATGGCCAAATCGCGGCCATTGAAGCATTGAATGTAAAATCGCGGGCAGCACTAAATTTAACATTGAACCCTAAGGGAAATCGCGGTGATCGCGGGCATTGCGTCGCGGCCGTTAATGTACTGGCCGCGATGGGCGCGATCACCGCGATGGGCGCCCAACTAAGTAAAGAGTACCGTTGATTCTATTCTGTACACTGCTACAAAAATCGCAGTAGTGTATGGCCACCTTAATATGTACTATGCTGTATGATTTGACTGTAATAGTATATATATTTTTCTTTTATCTCATTGGCACTTGGTTGTTATTGACTTTAGACTGCACTGCAATTGTTTGCTCAATAAACAATGAAAAAAAATTGATAATGATTCACATATTGTATATGTAAATAATAGCAGATGATTCAATTCTTTATATTACATTCTTTAAATAGAGTTCACCTTGTGTACATGGTATGAAAATTATAGACATTAAATAATACTTATAAAATCAATAAGGGATCCCATTGGCTTACTTTTGTTTGGGAAGTGTTGCTCATCTATATGGGCATGGCATAATTTTTGTATATAAGCAGCATCTCCTCACTGCATTGGATTACCCATCTATTGCAATCTTCTTTCACCAGACAAACTCATCCAAAAGAGACAACCATGTCAGCAAAGGGAGCAGCACAATGCAAAGACCGTAAGTATCATCTCAGAATGAAGGCTACATACAGATCTATCTACAGAAGCTATAAACTGCTGGGAAACATTAATAGGAGTACTAGAGAATCTCTCTAATCAATAGGAAATAACTTATTATCTGCATTAATGTGCTAGGTTTTATTTAATAATGCCATTATATGTCTTGTCTACTATTGGGCGCATCTATGGTATTTTAAGTTACGGTTTAAAATTGTATTACAGATACAGATACAACTGGAAACTTGTATTAATACATGTGTACGATTTTTTTTAAATGTTATACTAGAAGAATGTAGAAATTCCTGTCTAATATTTTTTTTTAAACCTTTTTTAGCATGTGCACCAGCACCAGTATGCCAGGACCCATGTGCCCCACCACCAGCTCCAGTATGCCAAGGTATGCAAATGCGATTAAGCTTTAATGTGTTCCTGCCATTTAGTGCTTGTATGTACTGTAGATGATTCTTTAGAATGTTCTCAAAATTCAACTTTGCACATAAATCTATTTAAAAAATCACAGAACCCCAAATTCGGGTTGGAAAATGAAATAGGAAATCAGGCAGTATTAGATTACCTCTATGTGTGCCAGTGATTTTTGCATAAAAGGGTCATTATTACCTCAAAGATGTTACATATACACATTTCCAGATGGCACAATGAAATCTACATCAATATAATGGTTGAAAAGTTTGAATTGCAATGCGCAGTGTAATTACTTTACCCAATATAAAAGAAGCTGGGACCGTGTTTCCTAGTGTATAGGAGAATGTCTGTTCAGCCTTCCTACTCCTTCTCTATTGCACATACTGCCTGTAGCAAAGGCGAAAGTCTATCTTGTTTTTACAACTTGGCAACTAGTTCAATTGTATGAAGTCATTTTGTTTAGGGTGGTGTCTATCGAATCCAGAATAACAATACGTATACTGAGATACTGCATAAAGGGCATTTTATTACATGAGAACAGTTATGGCATTCTTAGAACTGAATTAATCTCACTACACTGAGAAACAATGCTTGCTATTGGCTAAGGTACTGTGTATCACTACTCAGATATTCTAGAACAACTCTTAAAAGTGCCCCCTGAGACAGCCATTACTATAGAAAATTAAGTTTATTATTACTCATGATAAAGTAGAGATGTGTAGGCTATGATTTACTCTGATTTACTCTGATTTCAAAGCAGGATCTTATTGGCTATCAACTGTCAACAACTGTCATGTGATTTGGGATAGCCAATAAGATCAGAGTAAATCAAAGCCTGCACATCTCTATGATAAAGTATAAATAAAATATGAATATGGAAAGATTATACCATGCTATATGGAGAGTATTTCAAAATCTAATTATTTGTGAGTGAAAGAAGTCACTTTACATTTCTATCTAACATAGAACCAATATGGTCGGAAACTTTTTATAATGCCACTGTGATATGATACGTATATTATCATTTGTAAATGCAAAAAATGCTTAAAAAATCCATCATAACATAAAAACTATTTAATATAAAATAACCAATTAATATAAAGATCTTAAAGTATCAACAGATAGGCAACACAAAATAGTAAATCAATTATTCTTTCCAGCTATTTGTAAGAGAAGAGTATAAAGGAACGTGGACTACGAGAGCCGTGGATTATCTGTTATCAGGAGCATACAATGATTTTGCTCCATAGTACAATAATTCATTATATTCCCTAGGAAGCAGACAGCTGTTGTTACTTTGCTATTTACAGTAGTTTAGTGATACTACATACAGATCACACCTGATTCATACCTGTTTTTCCATAAAATATGGCGATAACAAATATACTATAAAGATAATTTTGCAATAATCTGAAACTTCTTTTTTTTTAGCATAATTTTTGAAAATTCAATGTACAGTACATCAGTGTTTGAGGGGCATGAAGGGCCCGCCAAGGGGATGCAGTGTAAGGGGCCCATGCTTAAGTGAGTGGTCAGTCTCCCTTGGGGGTGTGGCCAGACACTACAGAGGTTTAGCTGCTAGAGTGCATGGTCTGGGCCCTCTGATAAATATATAGATATAGTAAACACTGCTTTTGCATGCATAAACATGCAACACATTAATAACAACAATGCACTGCAGAAAACTCACCATAATCCTATGCAGTATAATATTGTCACATATGTATAATGTATAATTTAACTGCACTAGGATAGAGTCTGGAATCTCATCCCTACAGGCATAGGTGCAGATTTATGTTTTTGCTGGTGGGTGCTCAAGCCAAAAATATAGGGGAGTGGAATCATGGGAAAGGGGGCGTGGCCACAAAATAATACTGATTTATATTATGCAGCACAGTTGTCATTAATATTCAAATTATGGCAACAGTGCCAAATACATAAATACCCACACAGTACAGATATAAAAATCCCCCCCACACTGCCAAATACATAAAAGCCCCCACAGTGCCAAATACATAAATGCCCCCACAGTGCAGGTACATAAATGCCCACACAGTACCTGTGCCAGCGACGAGTGGGGGAGTGCAGTGGGGCACGGGCGGGTGGGCCGCTGCTGAGCGGGTGGGTGCTCATCAATTTCCATGGGTGCTTGGGCCCTCAAGCACCCACAGAATTGGCACCTATGCCTACAGGACGACATGGGCCATAAGCATAGCAGCAGATACAGCTGGCTATGCGCCCAGACCTATGAGGGTATACTGCATTGTCTAGCTGTTGATGGAAAACTGACGCTTGTACCAACGCTGCACACCCCATTTACTAAATAATGGATTTTATATTTGTTTTTTTTCTAGATCCATGTGCTCCAGTTAATCCCTGCCAGCAACAAGGACAAGGACAAGGTCAAGGTCAAGGTGGATTCGGTGGTCAGGGAGGATATGGAGGAGGATTTGGTGGTGTGAAGAAGTGAAGACCCTGGAAAGATCTTTCCACACTAATGTACTTTAAACATGTATAAATAAATATGCTGTTACCTTAATCTGTATGATAACAACAGCTGTAATACTGTATATCCTGAACATGTTCTATTTCACTTATTAAATTCATTCTTCTGATAAACTAATCTGTAAGTTTGCCTTTCTGTAAAGTCTATTTGAAAGTGCTACAAGAGCTACAATAGGTCAGTATATGGAAGCTGAGTGTGGCAGCTAAAGTATATAGAACAAGTCTTAATACACATACAGTTCCTGATAGTTTGCTGACCTCTTTTCTTACAATCATTATTGTATTGTTTTGCTAGTGCGCTTTTCAGTGGCTTAAGTTCGTCCATGTCACCCGGAGGCAAGATAAAAGTTGGTGCCCTCCTATAGATACATACTGTAGCTAGAGAGGGAAAATGAGAGATAGGGGGGGAAAGAAAGAGAGCTATAGAGAAAGAGAGAAACAAGCATGTCAGAGAGAAAGAAAGAATGTCAGGAAGAGACGGTACATCAGGCAAAGCGAGGAAATGAGAGAGGAGAGTGAGATAGTATAAGGGATAGAAAGAGAGGGGAGAGTGAGAGAGTGACAGGAATAGAGAGAAGGGGTGAGAGGATTTAGGGGAAGAGAGAGGGGAGGTCAGGCTGAGAGAGGGGGTTAGAGAGAGAGAGAGAGAGAGATGGGTGAGAGTGGGATCAGGCAGAGAGAGGGATGAGGTGAGAGGGGGGTCAGTCAAAGGGCCAGATGTTTCAATCTTCAAAAGTGATAAAATGGAGAGTGATAAACAGACAGCCAATCAGCTCCTACCTGACATGTTACAGGCTGGGTTTGAAAAATGACAGGTAGAAGTTGATTGGCTGGTTGTTTATCACTCTCCACTTTATCACTTTTTGAAGCTTGATACATCTGGCCCAAAGAGAGTGGGGGTCATGCAGAGAGAGTGGGGGGTCAGGCAGAGAGAGATAATAGAGAGAGTGGTGGGCACTAGCCTGGTGCTGCTACAGTTTGGATGCAGGCATTAAGAGCTAGAGTGGGAGGTGGGCGGCTGCGCCAATGATGCATGACATGCACATGGCCCCATGGTGCTGATACCTTCTGGCCGTGCACACAAAAAGGGGCTGCCTGGTTGTGAGGTGACTGGAGGGATGAGGGGGTGACAGGTACCTTCCAACTCCATGTCCTTGGGCTCATTGAGCTGCTGCTCCTGGGGATTCTCCTGATGGAGGTTCATGTTTCTGGGTTCGGCCTCCACCGCTTGTAGGATTTAGATTTGGGCTGCCTATTGGGGGGAAGGTGCAGTGGGGGATGCTTCACCTCTGTGGGAGTCTGGGCTGACACCTGGCCACTGACATTCACCATGTGGGGCTGGGCCTGGCTGCTCTAGGACACCGGGAGCTTGTTTGCTGATCTCAGGGACAGATCTATACTTTTCTTTCCCTCTGTATCCGTCCCTGAGTGGCACTTGCACTGTCTGCTGAGAGTCTCCTGCCCAACTCCTGGCTCCTCGTCATTGTGTTGGCTGGCTCTCATTTGCTCAGACCGCTGTCACTCATGTCACTCAGTGAGTACAGCAGCAGCTGAGTGACAGGGAGGACTGGGGGAGGGGGGGCGTCGCTGCGTACATTAAGGGTACTGCCAGGAAGTACTTCAAACGAGCAGAACACTGGGGGCAATGGAGCCAGTGCCCCCTTTAAGACTGGAGCCTGGTGGCAGATGACTCCATTGCCTCTGGGAGTTCCGCCACTGGTGCTTTTGGTCCACAGTCTCCCCCTATTGTCTAAAAACAAACCTCAGCTGACTATGAGTGCATGTTTCTACAGTGTGGAGTGCCTTTACCCACTGGAGCACTGGGGCGCAGGTAACAGTGTTTTGGCAAGGTCACTACACCACAGCCTAGTCCGCCTAGTGGATAATACAGCCACTGGGAAATCCTTATAAGGCTGGGTCAGATGAGACCATGGCCGTCAACAATTACAAGGAAGGGTAATTCAATAAAATCAATTCATAATGGACCTATCTGTCATTATAGATAGACAATACCATGCCATCAAGCAGGCTACAGTATGTACAGTAGAACTGCAGAGAGAAATCATACATTTGTGGAGTTTTCCCAACTTTTCTAGACGATCCAAACCTGCTAATGGGAACATATATTCCCTTTTAGGGATTATCAGATATTAATACAAAATGTTTACTACAGAAAAGAAATGTATTCCAGCCACAATGGAGCACAATCTCAGATGTCAAACTAAAGCAGAATATTGGTGCAGGGGCCAGGGTGGTATAAAGCTTAGGAGTGTTCATTTCCATTAAGTTCTGTGCATATTATACATAGCTCAGTGCCTGGTAGAGGACAGCAACCCCCAGATGAGCTTGATGTATGCTGGCGGTTTCAGGGACAGATTGGGGCAATGAGTATTTCTCGGTGAATGCAAGGAATCCACCCATCTTGTTGCCTGAATGTTGAAATACCAATCCCTTATGTACATACAGAGACCTCAAATGTTACAATCAAGTCAGTACTCTCAGATACTTCCTGTATTATTCATTTTAAACCCCAGATTATGCCAACACCAATGATATATCACTGTATTGTACGATTTTAGTAAAAATGCAAAACTGCATACATCTGCAAAACCTCCTTTATAGATGGTCAGCAACATAAAAGTAAAAACTAGAAGATAGCAGGCCTGGCACCGTCCGTGGTGATTTTCCAAAAGCAATATCTGGTGGATGAACACAAGCATTACACTTACTGGCAATGCCATACACCACACTAGCGACAATGTGTACACACTTCACCACACTGAGACATCTTGCAGTGTGCCTAATAGCGACACAACCACCATAGGTAGGGTATATCTGTATATGTATTTTTATCACTGAATTATAAATATTTATTTGTGTAGAAAAAAATAATTCCTACATACAGTGTAGCAATAAAAGGAAACCATTTACATGAAATTCAGACAGACTACACCTTGCCCGAGAGGTATGCAAATTCTGAAGAAAAAAAAAAAAACTCTTAGGCAATTAGGTAGAGATCCTAATGGCTTATTTAATATTGCTCAACTAGTAGGGCGTGGCAATATGTTGTGGCATCTTATCACTGCTTATCATTGCATAATATTATAATCTTGTTTCACTAGACAAACTCATCCAACAGAGACAACCATGTCAGCAATGTTTGCCCAGCAAGACAATTAGTAATTCCTGAAAGAGTTCTCTATCTAATAAAAGGCTAACTACTCGTGACCTCTATGAGGTGAGGTACCGCCAGTGACCACTAGAGGCCACTCGTTGGACCAACTTACTCCTTTGTGTGCTAAAAGATGTCATAACAGAAAATGAAAGCACTTTCAGCAGGGACACTGATCTGTTTCAAACTTTCTGGATATGGAGAAAGGGATCTGTGAAGACAGAGATTGGAGGTAGGAGCAGATAGGGAAATCACACAGGGGTGTCACAGCTCAAAGTGAAAGTAAAACGATCACAGCTCAAAGTAAAAGTAAAGCGGTCACAGCTCAAAGTGAAAGTAAAAACGGTCACAGCTCAAAATGAAAGTACATCGCAGAAGCCGTCATATTGACAAGCTTTTCACTGGTAGAAAATATAAACAGCTAATAAACATTGACAACAGAGTACTAGACAACTAGGCATTGTTTTGTATATCTAAAATAACAGTAAAATAACTATTGTCATCTATTGACAACAAACTATACTAAGTTAGAATACTGCTTTGAAGATAATACATATTGAAGATGAAAATGCATTGGATGTACTTCTTTGAAATGTTGTGCGTATTTGTCATGCTTCAAAAACCTTTGTTAATCAAATAATCTGATTTTTTTTTTATTTGACCAAATATTTTACAGTAAATGTGGAAAACTATAGAAAAATTCCCATCTTGTCTGTTGTAATCATATCTACTTCATTTAGCTTGTGCTCTCAAATGCCAGGACCCGTGTGCTAAAACCTGTATACCAAGGTATGTAAATAAACTTTAATGAAAATATATCACTTACAGTGGCGGCCTGTATCTTTTCTGGGGAGGGGGGCTGCCGGGGTACCACGATGCAGGCACCCCCCCCTGCCGCCGCCACCGGTCCCTGCAGAGTTCCAGGCACCTGTGCTCTAATGACAGGCGCCGGGACTGGCGCATGCGCAGTACAAACCTCTGTACTGTGCATGCGGCCAGCTTCTATGGGCTGGTTTGGCAACAGCCCATAGAAGCAATCTTGGTCCCGGTGCCTGCACAATACAAATTACAGGCACCGGGACCGATATACTGTAGGTACTGCGCATGTGCAATCGACAAATTTGCACGGCAACCTGCAGAAAGGTGTGGGAACACCTCCCAATGGGACTGCCTTGGGTGACTGGCAGGTCAGACTCCACTGCCAGTTACAGTGAACCCAGTGCAGAATCACAGATTCACATTTGGATTCACTACATTGGCGGATTTTACTGGGGGGGGGGGGGTGCTGCAGCCCTACAGGTTACTGATCACTTATGCTGGGTGCACACTAAACGATATGTATTCTCAACAACGGTACTATGTGATGCCACAATACATTGCTCTGTCCATATACGACACAATGGGGGAAATTTTCTAAACCGAATTCGCTTGAAATAGACAATGGACATTTAATCAATCAATTTAAATACTCATATTATAATCTTAGACACTGCATCAAAAAAGCTTTGGCTTATCAGAAGACTGATTGGATCTTATACACTGCATTTGGCCTCTGTGATGCTAATCACTATTTCTAACTATTTCACTGGCCTATTTAAAATGGGTACACTGTGTTTAGTGCATTTATTATTATTATTATAATTTTATTTATAAGGCGCCACAAGTGTTTCGCAGCGCCGTACAAAGGAACAATACAGGGAGACAAAACTTGGCATAACATTGAATAAATAACAAAAATACAGTACAAATAAAGAGCACCACAGTTCAATACACATTACAGCTTAAATGTAAGTAGTGAGGACCCAATCAACATACAACTAGAGGCTTGAGGCCAATGATGGAGATGAGTATGAAGATGGTCACTGAGTGTTGGAGTAAAGGAGAGCTGTGAGTGAAATGTGAAGAGAAGTGGGCTTTGACAACAGGAGGGAAAAGGGCCCTAATCGGAGGAGCTTACAATCTAGTAGGAAGGGGAGACAGACAGATTACAAGAGGTGCAAGCGAGGGGGTGGTGGTTAGATAGCAGGATGTAAACAGGCAAGGGGTCGGAGAACCAGCTGGTTTATGCAGTGGAAGGGTACGCTTTGATGAATAGGTGAGTTTTCAGTGCCCGTTTGAAGCTTTGCAAGGTCGGGGAGAGTCTAATGGAGCGAGGGAGTGCGTTCCACTGAAGGGGTGCAGCACGGGCAAAGTCCTGTACTCTAGCATGGGAAGCAGTGATCAGGGTGGAGGAGAGACGACAGTCGTCAGCTGACCGTAGAGGGCGGGAGGGTGTATGAATGGAGATGAGGTTAGAGATATATGGAGCAATGGCATTAGAGATGGCCCTGTATGTGAGTGTGAGGTGTTTGAAGAGGATTCTGTAGGGGAATGGAAGCCAGTGCAGATTTTGTTGAAGGGGAGTAGCAGAGTTAGAGCGGCGGGAGAGGAAGATAAGCCTGGCTGCAGCATTGAGGACAGATTGGAGAGGAGCTAGTTGGGATTGAGCGAGGCCAGTGAGAAGAGCATTACAGTAGTCAAGCCGTGAGATGACTAATGAGTGGATGATCAGCTTAGTTGCACTCTGTGAGAGAAAGGGCCTGATGCGAGCAATGTTGCGTAACTGGAACCGGCAAGAATGGGCCAGGGCTTGGATGTGGGGTGCAAAGGAGAGGGAGGAGTCAAGAGTGACACCCAGGCAGCGGAGTTGGGGAACAGGGGAGATGATGGTGTTGTTAACAGTGATAGAGATATTAGTAGGGGGCATAGCTCTGGGTGGGGGAAAGATAATAAGTTCGGTTTTGTCCATATTCAGCTTCAGAAATCGCTCAGACATCCAGGTAGAGATGGCAGCGAGGCAGTTGGAAACTTGAGAGAAAACAGTGGGGGACAGATCAGGAGAGGAGAGGTAGATTTGGGTGTCATCTGCATAGAGGTGATATTGGAAGCCAAAGGAGTTAATGAGTGCACCCAGAGAGGAGGTGTACAGAGAGAACAGAATGGGGCCAAGGACGGAACCCTGAGGGACCCCGACAGGAAGGATAGAAGGTGGTGAGGTAGAGCCAGAGACTGAGAAGGAACGGTTAAAAAGGTAAGAGGAAAACCAGTTGAAGACTGTGCCAGAGAGGCCAATGTTTTGGAGTGTGTGGAGGAGGAGAGGGTGATCCACAGTGTCAAAGGCAGCAGATAGGTCCAAAAGGATAAGCAGGGAGAAGTGACCCTTGGATTTGGCTGACAGCAGGTCATTGGTGACTTTCACTAGGGCAGTCTCAGTGGAATGAAGTGGGCGAAAGCCAGATTGAAGGGGATCTAGGATGGAGTGGTCAGACAGGTAGCTGGTGAGACGCCTGTAAACCAGCCGTTCTAGTATTTTAGAGGCAAATGGGAGAAGAGAGATAGGGCGGTAGCTTGTGGGAGATAAAGGGTCCAGGTTAGGTTTTTTAAGAATAGGCGAGACCAGAGCGTGTTTGAAGGGTGAGGGAAAGATGCCAGTAGAAAGAGATAGGTTAAAGAGGTGAGCAAGGTGGGAGCAGCCAGTGGGGGAGAGGGAACTGAGGAGACGGGAGGGGAGAGGGTCCAAGGGACAGGTAGAGGTGGGAGAAGATGAGTACATAGGGCCTCCTGAGTCTGGGGGCCCACGCCGGACATGCCGCACCCATTCTTTAATGTTCACCTCTGCAGAGTATGCGATCAGTAGCAGCAAGATGCACAATTCATCACTAGAAAATTGGTGGCATTTTGTGCATGTAAAGTAGAGATTTCACTTGGAAAATCTCTACCATACCTTTTTTCCAGAGATGCGTGTAAAGCGGGGTACACACTATTCAATTTTTGTTAACAATTTGCACAATAACGATATCTTTACTGATATTGACCGATATGGTCAGCACTATGTCTGAACATGCAGCCAAATCTGACAATATCAACAGCGGCTGCATGTTCTGTGGGGGTCTCTGTGACATCACTGAACATTAGTTAACGATATAGTTCAGTGTTTTAGCGCTATATTGTGTATTTTGGGCACTGCTGATATTGTTAACAATATAGGCGGTGCCACATATCGCAATGTGTGTATGCAGCATAAGAGTCAGAGCCCCTAGTGCTCTGACTATACAGCACTTTTGGCTAGATGAAGACTGCGCACAGGCCACCTCTCTGAAAGTGACTATCAGTGTCTACACCTTCAGACACAGGCCCTTATTCTGATCGGCATGCTCCCCTGCATGTTTGCGCAGGGGAGCGATGTTAAGCGACTGTGCATAAACTTTTTTGCGCATGTGCAAGTGGGCATGGTGAACTGCTTGTCCACTGTCCCATTCGCACCTAGCAGTGTGGGCAGGGGGTGGCCACGATGGACTACGCCCATGGGAATACCCAGCATTTCATGGGCATTCCCATGAATGTGCTGGGCATTCCCATGTAAATGGGCCAGAGATGCAGTTGGGGGGGGGTGGCTGATGTCAGTGGATGTCAGATGCCCATCCGTTTCCCGTACAGGGCGCCTACAGAGGTCAGACACCAAAGACGTGTCTGACATCTGTGAGCGCCTGCAAAACATGCGTTGGTCAGCAACCATCGAATGATTTTGTCCCCGCACGCAGCTGCAAAAGGACAGGCAGGTATACGGGGCTAAGTACAGGCTGCTGCTGGATACTAGAAATTAGGTGAGATTGGGTGGGGGGGAGGTGGAGTTGGTTCTGTGTGTGTGTGTGTGAGAGAGGTGTCAGTTGGGGGAGGTGCTGTGTGTGTGTGTGTGTGTGTGTGTGTGTGAGAGATGTTTCAATAAGGGGTGCTTTTTGTTTGAGAGGATTCAGGGTGGCTGCGGGGGGACTGCTGTGCATGCACTGCTACCCAGAGATCCTCCCATGGGCCTTTGAGGAGCAGAGCACATGAGTGACAGCTTACGGCTCCTCCTCAGATCCCAGCAACTCCTGTAGACCATGCAGCACTGTGTGTGTGGCTACTGCTGTGTAAATTAGAAAGAAGATGGGTACTGCCAGTGGGGTGTGCCATGTGGCTTCGACAGGTGGGATTCTGATGGTCATTATACTGACATCAGAATCTTGACTGCCAGTACTCCGACAAGGGGGTGAGCACAAAAATGCCCCTTATAGGCTCTCTGCACTCGTCATGCTGCAGGCTTGGTGTCTCACTGCGCTTGCCACAGGTTCTATTCTTCCTCTATGGGGTCATGGACCCCCATGAGGGAAAATAGGGATTCCGACTTTCGCGCATTTTGCAGTCAGGATTCTGATGTTGGTGTGCTGACAGTCAGAATCTTGACTGTTGGGACATCATCTGGCACCCTAGCCAGTGGCAAGCTATTATTCTTAAAAAGTAATTGTGGGTCCCAGCATCTTCGGGCACTACTACAGATTCAGAAGATCAAGAGGGTGCAATGGCTGACTTAGAAGGATCCCGGGAACCGGAGTTCCCCGCTAGAGGTATCCAGAGCCGGAGTGGGGTGACATGAGGTGAATTCCGGTGCGTCTACCCCAAAAGCAGGCTCCTTTCATCCTCTCAACAACACGAGGGCCAGGTTAGTAGCCACTTCCCCCCCCCCCCCCCTTTACAGCCTAACCCTATTCATATAGGGTTAGTCCTCTTCCATTCTGCTCTGACAGCCCTATTCTTGCATTTCAATTACTGCTCTCTACTCACTTACCATCTATAACCGCATCTCTTCTCAAATGTGTTCAGGGGTGAATTGGGATTTTAAACCATTTTTTTGTAAATCAGCCATAATCGGGGCTGGTTCAGGGCCGGTTATAGTCTTCTTACCCTCGTCTGAAGTGTTGTACCTTGCCTGATACCTGTACCTGAGACTTGTACCTGATACCTGTTGCTGTGCCTGATACCTGCTCCCATTTGCTGATGCTGAAGCATTGTACCTGTACCTGGTTTATGATCCTGATGATACAGTGATTTAACATCCGTCCTGCCTCCGTTGTCTGTTCCTCCAGCAGGTATTATTACTATTAGTCTTGCAGTCCACTGGGACTCCTAACATTATAACTGGCCCTACTGACTTGCTGGAGGGAGAACAGTGAACTTTGCTGTGTGTCATTATGGAGTCTGTTAACCCCAATCAAGTCCTGGCATATCAGATCTTTGCCTTGGCTCATTATCTGTCAGACTTGTGTCAGAAGGTGCAGGCCCCCGGAGTGGTGTCCAATGTGCGCTTCCCCGGAGCCGCATCTGATGTTATGACCGCAGGAGAGGTTACCGATGCCGCAGCTGGTGGCGTGTCACCAGGAGGGCTGGTCGGTGCCACAGCCAGTGGCGTGTCCCCAGGAGGCGTGGCCGATGCCTCAGCCAGTGGCGTGTCCCCAGGAGGGTTGGCCGATGCCTCAATTGGTGGCATGTCCCCAGGAGGGTTGGCCAATGCTGCAGCCGGTGGCATGTCACCAGGAGGGGTGATCGGTGCAACAGCCAGTGGCGTGTTCCCAGGAGGCATGGCCGATGCCTCAGCCAGTGGCGTGTCCCCAGGAGGGTTGACCGATGCCTCAATTGGTGGCATGTCTCCAGGAGGTGGAAAAGATACCAGTAGGCGCCTTATGCACACAAAACTTACAATTTAATTAATAAATAACCTACATAAATATTTGCATGCATGCAATAAACAATTTAAAACAAAAACATCAATGCAATACTGATTAAAAGAAACATATAGTTACCAAGTCCTGATTGGGTACTCAGATTGTGTGCACAATTTGGACAGATGTTTTTACCATCCAAAATACAGGGGTGGAATTCCCAACGCTGAATTGGGGGAAAGAGGTATGTCCTCCCGAATGTGCAAAGCTGGTTGGCAAATAAATTTCCTTTTTACTCCTTGACCATGGAGATTAAATTGAAAAAGGGCACTTGGTGGTTACCTTTAGGGGGTATATGACACAGCTGTATGGCGTCTCCCAGATCCTAGTGTCAGGCTTTCAGCAGGTCCCCAGTTGGGTGCGTTGGTGCATGCTCCGCCACACGCCTTACAGTGTTAGATGTAGACAGCAGCTACACCGGTCGGCGAGCTGAGTGTGAGCCGCTGAACACTGCGGCGGGCGGAAGCGTCCTCTTTGTGTAATTGCGTACACGCTCCTGCAGCAAGCCGCAGGATTGACTTCCTCTACCCCCTCCACCCAGTCACCCCTATCTTTTACCACCTTCCTAAAATACACAAGACACTGCACAACCCACCGGGGCGTCCTATTATTTCAGGGAATGGGGGCCTTACTTCTAATCTTTCACAATTTATTGATAGTTATTTGCAACCACACGCCTCCTCTCTGAGATCCCACATCAAGGATACCACCCATTTCATCCAGATGGTGGAGGGCATCAAATGGGATCCAGAATATCAACTGGTGACCTGCGATGTCCAGGCTCTATATACCAACATCCCCCACCAAAGTGGGGTCCTCGCAGTGGATGAAGCACTGAGGAAAGATGTAGGTGTCTCAGAGGGGAGCCGGGAATTTATTCTGGCGTCAATTAGATTTATTTTATCACACAACCACTTACTTTTTGATCACTGTCACTATACTTTTTGATCACTGTCACTATCAGCAGGTCCTCGGTACGGCGATGGGGCAAATTTGAGGACCAGTATATCTGGAGTGGGGACTGGGAAGCAAACCTGGTCCTCTATGGTCGCTATATCGACGACCTGTTTTTTGTTTGGCACGGGAGCACTGATTCTGTGAATGATTTCGTTATGCACCTTAATACTAATGTTTATGGTTTATCCTTCACATGCACACACCATCCAACACAACTAAGTTTACTTGACGTAACGGTGGAGGTGGTAGATGGGGCATTGGTACTGTAGTTGCTGGCTACAAAAAGCCAGTTGACGTTTGCAGCTTTATCCCTTACTCAAGTAACCATAAGAAAAGTTGGCTCAATAACGTTCCGAAGAGCCAACTGCATAGAATTAGACGTAATTGTACATCAGACGCCAAATTCTCAGAACAAACGAGTAACTTGTTGGACCAATTTAGAAGCCGGGAATATCCTCAATTTATCCTCACTGAGGCTCTGGAATACGCTGGCACCCTGAATAGAGACCAAATAATTGCGAATAGCAACGGGCAGAGAAATGAGAATAAGGCCATCAATGTGGATGAAGGCAAGGATAAAAATGGAAATAAAAATAAGAATAGTGGTAAAGTATGCTTTATTTCTAAATATAATGTTGCTGCAAATAAGATCTCTAACATATTAAAAAAGAACTATAAATTACTCAGCACCGACCCGATTCTTAGTGCCAATTTAGAAAAGGAGCCATCTATCATTTTCAAAAGTGCACGCAATCTAAAAAATATCTTAGCACCCAGCTTCTTTAAGGGAACCTCAGAAACCAAAGGTGTAAGTACACAGAGTACGATATTGGGGCCTAAAATAACAGGATTCTATAGATGCAATCATGCACATTGAATGACTTGCAAACACGTACTAAATAAAACTCAAAAAGTCACACCGACAAACTCGGAAAAATTGTGTAACATAGATACATTTATAAACTGTACCACCAACTACGTGGTCTACTTGTTAATATGTCCATGTAATACCTACTATGTAGGCCATACCATCCGTCCCCTAAAAGTTAGAGTACTCGAGCACAGGAGAAATATAGTGAAGAAACTTACAATTCACAGTGTCCCTCGCCACTTCGCAGAGTGACATGGGAGCAATCCGGTAGGCCTAAGGGTGGTAGGCTTGGAACATGTGGCTACCATTAGCCGTGGAGGCGACAGATTCAGGAACCTATGCTGGCAAGAAGTGGCATGGATACTGAAACTACAGACACTGAAACCACACGGCCTCAACGAGACTATAGACCTTGAGTTAATTTAAGACTAAATAACGACTCCTTCACCTTTAATCAGAGTAGATAGAGACCATAACCCTCCCTCCTATAAATAATTCTTAATTCATCATAACATGTAAAAATTGCTTATGTAAGATAAGTGTATGCCTGTACATACTCTGAGATATTTATGCTATATATTCCCCTTAAAGTCCTTTTCAGTTAGAATAATAATCTACTGGGCTTTGAATACTCCATTGTAGCAATATATATAAAACATTTATTAATAAAATATACATTGAGCTATATACAAAAAAACCTCAACACATATATAAAAAACGACACAAGTCAAAAAAGTAAATGTCGACTTTTCGTCTCTCTCCTATCTCTTCCTCTCATATGCATGCCAATTTTTTGAAGTTTTTTTGCCAATTTTTTGCTAGTTTTTTTTATAATAAAAAACTTTTTAATTACTTTTTATTTTTTAATTCTTTAATTTTTGCAATTTTTGCATTCATACACAGTGATACGTCTGTATGGAACATTAGTCCCATCTAGGATATACATTATGTAATAATGACCATCAAGAATGTAGATGTAGATCCTTGTTTATACTAACATTAGGAATGTCATCATGAATACTGTCCGACTTTATATAACCTCAGATAAATACAATTACTATAAGAAATTATGAGGAAGCCACATTTGATATTGGGACTGTTTTTGCTCTTTGTTTTCACTTTTTCCTCCTTCTTCTCCCTCTTCTTTTCCCCTTCACCTTTCCCTCGCTGTAGTACCCCATGGAAATGTGCTGTTTTCTTGTTATTCTTGTTATTTTTATTTCTGTTTTATTTCTATACTGTGCATCAAATCTGTCGTTTGACATTAAAGGTTTCTATTATGTGACAGATAATATCTACCTGGATAAATGTTTGCTAGTTCAAATGGTGCACATGTAAGGACGTCTTGTCTTTACAAGGACTTTACTGATTGGCCCATTAAGGAAGCACACACCTTTGTGCAATATGCGGACAGGCATCAGATCAGCCCCTCAAATGGAATTCCCCATTCCCAATTAATAAAGCCGCCTGAGCGCAGTGAAACGCGTCTTGAAAGGAATTCCACGCTGGTTGAGACCGAGGACCTGGAGAATAACTTGCCAAACAGAGCTCCACAACTGCTCCATACACCGATCCCTGACAGAGCTCACCGGCTACGGCACAGAGTTATCTATCCATAGGACGATTCATCGTCCACCTGTCAATCCGGCGGCTTGCTGCAGGAGCGTGTACGCAATTACACAGAGAGGACGCTTCCGCCCGGAGCAGTGTTCAGCCTCTCACCGGCCGGTGTAGCTGCTGTCTACATCTAACACTGTAAGGCGTGTGGCGGAGCATGCACCAACGCACCCAACTGGGTACCTGCTGAAAGCCTGACACCAGGATCTGGGAGACACCATACAGCTGTGTCATATACCCCCTAAAGGTAACCACCAAGTGCCCTTTTTCAATTTAATCTCCATGGTCAAGGAGTAAAAAGGAAATTTATTTGCCAACCAGCTTTGCACATACCTCTTTCCCCCAATTCAGCGCTGGGAATTCCACCCCTGTATTCAGGACGGTAAAAACATCTGTCCAAATTGTGCACACAATCTGAGTACCCAATCAGGACTTGGTAACTATATGTTACTTTTAATCAGTATTGCATTGATGTTTTTGTTTTAAATTGTTTATTGCATGCATGCAAAATATTATGTAGGTTATTTATTAATTAAGTTGTAAGTTTTGTGTGCATAAGGCGCCTACTGGTATCTTTTCCACTTTGTTTTCTTGTTGAGGGCGGCATCTCTCTCCCAGAGGGCAGCCACTTGCACACACACACTTGTCCCTAGCGCTCAAAGCCTGCTGCTATGTCTCCAGGAGGGTTGACTGACGCCTCAGCCGGTGGCATGTCCCCAGGAGGGTTGGCCGATGCCTCAGCCAGTGGCGTGTCCCCAGGAGGGGTGGCCGATGCCTCAGCCAGTGGCGTGTCCCCAGGAGGGAGTCCTGTTTGTCTAGCTGTAAGAGGGGGTCCTGTCTGTCTAGCCCCAGGAGGGGGTCTTGTCCAGCCCCAGGAGGGGGTTCCAACTGCCCTGGCCTCCGGGTCAGAGGATGCTACTGCCCTGGCCTCCGGGTCAGAGGACGCCCAGAAGGCAGTACCTCTGAATGGGCAGTATGGTTTCTGAGAGCAGTCGCAGCTGGTTTAATCAGCTGGATCAGACTGTTCTCAGAATACTATTCCCAGCTGCAGCACATATTGAGGATTGAGGGGCCTGTCTCTGTGTGCTGCAGGGATTGGCTTGCGCTTTCCTTAAAGCTGTGTTTGCCCTGAGCTTCAGGGCCAGTTATAGTCTTTTTAGCCTCGTCTGAAGTGCTGTACCTTGCCTGATACCTGTACCTGAGACTTGTACCTGATACCTGTTCCTGTACCTGATACCTGCTCCTGTTTGCTGATGCTAAAGTATTGTACCTGTACCTGGTTTATGATCCTGTTAATACAGTGATTTAACATCCGTCCTGCCTCTGTTGTCTGTTCCTCCAGCAGGTATTATTACTATTAGTCTTGCAGTCCACCTGGAAGCCCTATGTAGCGAGCACCTGATGACATGCACGTCAGAGGGGACACTTGGAGGGATCTGCTGGGATCCCCCTTTGGAATATGAGGAGAAGCTCATAGGCTTCTATTGGACAATGCCATCTATATATGGTTGGTCATCACTTCCAAGCTCCAGAGCTTGGTACATATGGGAAATGTGGGCCAATTCTATAAACTGTAGTTTTAGATGTTGATAGAGGGCCTCAGATGATGCAGAGTAAGATTCTCATAGTGCCAGATTTGTAAACTAAAAGGGGTGTACACTCGGGCTCGGGTTGGATGATTTTTGACTAAGCGATTTGGCTTAGTCCAAATCGAGATGTGTAGTCAAGCTGCTGGGGATAGAAGGCTGCCATCACCAGCCACAGCCTGTGTGTACAGCCAAATGCATTGTGTGTGCCAGCTAGTTAAAATGTACTTTCCTGCACAGTCTATTTGGCCAGGCGATAGCGACGCTGCGGGGCTGCGCGTTGCTATCGCTGCAGTGTACACTTGTAAAATTTTAGACAATTTTGACCTTCTTGTCAAAATCTCCTGGCCATATCGCCCCGTGTGTACATCCCTGCAGAGAAAACCAAATTTAACCATAGTCGGATGAAGTCCAGAATATAGAGGTATATTTATAATTGGAGCACTAAGTGGCTAGGTTCTATCCCTTACATTATTTGCATGAAGTAAGTGCGGAATAAAGGGAAGGTATCCTAATATATTTTCTGAGCTTTGTAAGTGACCTCCAGTAACTACAGCATGTCTATACATAACATAATTAGCATATGTAAATATATGCATATTTTTTTAATGATTTGCAAATATGTATACCTACAGAATTCTTGGTATTTCTTGTCTTTGTCATATATGTTAATCATATAAACCATTTACTTTAAATTCTGCAGACTACACCTTGCTTAAGAGGATTAATTTCTAAAAATTAATAAACACTTAGGCAACCAATTAAGGATCCTATTGGTTTATTTTTGTGAAATGTTGCACAACTATTAGGGCAAGGCAATCCTTTTTGTATATAAACAGGATCTTATCACTGCACTGGATTATCTATCTATTTTAACCTTATTTCGCTACACAATCTCCTCCGACAGAGACAATCATGTCAGCAAAGGGCGCTGCGCAATGCAAAGACCGTAAGTATCTTCCATACAGAAAGGCTGCAGAAGTTGTAGACTGCTGGGAAATATAGAATGAGCACCAGGAGAACCATGCAGTGCTTGGTATTTATGTAATCAGTGTGATACTATGGGTGAGATTTAATAGGATGAGAGATTCAGAAAGTGAGAGATTTGGTAAGAAATCTCCAGGTTTTTTTTAAAGCAGCAATCATTTACACTGCAAAACCAGTTTGATTTTGAAGTGTAAATGATTGCCGCTTTAAAAAAACTGGAGATTTCTCACCAAATCTCTAATTTTCTGAATCTCTCATCCTATTAAATCTCACCCTTTGTAGCTATTTACCTGCTGTGATACACAATGACTTGATATATGTTTTGTGTTGTCTCCTATATATACTATGCTAAACACAGATTTAAAGATTGGAGTAAATATAAATATGCAGATGATTACTGTTTTAACAAATGTTTAACAAATTCAATGGGATAAATGAAACACTGTAGAAAAATTACATTCTTGTCTGATGATATCATATCTACTTCTTTTAGCATGTGCTCCAGTGCAGGCATGCCAAGACCAGGCACCCAAATGCCAGGACCCTTGCGCCCAACCTGTATGCCAAGGTATGGAAATAAGCTTAGAGCTTGTGTGAAGATGTCTTTGTGATTGTGTGCCAGTGATTTCTGTATAAAACTCCCATTATTACTTCTAGAATTAGAAATATACACATTTCCAGACAACACAGTGAACATCTGCAATTAATACATTGTTTGGAAGACACAGTATAATTAGTACAGCAGTTCTCAAACTGTGGGTCCTGACCCCAAAGTGGGTCCCAACATTCTCAGCATGGGGTCGCGATTCCATGTTGCTGACCATCAGGCTGATGTATTTTCTAATCTAAGTCAGTGATTCAAGGAATCTGAACAATCTGTTGAATTATCTGTTATTTTAGACTCCTCCCATCGTTTTGTGCCTCCACAATGCTGTCATGGTGAAACTGTCTGCTGACTACACATGTGATGTGATGACCTTCTGCAATAACTTGCTGGGGTCCGATCATTAATTTTATGGTCTGATGGGGTCCCAGAGCAAAATAGTTTGAGGACCCCTGAATTAGTCAATTAAATAAAGTGTAACACAAGCAGGACCATGTTTATGCACAAGCTGCCTGTGGCAAGGGCAAAAATCAATTGTGTATAACTGACTTGTCTCAAAGGTATTATTGAATATTTCTTTTCTGGATGACAGTGAATATCTGTAAAGATGAAATAGTTTAAATGACATTGTATAATTACGTTACATAATAAGGCAAAGACAGAGACCATGGAGTCCCCATTTCTAGTCTGCATCCGACTTGGAAACAGGCACTGTGGCCCATAACTAGCAAGTAGTTATCATTTGCTATCTAAAATAGTGAGATTAACTAAATATTACATCTGATTGGGTTACAGCACTTGATCTACTGTACTGTACTGTATTGTTTATTTTTAATAATATATGTCCCTAAAAGATATAAAGGCAGTTGATAGATTCAATAAAAAAAAACACCTGGAACTGAACATTGAATTGAAAGAAAACTTAATTGTCTAAACCAGTGTTTCCCAAACATGGTCCTCAAGGCATCCCAACAGTCCCAACTATAGCTCACTATTAGAACTCCCCCACTCCCACTGTTATGAGCTGGAAATTGGCAGAGGAGTTGAACAAGTTTTTATTGTAGATTCAAAAATGTTGAATCTAGTTTTGAACGGGAAGGTTCCAATATCCCCTCTAGTAACCCTGTGTGTTGTTCTCTAGGATTGTGGGTGGGGCAGGTGGAGGTGGTGGAGATGTTCAGATGGGTAAAGTCCAGGAAGGTGTGTTGCTGAGCAGCTTGCCCGCATCTTCACCAGGATTTTTAATAAATTATTGGAGTTTTGTTTTGCCTCTCGTTGTTTGAAGTGTTTCAAAAATTGACCCAGTCCCAGAGAAACCTATTGTTATGAATTTTAATGTCTTCAGACCGTTTTGCATGACCTCTGTAGTTATGAAACTGTTTGGGTGATGAACCATCTGAAAGGAACAACTGGCTGTTGCTTGGACCCTCTGCAGTTTTCTTATCAGGTGAACTGGTGATTTGGGGATGCAGTATGCATTATGTTTTGCAGGATCTGGACTTGCTGTAATCTTTGAGAGTTTTTTTCATAAATTTATAGCTCAGCATTCAACACCATTTTTCCGATGATTTTTCTCCTTACATTATTTCATTTAGGGGTTCCAGAATGTTCATGGATTGTTGATTTCTTGTTGAACAGAAAACAGTTTGTTAGAGCAGGGGAGTTAACGCCAAGTGTGTGGAAATCAGCACAGAGGCACCCCAGGGTTGTATTTTTTCCTCTCAGCTTTTTACCCTCTACACCATGGGTCCTCAAACTGCAGCCCTCCAGATGTTGTGAAACTACAAATCCCAGCATGCCTTGCCACAGTTTTGCTATAAGGGAGTGTTAAAACTGTGGCAAGTCATGCTGGGATTTGTAGTTTCACAACATCTGGAGGGCCACAGTTTGAGGACCCATGCTCTACACCAATGACTGTACCTCAGAGGAGGTCAGTGAAAGTATTGAAATTTATGGAAAACACCACATTCATTGGTTTGATCAAGGATGGGGATGAGTCCACTTATAGAAGACAGGTGAAACAGTTAGCCTTGTGGAGCGGTAGTAACAACCTGTTGTTAAACTCTCTTAAAACAGTGGAGATGGTACCGAATCTTCATGTTACCAAATCAAAGAGCCACTACTCCCTTCTCATTCTTCTTGACCTCTTTGCCTCTTTTGACACTGTGGACCACCCTCTCCTTCTCCAAATCCTTTAATTCTTGGTCTGCGTGAGGCTCTGGCTATCTTAATACTTCACTGATAGGTAACTCCTTATGTCTCCTTTCATGAATCCACCTCAACCCCACTTCCACTAACTGTAGGTGTCCCCTGGGGCTCTGTTTTTGGTCCTCTCCTTTTTTCTCTCTATATGACCTCTCTAAGTAAGCTCATTTGGCTACCAAGATCACCTACAGTATACGCTGATGTTAATCAGATCTACCTCTATTCTGATTTCTCTCCCTCTTCTCAATTCTATTTCCAGCTGTCTCTCCGATATCTCTTCTTGGATGTCCCAGTGCTTTCTTAAACATAACATATCTAAGACTGAGCTTATCATCTTTCCACATAACCTCACCTTGCACAAGTTCATTAACTATTTAAGTACACTGCCTTGGTGTTATTCTTGATTCATCCCTTTCCTTTAAACCCCACATTTAGCATCTCTTAAAGTCCTGCCGTTTCCTCCTCAAAAATTTTCAAGGCATAGATCCTTTTTCTCCCAGGATGCCCAAAGGCCCTTATCTACTCACTGATCATCTTTAGATTGTACTATTTAATCTGCTCCTTTCTGGCCTTCCTGACAAATTACTCTCCACTCCAATCCATCCTCAATGCTGCTGCCCGGCTGATCTTCCTCTCCAAATGTACTATTTAAACCTTCCCTTCTCTTACAAGCCAACTGATTACTTCCTCCCATTCCCACCTTTAAGATTTTATCCAGTGTGCTCCTTAGCTCCGGAATTCACTAACCATCCCTATCAGTCTCTCACACTCCCTAAAAACCTGTCTTCTCTTTCCCAGATCGGGTGTCGCAACTGGCACTCCGTGGGCCTCTCCCCTGCTAATTTTTTTATACATGGCATGGCCATACCCTCTCATTGGCCAACCCTTCTCATTGTCCATGCCCCTTTTTTACCGGGACCCGACGGTGCTGACGGCAGGCCTGGGCATCACAGAAATAAATGATAATAATAGTTTTAGGAGGCATACAGTGGCTGTAATTGCTGACAGTGTGGTGTCTATGGTGGACTTCTTAACATTTTTAGGGTAAAAAATTTCACAGGATCTTAAATGGTGGTCCAACATTGATGCTATTGTCAGGAAGGTGCTGCAAAGGCTTTATTTTCTGAGGAAACTCAGGAAGTTCAACGTCCCTCAAATGCTATTGCATCTATTTTATTCTGCAATTATTGAGTCTGTGCTGTTTTTTTAAAGCTTTTTTTTTATTCTAATTTGGTTTGGTTCAGCTAGTGAATGTGACTGATGCAGGCTCCAAAGGGTAATTAGGACAGCGGAATGGATTATTGGGATAGATCTTCCTTATGTTCAGGAGTTGCATCTGACTCGAGTTAAGCAGTGGGCATGGGGAATTGCTGGAGATCAGTTACATCCTAGTTGTAATTTATGCAAATTGCTGCCATCAGGCCGGTGATACAGCTGACTACCAGTGATGTTTTTTACCTATGGGCTGCAGGGCTGCAGCCCCCCAGTTAAAATCAGCCACTGTAGTGAAGCCAGATGCCATCTGTGAGACTGCACTGGCTTCACTGTAACTGGCAGTGACTTCCTATTGGAAGTCCGATCTACCATTCACCAAGGCAGTCCCATTGTTCCCTCCCTCCAGGGCGACTTTCTATGGGCTGCTGGGCGAAATCCAAGATTGGGCATGCACAGTATCTACATCTGTATTATACTGGCGCCGGGACCATGATTCCTTCTATGGTCTGTTGCCCTAGCAGCCCATAGAAGCTGGCCGCATGCGCAGTACAGAATTTTGTACTGTGCATACGCCAGTCCCTGCGCTTAGCACAGGTGCCTGGAAAGATGCTGGGACCAGGAGGAATGGTGGCAGTGGCGGTGGCAGGGGGTGCTTGTATTGTGTCACCCCCACGGCAGCTGCACCCAGCAGCAATCCCCCTCCCCCCAAAAGGTATGAGCCTCCACTGCTGACCACTCAAGACAGATAGACATTTTAAAAGTCTCTTCCCTCAAACAGTTAATTTGTTCAACAACTGAGTAGAGCTTGTTAGACTAATATTGTATTGCATCGCTATCTGAGGGTAGATTTTTATAACACTGTAGTCTTATTGATTGGAATTTATTATTAATTGTATGGTGTATTATTATTTCAATGTATGTTGTGTGTTTGTCCTATGTGTATACTTGGCTGTTGCAGTGGAAACCGGAGTAAAATTCCTGGTATTATATATATAAACCAGGAATATATACCTGTTTATTAAAAACATATTTTATGTTTACTGTTCTATTCCCTAGATCCATGTGCTGATCCCTGTCAGCAAGAAGGCAAAGGAAAAGGCGGACTCAGTGGCCAGGGAGGATTTGGCGGTCTTGGTGGACATGGTGGCGGAGTCAAGAAGTGAAGAGCTTGCAAACTCATTCCCCAATACTGTATTTCACACATGTATAAATGGTGACAAAAATGCTCTTGCTCGTGTGTATTTGACAGTTCTATTTTACTTATTAAATACATCCTTCTAATTAACTTAAATGTATATCTGTATAACAGCTTAAAGTTAAACAAGAGCTGGGGGGGATGAACACTGCAAAAGAGATAATCATAATTAAAATTTAGACATAATCTCATATATTTGTTTATAATATTTTGGGACAGCCACTGTGTATATTTTATATATTTTAAATTAAATAAAGTAATTCTAAAAAAATAATAATAAACAATTCTATCGCATTATTTGCCACTGTCAACATCATTAATTATGAATAACAATACTGTATACCTCACAAAGATGTACATTTTAGATGATCTGCATCATCAATGTTTACATAGAAGAAATTACGTGGGGATTTTTTTTGCATTAAAGCATAAATTCTAAATATAGGAGCTTAATTATTAATGGCACCTCATGATGATAGATTGCAGAACACACGCACATATTTATATGCTGTATAATGCTATTACACATTTACTGTGCTATATGCTCACTAAATTACATGCTATACTCAGTTGTTGGTATGCCTCAGAAGAATGAAGTTTCACTCCAGATTTGATAAAGTTTTCAAGTCATTTAAAGTTTTAGAACAGTTTATGTATCTAATCGTTTGATGGGCCAGCCCGAAATAGGCATCGGAACAGCATCTACAGTCTGTAGTCAGGACTACAAAAACATCCTCATAGCATACCGCAGCAAAGATGTCTGGCAAATCAATCCATTAAGAACACAAAGACAGAACTTTATTAAATGGAACTTTAATACAAAAAAGTCACATTACTTAGTGTACAAAAAGAATTCTAAGAATTTTGTATACAGTATAAAAAAAAAATGGATTCAAATGTAAAAGTTCAGAAATATACATTTTATGCAATCTCTTCTCTTTTGTGGTAGAATACAGAACCTTTGAAGACTTTCCCAATACACAAATAAGACATTTAAAACACATTTCTGTCCATACATCGCTTACCCTATGGTCACCAGAAAAGAAGCATATATTATGTGGAAAATTTGAATTAGTGCATGAAACATTCTATACTCAGATATTGTCATACTGACCATAGGTTTTCTCTCAATCATCATACAATCTTAGCATGCAATTAATAAAGAATAAATCTATTTTCAAGTAGACATGAAGCATCATTATAAAAATCACTTAGAGGTGGAAATTTTTTGCTTAGATGTCGTTCTATATTCTGGTTGTAAATTTGCAAAAAGCGTTTCTCAAGATGTAATTATATAAATAGCTTTCATGTAGATATTTCTTCTATGAAAACATAGATGTCACAAATCTAATGTGGTCCGATAACTACTGTATGCTTATGATGGGGCACTAGTTATAGCTCCCTGTTATGACACAGTAGGGTGTCTGGTGATGGCAAACGGTGATGTGATCTTTCAATAGAGCTATCTACACTAGCTAGGTCCCATATAAAGATTCCAGTAATATCATTATTGTTCCTAAAGTTTATTTATAAGTGTGGCACCCTGTTCGAGCTTCCACACACATTTAAGTGACTTCTGTTCCCCCCTCCTACAAAATGCAGCCTGGCTGAACACATTGTGACTTACAGCAGGCATAGGGTTAAAGACATAATTTCTGTAGCCATTGGCAGTTGGACAGCGGCCTTCTTAGGAGTACGGCGAGCAAGGAGCAAGCCTCACTATTACCTGCAGCACAAGCTTGTGTCCCAGGGACAGATTGGTATGGAAAACCATCCTGGAAAATTTCTGGAAGTAGCATTCGAATGCGGGTCTATTAAGGGAGTGGTGTCTGTTAAAGGGACGGGATCCCTCCTCAAAAGGCCTGATTCTGGGTTTGACATAGTTATAGCCGTCCTTGTCTCATTTCCTGAAGATATGTCTGTGACTTTGGGCCTTATTCTAGTTCACTCTTAGAGGCAAATTCCTTCTCAGATGGACAAAACCATGTACATTGCAGGGGGCAGATGTAACAGGTGCAGATAGAATTAGATTTGGGTGAGTTATTTTGTTTTGGTGCAGAGAAAATACTGACTGCTTTATTTCTACACTGCAATATAGATCTCACTTTGAAGAAAAACCCCACCCAAATCTAACTCTATCTGCTCATGTTACATCTTCCCCACCTGCAGTGCACAAGGTGTTGAGAAGGAATTTGCCTCTAAGAGTGAACTAGAATAAGGCCCTTTATGCTAATCCTGGCGCTGTTTATAAAATATTTATAGAACTGGGGTAATAAAAAAGCCACTGCTGCTGCAGGTGTTAGATGAGTCTGCTAGGGACTCATAAAGAAAAGGAAAAAAGAAATGTTGGTATAACACTATTGCGCTGCTAAGTGGATATTTGTAATTGTGTGAGCTCTATCGAGTAGAATGAACACTGGACACACTGTAATTTATATACTTTATATGTAAAAGAGAAGCATTAATATAAAACAATACATATACATACAAATATCATTAAAACATGAGCGTGCCAAAATTAGCGGTAATACTAAAGATTAGTATTTTATATGGAGATCTCCGTACACATCATTAGTAGGGTTAGTCAGGGGTTAATAGCTGTCATCGGTGGAATGATAGTAGACAAATGGTGGGGAAATGGAGTATGAGTTAGTGGATGAAGATGGAGCCAATTAGCGAGTAGTTTGTAAATGCAAAAGTTAATTGTAGGCACATGTATATTTCCACTGGCAAGTAATAGAGTATCTCACCCTCCGAACCTTGAAGCTTTAATTGTTGTAGGTGCCGGGGAGCCGGAGATGTCCAGGGCTCAACCCGGGGGTGAGGGTGGTTAAAGAATCCTCCAATGAATCCCCAAGCGACTGTGTGTCCGCTGCAAACAAAAAGCCGGGTTCTGTGGCGGCTTGGTTGTGTGGTTTGTTCAGCTTCACAGTTCCTGGATGACAGCGTGAACGCTCTGGGTGCAGGAGCGCAGCGTGGCGGTTGTAGCCTGAGAGGACGGAGATCAGATGCAGGGCGGGAATAACGTCAACACGTTTCGTCTCTATGGCAACAAGAGACTTTCTCAAGACGGCGTCTTGAGAACGCCACTTAGCAGCGCAATAGTGTTATACCAACATTTATTTTTACCCTTGCATGCCAAGTTTGCCAGTCTGTCAGTCTCTACACTCAAATGGCCCGACATCCTCACCGGCCCACTGGGAATCTTTCCTGTTGGAATCTATTGACAATCTACCCCTGTAGTGTCCTTGGTGACTGGAAGGAAGGAAGCATGTGTCACAGCCCCACTCAGGGGACCTGCTAATTGGCTGAGCAGTTCCCTGTCAGCAGGAGAAGGGAGAGCAGAGTCATCTTCTGGCCAGCCCAGGTGGAGTGTTGCAGCTGCTTGCTTTCCAGAATACTGTAGGTGGTCCAGGAGGAGCCTCCTCTTCACAGCAACTACCAGTGAGCAACACATGGTACAGATCACACCCTCATAGTCCAGCAGCCATGCAAGGGGAAAGCAGACTATACTAATGATAGACCCTTTCCAACTGGAACCAGAGTAAATAACTAGCCCTGGGAGCAGACAATACAGTACAGCTAACCACAGCTTATTTACACTAAAACATGGTGCAAGTAACAAGCTATTGGTTGCCTTACCAACAGAAATAAGCTACCAACTCCACATTGCTCCGCTAATACACTTCAGTGCAGTAAAGATTAATATACAGGGATGGGGTCCTGGGGTGCACACCAATTGAGAGGTGCGACCATGCGGAAACCTTTCAGTAGAACTGCATACAAAGTCAAAGTTGCAGGTGCACAAATCAAACTCCCAATTTAATGAATATTGCAATAAAATTTTGCATTTTTAGCGAGGTTCTTCGCTTATTTATGGCCATAAGTAACGGCTTGCCCACCGCATCCAGGTGACCTCGTTAGTCGGGCAAGTCCCTAACATTTTGGGGGGTACAAATCTAGGGCACAGGGCACCCCAAAACGATGCAGTCGAGTGACCCAGGGCAGCACAAGACTGAAAGAAATATATAGTGAAACAAAGTGAGGATAGGTTAGAGAGAGAGGCTGCTAAAAATAGCAGGGATAAGTAAGTGAGAGGTAACAAAAGGAGAGATAAAGTAGTGAGAGGTGGACCGCTTTTCCAAGATGGCTCATTTTGTTCCATTGGTGGGGCTGCCGTCTGCTATGAGGTTGTCTGAGTTGTTTTTGCAACATGTCGTACGCCTCCATGGATTGCCCGTGGACATTGTCTCAGATAGAGGCCCTCAGTTTGTATCCAGATTTTGAAGGTCCTTTTGTTTGGCCTTCCAGATTACTTTTAGTCTCTTTTCAGGGTACCAATCACAGTCCAACAGACAGACCGAGCGGGTCAATCAGTCCTTGGAGCAATTTTTGAGGTGTTACGTTTCCAAGTGTCAGAATGATTGGGTTGATCATTTGCCTCTAGCAGAGTTTGCTTATAATAACGCCACTCACTCTGCCACAGGTGTATCCCCATTTTTCTGTATGCTTGGGTTTCATCCCAAAGCCAACTCTTTTGATCCGGGGGGCCCTACTACAGGAGGTTCTTCTACAGTCTCCTATCTTAGAGGAATTTGGAGAAGGGTTAAGCAAGCACTCATGTCTGTCTCGCTTAGGACCAAGGCACGCTTCGACAGAAGCAAGAGGCCCTGTCAGTTCAAACTGGGTGACCTGGTCTGGCTCTCCACTAAGAACTTGAGGTTGAGGCAGCCATCTCACAAGCTGAGTCCCCGATTTATTGGCCTGTTTTGGATCATCAAGGTTATTAACCCAGTCACCTTTCGATCGAAGTTGCCTAGGGCATTGGGTGTCAACAGAACCTTCCATTGCTCTCTCCTGAAACCAGCATTCCAAAAAGCTCCTTAGTTAAAAGACCAGATCCTATCTCGGTGTCAGGTCACAAGGAATTTTTGGTAGAGAGGATCATTGACTCTAAGGTGGTACGGGGTCAATTGCCCTTTTTGGTGCACTGGAAGGGATATGGCACTGAGGAGAGATCTTGGGTCCGTGATGGGGACCTTCATGCGCCAAGATTAAAACAGGCCTCTTTCCGGGAGTTCCCAGATTAACCGGGATTTAGGGGTTCCTTGACCTCTCGTCAAGGGGGGGGGGGGGGTACTGTTAGTAAGTAACCTGAGCATAGCATGCACTCCGGTCCGGGTTTTTGCTGTTTCAGTAGTGACAGGCAATCTGTTCACAGCAGGAACTCCGGCCCTGGTTTTGGTGCTCACAGTCTGTGATGTCTGAGTGGGGGCGTGGGCAACACCTGCTTTAAAAGTCTTCCTTTCTGGCTAGACAAGTGCTGCTGAATTTGTCTCACAGCTTCCTTTCAGTGTTACCTTGAATCTCTGCCAGTTCAGTTAGAATCCTTGCTAGCTAGTCAGGATAGAAACTGTTTAGCATGTGTGTGTCTGTCAGTTAGAATCCTTGCTAGGTAGCAAGCAAAGAAACTGCTCAGCCTGTGTGTGTTTGTCTGTCTCTGGAGTTTGTCTGGTTACAGCTTAGGCAGGCTGCTGGGATCTGTGGTGTCGCCTTACAGACCCAGAGTCTGTCTGTAACTTGGCAGCCCACACAATAGTTGTTCACCTCCTCCAGTGTATTGGGTATTCCACCTAGCCTTTACATTGGAGTGGACATTGTGTGGCTGTTTCTCCTTAACCCCTTCTGGGCATCAAACAGTATAATTTATTTTGTGAAAAAACCTTTTGAGTATTGTTACTCCTGTGTATTGCACTTAACACCTTGTTACACCATATACATATTGGTACGTCGTCAGTTCATGTGTCGACTCCACCACTGTTATAACATATAATGTGTGCAGGGTTTTCAGAACACGTGGAACCCTGCATATAAAATAATGTGCACTGAGCAGTGGGCTCTTCCTGTAACTGTTGCCAGAGGCCATCTTTCAGGTGATATAGACTAAAATATAATGGCACCACATTTGTTCAAGAGCCTTTGTGACCTTCTACACATGTGCCGTCACTTAAGATTAAACATCACAAGACAGATGGGCAACAGCGGGTATATGGGAGGTCTGCACAGAGGGATGGTCTTTTACAGCGAAACTCATCGGTGGAAAGGCGTTCTACCACCATTGAAAGAGACACCATTTACCAACTGACGGTGGTACAGCTGTGGCGAGATCTTCCGGAGCAATCTCACATGCACTGTTGGCATCAGGAGAAGATGATTTGAAAACAAGCTTGCTGACACCATAAAGCGCATCTCTTCCCCATGGAGGCAAGCCACCTCGCCAAACAATGGCAGAGGAACCTGAATTTACACTCTCACAGAAATATTACATGGGACTCAGTGGCAGGACTTACAATACAAATTGATGCAGGTGACTATATCATTCATTTAAATGCACCTTATATATTTTGAACAACATGTCTTTGATTGTGTATGATTTTTATTGTTATTATGTGTACTAAATAATTATTATATCTCATCCATTGTATTTTAAGTATTTAGCGCAGCCCATTCCACTTTTCTTTGTATGTAGGCATGTATTCTGGGATGTGGGGCACAGAAAAAGAATTATCTGCAAGTGTATTACAGTAATTAGCAATATGTTAATGTATTTTCTGTTAATGATTTGTAAATATTTATAACTATAGAAAATAATTATTGGGAATGATTGTCTTTGTCATATATGTAAATCATAGAAACCAATTTCCATACATTCCTCAGACTACACCTTGTTTAAGAGGATACATTTCAAATAATTAATAAACACTTAGGCAATCAATTAGGGATCCTATTGGTTGATTTTTGTGAAGTGTTGCACAACTATTAGGGCATGGCAATTCTTTTTGTATATAAACCTCACCTCATCACTGCACTGGATTATCTATTTTACCCTTATTGCGCTACACAATATCCTCCGACAGAGACAATCATGTCAGCAAAGGGCGCTGCGCAATGCAAAGACCGTAAGTGTCTTCTTTACAGATTGCATTTATGTAATCAGTGAGATACATTGTAGTTGTTTCCCTGCCTTGTTATATTGAACTACTGTATGTAACTATGGGCCTTATTCTGGTTGAACGGTGCTACTACCGCACGATCGGCTAAAGCACCGTTCATTTCGGACACAAAACAGGCGGCCGCCAACCACCACCTCAGACCACCCCTACAGATACCGCATGCCAGCGTGCGCCTGGGTTTGCTCATTTAAGCTGATTACTACTTAAACACATACACCTGAATGTAATAAGCAATGCTGCAGTCTATTAAGTCCAAACCATGATTTCACTACCTGCAAGCCACACACAGCACTCAAACACATTGGAAGCTTATCTTTCTATACTTCTCTACATTTAAAGGTTTGTTTAATTTAAGGTAAGAATCTTTTTAAGACCTGCTTATATATGCTAAGGTAGGTATTTGTTAAACAGTTATACACATTCACTACGTGCTTTCATAGACTTTACACAGTAGCACACTCAATCTAGACAAGTCGACATGTGTCAACGTGTTCACTCTAATACAAACATAGGTTTTGTATTTATGATACAATAACATAAACCACATCTAACACCTACAAAGGATGTTTCAGCAATGTTTTAAGCCCATGCCCACTATTTTGCACACAATCTTCAATTGAGTTAATAGAAAACAATAATTGAATAACAATTAGAATAATTAATTAATTGTCAGAATTATAGTTGAAAGGCAAGATTTGCAGGTCCATATATGTGAAGGGTATGCCAGCGTGCACGGACGTACGCTCACTCTCATGAGCGGTGACATAAGCTGAGTTTTCTATTGAAAACAATAGGGACCCGTCCGTGCAAGCTGGCGTACGCTCAGATAGCCGCAAGAAGTCGGCGGGAAGACGGACGAGAGACGTACGTAAATTGTACGCCACTCCCCTTCGACGTTGTTTCTGGCCGTACGTATGCGGCTGATTTGTGGGTGGACTTAACCTCAACGGCCGTTTACGGAGAGCGTACGTTAATATGGAACGTACGCACGTTTGGCCGCACCGATCAGAATAACCTCCTATGTTTTGTCTTGTCTCCTATTGGCCACAAAGTATGCTAAATTAAAACACAGATTTAAAGATTGGATTAAATATAAAAATGCAGATGAATTTTATTTTAACAAATGTATAGCAAATTGAATGTGATAAATGGAACACTGTAGAAAAATGACATTCTTGTATGATAACATCATATCTACTTCTTTTAGCATGTGCTCCAGTGCAGGTATGCCAGGATCAGGCACCCAAATGCCAAGACCCGTGCGCCCAACCTGTATGCCAAGGTATGGAAATAAGCTTAGAGCTTGGTGTGCATGCGGTCCCTGGGTCGACAATATCTAGGTTGCTGTCAACCTAGACATTGTCAACCCAGGGACCGCATAATGGTAGGTAAACAGTGACTAATATGGCACCTAGGAATGGTCGACTTTGACAGAAGGTCAACAAGGGTGTGGTCGACATGGGATTTTCTTCTAAAAAAGGAGCTTTTTCATACTGCACAGTACTATCCAAGTGGGCAGAGAGTGAGAATATAATATTGTGCGAGCACAGTGAGGAACTGCACCTGAAGCATGATGAGCGGACGTGGTACACTTATACAGTGTCCATGTCGAACATAGGTCAACATAGACCACAAAACACATGAAAAACTCATGTCAACTTTATTCATGACGACCATGTCCATGTCGACATAAAGCTTGTGTCAACCTTCCGTCAATGTTGATCTAGGGTATGTCAACCAATATTACAGTAGGGGTCAACCTAGTCACTGTCGACCATTAGTGGATGACCTACTGACTGTCGACCTAGACATTGTCTATCATCAATCCCGTAACCCTTGTGTGTAGAAGATTCTGTAGCAGATAAAACATAGGGAATGTTCCCCAAATACATGTCTGCACATAGGAGCAGATGCACTAAGCATCAAAAGTGATAAAATGGAGAGTGATAAACAACCAACCAATCAGCTTCTGTCAGACATTTTTCAAACACAGTCTGTGACATGACAGGTAGGAGCTGATTGGCTGGCTGTTTATCGCTCTCCATTGTATCACTTTTGCAGCTTAGAGCATCTGGCCCATACATCTATTTGAACAAACACAATCACCATTGTACCTTGCAGTGATGTGTCCTGCAACAACCTAGAGTAGTTTAATGAAGCTTAGTAACTAATGAGAGAGAATTCCCTTGTAGAACCAGGATTTGAGCCTCTGAAAGATTATGTCTATGTGTGCCAGTGAATATTGCATTAAACTGATATTCTTATTCCTAAAATCAGTAATATTCACCAGATGTAACTACTACATTGTCTGAAAGAAGCTGTTTAATTACTTTTCACAGTAAAAACACTTCATCTTCATTAATAAGAGAATGTCTAATCCGTGTTTTCTACTCCGTCTGTTTTGCATACACTGCCTGTAGCAAAGGTGAAAATCTATTTTATATAATTAACTTAACAATTATTTCATGGGTATTAAATATTAATGGATATTTAATTAGGGTGGTGTCAAGATGCATTGTTACATCCAGAATAACACTGTACACTTGTACCCAGAGGGTTACACCATGTTTATGTGACCTTACCCACCCGGGAATTAAATCACATTCTCACAAAATTTCTTATTGAAAGGGATCCAGTCACTTTCCTCCCAGCATGCACTGTGGTGTATGTGTCCCTTTGCACATGTGCAGGAAGACTCCCAGGTCTTATACCCAGAAGTCCTAATATTGCAAAGGACAGGTTTTTTGGGATTCAGGGGTGGATTTATCATTGTGAGGCTAATGTTCGTTAAGGGCGCAGGTATTTTTCTCCACTTTTGCGCAGTGAAGCGTACCTGTTTAATGCCCTTATTTACGAATATGTGTGCGCACGTTATGGGAGTGCGTTATCACTGACCTGTGGTGATACGCCTCCTCCCATAACGAAGGGGGAACCTCCGGCCGGCGGTGTCTTCTGCGCATGCGCCGGATACCTTGGTCTCGCGTTGTGTATCCGGCACATGCGCAGTTTTCCGCTTGCTGATCTCCGGCGTCTGCAAATTCAAACTGCGCATGCGCCGGGTAATGTTCGCCGGGGATGTTGTGTACCCGGCGCATGCGCAGTTTGAATTTGCAAACGCCGAACACCAGCAAGCGGCAGGAGAGACCTGCAGCGCCAGATATTTCTGGCGATAAGGACAGCGCCTCAGAGGCGCATAAAGAACTTTGATAAATCAGGTATGCAATAAGCGCCCTGTACTGAAAAAAGTACATGCGCTATCTCTCCGCCCCCGCACCGCCGCCGATATTTTACCTGTCAAGCAGGTTTGATAAATGAGGGGAAGCGCTATCCCCTGCTTTAGCGCAGGGGGATAGCGCAAAAACCCCTCTGCGCACAATCGTAAATCTACCCCTCAGTACTGAATCCCGGCGTTCAGAATCCCGACGCCGGAATCCCGACAGCCGAAATGCCGACAAGGGGGGGGGGACGTGGATCGCCCCCCCTTGCGGGCTCGCTACGCTCAGCACACTAATTTATTCTCCCTCCAGGGGTGTCGTGGACACCCACGGAGGGAGAATGTGTCGGGATTTGGGCGGTCGGGATTCTGAACGTCGGGATCCCGACCGCCGGGATTTTAACTGCATCCCGTTTTTTTGGGATAGTATACGCTACTGTTTTTAATGCAGGTATGTACCGGATAACCCAGGGGGATATATCGCATTGTACACGCAATGCTTAGAACATCACACCCCTATGTCAAAAACCTACAACTGTCCTGAAATTGAGGGAATACTGTCCCATACTACACATCCTATTTACTTAATAATGAATTTTATGTTTATTATTATATTTTTTTCTAGATCCATGTGCTGACCCCTGTCAATCACAAGGCCAAGGTGGATTCGGCGGTCAGGGAGGATATGCGGGCCAAGCAGGACATGGAGGTGGAGTGAAGAAGTGAAGACCACCAAAAAACACTCAATATTATTGTATAACTGGAGGCGAATATGCTGTTACACTTATCTGTACTGATGAGAACAGCTTAATATTATCCTGATCATGTTCTTTTTCACTTATTAAATAAATGACACTGATTAACTTATCCGTGTGTCTGTGTAGGGGGGGCGGGGGGGGGGCAGTGGCGGGGATGCGGCATGGGAACATGTGTGTGTTCATGTGTGTTCCCATGTAAATGCTGGGCGTACCCATGCAAATGATGGTGTGACGCGGGGAGCCCTGTCTTTAGCCAGAAGCCTGCAAAGTTTGTCGAATTGTCAACAGTGATCTAGATATCAGGATAGCAACTGTTGCTTTATATCAGGATGGTAACCACATATGCTTTACACTCTTACTCTTACCCTTTTTACACCAAAAACCATGGTCAGACCCTGGTCTTTGAACACAGGAGTTTCAAGGGTTGGACCCAGCTTCATACCCAGCACTGTGACCCAGGTCGGACCCAGGTCTGCGCCGTTTACACTGAACCTGGGTCAGCCCTGCTTTTCCCTATGGATGACATTAAAAATGTCCATTTTAGGACTGAAAAACTGCCATCCAACCTTCCCTCAATGATTTAAAATAAAAATTAAGACATGACAAGTTAGCATTGAAAAATGTTGGTTTGTTTATTTTGTAAAATATTTTTCAAAAAGTTTTATTCAGTGCTCAAGCATACATAGCAGTATAAATGTGCAGCATCAGCCATGTACTCCCCACCAGCCCATTCCCCTGCAGCAGCAGACCGAATCTCCCATGTCTCCCCCCACCCCCACAATTTTTTTTTATAATAATATAAATGATACTGCATCCAAAGATGATTTCTGTGTGCACTGCCTGTATCCTTCCTGCTGTCTTTTGCCACTGCAGCGCACTGGTATCCTTTCAGCACTACCCGGATGTCCCAACCTGGGTTGGGACCATTTACACCGCCCACGACCCAGGTCCAACCAGCGTTCAACCCTGGTCAGGACCTGGGTAGGAGACCAGTGTTACTGGACCTGGGTTGGCCCCTTTTACACCAACGCTGACCTGGGTCCGACCTGGGTCCAACCTGGGTTATTCCTTGGTGTAAAAGGGGTGTTACTTACACATTTACAATTGGTTTAATTATGTGAGCATCATTTTCAAGTTTTCATTTATATAGATGGAAATCAGTGAGTGTCAGGAACCTCGGTTCTCAAACCGATCGCGTGCGCCCCTTACCGGCACGCTGGGGTAATATACTCCGCAGATCAGCTGCCGGCACAGTCTGTAATCCCTGGCGTGATGTCTCCTGCTTCCAAGTAATCCCCTGCGTTACTTAGAGCTCCAGTTGTATTCCCTGATCAGATTGCGGGTCACATGATCCAGGTAAGCTCCAACTGACTTCCTAGTCTGTGTGCTGCTGCTGCCGCTAATTCCCTCACCTGTGTCTGATTCCCTCATTACCTGGAGGGATAAAAGCCTGTCTCACAGTCTCCTCCCCGTCTTGAACAACTCGTCAGTTTCCCCTGAGAGTTCTCCAGCGGCAGCTCCTGTCAAGACTCCCCACTTGCTCCAGAGGTCCGGTTTCCTGAGTCCGCTGTTACCTGTGTCATTCTCTGCGTCCCTGGTCATTCCACTCCTCCCAGAAGCTTCCACGAGTACCATCTGCCGTGTGATCCAGCCTTCTCTGTGCAGCCCAGGTTGTCTCCTCAGCGTCCGGATACCAATGGGTTCCCATGCCCGTCTCCTCTCGGCTCCCAGGCCACTCCAGCGATCCCCAGTGATCTCCAGCGATCCCTAGTGATCTCCAGCGTTCCCCAGTGATCACCATCGAGTTCCCTCCCGCTCCCAGGCTGCATCTCACGGTACTCAGTCCCCATCACTGTGTACATCCTGCTATACATATTCCTCTGTGCCCTCCGTGTTGCTACCAAGCATTCAGTGCCATCGATCACCGTCGATGGTTTAAGTACCCCTCAAACATCTTTGCTCTAGAGACTCCAGAGTATCAAACCCTGCTAAAGCCAAAGAGGAACCTGGGCAGAGGGCCGCGACCTGGTCGGCAGTTGCCGCAAAGTCCATATCCCCTTGCGGGGGTCCCTGGTGAATACCGCTGTCGGCTTAGACCCCGCGCCTCTGCTTTAGGTCTCAGCCAATCCTCTGTGTCCCCGGCAGGTTATCCTCATCTATCCTCCGTGCATGAGCTCCAGCTATCTCAAGCCTCCCCGCTTCCGGTTCCCTGCGCCCTCCACTGGCGCACCCAGGTTAGTGCCGGGAACACAGATAGTCCAGGCCGTGACAGTGAGCTTATGACCCCTGAGAGAGATGACAATGTGTGTTAACACATACGTGTGTGGGCATGGGGAATGGGGGCTGGCTCCTAAAGTAGCCTAAGGGCCTATTAACTGTCAACATAAAAATTGTCGACCTATCAACCGGAACCAGATATTTGCTGATGTGTCTTAGTACACAGCGATACTGTACCCAATGTTGTAGAGAGCATGAAAAAAACAAAAATCAACATTTTGCAATAAGAAACAAAAAAAAATATTATTTGAGGAGAAACGTCAAATTGGCAATATGCCATTTACAACACAAAATGGCAAGGAAAGGCTACGTTTATGACTGGTATTTCAGCTTCTCATGAAAATGAAAGTTCTCCTCCCTCTCACATAAAAATAAAGCTTGTAAAAGCACAGGAGCCAACTATGCATTCAGAGATATCACAAATCCCCAAGTAGGAGCCAAGTGTGTCCATTGCAATGTAGCCATTTGCTGTTTTGTCAATTTCTAGAGATGTGCACCAGACACTATTCGGGTTTTGTGTTTTGATTTTGGGTCTGGATGTCCTGTAGTGTTTTGGATCCGGATTAGTTTTGCCAAAATCACCCTTTCAGGATTAGGTTGCATTGACTCAAAAGTCCATAAATATGGAGCAACACTATACATACATTGCAGCTGAGTTTAATAATAGAAAGGAGTTAACTACATTTACGACAAATACAGGGTCGCAACGAGACTTTGAGGCTGTTCTGTCCCGGTGTAACCCTGCATTTTGGTCCATTGACATCCCTTCAGCGAACCGGCAATATTTCCGGGGCTGGGTAACCCCTTTCACGTCACACCAATTACCGTGTCAAACCGTCAAGAAACTGGCATGAACCCGGTAATTAGGTGCAATGTGAAAAGGGTATTACTGTATTGTACCCATTGGCACCCTATAGACCGTGTGGCATCTTAGGGGTATTTACATCTGGATGGAGTTATTATGCTGAGCAGCCATATACAGTATGTACTTGTTTTTGCTTTAGATGTACTGTATACCAGGACAGCCACAGTCAGTATATTTTCACATTCAGAGATAATATCTAAGGGCCCCAACGTGTGCACCACCTCAAGTCATACAACAGACTAAACATTATCCTGCAGTATAAGTGTTTGTTCTTAAATGTAATGTGGTTATATAAATGTAGAAAAAGTACTTTTATATTAGTATTAAATATTAGGTAACCTACCTTTATTTTAGAGTAAATTGCTACATCCATATAAATACATATAAGCTGTGTTTGGAACCCAATAAAAAGGTTATTATAGGTAACATTGTTATGTGTTATAATTACATTAAATTCTGTAAACTAAACTACCTACTGTACATAATTTTTCTTTGTATCCTATTATAGAGAACAGGGAAAATAGAAGACTAGTACAGGTTGAGTATCCCTTATCCAAAATGCTCAGAAGAAATTTGGATAACAGATTATTCCGTATTTCAGAATATTTTTATATTTCAATGATGTATCTTGCATTTATTTGTAAAAACACATCCAACACATGAAATACACACAAATGTATTTTATTTGTGCATAAAACAAGGTTTCAAAACACAAAACAAAGTTTGTGAACTATCTCAGGTACTGAATTTGAATGGCAAACAATAATTTTCTTGTACATATTTAGTACCAGTCCAGTAGTGCTGTTACAGATGTGTCCTGTAGTGCCTGTTACATATCATGTCCTCAGTAGTGCTGTTACAGATGTGTCCAGTAGTGCCTGTTACATATCATGTCCTCAGTAGTGCTGTTACAGATGTCAAAAAAAGAAAAAGTAGTAGCGCTAAACAGTAAATAGTAAAAATTGACAGGGTTTAATAAACACAAATTAAAAATGCACAGTAATCATAAGCATATGCGAAGGCTTTGGCACCTATTAGGCTACTTGGTAAGATGGTCCATTCCTAGTACACCGCCATTAGTGTTCCAGATAAATGTCCGGATGGATAAAGTATTCAAGGTAATGGTATAGTTACCAGTTACCGCAGGCAGGGGCGGATTGGGGATTAAAACCAGCCCGGGAATTATCTTGAAGCAGCCCTAATGGGGGGGGGGGGGGGGTCATATGATGTCATAATAATGGCACTGAGGGTTTAAAAGCAGAGCTCAGCCAGATAAGAAAGAAAATGCAAATGCAAATGAAGTACAGAGACCAATAACAGTAACATAGGGGACATTGAGGTTCTTAGCACAATAATGTGAGCCCACCTACCACGTCAAGGTGACCTCATCAGGTGGGGGGAGGGGAGGGGATTTTTTATAAAAAAAAATTCATCTGATTTTTTTTTTTTTTTTATTATTAGGAGGAGGATGGGGAGACTTTGCTGGGCTATTCTATGCTGTGCTTAGCTAAGATATACTAAGACCATGAGGGTTTAAAAGCAGAGCTCAGCCAGAAAGGAAAGCAAATGCACATGAAGTACAGAGACCAATAACAGTAACATGGGGGACATTGAGGTTCTTAGCACATTAATGTGAGCCCACCTACCACGTCAAGGTGACCTCATCAGGTGGGGGGGAGGGGCGGGTATTTATTTTTTTTTTATTTATTTTTTTTATTTTTTTATATTTTTTATTTTTTTATATATTTTTTGTATTTTTTTTTATTTTTTTATTTTTTTTTATTTTTTAATTTTTTTTATTTTTTTATTTTTTTTTATTTTTTGGAGGAGGAGGGGGAGACTGTGCTGGGCTATTCTGTGCTGTGCTTAGCTAAGCTATACTAAGACCATAGTCTTAGCATAGCATAGCTAAGCATAGCATAGAATAGCATAGCATAGATAGATTTAGCTAAGATTATGTTAAAACTATGCTAATCTATGCTGTGCTTAGCTATGCTATACTAAGACCTTGGTCTTAGCATAACATAACTAAGCATAGCATAGGTTAGCACAGTCTTAACATAATCTTAGCTAAGAATATCTCTGATATTCTATGCTGTGCTTAGCTAAGCTGTACTAAGAACATGTTCTTAGCATAGCATAGCTAAGCACAGCATAGAATATCATAGTAGTCTCACCAAGTTGGTTGGGGGAGGGAGGGGGGGGGGGTTAATCTGAGTCAGTTGTCATCCTACAGCATGCACGTCTCATCATTTTGGAGACCCTTGACCTGAGCGAGCGAGGTTTTATCTTCTCGGCTGGGGAAGCAGGTGTGCATGCGGCAGCATCAGTTTTCATGTCTTCCGGCATGGGCAGGACCATGTCTGATGGCTTGGGCAGGACCATGTCTGATGGCTTGGGCAGGACCTCATCTGATGGCTTGGGCAGGACCATGTATCCCTTCTTGGCAGTAAGCGGGAATCCCACCTCCGGCTTGACCGGGACTGCCATCTTCAGCTTGACCGGGACTGCCGGCTTGGCCCTGCCCTGGGTCACTGGCTTGATCATGGCTGGGGTAAGATCTGAAAATACAGAGGACGGCCCATGTTTGGGTATCACAGGCCGAAACTGAGGCCGGTGTTGTTTTGCTGACAGTTCAGCAGGCATGACAACTGACTCTTCTGCTTTCAGCTCTCTAAGGTGTGACTTGTCTTCTCAAGAGGCTGCAGCAGAATGAGGACAGTAACTCTGGGCACTCATATTTATAGGCTCGCCATTGCAGAATTCTAAAATAGAATGTTGGCAGCAGCAGAATTCTAAAATAGAATGTTGGCAGCAGCAGAATTCTAAAATAGAATGTTGAAAACACAGTATTGATCCTTGCACTTACCGTATATACTCGAGTATAAGTCGACCCGAATATAAGCAGAGGCACCTAATTTTACGACAAAAAACTGGGAAAACTAATTGACTCAAGTGGGACCCTCACTCGAGTATAAGCCAAGGTGGGCTTTTTCAGCATAAAAACTTCTGAAAAAGTAGGCTTATACTCGAGTATATATGGTACTTGTAACTATATTATCTTGCTGGGTGCCTCCAAATGTATGCAGTCACTCCTGCTACACTCATGTATATCATGCATTTGTTATAGAAAGTAATGTCACATGAAGCCTGTTTGAACGCCTTTATTGGTGCTGTATTGAAGGGGATACGGTCGTATTGTCGACCACACTTAGGTCGACAGCCATTAGGTCGACACCGTTGGGTCAACAGGTGTCTAGGTCGACATAGGTGAAGGTAGACAAGTGGCAAGGTCAACAAGGGACAAGGTCGACATAGGTTTAGGTCGACATAACGTTAGGTTGACATGGGTTAGGTCGGAAGGTCGACATTTTTTTTTACTGTTTTTTTTTTTTTGAGCTGACATGTGCCGACAGGCGGTATTTCATGCCCTACCATCCACTAGGGCGTGGTGGGGAGAATAAAATAGTGTGCCCGAAGCATCGCGAGCAAAGTGAGCGATGCGAGGGGCTGCCGTTTACATCCAACTGTGTCCATGTCGACTGTGCCGACATTTGGGTAAAAAAACTGCAAAAAAACCATGTCGACCTTCCGACCTGTCGACCTAACCCATGTCGACCGAACGCTGTTTCGACCTAAACCCATGTCGACATTGTCCCATGTCGACCTTGCAACCTGTCGACCTTCACCTATGTCAACCTAGACACTTGTCGACCTTCCCAACTGTTGACCCAACGGTGTCGACCTAATGACTGTCGACCTAAGTGTGGTCGACAATACAATCCACACCCGATAAATCAAAGCAAGGGGTTCTATGCACCTAGATTGTACGGTATGCTTAATATTAAAAATGTGAGGAGATATTTGGAGGTAATTAAATTGGGAATTAACTGTAGTCTGGGATTTCCGGGTAGAGTCTTCTTTGTGGGGGAGAATTGCTATCAGCAAACCATGGGTATGATTCTGGTTCACTTGCAAAAGCTAAATCTCTCTCTAATGGACAAAACCATGTGCACTGCTGGTGGGGCAGATGTAACATGGGCAGAGAGAGTTAGATTTGGGTGCGTTATTTTGTTTCTGTGCAGGATAAATACTGGCTGCTTTATTTTTACACTGCAATATAGATGTCAGATTGAAGTACAAACCCAACCCAAATCTAACTCTCTGTGCACATGAGATGTCAGACTCATTTTGCATTTGGAGAGTTAAAGATGCACTCCATGACATATCCCTAATTCCTATGGATATGAACAGTAGTGGTGGAATGGAGAGCGCAATTGATTAAGAGGGTGCTGCCCATTATAACATTAAAGGGGGTACACCGTCCCCCAATGGACAAACATATGATATAATGAATAGTGTGGCGCAACCTTCTTAAAAGATGTTCACACTGGTATTAGTGAAAAAACAACATTTATATGAACATAAAAATGCATGCAAAAAAGCAGAAAAAGGTACTTGGTGAATACAAACACTACTTGGATGATGTGCTCTGATCCTGGATATAATCAATGATAAACATCAAGGTATCTCACCATGTAGATGTACTGCGGTGGACTATGCCTGGTGGACAAGTCACCACCGCAGTCGGCTTAGGTAGGTGAAGTCACAGGCAGAGAAGTGCAAGTGCATCCAAGTAAAGTGCGTCCAGTAAAAGTGTTCTAGTGCCAAGGTGCAGAATTTTCAGTAGTCCAGAGGCATAGATGTAGCAGCAACGCATTTCGGAGACCTCAATGTCTCTTTTTTCAAGCTGGGTTTGAAATGAAATGGTCCCTGTTCTCCTTTCGTACCGATTTCCTGGGTAGTGGACCAATCATGTTACCGCTATTTTTGATGTCCGGAAGTGCCGTGTGGTCTACCCGGCACTTCCGGTTGCGTTCCACCTCACGATTGCGCATTCTGCTTCCGGTTTTGTTAATTTCGGAGATAATTTAATTTCTTCATTATTCTTCCTCTCCAACAATAACCAGTAAGGCACAGATGATGGCAAACCATTTATCTGTATTTCTGGAGGTGTTTATGCGGAATGACTGCTCCTCTAAATACCTTTCTGTGCCATACTTAGTATTCCGGAATTGTCCATCCCTGTTTCCCGGGAGCGCCACCCCCAATAACACTCCATATTCATCAGATGGGACAATATCAGGAATACATGTGAAGAGAAGAATATATAATAAATACAAATGAATTAAAATACAGTAAAAAAGTGTAATAATGATAAAAGCATCTACTGTACATCATGAGCTTTTTAAGGTAATCTTGTAAAAACCATTTGAGCTCAAAATCAGAGTTATGACCATTGGGAACAAGTGTGTTTTACATAATCATCCATTTCATTTTATTCTGGGCCAATTTGGTTTTTAGATCTCTATTCTTCCAAGTCAGGGGCGGATTGGGGATTAAAACCAGCCCGGGAAATATCTTGAAGCACCCCTAATGGGGGGGTCTCCCCAAAATTTATATGCATGCCTCCCAACATCGGGGGTATTTAAAAAAAGGGACCTATTGCGCACCTAAGGCGCACCCATTTTTGCCACTGTGGGGGCATGGTTAGCGGCTCTCTGAGCTACTGGCTATGTGCCCAGCCCATCAGGCTGCAGAATAGATGCTGGGGAGAAGGTGGCAGAGAAACAGGGTGAGAGGAGGAACGAAGGTGGCGGAGTAAGCAGGGTGGGAGGAGGGTCGAAGGTGGCGGAGGAAGCAGGGTGGGAGGGGGGGATGCAGGGTGCAGAGGACTTTGTGGAGGAGATGGGAGCATAAACATACTAAACTACCATCAAGTCCAACAGTGGCAGGAAATGGACATCCCACAAAGGCCCGGCTGCGGCCGGGAAGGGACCAGGAGCACCCCACCTGAGCGCCTGGTGGCGGCAGGGAAGGGACCCTGGTGCACCCCACCTGGGCGACCGGCGGCGTAAGGGTAGAGACACAGGTGCTCCCTGTTCTGGCACTCAGCGGCAGCCGGAAGAGACACAGGCGCTTCCCCCGCTTGGGCGCAGGCCGCAGGGCATGCTGGGAGGGATCCGTGACGGATCCCTCACACAGCGCGGCGGTAAGAAGCCCATAGGCTTCTGCAGGGAATCGCCAGCTTTTGCTGGCGATTCCCTCCGCAGCGCTGCCACTGCGGAGGAGCAATAGAGCATACAGAAATGTGGTAAAAACCCCGGTAACGGGGTTTTTACTGCATTTCTGCAATAGAGAATTGCCCCCAATTCCCATGAAGACAATCTCTGAATCAGCCCTGTATTGTGCATGCATGGGACAGGGCTGGTAACATAACACTAGGAAACAGTGTATTGCCAGATGATGATTACACTGACAACACTGGTCTGCAATAAATACAATGGCATCCTGTATGCTGCCATAACCCTGGGCATAAGAATTCAGATCAATCTCCATGCAAGCTGGCCATGGGTGGGATGCACTGCCATTTGTTACCTCCAGAGCAGGACATGCTCTGCTATGCACAAACAGCTGCTGCTTAACTCTGCCACTGCCTAGATGCTGCCACAGGGTAGCTTTGTCCAGACCACATTACCTTGGTGGTCCTGATGTGCTCCATCTCTGCTCCCCTCTGTTGGCAGCGTCATGCATGGTGAGCAGCAGCAGCCTCTAATTTCCGGCTCAGCCTCAGTCCCTGCAAGGCTGCTGCTCTTTCTGCTTCCTGCGACTGCTGCAGCCGGGAGACACTTCCTGGTGTGATCACTTGGAAAGGTGACACCAGCCTCCCGCTGCCATTTTAAGTTTGGGCAAGCCGGGCTGCAGCCATCTTTGAAGTGGGAATACTGCTGCGGCCGCTAACCGCATAGATGGCGGTCCGCGGCCCAGCAAGGGAGGGTGAGCGGCCTCATATTAACTTAAATGAGCCGGCCCACCGGGAAAATACCCGGTTTCCCGGCAGGCCAATCCGCCCCTGACCGCAGGGAAATGTCCAATTGAAGCTAATTGATCCTTGGCAAGGAAAGCAATAACTGCAGGAGTCTTTAGATGGTTTGTATAGAATTCCCAAGTTGTGATGCGGATGGAGATGTGAGCAAAGTGAGCTGCGGTGGCGGCTGGTCTGGGCCAATAATGGAGAAGGTAGCAATGTGGTTGCCAAAGTGCCTTATCCTGACGCGTTTCGCTGTCTCAAAGTACAGCTTTATCAGAGGAATGCTGGTATACCTGCAGTCAGGGTTTATATACCCTACTCCCAATGAGTAGTTGGTTACACCTGTGCTTAATTGATCAGTAAAATTACATATAAAACAGTAGAGGAATGAACAAGGAGGCAAGATGAATAACATATAAACAACATTATATAATAAAGATACAAAAAATTGTTGTATTTGGCGTTTTGTCAACAAAGGTTAAAGAACACTTTCATCAGGGCCGGTGCTAGGGTGTTCGGCGCCCCCCTGCAAACTATAAATTTGCGCCCTCCCATACTTTATAAAGAGACAGCATGTGCTGAAAAAAGGTTGCCCTAATAGTAGTGTCTCATACACAAATGAGGTGATTCTAATTGACTTGGTAATCTGCCCTTTTTAGATTGATTACACAGCCTGACAGACTAGATACGTTGAGACATACTTGCCTACTTTTGAAAACTAGTTTTAGGGAGATTTTAAATGCTCAAAAAATGTGTTGTGCTGCGGAGAGGGTTGTAATGCTCCGCCCAGTGGGCGTGTCTAACATCACTTGTGGGCGTACCTATCGCCACTAAGGGGTGTGTCCTGCAGTGGCAGAGGAAAACTGTTGCTGACTGCACTGCACTAAACATTTGAAAGAAAACTTTTCTGCCTCTATATGTGTGTGTCTGTGAGAGAGATAGAAAAATGAGAGAGTGTTCTGAGTGTGTGAGAGACAGAGGTGGGAGAGAGTTTGTGAGAGAGACAAAGTAAAGGATAGAAACACACACAGGGAGGGAGTGTGTGTGAGAGATAGAAGCAGACTGTGTGTGTGACAGAGAAAGAGTGTTGAGAGAGAGAGAGAGAGTTATGGATAGACTGTGGGAGAAATTTACTAAGCTGTGTACTTCACATAAGATCTTGGGCCAGATTCTCTAAACTTCAAAAGTGATAAAATGGAGAGTGATAAACAGCCAGCGAATCAGCTCCTGGCTGACATTTTTCAAACACAGTCTGTGACATGGCAGGTAGGAGCTGATTGGCTGGCTGTTTATCCCTCTCCATTTTATCACTTTTGAAGCATAGAGAATCTAGCCCCTTGTCTACTAACTTTTAGAGGGTGCTAATAGCAGCATCACATGTCGAATACACGCTGTAAGACAGTGGCAGGGAAAGTCATAGACGGCAGGTACCTTTCCCCTAGAATCCTGTCTTATGGCATATAGACTGCAGGCTGTTTCAATCTGTGTGGTAAGCTCCGGCTTACAAAGGGTGTTCTGTCCTGGGCTGGTAATCAGGAGAGCACCTGATTCTTTAAAAAGGAGTCAGCCCTCTCCATAGGGCTCTCTCTCTCTCTCTCCCTGGGTGTTGGAGGCAGTAAGCTGCTGCTAGAGAGAGACAAGGCTGTAAGTACTGCATTACTTGATCTATATCTGCTGTGTGTGTCCAGTGTCACATAGTGTGGCCCTGGTATAGAGAGGGACGTTTATTCTGTTTAGTTAGAGCTCAGACGAGCAGGTTTTATTTTCTGTTTTGCCTGAAGTGTAAAGGCTGTTTTTTAGTTTCTTGCTCTGAGTGCTGCAATAAACTCAGACAAGCCCTGTTTTGGACCCAAGCCGTGATGTCACTGTCTAAGTCTGTGCCAAATCCTCACCTGTGCCTACCCGTTTGATGCTAAAACCCCACATACAGTAGGAGCAAGTTTCATCTTTGCTCCTTTGGGCAGGGCTAGCCATGGCTAGCCATGGCTAATCTATTGTTCTCAACTGCAATACAATACGTATTGCAGCTGAGAACAATAGAATAGCCATGGCTAGCCATGGCCAAAGGAGCAAAGATGAAACTTGCTCCTACTGTATGGTGGAGAATGCGAGCAAGCATCTGACTTAAAGAGACATACACCGAACTATAGGACTTTTGCTACAGCAAGCTGGAAGTTGTTGCTAAAGGCAACCAGCCACAAGTGAGTGTCTGGAGTGCGCTGATACTTGCATGTCCTGGCTAAAGGCTGCTGTAACACTGCAACAAGAGACTGTTAAAATGGAGGACCTTTTAAAACACTTGGTGCAGGCAAATGAGCTGCAGCGGCAGGCAAACGCATATCAGCAAAAGGTGCATGAGGAGGCCATGCGTGCCCAGGCTGAAACCAATGTTTTGCTGCTTGAATCCAACAGACAAGCCTTAAAGGAACAGCAGCAAACTAATCTGCAATTACAAGAGCAAATACAGAATGTGGCTAAGAGTGTGGCGCAGAGTGTGCAAACACCCCAACCCTTGCTTCCAACCACACGGGCTGCAGTACAGAAATCTCTGCAAAAGATGACTCTCACGGATGATGTAGAGGCCTTTCTTGCGGTGTTTGAACGTGTAGCAGAGCGTGAACAGTTACCCGTGGATCAATGGGCAGGTGTGGTAGCGCCTTTTCTAACTGGAGAACCACAAAAGGCGTATTTTGATCTGAGTGAGCAGGATGCTAAGGTCTACGCGAAACTCAAGGGAGAGATCCTTGCTCGCTTAGGCGTAAACATGAGTGTGCGTGCCCGGAAGGTGCATAACTGGACTTTTTCTGAAAAGTTACCTGCGCGGTCCCAAATGTATGACCTGGTCCACCTGGTAAGGAAATGGCTACAGCCAGAGGAGTCTACACCAGCGCAGATCGTGGAGAGAGTCGTGCTGGACAAGTATCTTTGTTCCTTACCTCCAAAGGTTCAGCGCTGGGTCGGTCAGGGCGACCCTAATGATGCCGAGGGGCTTGTCAACTTGGTTGAGAGGTACAGAGCTACTGAAAATCTAATCCAAGAAGTGCCTCCTGGACATTCCACCCTCAAGAACAGCAAATCGGCCGGATCATCTGGTAAGACTGTTCCGTTTACTAGAGGGGTGAATAATGTTGTAAAGGGAGGTGGCCTAGATGGGGAACAAACAGTGGAGAGGCGTTCCCAAGGGACAGTAGGGTCCAAACCTGGGTCGCAAAAAGACTGGGGCCGCATACAGTGTTGGCGTTGTCATGGACCTGGGCATATTGCTGCCAATTGCCCCCTTACTTCTGAGCCAATGGAGTGTGATACAGCCAGGCGAAGCTCTTTACATGCACGTTCTGTTTTCTCTGCTGAGACTGTGTCAGAAACTGGACAGCAAATATGTCATGTAAAGGTGGATGGTTATCCCGGGAGTGCTCTACTGGACTCTGGGAGTTTAGTTACTCTCATCCATGCCAGCTTGGTAGACCCTGGGACACTCACAGGACGTTACATAGGGGTCTTGTGCATACATGGGGACACCAAGGAGTATTCCACAGCTTTAGTCCAGCTAAAGAGTACTTGTGGAACTGTGTCCCATGAAGTGGGCGTGGTAGAGACCCTGATGCATAGTGTGATCCTGGGAAGAGACTTCCCATTGTTCTGGGACTTGTGGAAACAGAATGTACACTGCACTAGAAATGATGTTAATAATGAGAATGTGTGCCCTGTGATTAGTCCTGAGCCTTTTGATCAGGATACTGAGGTTCAAACGGTAGGGGTGACCACTATTGAATCTGACCGTTTTCCCCTAGCTGTTCTTGCAGGTGAAGCTGAGGAGCAGGAAGAAGCGTGTGACATGCCTGAGCTAGAGATGTCACGTGATAATTTTGGGACTGCTCAACTTAGAGATCCCACCTTATTAAGAGCTAGGGAAAATCCTAAAGTCATAAATGGTGAGCCCCAATACCCCAATGCTGACAAAGAGTTCCCATATATGGCCATTAACCAGGATCTACTGTATCGGGTAGATAAAATCCGTGGGGAGATAGTTGAGCAGCTGGCGGTGCCCCGGCCATACCGTAGAATGGTCTTAGACCTTGCTCACAAACACGCGATGGGAGGACACTTAGGTACTGAAAAGACCACACAACGCGTGTTGCAACGGTTTTACTGGCCCGGGGTTCACCGCGCAGTAGAAGACTACTGCAAGTCCTGCCCTGACTGTCAGCTGACGGCTCCCATGACACATTTTAGAAGTCCCCTGGTTCCGTTACCTATTATTGAAGTGCCCTTTGACAGGATTGCAATGGACCTGGTCGGCCCTTTGGTAAAATCCTCAAGGGGATTTCAGTATATTCTCGTGGTGTTGGATTACGCCACTCGTTACCCTGAGGCTATTCCTTTGCGGAATACCTCTTCAAAGTCCATAGCAAAAGAGCTCTTCAACATGTTTACCCGTACCGGCATACCCAAAGAGATCCTTACCGATCAAGGAACCCCCTTCATGTCTAAAGTCACAAAAGAGTTGTGTAAACTATTGAAAATTAAGCATCTACGTACATCGGTGTATCACCCACAAACTGACGGTCTTGTTGAAAGGTTTAATAAAAAATTAAAGGGGATGTTGAAGAGGGTAGTGAGCAAAGATGGGAAGGACTGGGACTGTCTTCTGCCTTATTTGATGTTTGCGGTCCGTGAAGTGCCCCAATCATCCACAGGTTTTTCCCCTTTTGAGCTAGTATATGGCAGACATCCTCGTGGACTGCTTGATATAGCAAAGGAAACTTGGTAACAGGAGACTACACCCTACAAGAGTGTCATTGAGCATATTTCTCTTATGCAAGACAGAATTGCTGCGGTCATGCCTATAGTCAGGGAACACTTAGAGCAGTCCCAAGAAGTACAACGTCAAGTGTATAACAGGTCAGCCAGGGTAAGAAGCTTTAACCCAGGTGACCGCGTGTTGGTATTAGTGCCCACCATAGAAAGCAAATTTCTTGCTAAGTGGCAAGGGCCTTATGAGATCATTGAAAAAGTGGGAAGTGTAAATTATAAAGTGTATCAACCAGGTAAACGGAAGCCAGAACAGTTGTACCATGTGAACTTAATTAAACCCTGGAAAGACAGAGAGACTCTGACAGCTGTAAGTGCCCCCTCTAGTGATAGCCCAGAGGTGCGGGTGTCAGAGACCCTGTCCAAATCCCAGAAGCAGGAAACTAAAGAGTTAGTACAAAGGAATTATGATGTGTTCTCAGAACTTCCAGGGCGCACCACAGCCATAAAACATGACATTGTCACCGAACCTGGAGTTCGGGTACGCTTAAAACCCTATAGAGTACCAGAAGCGCGTAGACAGGCCATATCTGGGGAGGTCCAGAAAATGTTAGACCTCGGGGTTATCGAGGAGTCTAAAAGTGAGTGGTCAAGCCCGATTGTGTTAATTCCAAAACCAGATGGCTCATTGCGCTTCTGTAATGACTTCTGGAAGCTGAACGAGGTATCAAAATTTGATGCCTACCCAATGCCAAGAGTTGATGAGTTAATTGAAAGACTTGGTCATGCTAGATATTTCTCTACCCTCGACTTAACTAAAGGTTACTGGCAAGTACCTCTTACCGATAGTGCCAAAGAGAAAACAGCGTTTGTCACCCCCGATGGTCTGTTTCAATATCTCTGTTTGCCTTTTGGGTTGCATGGGGCTCCAGCAACTTTTCAAAGGTTGATGGACATTGTTCTTAAACCCCATCGTCAGTATGCCTCGGCATATCTAGACGACATCATAATTTTTAGTGATGACTGGAAGAGTCATTTACCCAAAGTCCAGGCGGTGTTGAATTCCCTCAGAGAGGCGGGGTTGACAGCGAACCCAAAAAAAGTGTACTTTAGGCCTCGAGGAGGCACGTTACCTGGGGTATGTTATCGGGAGAGGTATAATAAAGCCACAAATAAATAAAGTGGAGGCTATCCAAGACTGGCCTCGTCCTTCGACAAAAAAACAAGTCAGGGTTTTTTTGGGAATTCTGGGGTATTACCGTAGGTTCATTCCCCAGTTTGCAACCATGGCAGCGCCCCTAACCGATCTTACCAAAGGAGGTAAGGCAGTTATGGTCAGCTGGAACCCAGAGGCTGAAAGGGCATTCCAAGAATTAAAAGTGGCCCTTTGTAATCAACCAGTCCTGATCACTCCAGATTTTAAAAAAGAGTTTGTCGTACAGACTGATGCTTCTGATGTGGGACTAGGTGCTGTCCTCTCCCAAGAAGTTGGTGGAGAGGAACACCCGGTAACATATTTGAGCAGGAAGCTCACACCTGCGGAGAGAAACTACAGTATAGTCGAGCGGGAGTGTTTAGCAATCAAGTGGGCCCTTGAATCCCTAAAGTACTATCTCTTAGGACGCTCCTTTAGATTAATCACTGACCACTCCCCACTTACATGGATGTACCAAGCCAAAGAGAGAAATGCAAGGGTCACGAGATGGTTTCTCAATTTGCAAAATTTCAAATTTACAGTGGAACACAGAGCAGGAAGGCTTCAGGGTAATGCCGATGCCCTATCCCGAACATACTGCCAGTTGGCAGACAGTGTCCGACCCCATAGGTTCGAACAGAGAGGGAGGGTATGTAAGACAGTGGCAGGGAAAGTCATAGACGGCAGGTACCTTTCCCCTAGAATCCTGTCTTATGGCATATAGACTGCAGGCTGTTTCAATCTGTGTGGTAAGCTCCGGCTTACAAAGGGTGTTCTGTCCTGGGCTGGTAATCAGGAGAGCACCTGATTCTTTAAAAAGGAGTCAGCCCTCTCCATAGGGCTCTCTCTCTCTCTCTCCCTGGGTGTTGGAGGCAGTAAGCTGCTGCTAGAGAGAGACAAGGCTGTAAGTACTGCATTACTTGATCTATATCTGCTGTGTGTGTCCAGTGTCACATAGTGTGGCCCTGGTATAGAGAGGGACATTTATTCTGTTTAGTTAGAGCTCAGACGAGCAGGTTTTATTTTCTGTTTTGCCTGAAGTGTAAAGGCTGTTTTTTAGTTTCTTGCTCTGAGTGCTGCAATAAACTCAGGCAAGCCCTGTTTTGGACCCAAGCCGTGATGTCACTGTCTAAGTCTGTGCCAAATCCTCACCTGTGCCTACCCGTTTGATGCTAAAACCCCACAACGCTTTAGTAAATTTCGCCCTGTATGTTTTAGAGAGGGGGAGGGAGACTGTGGACCTTATTCAGATCGTATTGCAGCACAAATTTGTTTGTAAAATGGACAAAACCACGTGCACTGCAGGTGGGGCAGATGTAATATGTGCAGAGAGAGTTATATTTGGGTGGGGTGTGTTGAAACTGAAATCTAAATTGCAGTGTAAAAATAATGCATCCAGTATTTACCCTGCACAGAAACAAAATAACTCACACAAATCTAACTCTCTCTCTCTCTCTCTCTCTCTCTCTCTCTCTCTCTCTCTCTCTCTCTATATATATATATATATATATATATATATATATATATATATATATATATATATATATATATATATATATATATATATATATATATTTATTACATCTGCCCCACCACTGCAGGTTTTGCCCATTTTCCAAAAAATTTGTACTGCGAGCAGATTAGAATAAAGGCGTCTGTGTGTTTGTGAGTGAGAGAGAGCGAGCCAGGGAGAAAGTGTGAGAGGGAGTGATAGAGGACGGGATGTATTAATATACACCGCCATCTGGCTCACACGATACCAGCGCATATGTACTAACATATGCGGCTGGCATTGCAGTCTCGCCCCCCCCCCCCCCCCCTGTAGCCAGAAGGACGTCCGGGTGCTTTACTAGGGGGAGGAAGGGCTTATCTTCCGGGTCCATGAGGACCTGGACTAAGGTAAGCCAGAGGGAGGGGGAGAGGGGGGTCGGCGGGTTTGCGGCGGAGAAGTCAGGTGGCGAAAAGAAGCCCATAGGCTTCTATAAGGTATCGCCACCCAAAGGTGGCAATATCCTACTATGTGGTATCGTGGCGGCGGGGTTTTAATACATAGAAAAATGCGGTAAAATGGGGGTTTTACCACATTTTCCCTTTAGTACATCCCGCCCAGAGTCTGAGACAGAGGGAGAGAGTGGATGTGAGGGAGAGAGTGAGTATGAGAGGGAGAAAGTCTTGAGAGAGGAAGTGCAAGATTAGGGGAGAGTGTGTGTCTCACATACACTCCCTCACAAGGAGTGTGTGTGTGTGTTTGTGAGAGAGGGGGGAGAGTCTGAGAGTTAAAGGAGAGAGTGTGAAAGAGAGTGTGAGAGGGATAGAGGAAAATCTGAGAGCGAGAAAGAGAGTTAGACCAGGGAGGAACCTAGACAGCTGCTGTATGCAGTAAGACGGCTGCTCACCTTGGAGGGACCAGTCTCACCGTGCACACACCAATAACCAGGGAGGATCCAGGAGACCTTTGCTGCACCAATTTGAATTCTTCAGCTGATTTTTTTTTTTTTTACACCTAAAAAAAATTAGAAATGTGGCACAGTTGGCAGAGCTGGCTTGAGGAGGGAAGCTCATGGGCATGGAACGCCCACTCTGAGAGGCCCCCACCTGTTGCTGCAGTTTGAGGAACTGCTACAGGCACAGCGCCAGAGTAAGGGTACGGCTTCCAGGCACGGCCACCACTACCCCTAACTCTGCAGTGGGCAGCCTCTTTCTATTCGGCTGGGGCAGTGGGGGCTCTGGAACATCCAGATGACCTATATTCGCGATGGCAGTGGGGGAATCAGGTAGAATTATGTAGGTTTCTCGTCAGCTGTAGACTCTGGGAATCGCCTGGGAATTTCTCCGCAGGATGCAAGAGTATCCCTCTCCCCATATTACAGCCAGTACACACTGCCATTACATAACACACATCCCCCATATTACACCCCATATACACACCACTATGATACATTACACACAAAGGACAGTTCAGAGTCGAGGATGACCCCTAGGCAACGAGATTGTCAACAGTGATCTAGATATCAGAATAGTTCCTGTTACTTGATATCAGGATGGTAACCACATATGCTTTACACTCCTACTTACTTACACATTTACCATTGGTTTAATTATGTGAGCATAATTTTCATGTATTCATTTATATAGATGGAAATCAGTGAGCTTATGACCCCTGAGAGAGATGGCGGTGCATGGGGGATGGGGGCTGGCTTCTAAATTGTGAACTGGCATAGACATTGTCGACCTATCAACTGGAACCAGATATTTGCACATGTGTCTTTGTACACAGCGATACTGTACCCAAACAAAAATCAACATTTTGCAATAATAAACAAAAAAATATTATTTAAGGAGAAATTTCAAATTGGCAACATGCCATTTACCACACGAAATGGCAAGGAAAGGCTACGTTCATGACTGGTGGTTCAGCTTCTCATTAAGATGAAAGTTCTCTTCCCTCCCACATAAAAATAAAGCTTGTTAAAGCTCAGGAACCAACTATGCATTCTGAGATATCACAAATCCCCAAGGAACTATTCTGATATCTAGATCACTGTTGACAACTCGACAATCTCGTTGCCTAGGGGTCATCCTCGACTCTGAACTGTCCTTTGTTCTCCACATTCAATCTGTCTCCAAATCATATTATATGCATCTAAAAAAACATATCCAAAATACGACCTCATCTCACACAAGACACTACTAAATCTCTTATCCATGCTCTCATTATATCCCGCATTGATTATTGCAATAGTCTCCTAACTGGTCTTCCCAAGAACAGACTCTCACCACTACAATCTTTCCTAGCAAGATTCTCATACAGAGGCGTAACTATAGCACCGCAGCCCCCGCGGCCGCGGTGCAGTAAGATTGAGACAGCATTGGAAGGAGGTAATAGGATATAGTATGAGAGGGGCTATAGAAAAGATCAGATAGGGGAAAATGCTAGATAGAGGTAGTCAAGGGATGGAAGGAACTGATAAGGGAGCTAAATAATGGTATGGGGTAAGATATGAAAGTATGTAAGAATGTTATATGTTGTAATGTTATAAGTCTGTGTCTTTTTATATGAGAAAAAAATAATAAAGATTAATATTAAAAAAAAAGATTCTCCTGTTGGTCCAGGTCCTGACGGTCGCCGTGGGTTTGTCCCCACTTAAAACCTGGTTGCATTGGGGTTGGAGTGGGCCTAACTCGCTCCTTTGAACGCGGCAACTAAAGGAGAAGCCTAGCACCCTGCAGCCTGCGGTCACCTGCCCGGGACGGCCAACAGAGCTAGTTCTAAACAGCGGTCCCGGCTGAGGGCTCAGCCCACCACCATCATTGCTTACACTCACGCACATTACAGAATGGGTGAAAAAGGGAAAAGTCTCTAGCCATGAGAAATTTACAACCACGGCAATAAGCTGTATAATGAGCGGCAAAATAGCGTAGACTTGGACCATGCAGCTCAAAACGTGCTTCTCCATCTGTGGTATACACGTCAGTGGCTTCCTCAGTTGAGCTGTATTGGTGTCTGCCTCTGATTTATATACACGTCCCATTCGCACAGTTTGATGTGCCAGCCAGAAGAGCCCCCTTTCCCCTTCTTGAACCCTCGGTATGCCTGGTGAGACCTCCGGTGTCTGCAACACTGGCCAGGGGCGTGACTAGATATTCATTGGCCCCATAACTAAACTTTTTAAGGGCCCCTATTTAGCAACTGATGGTGATAAATGTATGTAAAACATATTACTTAAGCAGTAAAGATGGGCCCCCTTCAGCTCTGGGCCCCATAGCAGCTGCTCCCCTTGCACCTATGGTAGTTACGCCCTTGGCACTGGCCACACTACTCAACTTCTACATTGCTTCAAAGGAAATGTGAATTTTGTTTATGACAAATTATACATAATAGACTCCAGTCTTGGGCCTCCTTTCTGTCTGGGCCCAGGACTGGAGTACCTGCATGAAGGCTGCCCTTATAACAGCACACTGTCACACTGAGTACTACAGTATATACATGACAGCACACTGACACGATGAGTAGTATATCCATGGCAGCATACTGTCACACTGAGTAGTATATCCATGGCAGCACACTGCCACACTGAGTAGTATATCCATGGAAGCACACTGACACACTGAGAAGTATATCCATGGCAGCACACTGCCACACTGAGTAGTATATCCATGGCAGCACACTGCCACACTGAGTAGTATATACATGAAATCACACTGTCACACTGAGTAGTATATCCATGGAATCACACTGTCACACTGAGTACTATATCCATGGAAGCACATTGTCACACTAAGTAGTATATCCATGGCAGCACACTGCCACACTGAGTAGTATATCCATGGCAGCACACTGCCACACTGAGTACTATATCCATGGAATCACACTGTCACACTGAGTAGTATATCCATGGCAACACTCTGAGTACTATATCCATGGAATCACACTGTCACACTGAGTAGTATATCCATGGCAGAACACTGCCACACTGAGTAGTATATACATGGAGTCACACTGCCACACTGAGTACTATATCCATGGCAGCACACTGACACGCTGAGTAGTATATACATGGAGACACACTGCCACACTGAGTACTATATCCATGGAATCACACTGTCACACTGAGTAGTATATCCATGGCTGCACATTGACACTCAGTTTCCAACAGTTTGATGTGCCAGCCAGCAGAGGCTGCTGGTAAGCTGGGTGAGAATTTAATAAATACTGTGTGTAAAGAGAACCAACCTAAAGGTAAAAGCATCTGAATAGAATCTGTGTATTTATTTTATGCACTTTTGAAAAGCCTCCCAAAAACATCAATGGCAACACACTGATACACTGATTTGTCATGGTTGCTGGCTGGGCAAACAGCTCTGAGAAGCAGGGAGTGGGGCTGATGGGCGTGATGCAGTGGGAGGGAGCTCGCAGAACAAGGTTGTGTGGGGTTGTGGTCAATACGATCACATCATAATGGCCACGTCCTTGCTGCACAATGCCAGTATTACAGGCGCTGCAAAGCAGGGGGGCGTAGGGTTACGACCAGGGCATAAAGTGGTCATGCAGAGGTGGGGCAACTTATTTCTCGATGCCACCTAATTACACCCCCTCCCCCCATTAGGCAGAGACAGGACCAGTGGTAGGGTTTTTGGCATCTCCCTGCAAACTAGAATGATTTTCTGTGAGAATTACTGTGCAGGGCCAAAGTGGAGGTTAAAATGTTCCACCTCTCCATGAGAGGTGGTGGAACTCAGTTCTACCCCGTTCCCCCTCACTTTAACCCCTGGTTACGACCTTTGTGTTGAGAGATTCCTGGTCAGTGGTCCGCCCCTTGACCCACCTACAGCCCACCCATTCACATGCAGAAGAGGGAATAGGGCGCAGCCGGAGCAGAGGAGGCTGAGCCTGAGCAGGGGCCAGCCATGCAATAACACAATTAATTTGCACAGTACAGGTTGAGTATCCCGTATCCAAAATGCTCGGGACCAGGAGAATTTTGGATAACGGATTATTCCGTATTTTGGAATATTTTAATATTTCAATTATGTATTTTGAAGTATCTTGCATGTATGCTGTATAAACACATAAAATACACACAAATATATTTTATTACCACATAAAATACACACAAATATATTTTGAAACAAAATGTGTGTACTATCTCAGATATTGAATTTGAATGCCAAGCAATCATTTTCTTGCACATATATAGTGCCAGTTACATATCATGTCACCAGTAGTGCTGTTACAAATGTCCCCAGTGAGTTTTTATTCACTTTCTGGAATGTATGGTTTTCGGAATAATTCGGATAACAGATACTCGGATACGGGATACTCAACCTGTACCACACACAACAGTCCACAGACAGCCACAACAGGGCTGTCAACGTGAGCACAGCCAACTGCCAGCCTGCCAAGTTGGTTGCAAGTGGCGTTAGATGGTCACAGACGCTGATTTCTGCTTCTTTGAAGAGCTTCTGCATATGCGCCATGTACAGGAAAGAGCCGGCCAGCTTTCTCTCTTGGTGGCGTGCACACAGGGCTTCTCACTCCAGTCTCAGTGCTGTCAGTGGCCCTCACAGGAAGCAGAGGAAAGAGTAAGTGGCGGCGCAGCTGCCAGACTCTGCCTGCTATCGGACATTGTATATTCCGGGAACACCACCCGTCCAGACAGCGGGCTTAATTACAGGACTGTCTGGAGTAATTCTGGACTAGTGGCTACCCTAGTGGGATGTGGCCCATGATGACGCACTTCAGCATTATTCACACCACCTAGTTCCCACGGCCCCCCTGCAGGTTTTTTGGGGGACTTCCACATCATTCCAGGGGGGCGGAGTGGACCCAATATTAAGGAGCCTGATTGCCATTCCAGGTGGGTAAGCAAATATGTGATTAGTATTCCATGGCTGCAACTGTCACACTTATTAGCACATCCATTTCAGCACAGTGACACACTGATTAGCAGCCGACACAACCCATAAAAACCAGGCTTAAGCCCCTCTTCAGGACAAACAGTGAAAATAAATCAAACAAAAACAGAGATATACATTACCACACTCCAATGGGAAAGACTCCTCAGCATCGAGTCCATGCTACGTCCGGGTCCTCGTAACTAGTAACTAGCGGTGACGCCGGCAAGGCTAACAGACCAGCGACTAGAAGAAAAATAACATAATGATCATAATATATGCACGAAAACATTCACAAATCTATACACTCCGAGGTACATATCACGTAACCATATTACAATACCAAAATATAAACAATTCAAAATATTTATCATGTTTAAATCGAGTGTAATAATACACAATTTGACCAGTAGATGGTGCTGTAATCTGACAAATAATACTAAATGTGGCTTTGACAATAAATTTGTTCTAAAATATATGTGTTTATCTAAATTAAAAGCGTTGACTAAGTTGTCAACCCAGTCTCCCAAATTTAAGAAAAAGTGAGTATTAATCTTAGATCTAATAACTTTATGCAAGATGCTGAACAGAGATTGTATAAGAGACACTCACATAACCTAAATTATTATACAGATCATGTGTCCATATTCAATATTGATAATTAATTTTTAACTGCAGTGTTGTGATTCAATTATTCTATCTAATGTTCCTAATGGAATATAATACAATTGTAGATAGCCATGTTTTAATTCATTATATCCAACCATATATAATATATCTATATGAGACTCAAAATTGCTTCAAATAAATAAAGATCTAACCAAATATATGCAATAATTCAGTTAATTTTCATGTTGTAGTAAAATGGCGGCGGCCAGCAGGTCCGACCACCGACTCAGGTCCGATGTGCACAGGACCACGCATCGGACCTGAGGGGACATCAAACTGATCCAATTTTTGATAAAATGTACATTTCTGTAATCAGAATCAATTAAAAAAATCACATATATTTTTCATGCATCAATATATAAACACATAAATATATAATTAGAATATGAGGTGGATCAAAAAAAAATAATAATAAAAAAAATGAATATATCACAACATGGGGAAATATTGTAAACAATCTGGCAATGTCGTATAATAAATTAAGTTTCCAAAGCAATATTCATAACTTATAACATGCACATCGTTCCCATAAAAGTCAAAGGAGTTGGACTTAAGTGTGATAGTGTGTCCTCTGTGTCTATATAGGGGGAGTTCCAGGTTTCACACTCGGAGCAGCTGTCCAATGACCTTCGGCAAGTGTAATGCACATCTGGTAAGTGATGAATGTGACGAAACGAGATGGAACTGGATTGAGAACCTTTATATTAACTTCTCCTTTCTAATAGTGTAATGTACTTCTTAATTCATGGCCCAGTCTCGGTTTATACAGAAGAGCACCTTTGTGTTATGTGTTTTGTTATTTACTGTTATCAAGTATATCTTGCAATATTGCAGGATTTTCAGAAGGGGGTTTCCAGAGCAGTATATGCCGGGTCAGTTAAAGTATTATAGATAGACCAAATGTATATAAATAATAATAATAATAATAATAATAATATATATATATATATACACACACACACATACATATATATATATATATATACATACAGGGGCGTCAACAGCAGTGTAGACCCCTGGGCATAGCAATGTATTGGGGCCCCTACCGATCCTCCAGCGGTAGGAATGGTGGAAGCTTTGATGTCCCACGGGTGGTAGGGGGTATTATATCAACCGCTCAGCATGTAGGGCCTGGATCAGTAATTTCCACTAATTACCCCTTTACTGTACACATGGTGGGAGATGTGGTGGGAGAAGGGGGCATTGGGCTGAATGAAGGGGCTCTGATACATAACTTCCAGGGTGGTAGAGGATGTTTAATATGCAGAGGAGGGGTGTATAGTGGACTTATTATTCATAATTTTCTGGTGGGTGGACAGATTGCTTGACTGCAGATATCTCCAGTTCCCGGAAATAGATTTCTTAGTATTTTTTTAATGGAATTAAAAACTAGAGAATCCCACTTACCAAATGGTATTGGGGTCTAGGGGATGAGAGTTCAGGAGGCAGAGCAATCTGCCAATGAGTATATAAAACTACATACAAGGTGTGTGGAGCTGGAGCAGTAACCAGCTGCTGGAAGGCTGATATCTCTGGTTCTGGGAACAGTAGAGACAAGCTACTAGTGTCCATCAAAGGGGGAGCGTCCCAGCTTTTGGAATATACCCTCAGAAAAAACTCTGTTAGACAGAACCTGAAATAATTGACTGGGAAGAGCAATTAACAGGCTTGGATGGGGACCACTGCTTTGAAGTCAGATATCTCCGGTTCCCCAGGGCCAATTTTTTAAATCTGTGTACAAATGGAAATATGGGAACCTCAGCTTTCAGACTAGTGCCCTTAGACTCCTGCGGGGGTTTCTGGGTACTCAGAAACCCCCCCTGCGTGCACCACTGTATTGTATGTATTGGAGAGATGCAGGTCATTGCCATAGTTTGTGAAAGGAGGGAGAGCCAGGTAGCTGGGCCAGTTAATTAGCATTTGTATCACATATACTATTCCATTGTGTAAGATGTGATATAGATGGAACCGCCCTCAGCCTTGCTGAGGGCTCACCGGATCCCACTAGCTGGCGAGCACTGGCAGAGGACGGCTCACGTGTCCCCGTCAGTAAGGCGGTGGGCAGAGCCGGATTAACAATGGGCCTGATGGAGCTATAGCTCCAGTCCCACTCTCTAAATAGGCCCATTCAGGGCTTTCCAACAAGACCAGCCCCGCATCGCTAGCCCCCCAGGAACCTGAGATACCGCCAGGCAAACCTGGAACGTTTTCCCCATAGGATAACATGGGACCCGCTAATTCCGACCTCCACCCGGTTCCAACGGCTGCCAGTTCCCCCTCCGGCATCACAGAAATTCGAGGTTGATCTCAGTCGAACCCAAATCGCTTGGCTTTCAATCTGATACCTGGTCCATATGGGTTCATTGGTTCTAGAGATATTGCAGGTAAAATTTATTTTATTTTTTTTCATTTCTGAAATGCAATTTCATGGCTGTTCATGTTGTTTGAGGACAGATTTCTCTGGAACCAAATGGCCCAGTTTCATGGGACCAAAATCATTCAAAGCCTACATGTAAATGGGTCAATTGGTCCCGAAGATATAGCTGGTTGTTTAAAGGGGGGCGGGGGTGGTTTTCTGTCCCCCTCACACCAGAAAATGCAGGGACTAGGCTGGTGTAAAAGGGGCCAGTCCGAGAATGTCCCTGCATGATCCTGGGACCATATTCCCTGCATTTTCTGGTATGAAAGGGGTATTATTTCAATTACCCGGGACATGCAGTGCTCTGAATACAGCCGGGCAGCACCCTTCTCTCTGTCCGGCTGTTAATGGCTGTCATTTCTGCCCGGCGGCGACTGTCCCCCAGTTTCCGCGAGCATGAGCATGTAATCCCACATGGCAACAAGCATGGAACCCCTGGCAATGAACATGAAACCCTGGCAATGAACATGTAGGTATGCAACACTTACGTAGCATAATTTTTAATAGGCATTATGGTGTTTGGCATAATACGTAATGGAGATTATGGTGTGAGGCTTAACATGTAATGGGCATTATGGTGTAAATTTTTAATGTGCGCCTTTGGCGCGCAATGCCCCTATTTATGAAGCATATTGTGCATTATTGCTCAATCTGTTTGGTATAGTGCAGGCATGTCCAAACTATGGCCCTCCAACTGTGAAACTACAAGTCCCATCATGCATTGCCACAGTTTTGCAATTAGGGAATGCTAAAACTATGTCAAGGCATGCTGGGACATGTAGGTTCACAACAGCTGGAGGGCCACTGTTTGAACATGCCTGGTATAGTGTGTATTTTCGCTCAATCCATGTGGCAAAATGTGAATTTTGCCTTAATATGTGTGGCATAACGTGAATTTTGACTCAATCCGTGTGCCATAATGTGAATTTTTGCTCAATCGGTGCGAATTTTGTCTCATTCCATGTGGCATAATGTGTAAGAAGCAAGTACAGTATAAGGGGGTTACTATTGTGTTGCATGATTTGTATAAGGGGTATATGGTGTGGTAAACTTAGGTTACCACATAAAAGGTGCTGACATATTGTCTACCAAGTTTCGGCTTTCAGTATTTTTTTATGACTGGAGTGCTGCCTCACCCCGCAAGTATCTTAGGACATTGGCGTCCTGCAGGTGCACTTTTGGAGTGCACCCGCCATTATATCTCCCTGCATTTTTCTTATGCCAGCCCCCTGCCTTTTCCAGGCATATATAAATATAATATAAATATATAAACAGAACACTGGTCACGCCACCCACATTATTAGGTACTGGCCGCAACCCCTATTATTGCGCATAATAGGCCCTTGATCATTTGCAGCTCCAGGCCCATTTAGACATTAATCTGGCTCTGGCGGTGGGTAGTGGGGACAGAAGGATTCCCTGTCCATCTCCGCTTTAGGGTGATGGGCAGGGAGCGGGGACAGGCTGGGGCAGAGTGGGCAGGAGCGGGGAGATGGGTCGATGGCTGCATGGCTTCCAGGAGAATAGGGCGTGTGAGCGTCTCGTGTGCACGTCACTGGCTGACATAGCATTGGAATATCTGACCCAACCCCCTGAGTAGACTTTGTGGCACCATGGATGATGTGCCAGTCAGGTATACAGTATAAGGAGACCTTAACGCAAAGATATTCACACCCTGATTTCTGCTACAAGACCAATCAGTAAACAATACCCCTTTCCTGGGATGGATATTAATATCAGCTGCAGCCCATATAGGAAGCAATTGTAAATTTCCTTATCACACCAGAATACCTTTTTGCACTAGCTAAACTAGTGGGAATATGAGGCGCTGCTGAGATCAACAGACCACGGCTAGTGTATGTAGTTTGGAAAAATATATTTTTTCAATATGAGAAAGGATAATTATCCACATATAAGGACCTGAACATAAATAAACATACACATGGCCACACAAACAAAAACACAGGCAGAAACAGTCTCCCTTAATGAATGCAATCTTAAAAAATGATTTTTCACATATAAAAAGATCTAAGAGGCTTGGTATGGCTTATGTTCTTCCACATTATGATTGGTATGAGGCTGTGTATAAGATTAATCGATGGAGGGTATTATTTCTCCAGATTGTGATTTCAGAATGCTGACTGCAAGGGGCTGCTGCTACCGATTATCCTGTACCATGTGAGCATCTTATTCTGGGGCTGTCATAATAAAGGTACCCTCTGTCGATACATTTCAACATCATCTCCAGTTGTTTATCACGATTGGAGATGATGCTGTTAATATGACAGATTCCCAAGATTTAAGAATATGGTGACATTTCAGAATTATGCTGCCCGATTCATTTTGCTTTAAACAGCAGTCCTCCCCTGCACGTGTACCGCTCATCTCCCATCAATGCCAATATCACCCGGGGGAGAGTAGCGTATGGTATTGCAGTGACAGATCTGCTTCACTCACTGACAAGCTATTTTCAGAGTACTCTCACCACACTACCTGCTGAAGCACATACCCTGCTCTGGCTTTAACCCCATCAGGGCGGTGACTTCAGTAGAATAGTGAGAGCAGATGCCATCTATTCTTTTCATAAACTATTAAGGAGACCAGTAGAACTCGCTCACCTGCAATAAATAGGGCATTAACCCCCAGCAGGCAGCAGCAGCAGCTCTGAGCCCTATCAATAATAGGATCTTTTCTTTTTCTTCTTCCTAATTTTTGGCTCTCCAGACTGCTGGTTTGATTCCTATCTCTGAGTATTTAAAGGTACCATACAGATAGACTCTGGTGTTGTTATGAAGCTGGTTCATATAAGTGCTTCATATAAGTGCTACAAAATGACATTAAGGACAAAAAAGTCCCTCACACTTTGATATACCTGGTACCCTATATTTTACAGGCTTGTTAACACAGAAAGGAAATACTACTGCAAATACTGTCCCACATTCTACCTTTCTGTATGTTCTTTAAAGTGTTTTTTTGTCATATTATTTGTTGTTTGTGATTGATATGCTGTATGTGTGTCTATTGAAGGATTTTTAAATCCGATATCTATGAATCACGATACTGATGTTAATATAACTTACAAGTAACAATATCTTTTAACTATTGAACGGCTATTAATTATCCAATTGTGTGACTCTATAGCCCTTATTTTATCTCTTAAACAATAAAAGTTAAATATTAATAAGAATTCCCCCAAACCAATTAGAGTTGCTTTTATTTTTCTTTTGTCCAGTTTGAATGATAATCCATTCTCTGTGGAGCACCTCCACAAAACCAATTTGTTAATCTCTACCATCTAAAATGATACTGCGGCATCTTTGTGCATGGGTCTCACCCCCTTTTCCCTTTCCCTTCTTTGACAATATGGCAAACCTGCCACTAGAATTGGGATGAAAACTGTCAAATTGTAACAACGCAGGGTGATCTGTCGATTTGGAGTACAGTTGTCTATATAAAATACCTAGATTTATACTGATTTGTACATCCAATAAAGTTATAGTTTCTGCACTGATAGTAAAAGTAAGTTTAATGGTGTGTACACACGGGTAAAATCAGCATGCGATTTTGACTATATAGTCAAAATCGCATGCAGATTGTATACAGATCGCACAGGTTTTTTACCTTGCGATCCCGATGTGCACTCCCGTGGCAGCATAAACCGAAACCCAATGTAGATTGTATGAATTGTATGTAAATAGTACAGAGTAAGCAAAGATTACGTAGCACTCAAATCTTACAGTAAGTAGAATAGCAAGGGAATCTCACTGTGTGTACACACCATAACAGGAGTATCATTGTTGTGCTGTTCGATAAAATCCACAAACTTTTTTTCACTGCCTGTCCATAGAATCAATACATCATTAATATAGCGCAAATAGAGATGACAGTATTTCCTTAAAGGTGACTCATTAAAAAACAATTCAGATTCAATCATAAACATAAAGGAATTGACATACATAGGTGCTGCGCATGATCCCATAGCGCAGCCTGCTGATTGATTATAGAATCTGCCATAGTGAATAAAGAAATTGTGGGTCAGTGAAAATCTTAATAACCAAGGAAAAATGTAATATCTGGACCTGTGTATAGATCATTATCAGTGATAAGATGATGTACTGCTTTTATCCCCATATTTTTGGGTATACAGATTAGCCACCGATATAGACACTAAAAGAAGATGATTGAAGATTTTAACGTAGAAGTGTCCTTCAAGTAAATAGCTGCATTCTGCACACAAGGTTGTAAAAAAAAATCAGTCAGAGGTTCGCACAGGGAACCATGGGCAGAGGTGATGGGGCTGCCTGGGGATCTCAGTGCATTATGGTATTATGTAAAACAGTGCCGTCTTTCCCATTGGGCACGATGGGCAGTTGCCCGGGGGCCCTAGGACCTAGGGGCCCCCGGCCCAGCCCAATGGGAAAGATGGTGGCCGGGGTCCGGGAAGCACCAGCTCCGGGCGATGGAAGCTATCCTGGCGCCGGAGCCGTCCCAGCACCGCCAGCTCGCCCGCTCCATCTCCCCCGCTAGCTCCCACCGCGGCTCGCTGTGTGCGGGAGACGTGATGCTATTTAAAATTCACGTCTCCCTCTAGACCGCCAGCCAATAGGCGCTTGCGGTCCAGCAGCCAATCAACTGGTGGCTGCTGGACCGCGAGCGCCTATTGGCTAGCGCGGTCCAGCGGGATATGTGAATCTTAAATAGCAGGCGCAGCAGCACACACTAGTGCACTGTTACAGCGGGGACTGGGAGCGCCTGGGCAGCGGACAGCTGGGGGGTCCCCACTGTCAGATGTCGCGCGCAGGGGCGATCCGCGGCACTGCTCCCCTCTCGTGACAGCCATCACAGCCGCCGCAGCTAACATCATCATCCCGCCCAACTGGCTCCCAATGTGCTGGTAAGTTGTGGCCATCAGAAGGGGGACCATGCTCAAACTCCAGTATAACAAACCTAAAAGAGGTCCAGACTCACCACCCTGGTGTTGGATGGTATGGGTATGTTGGGGACAGTGAAAGAGTAGGGTGTGTAATTGGGAGTGGTGTAAAGGAATAGGGAGTGAATGTGGCACAAACAGGGGGACTAGGGTGTATATGTGAGTAAAGCTTTATAGGGGGTCTGTGGGTGGAACAGGGTGTTTGTGGTGGGGATAGAGGGTTATGGGGTGTATGTTGGGGGACAGGGTGTTTGTGGTGGGGATAGAGGGACGTGGCAATGAGGTCTCTCCTCTTATATGGAATCAGTATGGGAATTCTGTAAGGGGCAGTAATATGGGCAATGTTTAAGGGGCACTACGAGGGGAATTATGTGTAAGGGACATTACGCCGGAAGCTGACTGGCTGCCGCACGGAGCCAGAGAGGTGAGGGTTGGGGAGGTGTGGGCTCCTGGGCAAACTAATTTGGGGGGGGGGTCCAGTGAACTAGGTTGCCCAGGGGCCCTTCCTAATGTTAAGACGGCCCTGATGTAAAACAAGGGAACCTTAGGAAAGGCCTAGAATAGACATATTTTGAGTTCAGGTTTGATACTTTTATCTTGGATAGCAGTGTCAAATAACGTCTGAAGTTCCTTAGAGTAAATGGACATTGAATCTATGTTTAAAGATGTCTCTTAGTTGTGTTCCACAAAAAAATTATCTCAAATGAAGTTTGTATTGTAATCTGTAATATAAGTATGAAATTCACACTTATATCTGGACTCACTAGAGGACACAGCTATCACAAGTTTGATCTTGTGTTTATTGGTTACAAAACATCTCTGTGGGTTAAACTGAACCATCATTTGTTATCGTCCAGTCCCAGTTGAAAATAACCTCTAAAAGGTTCATTTCACCATTGCATACTCAACTTGAGTATGCCATACTCGAACTTGTTCTAAAACATCTCTATGAGTGAAGCATCATTTGGTATCATCCATTTGCAGTTGGCTTAACCCCTGATGAAGTCTCAGAGATGAAACGCATCAGCAACCATTTCTTATATGATCATCTACATCAGTTACAATTATTGTTAAAGACATAGAAAATCTTTCCAGTTTGGGGTCTAAATGCCCCTTTGTCAAGGTGAAAAATGTAACAGTTTGGTCCTTCACCTTGAGGGACACTGATTATTTATTGAACTTCTGCAACATTGAGACTAATTACCCTACATGTAGATTCCAGAAGGAACTCACTGAGCTTCTGCAACAAGCAGTTGATTCCAGTTTGAATGATCAAAAACATATATGATGCTTTGTAAATAAAATTGCCTATTACCTCACTGCTGAGTATGGATCAAAAGATTCATAAAACTTTGGATCAACCCCCTGGCTGACCTATCATATCATCCAGAGGTAGTCTGTACTAATGTGTTTCCCAGTTTCTCGACATCTTAAATAAGCCTCATATCTTCAACCAGAAAACACATCTGAAATGATCCACCAGTTTCCTTAATTTGTTGCAGGGAGCCATGGATGTGTATATGGATGTTACATCCTTTTACACTTCAATCCTGCATGACCAAGGCATTCTTGCAATGAAGGAATTTTTGAACAACATTAAGGGTGACATTTAATGGGATGCGATTATTAGTAAGGTTCTGACACAATATTTAATTTTTTGAAATTGTGAATTTGTAATAACAAAATCAACTATTTAATGGAATGGGAATTTGCGGGTGAAAAGTGCGATATGGTTCCATATGGTGCAATTTTTAGTCATGAAAATAAGTGGGTTTTAGTCATAAAAATGTGTAAATTAGTGGACATGTGCGATTTTAAACAATGTGGGGTCCCCCCTCCTAAACATAACCAGCCCCGGGCTCAAAGAACCGGTCCTGGTTTTAGAAATTCAGGGGAGCAAATACATAGGGGATCCCCAGGATTTCGAAAACAAGCACTAGGCTCAAGGGCTGGTCCTGGTTCCCAAAATATGGAGAACAAAATGACTAGGGGTCCCCTGTATTTTGGCAACCAGCAGGGGGCCCCAACATACAACAGGGTAATGCCACAGCCGGGGGAAACATTTTACATAAATTCCCCCAGCCAAAGCATTAAGCTATGGCTGGTCAGCTCGGGCAAGGACCCTGAAGGAGTGGGGACCCTCCAATAAAGGGGTTCCCACATCCAGAGTGACCCCTGCCCAGGCTGAAGCCCGGGGCTTTGTCCCCAATGCCCTTTGGGTGGTGGGCATCGGGTTGATAAATGGTAAAAAATAAATGAAACTATTATGTAATGTTGTGGAACTACAAGTCCCTGCCCACCAGCCAATAAGGAGCATTAGCTGGTGGGTGGGACTAACCCCCAGCATGTGGGAGGAGCCGTGAATATAAACAAACATTTGGACTTCTCTCGCAGGTGACTGCCAGCCATAGAAGACAGCATTTGATCCAGAAGGCATCTGGTGAGTATGATTTCTCTCAACAGGTACTGCTTGGGATTCTAGATGGACAAGAGGACAGGCCTACAATGGAATCTATAGGTAATGTATGTGTGAATGTATGTAGTATGTAATAAAGCTATACTGTTCATTTGTGTTTGTGTTTTATTTCACTATTTGTAATGTTGTGGAACTACTAGACCCAGAAGGCCCTTTAATGGCTCACATACTGGGACTTGTTCTTCTCCATGTCCCAGCATGTGGGCCAGCCTTGCTGGGACTTGTAGTTCCACAACATTACAATAGTTTCATCTATTTTTACCATTTATCGGCCCGATGCCCACCGCCCAAAGGGCATCAGGGACAGCCCCTGGCTTCAGCCTAGGCAGGGGTCACTCTGGAGGGGGTACCCATTTATTAGGGGGTCCCACTACTCCAGGGTCCCTTCCCCGGGCTGACCAGCCACACGTTAATGCTTTGGCCGGGGGAACTTATGTAAAAAGTTTCCCCCAGCTGTGGCATTACCCTGTTGGCTGTTTGGGCCCAGTGCTCCTTGCCAAAATACAGAGGACCACTAGCCATTTTGTCCCCATATTTTGAGAACCAGGACCAGACTTTGAGCTTGGTGTTGGTTTTAGAAATCCTGGGGATCCCCTATGTTTTTGCTCCCCTGAATTTCTAAAACCAGGACTGGTTCTTTGAGCCTAGGGCTGGTTATGCTCAGGAGGGGGGAACCCACTCCCTTTTTTTTTTACTTTTACACATTTTTTGACATAACATGCACGGATCTCACTGGTCTGTGCATGGTTCTGTCAAACTCACCATGTTGAAATGGGTCTATTTGTTTTGCAATTTGTGGTAACGTTTTCCAAAATTCGCATTCCATTAAATTTGCGAGTTGTATACTTTTTAAGGGGAAAACATCTGGATGGAAGTTGGTGATTTCGGGAAAATGTGCGAATTTTGATGTTTTTTTTACTAAAAATCACAAAAGTCGAAATATCTCATTCCATTAAATGTCACCCTAAAGATCCATTTGATTTTGACAAACCTTTCTTCATACAGTACATCTTGTCAAACTAGTTTTATTATTTCCATTTCGATATGCCTACAGCAGGCAGGATGTGCCATGGGATCAACTATGGAGCCATCTTTTGCCAATGTGTTCAAGTTGAAGCATGAGGAACTGTTTTTCTTAACCACGCAGCATAGTCAGAACATTCTCCTGTTATGCAGATACATAAATGTATTATTTATTTCTGTATGCTATGGAATGACAGCTCTCATCTTTTTGATAGAAGATATAAACAGGCTCCCCTCTCTGATAAAATTCCCCTAGTGTACAAATGGAGCTATTCTACTTATTTACTAGATGTCCAAGTGAATCTCACTAAGGGCCAGATGTATCAAGCTTCAAAAAGTGATAAAATGGAGAGTGGTATCCACCCTGTAACACGGAAGTTAAGAGCTGATTAGCTGATTGTTTATCACTGTTCCTTTATCACTTTTTTGAAGCTTGATGCATCTGCTCCTGAGGGTATTATTTCTACCTCCATCTTTTACAAAAAACAGATTACAACACTTCTGTTAGCCAGTAGCCACCTTCCTTTAACTCTAAAAATGGGGCTCCCATTTCCACAGATGTTAAGGGCAGCCCGCATATTCAGTTAGCAATTTAAATTATTGCTACAGTTGGAAGTTATTGTCTACAAGTTCCACGAGAGGGGCTGCAAACTAAAGATGTTACTGAAAATAGTCTTAAATATTAATAGAGCAGATATATTGAAGCCCTCCATCCAGAAAAGACAACAAGCTAGGGGCCATAATCTGCATGATCTGTTAGTACACACTGACATCAATAGATATGATACTAGTAACACCACCGGTACTAATAAAAACAAATCTGGATGTTATAGATTCGTCAGTTGTGTGACTTGCAAATATCTAAAAACAAGTTCATTATTCAAACACCCTCAAACTGGCATAATGTTTTACATCCGTCATGTTTTAACGTGCAGCTCCATATTTGTGATGTATGTTATCATCTGTTCTTGTGGGCTATATTACATCGGCATGACGACTTGCCTTTAAAAATCATATCAAATTGGTGATCGCACTAAAGGATTACTAAAACTTGAAAGTTTTTTAAGTATGTATCATCAACATCTATGCATTTGTTATTTTATTTTAGATACCACATATTGTGTTTTAAAAATATTTTTCTCTTATTGTTATTTGCTCATTTTTGTAATAAATGTTGTGTTTTTTTTTATTTATATAAATATTTCAGGGTTTTTTTCTCGATTTGATATATATATTGACACCTTCGGTCACCTATAGTCCTAAATATTGCTGTCACTGTTTGCAGTAATCACAACGGCCCTCCACTGCTGTTTTACGACTGAGCTAAAGCCTATAGGGAGCAGGGGTGGATTGGCCATTATATTAACCAGGAAGTTTCCAGGGAGGCCGGCGACAGTGAGGCCGAATTACCTGTAACAATATTGTGATGCCGTTTCCCCGAGTCCAGCCATCCTGTCCCCATGTATAAGCATCAGCACAGTGCCCCGCCTCTGCTGGATCCGGCCCCAGCTCCTACATGCTCCTGTCCTCCTCTATCCACGCTGCGCTGCTGATCGCTGCTCCGCCTCCTCCATACAGTAAGTGGCATCACTAAGGGGGTGCGGTCTGCAACAGGTGTCACCCTTCAGCGGGGTGACACGCACAACACCCCTGCTGGCAGCGTCGGCACCCGCAATGTCAGACACCGGCCATGCACATCCAATCCCCCCACACCTAGGTCTGCACCTGCACAAACACCCAGCCACACAACCAGTTGTGTGTGCATATGCAAGACAGAGGGGGTTTGCAAATGCACTATGCAAGAGGGGGTTTGCTGGTGCACTATGCATAGTCGGCCTGCTATCACCCACCCCACAACAGCAGCAGCAGCAACCTTCTAGAGGCTGAACAAATTGACCTCCTTGGTCTGTGTTAATCTGCTGCGTATGGCAGCTACAGCTCGGGCAGCGGTGAGGACTCGGTGTATTGGAGCCAGGACACCCACCTTTGGATCCCCCATTAAGCTTCCCTACTGTGACCGGACCAGCTTCCTGAGTAACCCCAGCAGCCGTGCAAACCAAGACATTATATCATCTACAAACCAGGTTGAGCCCTACAAAATCCGGTGCTCCCTGGGCTGGAGGATGCCATTTCTCCTAAACAGTCCTTTTAAATCATCGGCATAAATTCTATGGGACACAAATAGGGGCATATCTAGGAACGGACACAAGGACACTATTCCATTGGAAAACTGGGTGACTATTCTTGCTCTATTTTACAAATACCAATACCAGCATTTATTCATGGAATGTTTACAAGAATTCCCATTTTAAAGTGTAAAAATTTTATTAAATGTGTTTTTTTAAATTTTTCACCTATTGCATGTTATTATATAAAGCGTGGTTTCACATACCCTTTCTTACTATATTTCTGTTTTTTGGGCTTGACTCCCAAACCCACGAAATCGCAGCTTAAGCAACACCACCCATTTTTAGGCGCCCTCTCGGGACACCTAGTGTCCTAAAATCCTCTTTCAGGACTCAGAGGAGGCCAGGGAGAAGGACAAGGCAGAGACAGTGAAGCCATCCATCAAAAGGCTGGTTCCCATTAACAGGCTGAGCAAGAAGCTCCTGTGGCCCCCATCGAGGAGGTAATGCCCCACTGAGGCCAAGGAGGGGGACTGGGAGCACTTACTACTGATGACATTGGGGCACTTACTGCAGGTGACATGGGGGCACTTACTGTGAGACACAGAGGGACTGGGGGGCACTTACAACTGGTGACAGGGGACATTTACTGGTGTGGGTGTTACATATAGACAGCGCTATTATTGTCGGCAACTGGTGTTGGTAATACGCAGCACTATTACTGTCGGCAAATGGTGTGGGCATTATGTATAAACAGCGCTCCTACTGTCGGGAACTGGTGTGGGCTTTATGTATAAGCAGCACTTCTATTGTTGGGACCTGGTGTAGGCATTATGTATAAGCAGCGCTACTACTGATGGCAACAGTGGGCATTATGTACAAGCAACGCTACTACTGTGGCCGACAGTGGGCATTATGCGTAAGCGTTGCCACTACTGTGGACATTATGTGTAAGGGTTCTAATACTGTGGGCATTATATATATATATATATATATATATATATATATATATATATATATGACGTCCATACGGCGGCACTCACCCAAAAGAATCAAACACAGGCAGTGTTTTTCAACGTTTCGAACCTTTTAATGGCGGTTCTTCATCAGGATGTACAATTTACAACAGCAATAAAACAGTATTTATACATACCCTAGTGATCTCCACACCAATAGGGTCAGGCTCGAGTTTGGCGCCACTGAACCAGCTCCCCGCCTATGCATGACGCACACAACGTGCGCATCACTGCGTCAGCACTGGAAGCCCGACAGTGCGCCCAACCCCGCCCCTGTTTCTATGGTGATCAACCAAACATCAGTCCTCGGCACCAATATCGAGTAAGTAGGGAGACCAATGGCGGTTAGCAGCGTCAGCGTACTCCATAATGTCATCCCGCCGAACACTGCTGCCGTCCCTGGTCCATCCCCACCGCATCAGGTTACCAAGGAAACTGCTGTAAACAAATAACAGACATAGAAAAAAATCGTCAGCACGCAGGCTGACACAATCAAACAACATGTAATATAATGCAGATCAATCAGTGTCCCATACACCTAAGCCCAAGAGCAAGTAATATACCAAGAAAAATAGACAAAAAGAAAACAAGTGATATATTGTCGACATAAAAAAGTGTCGACACATACAAAAAAACATATATAGAAAACATGAAAAAATGGCAGCAAAAAACTAATAAAAAATGTATAATAAATATAAACAGGTATAGAGCATGGAAATGCAATCATGAACCTTACACATAAGATGGCATGATAATCTACATCAGCAATCCCACAATTTATATTAAAATTGTACTAAGTATACAAACAATAAGTAATGGAAGTGCAAGTTACAAAAAACAGTGCAAGCCTCTGAATTCGTTAAGGCCTCTCGGGGCCAATGTACCCAGTCGTTGAATCCATTGGGCTTCACACTGTAATAACTTTAATGATCGATTACCTCTACGTATCGATTCGGGGATATGATCAATGATCATAAACCGCAACATTGGAATAGTGTGGTGCGCCTCAAGAAAGTGACGCGCCACCGGCTGGTCACTTACACCCTTTTCAAGGGCCGTCTTGATAGAGTGTCTGTGACCAGCCATGCGTTCCCTCAATGTACGTTCGGTTTTCACAATGTAACTGAGGGAACATGGACAGGTGATCATGTACACAATGTACCGAGTAGTACATGTCACTCTGTGCCTAATTCCATACCTCCTGCCACTGGAAGGATGACAAAATGAGTCCCCAGTTATAAGAGATCTGCAAGTAATGCAATTCAGGCATTTGAAACAGCCTGGTCTGGCTCTCAAAAACGATTCACTGCTGCCCTGTTGTAATTTGCCGATATCAGTTTTGACGACTATGTCCCTCATACTCCTGCCACGAGTGTAGCTGGGCATAATCGTCGTATCAGCTAGGTTGAGAGTCTGATCCATTTGGACCAAAGGCCATAACCTCTTAGCACATTTTTTTACATAACCACTGTTAGTATTAAAATGGTTAACCCAAGGGAATCGTTTTCCATTATCTGTTTTATCCCTATAGGTCAATAGTGATTCCCTGGTCTTAGAGAGGGCCTTGATCTTGGCATCTTGCAGTAGAGCATCATTATAGCCCCTTTCCTTAAACTTCAAAACCATGCTATCAATTTGATTTTCAGCTGTTGCATCGGTACTACAAATACGCCTAGCACGTAGAAATTGGGAATAGGGGAGACTATATTTGGTAGAATTCGGGTGACAACTAGTGGCATGGAGAAGTGTGTTGCGGTCGGTGGGTTTGGTGAAGAGTGAAGTCTCCACCAAACCACCGATGGCAATCAGGGAAACATCCAAAAAATTATTTTTTTCAGTATCGATGGAATATGTTAATTTCACAGGACTAGAAGACCTATTATGACCATCGATAAGACAAACAAAATCCTCCCGTGTCCCTGTCCAAATCATAAACAAATCATCGATGTGTAGCGTATAGTAGAAAACATTACGCGATACATCGGATGTAGAAAAAAACATGTCCCTTTCAACTACCATCATGAACGCGTTGGCGTACGATGGGGCAAAATTACTCCCCATCGCACAACCAACGCGCTGCAGGTAGAAAGTCTTGTCGTAGAGGAAATAATTATGGGTGAGCACCATTTCCAATAAGGCAATCACAAAATCAATATCAGGTCCCTGATAATTGATATTGTTAGACAACAACATATGCACCGCCTCCAACCCAGCTTGGTTGGGAATAATGGTGTAAAGGCTTGTCACGTCGATGCTGCAAAGCAGACTGTCGTGTGGAATGGGACCAAGCCTATTTTACCATTAAGGAAGGCAGTGGTATCCAAAAGATGCCCCTCTGATGCCCTGATACAGGGCTGCAAGAGGGCATCAATATAAGTAGAGATGTTCTGAAAGAGTGATCCCCGCGCAGCTATGATAGGCCTGCCAGGGGGGGCCTGAAGGCCCTTATGGATTTTTGGCAAGGTATATAACAGCGGAACCACGGGGTCAACAACTTTCAGTGCAGTAGATAGTTCAATGGAAATGGTGCCTTCTCGCACAGCTGTATCAAGCACACAGTTAAGTAGATTGCTGAATTCAACGGTAGGATCTTTGTTTAGTGGCTCATAAACTCAACTGGCGTGAGATCTCAAGTTTATAGTCCACTAAATCCTGAACCACCATGGCACCGCCTTTGTCGGCGGGCCGTATAATTACTGTACATGAGAGTAGGAACCAAGGTCATGCAGTGCGTCAAACTCCTCCCTCGTGAGATTAGACTTAGAAACATTACATTTAGATTTAGGCATAACATGATGAGAAACATTATATTCAAGTGCCTGCATAAATGTTTTAATATTCACATTCATAGAAAGGGGTTCAAACACAGAACGTGGTTGCAATTTGGCAAGTTGTCTAGGAATATCGACATAAGACGTATCAACAGTATGACTAATATCACGATTGTCTTTTTTACTGAAGTGTTCTTTCAGTTTCAAGGATCTATTCAGCTTGTACTTTTCAATCTCCCACTGCATCGTATCAAAACGGGCAGTGGGGACGAAAGACAGACCCATACTTAACACACTGTGTTCTGCGTCAGTCAATATATGGGAGGAGAGGTTAAACACTAAGCTCTCAGAGGCGGTCTGCCCCGTCTTCCTCGTCCTTTTGTGTTGACCACCTCTCCTCGTCCTGTACCGCCTGCGTGCTGTGTTAGCTGGCGGGTGCGTACCCCTAAAGGGGGAATTGGCTGTTTGCCCCTTCGACGTGGCTTGGGTGCCCCATAAGAGTCGCTGGTAGTCTGTACCTCATAGGATGACTCAGAGGTTTCATTGTTAGGGCGACCCTGCTTATTGTGAAAGCGGCCACGGTAGCGGGACCCTGCTTGGTTACCTCCGCCCTGTATCCAGGCGTAGACTCGGTTCTGCTCGTAATTAGCATTCACTTTATCGAGCATATGCTTTTTGAATTGCACCAAGTCCCAAGTTTATCAAGCCAATCAACGGATGTATCAGTAATAAAGTCAGCCTTATGAGTGTCCTCAAATTTCTTAATGCGTTCTTTAACAAGATCCAACTCTCGCCCAGACTCTTCAATCACGAGCAAGATAAGATCGAGGCTACACTTGTTTAATACTGCAATCCATCTCTTGCAAAATGCCACGTTGAACCTCCCAATAGTGGGGACATTCCGAACCCGGAATCCCCTGGGTATGCGCTTATTCTTAAAATAGTCACTGAGAGTGAGTCCATGATACAAATAATCAATCTCCTTTTGTTTCATTTTGAGCCAATCTTTATATAGGGCATCAAGGGGTTTACTCACATCAGTGTCCTCATCCTGTGCTTGTCTGGAGAGGATCCCCTCGGCCTCAGACTCCGAGAATGACAAGATGTTCCCTTGCGTCAGCAGGGCCAGATTAATGCTGTCCACGTTTTCAATGTTCACATTACCGCCCTCAGCCATAGTGAACAGAACACCGACAGTGACAAAGATATGGAAATCCTGTGATAGATAAATACTTCAAGTATCCGGGGTGCTATTGCTCCTAACCCAGTCCAGTCTGCTTACTGTATAGGGTATAACATAGTCCAGAATGGAGCAGCACTTCTTCAACGGTAGTCAATCAATGGGGTGCCATCCAAAACCCAGCTGGGTTACCATAGACGTCCATACGGCGGCACTCACCCAAAAGAATCAAACACAGGCAGTGTTTTTCAACGTTTCGAACCTTTTAATGGCGGTTCTTCATCAGGATGTACAATTTACAACAGCAATAAAACAGTATTTATACATACCCTAGTGATCTCCACACCAATAGCGTCAGGCTCGAGTTTGGCGCCACTGAACCAGCTCCCCGCCTCTGCATGACGCACACAACGTGCGCATCACCGCGTCAGCATTGGAAGCCCGACAGTGCGCCCAACCCCGCCCCTGTTTCTATAGTGATCAACCAAACATCAGTCCTCGGCACCAATATCGAGTAAGTAGGGAGACCAATGGCGGTTAGCAGTGTCAGCGTACTCCATAACGTCATCCCGCCGAACACTGCTGCCGTCCCTGGTCCATCCCCACCGCATCAGGTTACCAGTGTTACTAATGTGAACATTTTGTGTAAGGGGCATTGTGTAAGAGGTACTGCCGGTGGCATATGTGTATAAGCAGGAGTACTTGTGGCATTACGCATAGCATAGTGTGTGGCATAAAGTGTGCTGCATATTCTGTAAGGGGAAATACGGTGTGTGGTATAATGTGTAACAGGCATTACTAGTAGGCATAATGTTTAAGTGGCATTACGGCGTGTGGCATAATGTGTAATGGGCATTATGGTGTTATTGGTACTGTTATGTGGCCACGCCCCTTCCCCATGAAGCCACACCCCTACCTTTTTTGCGAGCATTCTCCCTGTTTTCACTATGGTGGTGGTGGTTCACCAACTCCCTTTCTGGCACTGTGACACCAAAATGACTAGTTACAGCACTCGTGCTGTGTAATGTGAATATGTAATGTCCCCAACAACCCTGTGTATCAACAGCAGCGCCACACAGTGCCCCACTGCTGGATGCACCCACTCCTCCTCATGCCCGCTGCCCTCCTCTCTCCCCACTGCCCCGCCTCCTGCCCATACACTAACTATAAGTCCCCGGCCATCTCCGTATATCATCAGCAGTGCCACACATAGTGCCCTTCTCCAAGTCTCCATACAGTAAATACAGTGACTCCCCCAGTCAGTCCACAGCCATCCCTGTGTATTAGTGGCAGCCGCACAGTGCCTCGCTGCTGGATGTGGACCCTGCTCTCTCCCCACTGCTGGCCACTGCCCCGCCTCCACCTTCCCACAGAGTAAATATAAGTCCCCGGCACTCCCCGTAGGGGCGTCAGTCAGGCCACACCCCTACGCATTTCGTCAGAGACTTCGTCAGTCTCTGACAAAACGCGTAGGGGGTGGCCTAACTGACGCAAATGTTCGTGGAAGCGGAGGAGAGAGCTACAATCCCAGGAGCCGTGACGCGTGGTGAATCTGTCCCTGCACACATCCAGTGTGTAGCCGGGGAACCGTGAGTGCACCGAAAGGGTCTCTCTCCAGCCGCAGTGTGGATTATATTTTATGCCAGGTGGTTTTGAAATACACCGCTGATGAATGCTGTGGTACGCTTGATGTACTTTAAAGCCTTTTAAAATAAATTTAAATAAACCAGTTGATATTGCACTATATACTATATATATTTGTCTTTTACAGATATACAGTGCCAGATTAAAGGTTCCAGAGTGCCCATGTGCATGTAACAAAGGGTATACAACAGGCATGTAGTATCTAAGACTTGGCATGTGAAGGAGACTTTGGCTTTAGGCTGCCCAGCTGGCGCTGTGGCACAATGTACAGTACATAAAGTTAAGTGTTAAATAGGTGGAAAGCTCTGCATTTTTGTTTTCTGAAAGTCTATGTGTGATTATTAATCAGCTGCATTCCATTGAAATTACATTTTTAATAATATGGTGTGTGCATGGAACAATCATGGTTAAATATATATACACAAAAATAATTTTACTGACTTGTCACACCTATAATTTCTGAAAAAATAATTGTTCTCAAAATAAGAAGTCAGGAACAAACTTTAAATATGCAAATAACAGGTAAATGACACTGACACATTTAATTAAACAATATCAGAGGAAAATTATATTGATTAGTGTAGGATTTGGAATGCTGTTACGCAATAAGTGAAGGGTATACACTGTATATAAAAAAGCATCTTCTTTCAGTGCTTAGTATCTTGGAAGTCTTTACACTTGTATATTACAGAATCTTAAGAGAGGACATCATGTCAGCAAAGGGAGGACAGCAATGCAAGGACCGTGAGTATGCCTGAATATTTATATGAATAAATCTGCATAAAATAATTTTTTATATCCGCACAAAAAGCATAATGCAAACAAAAAAGAAATGAAATAATATTAAAACACTTTTAGGGCTTACACAATTTTAAAACACTACTCTAGGGCAGGGATGGGGAACCTTCGGCCCTCCAGCTGTTGTTGAACTACACATCCCAGCATGCCCTGCAACAGTTTTAGCATGACCAAATATCAAAGCTGTAGCGGGGCATGCTGGGATGTGTAGTTCAACAACACCTGGAGGGCCGAAGGTTCCCCATCCCTACTCTAGGGAGTAAATTTACTACAGCTTCTGAAAATGAAAAGAGGTGATGTTGCCCATAGCAACCAATCAACTTCTGTCTATAATTTTCTTGGATGCAATAATGAAATAATAGACAGAATCTGATTGGCTTCTATGGACATCATCACTTCTTTTCATTTTTAGAAGCTTTAGTAAATGTACTAGCTGACCAATTTATAGTAAACCTATTGCACGTAGAAGCCCAATATTACCAGGTTATTTAGGTAGAATATTGGAAAATATAATTCTTAATGTAATTAAACTCTCATGAAAGTCTGGGCATTATGGGTGTCATGGTTAGCATTACTGCTTCACAGCACTGAGGTCATGGGTTCGATTTAACTGTGTGGAGTTTGTATATTCTTGCGTGGGTTTCCTCCGGGTACTCCAGCTTCCTCCAACAATTCAAAAATATACTGGTAGGCTAAATTGGCTCATAACAAATTAACCCTAGCATTAATGTGGTAGGGAATATAGATTTTAAGCTCCACTGGGGCAGGTACTGATGTGAATGTTCAAATATTCTCGGTAAATCGTTGCGGAATGTGTATATGCTATATAAGCAACTGTTCATAATAATAATAATTAATATTATTATTATTATTATTATTATTATTATTATTGCAATGCACCTTCTATTTTAAAAATATCTTTAGTGATCACAGAGAAGTATGCATGGTGAGGTAGCAGAAAACAGATATGACGTTGAATTAAAAATAGGAAATTTTATTTTATGACAAATTATAGCAAGAAATTAAATATATTAGAATTTGAATACCATATTGTTAAATTATGCTCTGTTATAGTGTATTTTTGTTGTTTAATTATATGTCTAAATTGCTACTGGGCAAAGATTTAATTATTCTTTACCAGGCTGCTTTTAATGTTTGTACAGTTAACAATAACCCAAGTGTGTAGTCTTTGGCCATGATAATAAATATGACGGAAGAGAAGAATGAAGCAAGGAACGTATATTCTAAATTATTAAAACATATTAGGCATCATTTACTATGTATTCTGCAAAACATCTTTTTTATGGCAGTGTTTTGTGTTATCTATGCTCAATGGTAGCCTAATACAGTCCCCATGTATGAAAATTTTATTTCCTGTTTGCACTATTTCAAAACAAACAAATAAATAGGCAACTTATTTTAATAATTGTCCCTAGCATAAACCTTCTGAAGTGGCGGACAGTACTCCCCTGAAATTCTGTATGTGCAATTTATTGTGTATCTGACGGTCTTATGGTTAATATTATGGGTGCAATGAAATATTTAGCCAGTGACAACTATCAAATAAACTACTATCTTTAAAGAACTTCTACCAATCCATCTTTTGTTGAATCCTGCACCTGAATCACAATCAATCTGTAGCTCTGATGCAGGATTCATTACCTTTTCAAAGGTGAAATAGCTGCACATGGCAAACAGTATCCCTGTTCCCTTTTATCTTATTACAAGCTACCTGCCTATCAAAATGATGGAACATCATAATATCAGCACAGATGGCTTTGTGCGCCCAAATGGACTTGAATTGTTCCATCTGGTGTCATCTAGTGGCTGCCGGTGCACACAGCACTTGAATACCCCACACAGAGACGAGGAGCAATATTAGCCTTTTATTACAGTATATAGGATTATAATAAAGCTCCACAAAATTGTCCTGTGTTGCCTCTATGGTACATTGTTGTCACCCATTTAGCACCCGGAGCTCACAAGTGTAGGTCATACTCGTACATAAGACATGTGTTGCTAAAAAGTGGTTGTGATTTAAAGGAATGGGGCACGGTTTTGTGATATGGAACATGGTTAAGCTCCACCTCTATCGAGAACAATGTTCTCGATAGAGGTGGAAACACCAAAATGTTGAACGGAGGACTAAGTAGTATTTTTTCTTGGATGTATGACGTTCTATGAATGCCATCTTTTTCACACTGCGGCATGTTGGGTTTTCTGTACCCATGAGGGCACCAGTGCTTAATCACTTGTACTGGATTGGAGTGCCGACTCTTGTACTATATATATATATATATATATATATATATAGTACATACACCCATATACATTATTGTGTCTGACAATTTTGTCATGTACTGTCTAGATTTTAGAGTTGTGTCCCAGTTCTCATTCCACAGTGGATGTTATAATGTTTCCATTTTTTTTCAGCATGTGCTCCAGTGCAGCAATGCCCACCAAACCCATGCCAAGGTAAGAAGAAGGGACATCTCCGATACCAGGGGAACTTTTTCCTCCCATTTAATGTATAAAGTACACATAGGGTTTGTTGCAGATTTGTTCACAATCACAGATGCAAATTGGCTACAAAAAAAATTACACAATTGTTAGCTTATGTAAATTGACAACTAACTTAAGATATGATCCCATTGGGACGTTTGCCCAGGATCTTTGTCAGCACATGACACTGGCATTTTTGTCCTACTTATGTCTATGTTTTAAACCATTGTTGTGCCAGAAACATATTCATGGTTATGCATTAATTAAGTTTATCAATTGTAGTACACCAGAAATAATTCTGCTTGTCATGTATGGAAAAAAGGTTTGGCTTAAACACATACAAGCATATATTGCCCAGTACTAAAATGATCAACAATCAGTGTCAGCAGCATTCGCAAATGACGAATCAATTTGCAACTGTCTCTAATCCAACAACATTGCAGCTAAACACATGTATTGTATTTCCTTATTAGATCCCTGCCAAAGTCAAGGTGGATCTGGTTCACAAGGAGGATATAACGTGCAGGGTGGATATGGTGGACAAGGTGGATTTGTTTCGCAAGGCGGATACAACGTGCAAGGTGGACAAGGTGGATTTGTTTCACAAGGAGGATATGCCGGGCCAGGAGCAAACAGTGGAAAAGGAGGATTTGGTGGCCAAGGAGGATATGGTGGCCAAGGAGGATATGGTGGCCAAGGAGGTTATGGTGGCCAAGGAGGTTATGGTGGTGGTGGAAAATGAAGCCTGTAAAAAGTCACTCCAATTTAGTAAACAGGCACCAAAGCATTGTTATTTGAAAAAAAAAAAAGGTTAACTTTTAAACAATAAACTTCAAATTTGTCCTTGAGCGCTTTTGGACATATTTTTATCCAAATTATTATTATTATTATTATATTGGTTGTTCAGTGTACACAGTTTATACATGGTAATACAAAAAAGGAACCAGTTTGTTAAAGTTATAAATTTCATTCAAGTGATGACTGCATACCCCCAATTATCTTCAAAATCTCTAACTAGATGAATGTTTAAGCAAAATGTAATTTGTAATGATCACTCATGCTGCTGATACACGGTGCAATGCGCACCGTGAATTTTGGACTAGATCGCATTGCATCTAGTTCCAAATGGATGTGGTACTGTATGCTAAAGCTGCGTGAGTTTTGAACTATATATGATCTAGTTCAAAATGTACGTTTTTTACTTTGTGATGTAATGTGCATGGAAGTGCGCTTGACATCCATGGGAGCGTGCTTCACATCTCAAGCCCACAACGTATGGGCACCTTAACAGAGTGAAGATATTAGATAGTTTAGTCATTATTCATTCGGATCAGGACTAATCAAAATTATACTATTTCAGTGAATTTACAAAGTCTGGTATGCCAGATGATCACACTAATCACACGTTCACATTAATTTATTATGATCATTTGACCCTATCACTTATGATCTTTCTATATTCAAAGGAGGGAACAGTACTAATGCCATTCTCATCTTTAATTACTACAAAAGTGCATAAACCCCAGGATTTAGTCCTACGACAATTTTCATGTTTTAGTTTTGGTAAAATCCCACTGATATGGTTTAGTTATGCAATTCATTAAAATAGTCAAAATAAGAAAAAAATATTTAATCTGGTCACACATTTGTTCCCATATTAGTTTTTACACCATTAAAACGAATTAACAGTAATCTATTTCTTCCTCAGACTATAATTGGACAAAGGTTGCAGTGAGTAGTATGGTTAAAATTACAGACAAAACAGCACAAATATATGGCAGTTTAATACAGACAATCTAATGCTTACATACTGTAGCTGCTATGGGGTTTATGATGTGCTTTGCCAAAGAATGCTTACTCCTTATCAAAGTGACTATTAATAAGTTTTTTTTTTTCTGGTACTAGCATGAGTATCAGAAGCTAAAACAAGGGAGCTGTTTGAATCTCTAGAATCAGTTTAATTTTGAAAGAAAGACATTACATATGACTTAAACATAGGATCAAGTATTGTTGGTGAAATGTTGTAATTCAATTTAAAGATGTTACAAACCCTTGGGTCCTACTGAGATGATCAATTAACTCAATCTACAGTGCCAACATATTTAGCCAAATTTCTCACTTCCAAAAGAGTTCTGTAACTCCATGCATAGGCAAACAACATACCATGTACACTAAAGACAGATACAAACAATAAAGGAAATTACATAGACACGTAATAAGAAAATGCATAATTACATAACAAAATGCATAATTACATAACAAGACATGAGCAGAGAGAGTCCTGCAAATAACAGCTTATTTTCCGAACGGATAATAGGGATACACTAAGCAAGTGTGGGGAGTAGAGAAGTGGGGTGCAACATTTGGAGAGTTATGAGAAAGCATGGTAAACTTCAATGGAAACGAAAGTTTTTGGGGCATACTCTTCTTAAATGATTAAAATATTTGGTACTTGTGTAGTTTCACGGCGCCGTGCTACTTCCGGGTTCTACGCTCGCCACAAACTATGTTAAAAAAAAGTAACTTAACTCCATAGTTCATATCCCCACTATCCATGTTGGCATGGAGTTGATTTTAAATAGTGTGGGGAGCGTAGCGAGCCACCGAGCCCCGCAAGGGGACTCAGACGCACGGCGCCATACTGGCGCCGTGAAACTACACAAGTGCCAAATATTTGTACACGTGGATTTTCTTTTCTTTTTGTTTGTCAAGCATGACAATGCAATACCAATGGTTATGAGATGGTACTTTTGGTGGCTTCCTTAACAGGTACAATCAACAACATAGATTGTAAACTAAATACATTCACAATCATTATATTTTTTGTCAGATCTACAGTTTTCCTCCCATTTGCAACTTCCAAAGTAGCATTCTCAATATACACTTCCCAACATAGGTGCCGATTTATGTTTTTGCTGGTGGGTGTCCAAGCCAAAAATATAGGGGAGTGGCTTCATGGGAAATGGGCGTGGCCACAAAATAATACTGATTTATATTACGCAGTACAGTTGTCTCCAATATTCAAATTATGGCAACAGTGCCAAATACATAAATGCCCCCACAGTGCCAAATACATAAATGCCCCCACAGTGCCAAATACATAAATGCTCACACAGTACCTGTGCCAGCGACGAGGGAAGGGGAGTGCAGTGGGACACGGGCATGTGGGCCGCTGTTGAGCGGGTGGGTGCTCATCAATTTCCGTGGGTGCTTGGGCCCTCAAGCACCCACAGAATCGGCACCTATGCTTCCCAAAAAACAAAAAGGGAACACTTAAACAACACAATGTAACTCCAAGTCAATCACACTTCTTTGAAATCAAACTGTCAACTTAGGAAACAACACTGATTGTCAATCAATTTTGCATGCTGTTGTGCAAATTGAATAGACAATAGGTGGAAATTATAGGCAATTAGCAAGACACCCACAATAGAGGAGTTGTTCTGCAGGTGGTGACCAGAGGCCACTTCCCAGCTCCTATGCTTTCTGGCTGATGTTTGAATCACTTTTGAAAGCTTGCAGTGCTTTCTCTCTAGTGGTAGCATGAGACAGAGTCTACAACCCACACAAGTGGCTCAGGTAGTGCAGCTCATCCAGGATGGCACCTTAATGCGCATTGTGGCAAGAAGGTTTGTTGTGTCTGTCAGCATAGTGTCCAGAGCATGGAGGCGCTACCAGGAGACAGGCCAGTACATCAGGAGGGGGCCGTAGGAGGGCAACAACCCATCAGCAGGACCGCTACCTCTGCCTTTGTGCAAGGAGGAAAAGGAGGAGCACTGCCAGAGCCCTGCAAAATGACCTCCAGTAGGCTAAAAATTTGCATTTGTCTACTAAAACGGTCAGAAACAAACTCCATGAGGGTGTTATGAGGGCCTGACGTCCACAGGTGGGGGTTGTGCTTACAGCCCAACACCGTGCAGGACGTTTGGCATTTTCCAGAGAACACCAAGATTGGCAAATTCACCCCTGGCAGGGCGTGCTCTTCGCAGATGAAAGCAGGTTCACACTGCGTAATGGTGGGGGGTGGCATTTCTTTGGGGGCCACACAGCCCTCCATGTGCTCACCAGAGGTAGCCTGACTGCCATTAGGTACTGAGATGAGATCCTCAGATCCATATGCTGGTGCGGTTGGCCCTGGGTTCCTCCTAATGCAAGAAAATGCTAAACCTCATGTGGCTGGAGTGTGTCAGCAGTTCCTGCAAGAAAAAGGCATTGATGCTTCCCCAGACCCATTCCCCAGACCTGAATCCAGTTGAGCACATCTGGGACATAATTTCTCTCTCCATCCATTAACGCTGCGTTGCACAACAGACTGTCCAGGAGTTGGCAGATGCTTTAGTCCAGGTCTGGGAGGAGATCCCTCAGTAGACCATCTGCCACCTCATCAGGAGCATGCCCAGCCGTTGTAGGAAGGTCATAGAGGCACATGGAGGCCACACACACTACTGAGCCTCATTTTGACTTGTTTTAAGGACATTACATCAAAGTTGGATCAGCCTGTAGTGTGTTTTTCCACAAGGAGGCACTCTGAGTCGTTGCAAAAGTGAAAAAACAACCTCTAGTGTTTAATAGGTGGACAACGTTTCGGGGCTGCGCCCCTTTCTCAAGCCTAAACAAGTGAACATACATGTGTAAAAACAGTGTTTAAATAGATTTACTTACTAACTACGCCTCTTCCTCTCCCCCTCCATGGCGCGCTCGGCGTGCTGTCAGCGTCTCCCTGCTACATCTCCGCCCGTGTTCCCGGCGTGTGTGACGCCACAGGTCTGCGCAGCACTGTCACGTCGTGTTCAGCCATGTCCGGCGGTCAGGGCGTCTGGTTGCCAAGACAACCAGTGCTCTGCAACAAAAACGGAAACAAACACACAGAATCATTGGCACATCTAGCTAAACATTTCTATTAAAACATGCGCATATATATATAAAAATACAATATGTGTTCTATAAGTGCAGTCTTCAGACCCCGTTTAATCTTCGGGATTATAGTGATTAATCAATTACTTCGGGTGGTGAATAGTTAAAAAATGTGCCTTTTGTTTATATTGGCCGTGTCATATTAAAAATCTTGTGGGTTTCCATCCCGTGATCCTGGTGCCTATTGTGCTGGGATGGGTTCTGTGTATTAACCCTTATTATAAAATTCCCCATCTCTGGGTGCTGGCAATCCTACTCTATTTATTTCACAAAAAGAAATTATTATTTACGTGGCTCACGTTAACGTTAACCCACCCGTTATAACTTCCCCATGACTTTTTAATTACAAGGATGACCCATCTAGGGTCTATACGGGTATGTTTCTAATTACCCCCACTGTCATACCTGCCATAACAACTTCCATACTGATACTGTCCCCTTGCTACTTGCACTGTGGTTGGGCCTACTCCGTGGTGGGTCTGGCATACCGCAATTTTACAGGAAACAGCCTAGCCAGAGGGATTCATTCAATCCCCTCGGCTGTACCGTGTCCATCTTGTGGATCCACCTGGCATCCAACTGCAACAGGGCTTTACCCCTGTTGCCCCCTCGTGGTGTAACGGGCACTTGGTCTATGATTTTATGGCGCATAGACGTGCAGGACGTTTGGCATTTTCCAGAGAACACCAAGATTGGCAAATTCGCCCCTGGCAGGGCGTGCTCTTCACAGATGAAAGCAGGTTCACACTGAGTAATGGTGGGGGGTGGCATTTCTTTGGGGGCCACACAGCCCTCCATGTGCTCACCAGAGGTAGCCTGACTGCCATTAGGTACTGAGATGAGATCCTCAGATCCATATGCTGGTGCGGTTGGCCCTGGGTTCCTCCTAATGCAAGAAAATGCTAAACCTCATGTGGCTGGAGTGTGTCAGCAGTTCCTGCAAGACAAAGGCATTGATACTTCCCCAGACCCGTTCCCCAGACCTGAATCCAGTTGAGCACATCTGGGAAATAATGTCTCTCTCCATCCATTAACGCTGCGTTGCACAACAGACTGTCCAGGAGTTGGCAGATGCTTTAGTCCAGGTCTGGGAGGAGATCCCTCAGGAGACCATCTGCCACCTCATCAGGAGCATGCCCAGCCGTTGTAGGAAGGTCATAGAGGCACATGGAGGACACACACACACTACTGAGCCTCATTTTGACTTGTTTTAAGGACATTACATCAAAGTTGGATCAGCCTGTAGTGTGTTTTTCCACTTTAATTTTGAGTGTGACTCCAAATCCAGACCGCCTTGGTTTATATATATATATATATATATATATAGTACATCATAACTTACTCTCATTGTCACATCTACAAATGGCTGAACTTGTGGAAGGTCGTAAATTGCACTCATGGACATTATACTCTTCTGAGGGTTCTGTGAATGCCCAGTTCCTTTAGTAGCCTCAGTAAGGGGCAATTGAGTTTCTGTTGTGGCTATTTTAGAGGTGACAGCTCAAACAGAGCTAGAAGGTCATTCATGGGAAGGTTCACAATGCTGTTGGATACTTGATTTTGAATTCTGTGTAATTGAAGTAGCAGCATGTCTACTAGTAAAGGTGTTGGGACAAAAAAGGTGTGGGGAAGAGCGCATCTCTATGTCATAAATATGTGAGAGCAGCCCAACAATGTTCTCGGTCAAGGAACACCATCTAAGGTTACCACGTTCACTGTGGATGCTCGATTATTTCGGCACGTGGATTGATTTATCAACCTATTTCTGTGTTTTTAGACGGGTATCTATAACCGGTCATACAATCTCAGCCAACCTTCCTTAAAGACACAACAACATTATTACAGACATTGAGATCTAGAAGTGACCTACCTGCAGATTGTTTACTGTGTACAATTGACATACTGTATGTGGTCTTTATACCAGCATCCCCTACACAATGGGGCTGCAGGTAATTAGAAGACTACTTGATAATAAACCTCTTTATACATTTTTTCATCACATTATTGGAATTGGTTTTAACCAAAAATAATTTTATTATGATAGTAATTTTTATTTACAGGTTGCTGGAGTAGCGATGGGGTCGAACATGGCCACGTCGTTCGCCTATGGATTTATGTTCATGATTAAAAACTATATTTTCTTTTCAGAAAGATATACACCTATTTTTGTTATATTGATGATCTATTTTGGACAGGTAAGGAGGAGGAGTTGATTTCATTGATTGATAAACATAATGCCTCACCTATCCTGGTCAAACTAACTTTTCAAATTAGTGCTAGTACAGTTAATTATCTTGATGTAACAATAATTAAGAATGGGCAAAAGTTGGATACTACTCTCTTTTCCAAAACAACGGATAGGAATAATTTACTTTTATCCTCTAGTGCACATCCAAAAGTACTCAAGGATTCATTACCATACAGTCAATTTCTTTGTGTTCTTTGGATCACGAGTGAGAAAGAAGAAACTGATAGGCAACTACAGTAAACATAATGTACAATAAGTATATTGAACGGTGCTACTGTCATATCAATTTAGACAGAATGAAACAGAAGGCACTATCAATATCTAGGGACAAACTCCTGGCCACTAAGTCGACAGAGAACTCTGTTGAAGGTAATAAGAACACATTTACTTGGGTTAGTACTTATAATCATTTATCCCCCGCATTGGACAAAAAAGCAAAGCAATTGTGGCCCCTAAGCAATACAGATCATGAATTACATCTTGTGAAACACAAATTAAGACCTTGTTATCATAGAAATATGAATTTGAGGAATATATTGGTCAAGACCGATGTGACCAATTTGGGTAAACATTGTGACACCACATTTTTGGGGACTCCTAATTTGTTTCAAATGCTCTAATTGTGTAACTTGTGGGTTTTAACAGGTGGGTTCATCCTTCCATCATCCCTTTACGGGAATAGTCTACAATATCAGGTGTCATCTGACATGTACCACAAAATGTGTGGTTTATATCATCACGTGTCCCTGTTCCCTTCAATATGTCTTCAAAACCGAGCGGCAGTTTAAGAAACGAATGGTGCTTCATCGCTCTGCCATTCGGGCAGCATTACTGAAGGCAAACAGTGACCAGCCAGTTGCTAGGCATTTTTATCAATTTATCAGCAATCAAATACAGTATCTTTAGAATAAGATTTACATATATAGTATATGAAAGAAATATTTTTCTTTCATATACTATATATGTAAATCTTATTCTAAAGATAATTTCATTAAAAGTTACGTTTTAAACATAATTCATATTACTATGCAAGATATATTTCCTGTTAATCCCCCCGATAACCACTACAAGTGTCCCAAAAAAGAGCTTTCTGTTTCTCCTTTTAAATTGATGTATTCTTCTAGCTCAGGGAGCACCACCAAGCACCACTCAAATGACATTAGGTGTATTCACACCAACCTGTGAAATAAAAAAGGTACAGTAGTTTGGCTTTAGAAAAACACACCCCAATTTCTAGCTATACCCAGGAGGGACACATCCTGTGCGGCTCCAGCAACCAATATTCTCTCTGTATTAAAACCTGCAAGCTGATTTGAGATTTTTGGCACCCAGTACACAGATTACAGCCCCATGAGTAGGGACACTTCTATAGAGGAGATGTGTGCAGACTCCATCTGGGCCCCCTCCTCTCCCGACAGCAGTGCTGTAGATTATGGGCACTAGGTCACCAGGGGACCATAACTAAGTCCAAGAGGATATTGTGCATGTGCAAAAGGGCAAGCGGACCAATTTTCTGGTGTTTTCTGCAGTGCTGCTGTTGCCGACACGCAGTGGTGTAGCTAGGTGCAATGGTGCCCGGAGCTAAGGCATGTTTCACTAACATTATAGCACACACCGTAATGCCCATTGCACATTTTAGCGAACTCTGTAATACCCATTACACATAAAACCACATGCCGTAATGCCAATTACACATAAGGCAACACACGATACTCATTACATACTAAATAACAAACCGTAATGCCCATTACATACAATATGACAAACTGTAATGCCCATTACACATATAACACATAAGTGCCACTTACCTACATGCTCATTGCCATGGGCTTCATGCTCGATGCCAAGAGGCTAATTGCTCAATGCCAAGGGAGACTGAAATTGCTCTTGCCAAGGGGGGCTAAAATTCCTTGTTGCCAACGGGGATTAAATAGCTCATTGCCAAGGGGACTCTAGCTCCCCCCCCCCCACTCTCTGCTGTGATCAGCTGAGCCTGTCAGTCGCTATTTTCAATTTAGTCTCCCGCTGGACCGCTAGCCAATAGGTGCTCGCAGTCCAGCAGCCACCAATGCTGCTTTTGATTGGCTGCTGCACCGCAAGCGCCTATTGGCTAGCAGTCCAGCGGGAGGCTTGAATTGAAAATAGCGACGGACAGTGGACACTCAGCCGGGCACAGCGGGGAGCGGGTGGGGGAGCGAGCAAGGGAGCAGGCGAGCAGGCCGGGGGGGCCAGTGGCACAGTTTGCGGTGCTCGGCTCTGGCGCTCTGTGATATTTCGGCGCCCGGAGCTCATGCTCCACCAGCTATGCCCCTGCTAACATGGGACTTCAGGAAGAAAGTGTAGACAAAATGGGCACAGGGCATGTGGTTTGGGTCCCCATTGATCTCACGGGTTGTGTGCACCGTAGACTCTGCAACAATTATAAATAAGCCAGTGCCCATGAGTTGGTTCCAAGCACTGGCATAGTAATAACCACTGCTGCCCCTGCAGGGACTTGGGGGCACAAGAGGTGCCAAAACCAGTGCTGGTGGACATATCAAATATGATGCCGGTTGTCAGCCAATTACACCATGTGGACTGGCAGCCACAGTTAGCAGTTGTTTGCTGGACTGCAAGCTCTGATTGAATCATGAGCCAGCACCATATTGAAGTATCTGCCAGACTCAGGGCCTTATTTTGGTTCATTCTTTCTGACAAAATCCTTCTTAGATGGGCAAAACCATGTGCACTGCAAGTGGGGCATGTGTTACTTGTGCAGAGAGAATTAGATTTGGGTGGGGTTTTACTTCAAAGTGAGATCTATATTGCAGTGTAAAAATAAAGCAGTCAGTATTTTCCCTGCACAGAAACAAAATTACTCACCCAAATCTAATTCTCTCTGCACATGTTACATCTGCCCCCCCTGCAGTGCACATGATTTTGTCCATCTAAGAAGGATTTTGTCAGAAAGAATGAACCAAAATAAGGCCCTCAGTGAGAGGGTAGCGGGAGCAAGATCTCCATTCTTCTCCCCTTAGACAGTTGTAGCAGAGGTGGTAGCAGCCACGGCCGTGGAGGCAGTGCTTGAGGGTGAGAAGCACTGGGGGCATTGTGTGTGGCACTTTGGGGGGAATTATGTGTAAGTGGCACTACTAGGGGCACCATGTGTAAGTGACACATTTGGGGCATTATGTGTAAGTGACACTTCACCAGGCATTTCATAAGTGGCACTACTGTTGGCTTTATGTATAATTTGCTGTTTTTTGGGGCATTGTGTATAATGGGTACTTTTCGGGCATTTGCAAGGTGCATTTTTGTGGACATTGTGTAAGTGGCACTTTTGGGGCATTATGTGTAACTGGAACTACACTACACTATAGTACAATTGTTAAGCGCAATGGAATCTGCTGCGCTATATAAGAAACTAAATAAATAATACTGGAGCCATTAAGTACTGTATATAAGCATAAGTACTGGGGGCATTACAGTGTGTGGCATTACATGTAAGTGTTATTACAGTGTGTGGTGTAATGGGCATAATGTGTATGTGCATTATTATAAGGAGGGAAAAGGATAAATAATGTAAGGGGCATGGGTGTGCCATTTGCAGAACTGGGGTATGAGATCTTTTCTCGCAGGTTGCAGTGAAGCCACACTTTTTTGGAATGCGTTCCTACTGCATGAGCACAGTTTTTATAATATCAATTGGGTGTGAGGGCACATTTTTAATGTTCACACTGGTAGTTAAATTGTCTAGGAACTTACCGATTTGTTTTAACAAAATGGCAAATGGAGATGTGGTAAGGGGCTGGCATAAGAAATATTTTTTTGCGGGGGGGGGGGGGGAAGCAAAATCTTTAGTTACACCATAGTTCCAAGCATGCCAGGCTGGATTTGTTAATAGAGCACACAAACCATAGGGAAGAGACAGAGACTAATCAGGTCACAATCCAAGCATACTGTATGCCCTTATTCAGATCTGATCGCAGTACAAATACAGGTGGGGCAGAAGTCACATGTACAGAGACAGTTAGATTTGTGTGACTTTATTTTGTTTCTATACAGGGTAAATTATTTTTTAAACTGCATTTTATATTTCAGGTTCAATACATCCCACCCAAATGTAACTCTCTCTATACATGGTTTGCTAATGTATTCATAGTCCCTCTCTTAGATCTTAAGCAGAGGGTTGTCTGGAGGAGAACACCTAGGAGGATGACAGTTATTGTTCCGGTCAACAACATAAACGATTAATGTCAGGACATCATGACTGACCTGCCTTGTCAACATGTGTTTTGAATAGGGCTTTAAAGGAGGCTGCTTTAAACTGTGGTGATGTGTGTGGTTTTTTTTGGGGGGGGACGGGACGACTAGGACATTATGCTTTGTCAGGTCTTGAGCGATGGATGCTTTTTGTTCAAAAGTAATACTAATTATAAAAGTGAATTCTCAATTGGATTATGCTACTGTATATTTATTATCTAGATTACCTCTGCTTCATTTATACATCTTTGTGTTCATGTTTATATAAAATGTACCTATAACTGGGAATTACATTCTTTTTTATATATTGACTATCATCATGAGTGTGCATTCTCCAGGACAATATTGTTAATCATCACATTTTTGCCATGGGAGGTATATTTGAGTCCAGTGCAAACAAGCCTTTGTGATTTATGATCTATGTAATAACATACGGTTTTACAGCATATGAGAAGTTCTCGCAAGGGTAAGTAATGATGTTCTATACACCACAAATTTTCTATCACGTGTGATGCCCTGTAAAATCTTTATTACAGTTGTAGTGACGAGGTGCATGAACTTCTAACCAATAATCAAATAAAAGACAATTCATGCAACCAGAAAAAGATACCAACCTGTAAGTACATCTACAGTATCAAGACTTCAGACGTTACCAAAGGGTCCTTAATGTTTAATGTTTTGTCTAAAACTGGATCAGAGCTCAAACTATGCCATTATTTCAATATGGAGTTGTGGATGATCTAATTCACACCCGATTGCATGGCTGTTGATTTTAAGAGCCCAGCAACCAGGTATACGCCGCTCTGCCAGAGTGAAATCCTGCCCTTTGGATGGCTTGCGAAAAACTGGATCGGGTATTAGTCTGAAAATTCATTCACAAGACGCCCACCATCAAATGATTTCCCCATGTGTGCAGAGTGTAAGTTCCCATGGACTTACTTGGTGGCTGCAATAGAATAAGTCAGATCAGGGGCTGGAGCGGACGTCACACACCCTCCCTTCAAATGCCTGGCCACGCCTGCGTTTTTTGTTCTGACACTCCCAGAATACCTTGGGTTACCTCCCCCAAATGCCGGCTTCATGTCAATCACCTTGCGAATGGCCGACGATTAAAAAAAAGTAGCAGGCTTTCATCACAGGATTGCCTATGAATTTGTACGATCTGGTCTGAATTAGGCCCTGTGATAAGAAATGTGAAAAAAATATTTCTCCATTTCACTTCATATTTCTATGATGGAAATGTTTACCCTTCATTACTGTCAGTGCCCTCAGTGGCGTAACTAGGCATAGGCAGCCCCAGCGGTCGCGGGGGGGGGAGCCGGCGCCACTGGGGCGCAGGAGGGTCACGGCTCTCTCGGAGCCGAAGGCTGTCCTGTGCAAGCTGCTGGGAGAAAGCTAAGGATGTACTGCTGAGCTGCCTGTAGGTGGCGCTGCAGCGCAGAGATCCTCGGCACTCAGGAAGCTCTTCTCTTTGGCCCTTATTCTGGTTGGTGCGGCCGGAGCCGCACACGGTGCTCCGGCCGCACAAACCAATCCCCGCCCACGAGACGGATCGCCACGGCCGTCCGTACACGGACGGCTGGCGATCCGCATAAAAATGGTGGGGCGTACGCCTCCACCATGGTGGGAGCTGCCCCCTGCATTCGATGGTCGTCGACCATCGAAGGCAGGGCCGCACGCCACAGCAGCTCCCGCAAGCTGAGACCACACGGACAATCGTCCGTGTGATAGCTTGTATGGGGGCTGAGAGCTGACATCCGGCGACGTCAGCTTTCCGCCCCCATCAGTGGCGTCATACCCTGATTAGCATGCATACGCCCCGCGTTTGCATGGGAACGCCCATGAAACGCGGGGCGTATACATAGGGAAATGAGGGTATGAAGCCCCTCACGCCCCTATACGCCCCCTTTGCGGCGGACGAAATACGTCTGCGGCGAATGGGGCTGCACATGCGCAGATTGACCTCTGCGCATGTGCAGACTAAAAACATCGGCGGTACGGCCGCACGCGGGCCGTACCGTCCGATTCAGAATAAGGGCCTATGTGTCTACAACGCATGGGGCTGCCTGAGACACGAAGATTAACCTGCCTGGAATGGACAACTGACAGGTCTGTGTCCCTTGTTGTGGGTGCCAGCTGGAGGGGCATGGGCAGGGGGTGAAGAATGTGGGCACCATTAATGTATGCTGGTGGCCCAGTGAGCACTATGTTTTCCTGGTAGCTGCAGTGGGAAGGGGGAGGGCTGGGTATGTGGAAACTGGGTGCCCTCCATTGCTTGTGGGGGTTATTTGTTTTAGTATTGGTGTTTGTAAGTATGCTGTTTGTATGTATAATGTATGTATACTTTGTTTAAATGCTATGTGTGAGTGTGTGTGTGTTTTTGTCCTTTGTGTATACTATGTGTGTCTATAGCTTGTGTATATTTATAAATATGCTTTGTGTGTGTGTATGTATGGTATCTGTGCCTGTATGCCATGTGTGTGTATGTCCTTTGTGTCTATGGTATGTGTGCGTGTATGTCCTGTGTGTGTGTTTATGTGTATGGTATGTGCGCGTGTATGTCTTGTGTGTCTGTATGGTATGTGTGCTTGTATGTCTTGTGTGTGTATATGGTATGTGTGCGTGTATATCCTGTGTGTCTGCATGGTATGTGTGCGTGTATGTCCTGTGTGTGTATATGGTATGTGTGCGTGTATATCCTGTGTGTCTGTATGGTATGTGTGCGTGTATGTCCTGTGTGTCTGTATGGTATGTGTGCTTGTATGTCTTGTGTGTGTATATGGTATGTGTGCGTGTATATCCTGTGTGTCTGCATGGTATGTGTGCGTGTATGTCCTGTGTGTGTATATGGTATGTGTGCGTGTATATCCTGTGTGTCTGTATGGTATGTGTGCGTGTATGTCCTGTGTGTCTGTATGGTATGTGTGCTTGAATGTCCTGTGTGTGTCTATGGTATGTGTGCGTGTATGTCTTGTGTGTCTGTATGGTATGTGTGCGTGTATATCCTGTGTGTCTGCATGGTATGTGTGCGTGTATGTCCTGTGTGTGTATATGGTATGTGTGCGTGTATATCCTGTGTGTCTGTATGGTATGTGTGCGTGTATGTCCTGTGTGTCTGTATGGTATGTGTGCTTGAATGTCCTGTGTGTGTCTATGGTATGTGTGCGTGTATGTCCTGTGTGTCTGTACGGTATGTGTGCGATTACTGTATGTGTGCATGCATGTCCTGTCTGTATGTATGTATGTATGTGCGTGTATGTGATGCATGTCTGTATGGTATATGTGCATGTAAGTCCTGTGTGTCTGTATGGTATGTGTGCGTGTATATCCTGTATGTATTAGAAACATTTCTGGGTAACGCAGGATCTCTCGACAATAAAATATGTGTATATACACACACACACACACACACACACACACATATATATACCTCAAGGCCCACCTGTCAGCTCTGAAGGGGGTATCTTATTTGTGGATTGGCACTCACCCTAAATGTCCATACACACTGGGCATTTTTGCCCAGTGTGTATGGATAGCGATGTGTTAAGGTGTCCATACACTGTCTGCAATGTCTCGCAGCAGTGTACGGATACCCGATAGCCTGCGAGGACCTTCCCGGCGGCAGGGACGCATGCGATTCGTTGTGATGGATTGCATGCGTCCCTGTTTCCCACCCGCCTCACCACCAGGAGAAACGGGTGGTCGGACGGCCTACCGGTCCGACCACCTGGTCGGGTCAGTTGCGCATGGGAGCGCGCATCGGACCCGACGGCATGTCAGGGAGGGACGACTTGGGCCGATTGGTCGCAATCGCCTTAAGGGTCATTATGGTGTGTGGTATAATATGTAATAGACATTACAGTGTTTTGCATATTGTCTAATAAGCACTGCCACACACCTTTTTGGAATGGGCACACTATAGGTTCTTCATAAATTCTTTGTGTTTTTCTTTAATTTGGGGGGGGGGGGGGTGTTTTAATTGAGAGCCGAATTGCTGAGAAACTGTCCTGTTTCTTTTACCAAAAAATGGAAGGAAGGAGGGGGGGCGCCAGAATTTTTTTGGCAGGGGGGAGCAAAATTTCTAGTTACGCCACTGAGTGCCCTGATTACTATGGGGCCTCACTCAGCTGTCACTCATGGTAATGAGGACAGCCGCTAGCCGGGCAGAATTGAAAGCGGTTACAGCAGAAGCTGTAGACCACTGGAGGAGATTCAGGAGCAGGGTATCTGTGTTCCTATCCTGCTCCTGAATCTCCTCCAGTGGCCTACTTTCCCTCTACAGCCACCCCTAGAGAGGACGCCTGATTTCAGGGCCACACCATTGTATATCCCTCCAGCGGTTTGCTCTCGGATACCATTAATATTGGTGAGGATGCAAACAGCAGCCAGTGGGACACTGCACCTAACTCTCCTCCAGCGGTGAATCAATTCATGTTAAAGTGCACTGTTCATCTGACTTCCATCTTTTCCAAAAGCCAATGGTTGCTTCATTATTCCAAATACCTGCGGGTGTGCCATTTTATTGAGTATATTATTAATATTTTATCTCTATTTTTTTTATTTTTCTTGTGTGGTGTGTATTGTAATTTTTATGTCTTGCATTACAATTAAGTAAATCGGTACTTGTTTCCTAGCATGGCGCCCCCGTTTTTGATCGAAATGCATCGCAGCGAGCCCCGCGAGGGGACGTGGATTACTTTGCATGTATTCCGCATCCCCTCGCGGGGATCGCTGCGCTCGCCACGCTTCGGGCTCGGTGGCTCGCTGCACTCGCCACACTATCTAAAATCAACTCCAAGCCGACGTGGATAGTGGGGGTATGAAAAGGTTGAAGGACGCGTATCGCCGCCCCTCGCGGGCTTGCTGCACTCGCCACGCTTCGGGTTGGCGTTGATAGTGGAGGTGGTGTTGACAATGGGGGTGCATTTAACATTGTAAGCACCCATCAGGGTGCTTGTACAATTAAAAATCACATTGCATCGCATGCCATTTGTTGGCATGCGATGCTATGCGATATTTAATTGTACATTCATGTTAATTTACGCAAGCAATGCATCGCATACCATCGCATACCACTATATAGGGTATGCGATGGTATGCGATGGGCGCCGTACTAGGAAACAAGTACAATTTAATCAATGACTTTTAAATCACTTGCTTATTATTGGATCATCAGCACTGCTATATTCTTTGTGTTTTTTCTGGTTTATTCCTTGTAGGGACTGACTATCCCTACCCTTAGCAGCTGCTTATTTTGGAACCCAGTCCATATCTCAGGCACCTGAGTTTATTCTTAATAGAATTATTTTTCTCCAGCAATCTCTACTAGCTTCACAAGAAAATCCAGAGGCACCAGCAAATCCCCTTGAAGGCCCTTAAGCTGTGTACACACAGGGGCGATTTCAGCACCTATCACTGGCAATATGGTCGCTGAGCGACCATATTGCCAGTGATTTGTTGGTGCTGTTGGTGATAAATCACCAGGTGCGCGCTCCCGTGTGCAGCCCCTGATGGTAGCTGGTTGCAGGAGCTTGCTGTTTCCCTGCCTCTTCCCCCGGCAGAGTCTCCTGTTCATCAGTGACCATCTCTGGTCGCTGATGAACTGGAGACACTGAGCAATATATCTCCCCCGTGTGTACACAGCTTTAGAATTGTTGGACCCTAGGGCAGCTGCCCAGTAAGCCCATATGTTTTGCAGTAGTTACACAAAGCAGTCATACAACAGATATAAAGCAGGTAGAAAAAAGGAAAAATATTTGCTCAGCACACCCCAAACAAACAGCAATGAGATTTGAATGCTACATGATAACAGAAATTCAGGAGGTAATAACACCAGGTACTGTATGCAGTACGTGCAGCCGATCTGGCCAGGAGCATATAGGGTTAATACAGGTGATGTGCATGTGGTGTAGCCCACCCCTGTATAAATATCTAGCGGTGGTGATACAGGAAATATTGGCAGAGTGTCACGGGAATGTACAATCTATGCTGTAGACCAGGGGAGGGGAACCTCAGGCCCTGGGGCCGTATGCGGCCCCCGTAGCCGTCTGAGTGGCCCTCCCACCCACCAGGCGGCTTTGCCGGGAGCCAAGTATAGGGGAATTCTCACGAGAGGTCGGTAGTTCTCGCAAGATTCCTCTTAATCAACAGCAGCCGGAGACTGTCAGTTCTGTTCTGCAACAGCCACCGGAGTGTGTGACGGCTGCAGCAGGACAATTTGTAAGAGACATTTTTACATATGGCCCCGAAGGATTTTTTCCCCATACAAACGGCCCTTGGCACAAAAAAGGTTCCCCACCTCTGCTGTAGACACACTCAGGTGCACATCCTCAGTGAATGAGGAAGAAGAAGAGTTGCTGTGCGCAGAATCCAGGTCTGTGACACACTTCTGTCTTCATAAATAACATAACAAAAGTATTTCTATGTAACAAAGCATCATTAGGCAACATCAATAATCATTGCAAGATGTGTGTACACAAATATGTGGTATATTAAATGTATACAAATACTTATGAAAACAAGGAGCGCTCATACATTGAGCATGTGTTGGGCAAGACTGGGAAAATAAACTGAAGCAATTATTAAGAACTGACTCAGTATTCTGCAACCAATTCATGAAATCAATAGGGGTTAATTTACTAAGATAGGAGGTCTATTGAAGATAGCAATAGCATAGCAATTAATCCAACTCAGAATCAGGCAAAATGAGGAGAGATCCTGCCCCTTCAATAGACCCTACCTCCATGAGGGCTGCTTTCAGAGACATCCCGATCCATTCCTGCATTAGGGTGGGGGACTCGGGGCAGATGGTTAGTTACTAAAGAAGCTTGTGTTCTCCTTTTCGGGATACTGGGTTCAATGTTTTGACCGCCGGCTTTCTCACCGCCGGGATATCATATGTAGCCCGCCATTACAGTCCCTGTTGGTGTAATGGTCTGGCATCTTAATAGTGTTATCCATATAGTGTATATAAAATACAGTGGCAACTTTATTCAAATCTAATAATAGAAATTCAGTAGTTACTTCTTGTGTGTATAAATATTAGTTTGCCCCAGTTGTGTAATTTGTTGTGTCAGATTATTTATTATATTGTTGCTTTAATATCTTTTAGCATTTTGTCATAGATAATTGTCATATAATGTGATTAGAATAATCAATACGACTGAGTAATACAATGCCTCCACCCTCGTCTGCAGGGCGGACAATGGCATGTTTATTCATGTGTAAAGCTAATAAATCCTTTTTGATACAATTTACTAATGAAGTTGTTTTAAATCATGAAGAGCCTACGGTTTCACTAATCTAGTAAATGAATCATATACTGTAGGGATTACATGACGAAGGAGAAAAATACTTTTACCCCAAACCAACCTTGTGCCTACTAAAATAAACCTTTTATCTACTAGACAATCTTTTAATATAATTATAATAATCTTTTAATATAATTATAATAGACACATCCCTATTGGTACACCTAGGAACAGTGGCGTAACTACAAATTTTGCTCCCACCTGCCGAAAAGTTTCTGGCACCCCTATGCTGCTTAAGTAGGCGGCAGCGTCCACCCGCATGCTTAAGCAGCACAGGGGTGCCAGATCCCTGTGCTCCCCTATGTATATATACATATATATGTACAGTACATATACATATACACACAACTTACATCATATTGTCTGCATCTGCCCTGGCAGGCAGGCACAACGAACCTAGGAGGTGATTCTAGAGAATCCTTGTCACGCCACCCCAGCGAATGCACGCCCCCCTGCCAGCATTTCCCCTCACAACCATGCGAGGGGATGTGTCACAAAGACACATTTCTCACTTGTGCCCGTAGCAGGAGAAATGATTTGATGGTAGCCGACCATCAAATGATTTCTCCAGCCTTCGCAAATATAAGTCAGTCAAGACTGACTTATATTTGCGGGCAGCGGGACGAAAACAGGGCGGGTGGCTGATGTCATGTGATGTCAGCGGCGCACCCCGGCACACCTCATCCTGCCCACAATCTCATGGGAACACCCTGCATTTTCATTTTCACGGTGGGCTTCCCATGGGCGCTATCCGAGCTCGCCGACCGAAGCAATTACAATCATCTACTTAATTTTCTTTTTCTTTACATGAAGTGTGTGTTCAGTTCTTGGTTCTGCTCTCCAACTCCATGGCTTCTTTCCGGCGTCTCTCCACGCGTTATTCAGGACCCAGAGTGAGGGAGGCAACCAGAATATGGCTCCAGCTGTCCCTGCCCACAACTCTTTTCACAGCAGCCAATAGGCGCTGTGTTTAGTCTTCTAACCAATAGGAGCCAGGGGCACTGAAGAGTTACATTACCAGGCATCGCCTTTCTGTTGCTGCATAAGCCTCTGCAGTCCGGTTTTTCAGTGCGCCCACCGCAGACCCTGTCTGTGCTGGCTCCTCCAAGCCACCTCAGGGTCTGCGGCACCATAAGTACGCCACTGTCTAGGAACCATAAGTTAAGATAAGCACTGAACTGATTAGATCTTTTTTAGCTATCACAAAAAGTGCTTAATCAATCTAGGTATTACAATTACAGTGTCATGTTGGAGCGCTTCTCCAGCACCTTACATCCAGGACACAGGAGTTTATAAAGAAGTAAAGAAAGTTGGTCCCTCTTTGCTATATTTTCAACTGTGTCTTCTTCTCTGGTATTTATAATTAGAAGTCATATTTTGCTATTTTGCCCCATTCCCATCATTGGCAGCACTGCTGTCTGCATTATCAGCCCCAAAGTTCAACTAAATAAATGAACGTTCAGTGACAGTGACTGTTCAGAGTCTTACTTTTCTGCCAGCTCAACCTGGCAGTGCTGTAGTCTCCTGTCTATAGGCTCCACTGGCGCATGCATAGAATAACAAAAGGGTAGCACGGATGGTGTAATGGTTAGCATTACTGCCTCACAGCACTGATGTCATGGGTTCAATACCCACCATGGCCCTAACTGTGCGGAGTTTGTATATTCTCCCCGTGGGTTTACTCCGGGTACTATACACTGTAAAGCGCTGCAGATTATGGGTGCACTATATAAGAAACTGTTAATAAATAAAATAAATACATATATTAAAGTCGGAATGGGAGAGAAATGGTATCACTGCAAGTTATATGTGCTGATACTGCTTCTCCCTCATTTATTAATGTACGTTATAATTCACTGTCATATTAGCACTGTTATCTTCAAGATGTATGCAGCAGGTGTTGTTTACCCATCAGGGACAGCTCTGTCCATGGCTGCGGTGGTTGCCAGCTCTGAGCTTCACCGGAGATCTCTCAATAAGATCTCTCAATAATAGCGAGATCTCACATATGCCCAATATGCTATGTGCCCTGGTGGGGTTCACCGGGGTCGTGTTGGGGTTTGAGTGATTTTTTTTATTGCCCACTCCTGCAAACTACAGATGGGCTCCCTCCTCTCGTAAGATCTGTAGATTCTGGCATTGTGCACATGTTTCCGAAAAACATGACGTTCCTCATGTTCCGGAGACCAAAATAGCACCATGGTGCTATAGCAGCATGATCTGTGCCACTATAATACATCTCTCCAAAGAACACCAATCATGGGCAGATGACAGAGGAAGAGCACAGTTTATTGTAGAAGTAGATGAACTTGTTTCCTCTGTCGCTCTTAAACTCTTATAATCCCCCTTCACCACGAAAAATGGGCAAAGCAGGTTCTCACTTTGTGAAGGCAATTACAGTTGAATTAGGGCCAGTATTCAATGGCCGGGGGTCGTGGGCGGCAGCGAATCCCGTGTTGGATTCGCTGCGCTTTCGCCGTGATTCTCCCTGCTTGCAGATTCCCCGGCATCCGCCCGTCCACTGTATTCAATGTGTCAGGGGCTCTCCGCCCCTGACAGTGAAAATTACTCCCCATGGCGAATTGCTCTCCCCTGCTTCTGTGGCTACACTGCCACTACAGGGGATGGAGCGGAGTCACGGCGGGGGATCACACTAATGCCGCCGGGAGCCTGAGCACGGGTCCAGCAGCAGCATCAGTAGCAGACCTCCGGCTCCAGCGCTGACATCTGCTATCATCGCGCTGGGGCTGCTGGAGGTCTGCTACTGCTGCTGGAGCCGTCTCTCCCTACTGGTAGCTGCTGAGGCAGAGGCAGGTCAGTGTCCCGCCTGTTGCCCTTCTGGATCGGGGAGCAGAGCGGGCGCCGTGTCGGGGGTGTCCCAGGCTGCTGAGCGGCATCTTCCTCCAGGCCCCCCCCCCCTTACCCCTCCACAGAGCTCCGCACTTTAATGAACAGGCTGCCGGAGAACTATTGCAGGGGGGTGGTATTGTACCCCAGCTCCGCTGCATGGGCTCCCGATACCTGTGCGCACAGGACCAGGCAGACTCCAGTCATCCATCTGCGGTGTCAGTGCAGGTCCCCGGCTGCCCATTTGTCTATATTATTATTTTATCTCATTCCGCCCGGCTGCCTGGCTGTCTGTGTCCCGGCTCTCTCCCCTCCTGCTCTCGCTGCTGCTGCTGGGGCTGTACGAGGCAGGGGAGGGAGAGAGGCAGGGGAGGGAGGGAGAGCGGCGGCTGTTTCACGCTGGCAGGACAGAGGGGAGGATATCGGTGGATACAACATTACAGCAGCAGGACTTCCAGATGTCCCTGGTCTCTCATCTCAGGAGGCTCAGTATGGACCCGAGCTGACAGGGAACAAGGAATGGATGCGGGGTGTCTGTGGTACCTGGGAGAGTTAGCGGGCTATTTCTCTACAGCTGTGGTAGAACTAAAAGTAGCAGCATGCCTTTACCAGTGGGACGTCTGCTGGGGCTGCAGGAGCTAGGCTTTCTGCCTGCATTACACGGCCCCCTCACTGCAGTGTCAGGAGTGCATATGTTGCCTTCCATTGTCAGCTGATGGCACCCGCATCCCTACCCGAACTACCCCCCCCCCCCCCCCCCCCGCCAGCGCTGCTCAGCTGGCTGTCAGTTTGGTGAGGGGGGGAACAAAATAAAAATAAAGAGGTGCTTGTAATGTGGAAAAAAAGCAAGACCCTTCAAATAAAATGAAAACTTTTTTTTTTTACATTAAAAAAAGAAAAGATAACATTTATTTTACAAGTACACATAACAATTCTCCATAAAAAGATGACGAATGCAAAATGGAGAATCATGACGAAAATCAATGGAGAAAGCAGTTCTCCATTTCAGCATTGAATACACTCCCGGCGAATTCCACTAAAAACACCATTGAAAACCACTGGCGAATCGCGGAGAATCACAAACAGAGAATCGCCAGACATTCACTCTTCATTTGCAGAGAATTGTGTCCATTGAATAGGATAGAATTGTTTTTCCAGTGAGAAAATTCCCTGTAAACCCGGGGAATTGACTGATTCCCCAGAAAATATGGAGAATCAGAGGCATTGAATACTGGCCTAGATGTCAATCACATTAAGCCTGATACTAGTCACTGAATGTAACCTTGTAACTCCAGTTACAGTTTGCAGCACCTAATACAATTAGAAACAACTTTTTATACTTCCACCAAGGCACTCACTCAATAACACACATTATAAACTTAACTGTATTTTTATAAAATCTATTTCCATTAAATAACTGATACTATTGTTTTTTTTATATGTTTACTATTATGATACATTGTTAATGCTTGTTTTTGCACTGTCAGTTTTGTCTATCATAAAACTGAAATCTACCTCTCCCTTCCTGATCTCTCTCCCTCTATCCTCACTCATATCTCCAACTGTCTCTCTGCTATCTACTCTTGGATGACCCAGCGCTTTTTTAGACTTAAAATATCAAAGACTGAGCTGATCATCTTCCCACCCTCCTGCATAAAAGTCATCCATCTCTCATCCTAACCTTTTGCTCACTTCTTCCCCTTCTGTGTCACCCCTGTCTGTCTAACCCTCCCCTGTAAGCTCTCACGAGCAGGGCCCTCTCTCCTCATGTGCCTTTCTTAGACTATATAAACCTCTGCCACCCTGATGATTGCTTCAGTGTCCAGTCCCCTGATGCAACTATACTTATTCACCATGTACTTGTCCTAAATTGTCTTTTACTTTAATTTGTTATCTGTTTTGCTCATTTATGTATTGTTAGGCACTGCGGAACCTTTGTGGCGCTATATAAATAAATGATAATAATAATAATAGGGTACTTGTGTAGTTTCACAGCACCACTGCCCGGCGTGTGGCGAGTGTAATGAGCCACCGAGCCTGAAGCGCGGCGAGCGGACAACGAGCCCGAAACATGGTGAGTGCATGCGGAATACACGTCAAGTAATCCGCGTCCCCTCACGGGGCTCGCTGCATTTCAGGCTCGTTTTCCGTGTCCCCTCACGGGGCACGCTGCCCTCGCCATGCTTTGGGATCGGTGGCTCCTTGCGCTCACTACACTTTATAAAATCAACTCCACATCGACGTGGATAGTGGGGGTATGAACCGGTCGGGAGGATGCGTACCGCGTCCCCGCATGGGACACACAGCGACCACCATGCTTCGGGGTGATGTGGATAGTGGGGATGTGCTAAATCGTATCACATGCAAATTGTATGCAAATCGCATGCAATTTGCATAAGATGCGATCCGGGGCCAGTGGCAACGTGAAACTACACAAGTACCAATAATAGTAAGGATGCAGGAAGCCAGGGGCATAACTGGAAAATTTGTGGGCCACCATAGCAAAATCTTGCAAGCCCCCTTCACCCCCCTCCCTTCCCCTGGCCTTTGTCACTACAATGCTCCTTAGGTGCAGGAGAGAGGGGGGTGAGTTAGAGAGGGAGAGAGAGGGTTCAGAACACCATAAACTGTATATGGTATTTTAGTAAGCGGCAGCATGTAGCTACATTACTTCATTTATTTTTTGGTACTTTTTAAACACCTTTACTTTGTACAAATATTAATCAACTGTCTATTAAATCTATTGCATGTCACTGTCTTTATAACTCCCCCATTGCCTATCTTTGTTGTGTGTACATTTTTAGCAGTTAAATTCCACTGTGAATCATTATATTATTTTAATATAACAAAGAAAGTCACCAAACCACTAAGACTTAGTTAAAAATACCATATCCAGGTTTAGTTAAATTGGTAATGATTAATAGATATATATTGAATGTTCATTTTATAAACATGTATAAACTTAAATCTATTTATTTGGCACACCCATAAAGATCAATCACAATTTCTGAAATAGAATGGCATATGCATTTTAAATGAAGTTAACTCCCTAAACTTTAAGCAAGCACATGTCTGTCAAGTGAACATTCAATTAAGGATAGTCTTGGAAGAGTTCCATTGATTGGTGAAGGGAATTTGAATGCTGTCCAACAATAAGGGATTAGCATATACTGTTTTGTATATAAAGAGCATCTTCTCTAAGAGTTAAAGTATCTTGGAAGTCTTTTCACTACCATTTTATCTCTCAAAAAGCCATCATGTCAGCAAAGGGAGGACAAAGCAAAAACCGTGAGTACAATAATCTATCAACAGAAAGTGTATAAATTTTGATGTACTGTATGCATAGAAAAGCATAGTAAAGATACAAAAATAATATAAAAATAGTTTAAGTACTTTTATTATCTAACAATTTTGAAACGAGAACTGTGGGTGCACTAGTAAGCTAATACCAATGTCAAAAACAGGGAAAAATTTAATTGCACATGGGAGCCCAACATAACCAGGTTATTTTAGTAGATTGTTTTATTGTTATGTTAATAACTCCCACCAATGCACTATGAATAAAATATGCATTGTGTAATGCACCCTTTGTTGTACATATTTAGGAAAGTTTAGGAGGTTGAGGAGGTTTGCAACTGTATGTCTGTTCAGAGGTTTTACATGTTATAGAACTCTTTCAGTGGCCACTATGTAGGAGGGGCTAGAGTACCGTTCAGCATTCAAATAGGGGAGCCACATCAACTGCCATTCCAAACTGACTCACTGGCAGTTGGTGTTTCTCCCCTATTTGAATATTTTACTGTGCTGCAGCCCCTCCTTTGAAACAGCCACTGGAACTCTTACAGTGTAAATTGTATTTATATATTTCAAAGTAGCAGGTAACACTTTCTAATTGTCCATTGAATGGACAACTAGAAAGTGTTAATAAATACATTAGTATTGTTGTTATTATTATTATTATTATTATTATTATTATCCTTTACTTATATAGTGCCACAAGAGATCAGCAGTGCTCAATTAAAGAGTACATAACTTAATAAGAAAACTATGACAATTGAGTACAATAGAGAACAGCTCTAGGGTACATAAACATAGCTGCATCAGCAGATGACACAATAAGTATCGAGGTGGCAGAAAATACAGTAGCAGAATTTTCTGTCATCGATGATGGTTTAAGTAGGAAAATGAAATGCATATGAGAGAAGAGAGAAGAACCCTGCTCTTGAGAACTTACATTCTATAACATTTTTACCATAAACTACTTCTTCATATAGACAGTAAATCATGCCATAATCAATGCTATAAAATTAATATTTCTTTTTTCAGCATGTGCTCCTGCTCCTGTAGAGCAATGCCAACCAGAACCAGTAGCATGCCAAGGTATGTGCATACATCAGCTAAAGCCCCACTGGTACCTTTTGAATGCATGTTGGTGGAAACCAGAGAGAATTTGGGCTTCCTATTTATTTTTCAGACATTTTTTATCATTATGGTTTGCACAGTTTCATTAACCATCCCTGATTGACCAGTTTTGTGTTTTCTTCAAATTAACCATATTTTACAAATTTTACAAATGTGGCTGAACCCCAATAGATGCAATTTGTTTCCACATAATGAAATATAATAAAAAAATATATGTATTGTATTTCCTTATTAGATCCTTGTGCTGTAGTTGACCCCTGTCAGGCTCAGGGCCAAGGTGGAATTGGTTCCCAAGGAGGATTTGGCGGGCAAGGTGGAGTCGGCATATCTGGTGGACAAGGTGTTGGTGTTGGTGTTGGTGTAAAAGGTGGAGTCGCTGGATCCGGTGGACAGGGTGGATTTGTTTCCCAAGGAGGATATGGTGGACAAGGAGGGGCTGGAGTAAAGAAATGAAACTACTTTTGCAAAAGCCCACTCCAAGCAATCAGATGGCACTGTTGTTTGTTGACACCGGAAAATATAATTAGTGTTTAAATCCCTATTATTGTATGAATTAACTGTACAGAGAAAAAATATATAAAAAAATTCTCTTTTACCAAGTAGATTAAATTGATTATCTCTCAATAATAACATATTGTTCAATAAATTATTCTTATTAAAAAATTTATTTTATTGGTTTTAGACTATAAAGAAAATGTAAAATAGACCTAAGCAGCAGTTATCAATCAGAGATACAAAAACTGAATTAGTAATGCTAAAATACAAGTTAATTTCAATGAACAAGGGATGATGTTGAGCACAAATTAATTTGAAGAAGTTCTTAGGGATAATCATTAGTTTATGTCTACATTTGGGATGCCTTTTCAACTTATTTCAGGTTTACAGAATATTTAGGCTTCCTATATAAATTATAGAGCTATTATATGCAGTGGCTCCTCTTACCTTTGCGGAGGAGGGGGCTGCCACGATGCACCCCCCTCCTCCGCTGCTGCTGCTGTGCTCCCCGCTGCTGCCCCTGCAACTGATTCCCGGTCCCAGCTGCCGGTCCCCTGCAGCTTCTTACATACTGCTCATGCGCTGGCCCCAGGCTACATGGGCTGCCTTTGCAGCAGCCCCCAGAGGCATATTCAGGGTCCCGGGTCTGGCGCATGCGCAGTATCATCCATGGGACTGCGCATGTGCAGAACCCATTTTGGGGGCTGCCCCACAGTTGCGCATTGAGAGGCATCCCAGAGGGAGGGAACACCTCCCAATGGGACTGCCTCGAGTGACTGGCAGATCGGACTTCCAATAGGAAGTCACTGCCAGTCAGATTGAAGCCAAAGCAGTCTCACAGACTGCATATGGCTTAACTTAGGCAAAGAACCGTGGCGGATTTTACCTGGGGGTGGGGCTGTAACCCTGCAGCGCATAGGTAAAAATTGCCAGTGCTTATATGCAAGTGACACTCCTCAGCAACCATGAGTCTGTGACATGTGATTCTCAACCATATTTCTCTCAAAATTTGAGAAATTGTAATCGTTATGTGAAATGGTTGCATCAATGTGGGCATAAAAAACTCCACCTCCTGCCTCCCTCTCAGTAAGTAAGCTGCCAGGCCCTGAATCTGTGGCACCTTGAGACTCATTCAGGTGTGTTTGCACCTGTGCTGTCATGCGGGACCTGATCTGTACATGCACAAACTGCGACGTAGGACTCTGGACAGCAGCCAGCTGACTGTGGTTGACAATCTGCTGCAGTTTGGTGGAATGAAAGGGCCAGCATATTGCTGCTGTTTAGTGGATGGAAAAGGGTTAGGAATCACCATTGTAGGGTTGACATTTTCTTGTCTCTACAATGAACAGCTTGTATGGCACTAATGGTGTTGTAAGCTTCCCAATGATGGGAGTGAGATCTAATGTGGTGTTCTAGGATGCATTTCAGATCACTACTGCAGCAGGAGACATCTGCATGTAATAGACGCCTTCTGCTGCATTACCATACAGCGATATCCCTACTGTTTCCTATAATTGTGGTAATTATCTGCACAAATGGGGCACAATGTACTATACAAGTTTATACTCAAGTCGAGTAGAACAATCCATAAGACAATCCCTAAACATACAGAAATATGAGTACAGACTCATTTTAATTCTTAACAATTTCAAAAACTTTTCTTTTGTTTTATTTCACTTAACACTTGACCCCCTTTGATGCGTTTACAATATACTAAAAGTTACGTTTTAACTATTTCTTTTGAAAGCTAGCAGTGTACTCCCCAATAGGGATCATTTATGTAATTCTTTGTGGACTAGATACATCTCTGTTGGTGTAGGACAGAAGACATCATTACTTTTTTCTCATGTTTTCAGATCACACCAATTGTTGTCTTTTGTTTCTGGCCTCCACTTTTGCATGCATTTTGACAGTATCTTTAGTGCAAATTACTTGTTTTGTTTCACAAACAGAGAAAAAAACTAAAGTCATAATGGCATGTCGCCTCAATAAACTAGGTGGACTGGGGCTGATTGCAGCCATGGAGCCTGTGCTCTCGGCATGACCCCTTCTATCTTTACAGTATGTCCGGCAGACAACAGAGCACCAGGAAGCTGCTGTGCTCAGCTGCCCCCACTCTCTGTGTGTGGCCAGAGTGGCCCATTAGACCATTGTTCCTTCTGCTAGTAAATCACAAACACTGGTAGCATGAAAATGACATAGAAGAAATGGATTTGTGCAGCCATAGAGAATTCTACAACTGGAAAGCTGAGGAAACTGTGGGATGATATGTCTATGACAAGGGGTATAAGCCCAGGAAGTATAGTTACTGAGTGGTGGCACATCTGTTCCTCAATAGAGATCAATTGCTTGGCTGGGGTACTGGTCCATTATAATACCCAGTTGAGGAGGATGGCTTGAGGTAGCAGCCATAGATATTAAGAAACTGAATACCTCCATATTGTTAACATCTGTAAAGGACATGGGTGGCAGCTGTATGAAATCCTGTATTAGCTTAGGATCCACTTGGGAGGTTATTCACCAGGAGACAAAGCTAGAAGGAGGGGTCAGGGGGTTTCTCCAACCAGCATCTGCTGACACAAGCAGTTCTCTAAACCCCAGCAGCAGGTTGCGGCCATGAGTCAGTTGGAGAGTGGATATACCCTTGGACAACGTATTGTTTAACCATACATCTGCCACAGCCAAGGAAGTGATAGCCATAGGAACGAAGGAGGCAGGACTAGACAGAACAGTGACATGTCACTGGCCTGTACAGCTGCCACAATTAGGACAGCAGAGAAAAAAGTTACAGCTAGAAGAAGTGAGGTGGTGGGACAAAATGAGAGCAGGATTCCCCATGGCTGATGCACGGGAAAGAGATGAGAGACTCTGAATGAATACAATGTCAGCCTGGACTCTGTGCCCGTGAAAGGAGAGAGGTGAGCACAAATTCATAGACACACCAGGCCATGCTACATGATACCAACTACCCTGATTCTTGTTACAATACATGAACAGATCTGTGGATACAAAGGGGACACACACACACAGGAGGATAGGCCTGAGAGACACTAGGGAAACACTGCTTAAAGAGCCTGCATGGATAAAGTTGAGAGATACAGGGAGATGAGACTGTGACACAGGGGAGTGTTTGAGGCTGAGAGTCAATGTAGAGGGGATGAGGCTGAGAGACACAGTGGGTGTAAGGATGAGGAGAAACACATGGAGAATTTGTCTGAAACAACGGAGGATTAGGTTTAGAAACATACTGTAGTCTAAGAACTAGGTCAGGGAGAGACAGTGGAGATAAACCACTGGCTCCCTCTAGTACCCAGCCCCTTATGGCTGTTGACAGCACTGAATTCAGGTAGGACCTGTGCTTCTGCTGCTGCATCATGAAGGTATGGGTAATATTCACAAACAGCCAGGGGCTTGGTCCTGGCAAGAGGTGAGGTTTTATTCACTGTTTTTTGAGCCGACATGTGCCGACAGGCGGTATTTCATGCCCTACTATCCACTAGGGCGTGGTGGGAGAATAAAATAGTGTGCCGAGCGCAGCGAGGCACCGTGCCCAAAGCATAGCGAGCGATGCGAGGGGCTGCGGTTCACTCCAAACTGTGTCCATGTCGACTGTGTCGACATTTCGGCCAAAAAACAGTGAAATAAACCATGTCGACCTTTTGACTGTCGACATAGACACTGTCGACCTAATGGCAGTGTCGACCTAAAAACATGTCGACCTAATGAGCTGTCGACCTAATGAGCTTTCGACCTAATGACATGTCGACCTAATGGTATGTCAACCTAAAACCATGTCGACCTATTGAGCTGTCGAACTAATGGTGTTGATGTAATGGCTGTCTATGTAAGTGCTGTCTAATATCCGTCCCACATCCGATTACCTTGAGGTTTTGGATTCTAATGGATTTTGGCAAAACACCTCCTAAGTGTTTTGTGTTTGGATTTTTTTGGTTTTGGGTTCTGATTTTTTTGTTAAAAAAGCATAAAAACTGCTAAAATCGCAGAATTTCATTTTTTATTTTTGCTCATATGCTATATTAACCTCAATAACATTAATTTCCACTCATTTCCAGTCTATTATGAACATCTCACACCTCACAATATTGATTTTAGGGCAAAAGGTACACTGAGGTAGCTGGATAACTATGCTACGCCACACAAGTGTGTGGCACAAACACGTGGCTCATGTAAGAGTGGAACTGCAGCAGTATATACGGCAGTACTAGGCACAAGACAGGTAGATACGTCAGCAATACTAGTATATGTGCACCAGCAGAATTTATAATAATTGATTTTAGGGCAAAAGGTACACCGAGGTAGCTGGATAACTATGCTACGCCACACAAGTGTGTGGCACAAACACGTGGAACTGCAGCAGTAGATACGTCAGTACTAGGCACAAGACAGGTAGATACGTCAGCAATACTAGTATATGTGCACCATCAGAATTTATAATAATTAATTTTATTATTAGGTACTGCTTGGCACTCAGTGGCACATGTCAGTGCACCAGCAGCATGGAATTATTTTTTTACAGTCCCACACAGCACAAGTATTATTTTTTAATTAAATTAGATATAGCAGCCTAGTATGTAGTTGTACTACTAGGTAGGTACACTTAGGCAGTAACACTGCCAGTGGCAACAGTAGACTGAGTAAATAATACTGGCAATCTCTATTCACAGTATTCAGTGCAGGCAGCACCAGTGGACTACAGTATATATAATTAAATTAATTAAGTATTAATAATATAGCAGCCTAGTAGGTAGAGAAAATAAACTACTAGGTAGGTAGGCAGTAGCACTGCCAGTGGACAACACAAAAGGTAATTACACACCACCAGTAGCTTTATGCAGTGCACCAGCAGAATTTATAATAATTAATTTTATTATTAGGTACTGCTTGGCAGTGGCACTCAGTGGCACACGTCAGTGCACCAGCAGCATAGAATTATTTTTTACAATCCCACGCAGCACAAGTATTATTTTTTAATTAAATTATATATAGCAGCCTAGTATGTACTAGGTAGGTACACTTAGGTAGTAGCACTACCAGTGGCAAGAGGTGGACTGAGTAACTAAATAATACTGGCAGATTCAGTGCAGGCAGCACCAGTGGACTATATATATAATATAATTAATTATTAATATAATATATAATATTACAGCACAGCACCAGAGGTAGGCCCCAGCACAGAGGAGACAGTAGTACTACAGGTACACAGTTAGACTGTCCTCCTTGCTAGGTAGAGCCCACCCTAAGCAGAGAGGAGAACAGAGTACAGTGCAGCATTGAGGGAGACAGCCCCAGCAAATAAAATAATTACAGCAAAGCACACCAGAGGTAGACCGCACAGAGGAGACAGTAGTACTACAAGTACACAGTTAGACTACACAGCAGCACTGAGAGACAGCCCCAGCAAATAAAAAATATTGCGTTCAAGGTCAAGCTCACGTTTAAGCCCCAGCAGCAGCACCAACACACCTTCTCCCAACCCACTACTAGACTGGAGTGAAGATGGCGGGCGCAGCAGCCGCTTTTAAAGCCTCGCGAAATCCGGTGCCAGGAGATGACGTTCTGACCACACAGATGGACCCGAGTCAGGCGGGAATCTCTGAGCGCTGCTCGGAACCGGGCTCGGAATGATGACGTTCGTGGGGGCTCGGATCTCTGGATTCTGAGTCTGCACATCTCTACTTATCATGGCGGCTTCTTCAAGGATCAAGTGTATCCACTTATACACTTGATCCTTGAAGAAGCCATGATAAGTAGGCAGGGAAAGGCGTCGATCTGCAAATCTCTTCTCTGCCCTAAGGATTAGCAGGCTGGCCTCCGTTTTGATCCCTGAACGTCACTTCCAAGTGGAGTTTGACTGACGCTGCAGCAATCTGGATAACAGGTTTTGGGGACTAGTCTGTGGGTGCACCCCTTCTCCCTACACCTGTATACTATTAAGCCATTAAGGAATTGGTAATTATCGGTTAAGTCTACTATTGACTATACCAAAACAAACTAAAAACACCTAAATTGCTGGACTGTACTTACTAATTCTAACTAACAGATTGGCTGCACTTATACTAACTAATAACCTATCCGGATACACTCCTTACAGTTGGTACTAACCCTAGAACAAACCGGATGTCCTGACCACTTTTAAACTGATTTTTTTTTTTCTTTTTACTAAAATAATTTTATTTATTTATTTTTTATTTTATTTTCTTATCTATCCATCTTGGATATACTCTATAAAAAATTTTTTTTAAGAGCTACTGATTTTACTTTTTGGTGGTAGCAACTGGTACCTTTGAGAATTATTATTGAAGCAAATGTAAAAGTTGGAGTTCACAGGAGAGGACAATAATGACAGAGGTCAGGAAACCCAAGTAACTAATACTATTTTTACACCAAAATTCAAGATCCAACCCAGTGTTTAGAACACACTTCCAGTCCACGTAATCCAAGGATTTACCCCTTTTACAATGCTGTGCCAACATGGATGCAGCATCTGGAAGACCAACGCTTGGAGATGATATCAACTCTATGTGCTGCTAAATCCAAAGATCAGGACCACTGTGTGTATATATCATGCTAGGGGTGAGCATAGCACTTGGGAAAGCAGCAGCTGGGCTGCACTCAGTCTCTGCCTCTCGGAGGTGAATTTATGCTGCACTCATGCGTGCAGCATCCATTTACCTTCACTCTGGCACCGCTGCTGTCTGCATAGTAGGGCACTGCAGACTGCATGCGTCGTGTTCCTCCAACCTCTGGACTGATCACAAGACATTGCGGTTGGGAGGTATGTGCTCCCCCATTGTTGTGAATGGGTTCCTGGGTGTATTGCCTGGGTTACCCATTTGCACTGCACCCGAACATGGGTATTACCCTTGTTCACCTCTATTCAGTTTTTAGGGGTCATTTACATTGACACCCAACCCAGGTTGACCCGGCAATTACCCAGTAAATTTGTTTTATGTAAAAGTTTATAAGAAACACACACAAATTAGCAGAGGTGCCACATACACCACTACCACAAAAAGATAACCTTAATCTGACAATAATCATTTGAAACAGTCCATTTATTATAACTCAGCATGTCTTTCACTTATTAGCCATGTATTACATGTAAGTGTCCTGTAAAAAAAAAAAAAGGAAATATAATAAGGAAAACTACAGTACATGTCTATAGTACATTCTAAAACTCCTTTACATAAGACTTTCTACAAACAATTAAATCAATTGCATGTCATTGGATTTACAACTCCCCCATTGTCTTTGTAGTTTGTATTTATTTAGCAGTTGAATTCCACTGGGAATCATTTAATTATTTTAATCTAGCAAAGATACCACTAAACCTCTAAGACTGAGTTAACAATGTCATATCCACATTTAGTTGATTAATATATATGTGTGTGTGTATATAAAACGTTAATTTAATAAATATGCACACACTATTTGTTTGGCACACCCATAGAGATCAATCACAATTTCTGAAATAGAATGGCATATACATTGTAAATTAAGTTAACTCCCTAGCCTTTAAGCATGCACATGTCTGTCAAATGATACTTCAACATTCAATTAAGGATTGTCATGGAAGAATGTCATTGATTGGTGAAGGAAATTTGAATGTTATCCAACAATAAGGTATTAGCATATACTGTTTTGTATATAAAGAGCATCTTCTCTAAGAGCTAAAGTATCTTGGAAGTTTTTTCACTACCATTTTATCTCTCAAATAGCCATCATGTCAGCAAAGGGAGGAAACAAAAACCGTAAGTACAATAATCTATCAACTAAAAGTATATAAATACAATTTTGATGTACTGTATGCTTAGAAAGGCATAGTAAAGATACAAAAAGAATAGAAAAATAGTTAAAGTACTTTGTACTCTAATCATTTTGAAGCGAAAACTGTGGATGCACCAGTAATCTAATACCAATGTCAAAAACAGGGACTAATTTAGGAAAAACCATTGCACATTTGAGCACAACATAACCAGGTTATTTTAGTCTATTTGAATAGATTATTCTATTTGTATTTTACTAACTCCCACCAATGCACTATGAATATAATATACATTGTACAAAGCACCCTTTGTTGTAAAATGTTAGGGAATTAAAAATCTTTGATGAGGTTTGCAACTGTATGTATGTATACTGGATGGTTTTACATGTTATAGAACTCTTTCAGTGGCCACTCTGTAGGAGGGGCCGCAATACATTTACAAATTCAAATAGGGGAGCCACACCAACTGCCATTCCAAACTGACTCACTGGCAGCTGGTGTTTCTCCCCTACCTGTATTTGAATTTTTTACTGTGCTGCAGCCCTTCCCCTGGAGCTTTTAAGGTGCCCATACACGGTGCAATAGCACCGTGCGATGCAATGCCGGCTCCCGCGGGCATCGCATCGCACAGTACAAATATTATGTATTGCACATACTTTTTGGATCACATCGCACGCAAATTGCATGCAAAATGCATGCAACGCGATCTAGCCCATAACGGGTGCGATCATCACACCGTGTATGGGCACCTTAACATTGTAAATTGTATTCATATATTTCAAAGTACCGGTAGTGGGTATTTTACCATGAAATGGATGATTACAAAGTGTTGATAAAGAAATTTAATATTTCAGTAAAATGTATTCTGTTTGATTCTATTTGTCCTTTTTTATTAACAATAATAAGCAATGTAGCAATGGACATTAGTTTTATCAGAAGTTCTGTCACAGGAACTTTTTCATGATCTATTCTAGGTTAAATTTAGAGATGTGCAGGCTCTGATTTACTCTGATTTCAAAGCAGGATCTTATTGGCTATCGCAAATCACATGACAGTTGTTGACTGTTGATAGCCAATAAGATCCTGCTTTGAAATCAGAGTAAATCAGAGCCTGCACATTTCTAGTTAAAATACAGGGCCAGTTGATAAAGGGAGGTTGGAATCACTAGAATTACCTCTGAGCATATTGGTGGTAGTGTAACCTCTGACTGAGGTAATTAATATGTAAGAATAGCGGTATGAAGCAGACAGGCTGTAGCAAATCAGACCATAAAAAACACCTTGGTTTTAAATGAAAGAGTCTTGATGATAATCTCTATGCTCTTGAATGCACATGTCTTCCACTCTGCACTTTGCAGTTTATGTAAACTTAAATTATATCTTTATGTCTAAAGTAGCAGAGATATTTTAAAGGTAACCCTCACATTATAATACAATTTACTGAAACTGTAGTTCCACCCCTTTCTATTATTATTATTATTATTATTATTATTATTATTATTATCCTTTACTTATATGGTGCCGCAAGGGATCAGCAGACCTCAATTGAAGTGTACATAAATGAATAAGCAAAACAATGACTTACCGTTGAGTACAATAGAGCACAGCTAAAGGTTACATAGACATAGCTGCATCAGCAGACGACACTTAAATCAGTATCAAGGTGGCAGAACAAAGCAAAATTTGGTAAATAGGAAATTGAAAAGCATATGAAGAGGGCCCTGCTTTTGAGAACTTACATTCTATAAACATTTTTATCCTTAACTACTGCTTCTTATAGACATGAATGTTATAAGTAAATCATGCCATAATCAATGCTATAAAATTTACATTTCTCTTTTCAGCATGTGCACCTGCTCCTGTAGCGCAATGCCAACCAGAACCAGTAGCATGCCAAGGTATGTACATACATCAGCTAAGGCATCATTGGCACCATTTGAATGCATGTTGGTGGAAACCAGAGACAATTTGTGATTCCTATTTATTTTTCAACATTTTGTATGCCTATGGTTTGCCCAATTTCACAAAACCATGCCTAATCTTAAAATATGTGAGCTTAGACCATTTTTGCATTTTCGTTAAATGAATCAACCTTTTACTGTATACAAATATCGGTTAACCCCAATAGATGCAACTTGTTTCTATGTTACTGAAACATAATTAAAAATATATGTATTGTATTTCCTTTTAATCCTTGTGCTGTAGTTGACCCCTGCCAGGCTCAGGGCCAAGGTGGCATTGTTTCCCAAGGAGGATATGGCGGGCAAGGTGGAGTCGGCATTTCTGGTGGAGAAGGTGGATTTGTTTCCCAAGGAGGTTATGATGTACAAGGTGGTGGAAAAGGTGGAGTTGCTGGATCCGGTGGACAAGGTGGATTTGTTTCCCAAGGAGGATATGGCGGGCAAGGTGGAGTCGGCATATCTGGTGGACAAGGTGTTGGTGTAAAAGGTGGAGTCGCTGGATCCGGTGGACAAGGTGGATTTGTTTCCCAAGGAGGATATGGTGGACAAGCAGGGGCTGGAGTAAAGAAATGAAACTACTGTTGCAAAAGCCCACTCCAAGCAATCAGATGGCACTGTTGTTTGTTGATACAGAAAATATAATGTGTTATATAGTGTTCAATCACTATTATAGTATGAATTAATTGAACAGAGAAAATACTATTAAATATTCTCTTTTACCAAATAAATTAATTTGATAATCTCTCAATAATGACACATTGTTCATGAAATTATTCTTATTAAAATATTTATTACAGTATATTGGTTTTAGACTATAAAGACAAGATAAAAAAGACCTAAGCAGCAGTCATCAATCAGAGATACAAAAACGGAATTATTAATACTAAAATAGTTGATTTCTATGGACAAGGAATTTCTGTTGGGTGCACATTTAATTGAAGAAGTTTAGGCAGAGTACAATATAAGGCCTATATTTGGGATGCCTTTTTAACTTTTAACAGGTTTCCTACATTAGGCTTCCTACATAAATAATAGTGCTAAAAAAACACAGGTGATATGCAAGTGACACTTCTCAGCCACCATGAGACTGTGACGTGATTTTCAGCCATATTTCTCTCAAAATTGAGGAGTTTCTAATCAGTATGTGAAATGGTTGCATCATAGTGGACATGAATATACTCATTAGGAATTACAAGCTTACTCCGAATAATGAAGACATCGAGGAGCATCTTGATAGACAGAAGATGGCTAATAAGGTTATCAGATGTGCAAAGGCTCAAGCTACAGTAAAGAACATTTCCTCTAGTCGGCAGGTAAAGGGAACAAAAATATTTTTAGGTATAAAGATATGATATGAGAGATTAAAAAGTTGGTTGGAAAAGTATTATTTTTATTATTATTATTACATTATTTTATTATTATTACAATTTATTTATAAGGTGTGACAAGTGGTTCACAGCACAATATGGCACACATTAGAACAATACAGGGTGCACAGTGTGAGGGAATCCCACTGTAGAGTCCTTTAAAAATAGACTTAAGACTTTCCTGTTCTCTCAAACTTTTGATTTATATCCACTGTTAACAGTGTTTTGTTTTGAGTGCTGTAAAGTTAAATGTAAAGCACTTTGAGTCCTTTTGGGAGAAAAGTGCTATATAAATAAAAATGTTGTTATTAAGGGGGGGTATTCAATCTCCCGCAGCCCTCTCCCGATGGGGGAGACGGCTGCGGGGCCCTATTCAATGCTGTCTTCCCCGACAGAATTGAACAGGGGATCTCAGCAGATCGAGCCTGACTACACAAGCAGTCACGCTCGTTCTACTGAGAATAGCCAGGAACTGACGAGCTCCCGACCGCAGCTCGCCTCTTCCCGACCGCAGCTCGTGGCCATGCCCTCCTCTCATCCCACTGCAGGCAGGACATTGAATCCTGCCTGCAAATTCTCAGTAGAGCAGACCGAGTACAGGACAGGGTCAAGGCTTTCGGGCCAGCTCAACAGCCGTGACTCAAGATTAAATACCCCCCCTAAAACTTGGAACTAAACATTACAGAAATGGAAAAACTAAAAAAAGCCCAAGTAACAATAAGTGCTACAATTCTCAGTACACAATACAGCTGAGATGTAGAGAATGTATTTATTTATTTATTATTTATTAACAGTTATTTATATAGCACACACATATTCCGCAGAGCTTTACAGAGAATATTTGAACATTCACATCAGTCCCTGCCCCAGTGGAGCTTACAATCTATATTACCTGCCACATGTACACACAGACATTCAAGGGTTAATTTTGTTGGGAGCCAAATAACCTACCTGTATATTTTGGAGAAGCAAAGGAGTTGTGCTTGTACTACCAGGGGTAGGTTGCAGTTGGAAGAGATTAATATTTTTCCGAATGAGAAGAGATGCATTTATAGACAGTGCTGAGTAAGAGAGAGCTGTAATTAAAGGGCAAGAGAAGAGGACTTTGGAGCTCTGCTCAAAGGAGCATACAATCTACAGGGCTAGATGTAATGAGGTAGTTACAAGTATATTTACAGAAGAGAATGTCCTAACAAAACTCTCAAAACCTTAAATGGATAAAACAATGGGGCCAAATAGGATACATCCAAGAATATTAAACTATTTTAAAGGGGAGCTGGTAAAACCATTAACAGTAGAATTGCACCAGTCACAAACTTCAAGCAAAGGACTGAAAAATAGCAAATGTTGTCCCAATGCACAAAAGTGGAAGCAGGGAAATGGCAAGCAACTACCAACCATCAGTAGTTGGGAAATTGATGGAATCTAGCAATTTATGGGATCTCAAAGAGCATGGATTTACTGCTTGGAGATCATGTAATCCAAATCTTAATGACTTTTTGAATGGGTGACTAAAGTAATAGATCAAGGGGGGCAAGGGTGTAGATGCATCATACCTAGATGTTAGTAAGACTTTTGGCATTGTCACACATCACAGATTGTTAAATAACTAAAAAGCTTGGGTTTGGACTCTAAGATTGTTGAACGGATAATATCATTAGAAAACAAGGAGTTGTAGTAAACGGAGTGCATTCACAGGAGGCAAAGGTTGCTCCAGTACTAGGGATCTGTACTTGCTCTGGTACTTTAATACATATTTCCAAAATCATCTCAAGCCCAATTCATGACAAATGCAAATCTTTTGCCATGAATGGTGTGCCAGTGACTAATTGTGTGCACGTTACACACACGTTTTCATAAGAATGCATGGTGCATACACATTGCTCTCATTATGCGTATGCCTGAGGCATGATTTTATCATAATAATGTAAAACTTTAGATCAAACACTACTTGAAAGATTTATTACTAGTAGAAACCAAGGATTGTAAAGTATTTAGTTGTAGATATTTATAATGCAGATTTTTGATAGGTCAAAGGGTGATTTTGGAAATATGTGACTATCTCTCCTCATGGAACATGGGGCAGAAAAAGTTTTTTTTTCCAATTATTGGATGCATTCGCAATCTGTAAACAGTGGTGTATACCAGGATATCACATCACTTAGGCTATGAGTTTGATGTCCACCATGGCCCTAACTGTATGAAGTTTGTATATCCTCTGCTCGTGTGGGTTTCCTCCTGTTATTCCAGTTTCCTCCTACAATCCAATAATGTACAGGTAGGTTAATTGGCTTCCAACAATAATTAACCTCAGTGTGTAAGTGTGTGCGTGTACATGGGTAGACTAGAAGAATTCGGTGTGAAATCCCGACAGTGTCAAAATCCCCAATGGGTCATAATACTGACAAGGACAAAATCCCGACATTTAAATTCCCGACAAGGACAAAATCCCGACAGGGTCAAAATACCGACATATAGAATGTACAGGTGAAACAGTCAACATGACTTTCCGTCGACAGGTCACGAGGTCGACATGGGTTTTCTCACTGTTTTTTTAACTGAATGTCGACACAGTCGACATGGACACAGTTGGAAGTGAATCGCAGCCCCTGGGCAAGGGTGGGCAACCCTCCCGGAATCAGGGGGACACCCAATGAGCCACGATCCGTGGGTCTCAGAGGAGGGGGCGGAGCTAAAATGACACACTCGTGTCTTCACAGTCAAGCCCCGCCCCCCAAACGGGTAATGAAAGTCTCCTCTCCGGGCTTCTCCCGGAGAGGAGCATTTGAAAGTCGGCAACCCTGATATACACACACATTTGTCAGGGTACATATGCACACAGGCAGGGCTCATATATGAACAGGGTAGGCACATTTAGACCCAGGCTGATCACATACACACATATATATATATATATATATATATATATATATATATATATATATATATACTCCAATCCGTATGGACAGCACTCTCCAAAAATTGGGCCAACAACCAGGGTGCCAAACCAAAAAGAGTCCCAGAAATCCAGGCGTCTTCAGATATTCAAAAATAAAGAAAACGATGGGGCACTCACCGGATTTTGCTTGCAGAAGCAAATTTTTATTCACATATCGACAATAACACCATTGTGTGACAGTGGGTATAGGTCAACGTTTCGGTCCTTCCCTGGACCTTCTTCAAGACCCCCTTTGCTGCCTCCTCTGCATGCAACTACCCATTTGCTCCAATGGCCCTTAAATGCCCCAGTCCAGTGTCACATAGCCACTCCCCTTCTCATATGTAGGAAGTAAGTGAATCGCATTAAAAATTAGGCTTACCCTCGCCCTAAGTATCTATACAATTATAGCATGCTAACAGCCATCAAGACATCAATCATTACACAAAGATCATGCACAAAAAATCGCAAATATCGCTAATGTACCTGAGTGATTGCTGTAAGGCTGCGTTTCATAGACGCTGGCGTGCGCTCCAAGCCTCATTATGAATCACCGCCAGGAAGTTCTCAATAATGACGGTGCATACTAGTCTAGCAGATTGCCGCTTCCGCATTGCGGTTCATCTGCGTTCCAGCTGGTCTTACTATGAGTCACCGCCAGGAAGTCCTCATTAATGGCATCACACATCGCTCAGGCAGATTTCCGCTTCCGCATTGCGGTTCATCTGCGTTCCAACTACCGGATGTATCGCCTCAATAGGCGGACCTGAACTGGTGATCATCAGTCGGGGAAGAAAATAATGTGTGCGCAATGCTCTAATCCTCTATTGCGCTCCACCACCCGGAAGGGGGGATATTTACTGAGCGCTTATATGCGTTCCAACCACGCTCTTGATAAACATAGTATTACTAGGCGCATCCCTGAAGGTACATATTAATGCAGCAACATCAAAAACGTCACCCCATGTCACTACAGTATACATATTTAGCATAATAATATTAAAATGAAAACAAAAAACTTTCGCATGATAATGTGCAAGTGATGATGTCATCTATGGCAAAGCACTGTTAATTTAAACTTGCATTTGACACTGGATCTGGACTATTCAACTGACCATAGATGGAACAATTACTATACAAGTGCCCCCATAATAAGAAAAAAGCTAAATAAAACAAACAAACACAAAAAACAAATCTATAAATGCATGGATAACGTGGTGTGCCAGAGTATTGCCAGGCGCAGTAGACCTTCACAAAAAAAAATTTCTTAAAGAGAAAATTTCCTTCTTTCCTTTTAGAAAAAATTCACAAAAAGACACTCAAGGTGTTCGACTCATTCAAGCCCTTTGGGGCGATAGTGTCCAACCGCATAATCCATTTTGCTTCTTTCCTTAGAAGCAGGAGGCCACGGTCCCCTCCTCGTTCAAGAGGTGGTACCCAGTCTATTATCATATAGGACATGGCTGATATTTGGTGCTTGAGTTTGAGGAAATGGGCTGCGACCGGTTTGTCTGTCCCAGATGTCGCATATGCCAGTCGAATTGACGACCGGTGTTGTTTCATCCTCTCCCTAAACGTCCGTATGGTCTTGCCCACATATATGAGCCCACACGGGCATTTGAGGATGTAGACCACATGGTCCATTGTACATACAAGATGATGTTTAATTTGTATTTTTAGACCAGAATGCGGATGGCAGAAAGAGCTACCAGTGATGAGTGCCCTACATGTGGTGCACTTCAGGCACTTAAAGCAGCCGTTCTTGTGCTGAAGCCAACTGCCCATATCCCTTGTGTGGCGCATGTTTGGGCGCATCAGGATGTCCTTGAGGTTTTGACCCCTCTTGGCTCCTATCAGTGGTGGAGTGTGACTCACTGATTTGAAGGCAGGATCAGTCGCTAGTAACGGCCAATGTTTGCGTACCGCTTTAGTGACACTGTTATACCCACTGTCGCATTTCATTACAATGGTCATCCGGTTCGAATTGTCGCGTTTATGCCCATCACTGCTGGAATCCTCTTTTATTTTTCTTGCTTTCCTCAAGCAACGTTCAATATCGCTTGTCCTGTAGCCTCTTGCTTTGAAGCGCTCAGCACATTCTCTCAGCTGTAACTCTGCTTGAGCTGGCTCTGAGTTATTTCGCATGACCCGCAAAAACTGTGAGACGGGTAGGTTGGACTTAAGCTTCTCAGGATGGTGGCTTGTAGCCCATAGCAGGGCATTTCTATCAGTTTTCTTTCGATATAGAGTATGTTGTAAGTGGCAGTCCTTTTTAATCACTGTGACGTCCAAAAAATCAATTTTAACTGCGTCCACTTTAGCAGTGAATTTAATGGGACTGTCCAACTTATTTAAATCGTCCACCATAGCCAAGAAGGACTCCTCTGTCCCCTTCCAGACCATGAACAAGTCATCAATAAATCTCCTGTAATGTAGTATATTTGCAGCATACTTGTACAGGATGTGGACCTCTTCAAATTCCGCCATGAAAAGGTTGGCGAACCCTGGCGCAAGGTTAGAACCCATTGCCGTCCCAGACGTCTGCATAAAATGCTCGCCCTGGTACTGGAAAAGGTTCAACGTAAGCACCTTCATAATCAGATCACAAATAAATTCAATCGGGGGCCCACTGTATGGACCACGTTGTAATGCCTGCCGTACTGTATGGACCCCGGCCTCGTGAGGTATCACTGTGTATAACGAGGCCACGTCCAATGTGGCTAATATACAATCATCATTTAGCTCCACAAGACCACTCAGGCCCCTCAGGAAGTCCCCGGTGTCTTTGATATAGCTGGATACCACCTGGACACATGGCTGCAGATAAAAATCAACCAGCTGTGCCAGGGGTTGTAGAATAGACCCACACGCTGAAATAATGGGCCTTCCTGGGGGGTCCTGGAGAGTCTTGTGGAATCTTTGGTAGGGAATACAGCAGTGGACATTTTGGATGATCAACCACCAAAAACCTATGGAGATGCTCATCAATCCAACCCATGCTTAACGCACTGTTTAGCAGGTTATCAACCTCTCTTTTAACACGTGGCATGGGATTGAAGTCAATCTTTACATCAGAATCAGAATCAGAATCAGAATCAACTTTATTGGCCATGTGTGCTTGCGCACACCTAGGAATTTTTTGCGGATTTTACAGTGCATCATCAAGCAGGGATGGGGGGGGGGGGGGGAGAGAGAGGACATTGCATACATTACATGAGGACATTACACATTACTTGTAGGGGGACACATGCCCGCCGAGCTGTGCAGCGCCTAGGCAGCCATCAGCGGCGCCACTGGTCGTTGCAGCAGTCGGTAGGTGACAGTATGAGCAGGGACAGTACAATTTATCAACAGGGAACACATACCCGCCAAGCAGCACATCGCCTAGGCAGCCATCAGCGGCGCCACTGGTCGATGCAGCAGTCGGTGGGTGTGACAATATAAGCACGGACAGAACAGTTTGTCATACAGGGAACACATGGAAAAACCTACCCGCCGAGCAGCACAGCGCCTAGGCAGCCATCCGCGGCGCCACTGGTCGCTGCACCAGCCAGGCAGGTAACACAGAGGGGGTTACATAGCTGAGATGCACAGTTCCTTGGCAGCCATTTGCGGCGCCATCTTCCTGAAGGAGAAGCCAGCGTGGGGGATGGAGTGGTGTGGGGGAGTTTGGGGGGGGGGGGGGGGGGGGGGGGGGCAGAGAGAGTCACTGGGCCTGGGGAGAGATAGTGAGGCCTGGGGCTGGAGTTGAGCCCTCCCTGGGCTGAGTTTCGTGCCGCTGCCTCCGATGGTATGGTCTCACCTCCACTTCAGCGTAACATAGGTGGGTGCGGTGCCGCAGCATTTGGTGGGTAACGCCGCCCGATGCCGATGGTGCCGATGGGGGGGGGGCGAGCTGTGTCCGGGTCCTGTGCCGCATTCTGGACGCTGGGGGCTGAGCTGGCACGTGCAGCCGTCCAGAGCCGGGCCGGGTCCCCCTCCTTCTCCCGCTTCCGTCTCCACAGTGCGGTGTCCTTGTGGCCGACTGTGATGGCTGATGGTGCCGATGGGGGGAGGGGGGGGGGAGCGAGCTGTGCTCCTGCGGCCGGGTCTTGTGCTGCGTTCTGGGCGCCGGGGGACTGAGCTGACACGTGCAGCCGTCCAGTGCCGGGCCGGGTCCCCCTCCTCCTCGCCGCTTCCGTCTCCTCAATTGCGGGGGCCGTGGCGGTGATCTCGTGGCCGACTGCTGTGCGCCGGGGGCTGGGCTGACTCACGTCCCGTTCGTCAGCGTCTCTGCGGTGCGGGTGCTGCGGCGGTGCCCTCTCCCGGGCGGGGGGGGGCTTCTTCCCTGCCCTCTCCCCATCGTCCACCCATCGTCCACCCGCCGTCCACGGGGCTCTTTCTCCGGGGGCCGAGGATGGAGGCTCCGGTGGACAGGAGCTCGCAAGCATGCGACCATCCCCGGCCCCCACCGGAGGGGATACTAACATAGGTGTTAGTATCCCCTAGCTGCCTCCTGATTTCCTTGTCATATGCAGTAAAATTCTGAAGCACAATGGCACCCCCTTTGTCAGCACTTCTAATCACTATAGAAGTGTTTTTCTTCAAGCTCTCCAATGCCCGTCTCTCTAAGGGTGTGAAATTATCAAATGTGCGCTTTTTGCTCATATCAGTTCTCACATCCCGATCTACCATGCGCAAGTATGTTTTAAGACTGGCATTGGAGGACTGGGGGTCAAAAGTGCTAGGTTTCTTAAAACAAGACAACGTGTTCATATCTTGGGCCCTTTCTGTAGCCGAAAAAAATTCTTTAAGTCTCAGTTTACGTCCCATCTTAAAATGATTAATTGCCCATTCGGTTTTATCAAAACCACATGTGGGCACAAACTTTAAACCCTTCATCAGTAGGCTTTCTTCAGCAACAGATAACCTATGATCAGATAAGTTAAAGATCAGTTGCTCTACCTTCCTCTTCTGTTTGCAGCACCTCCCCCTCCTCGGGTGCGGTCTCTGCCGCCTGACCGGCCACCACCTCTGGGTCTGGTACCTTGGTCTAAAAAAGACGTGGAGGCCTGGTCACGCCCCGAGGGAGGACGGCTACCAGAAGTATCGGAATCAGCTGATGAATCTGAGTGGTGGTATTGTGAACCGGATCCCTGGCCCCTTCTAAAGTTTCTAGTCTTAGATCTAAATCTATTGGCCTGAGTGTCTCCACTTAGCCAACGATAAACTGTGTGGTGCTGGTAATCTGATTCCACAGTATCCCACTTCTTGCGTTTAAATGCAATTAAGTCGGTCCTGTATTTTTCTACTGATGTTTGTATCTTTACCAGCCACTCCTCAGATTTATCCTTGGCTAGAGTGGTTTTATGCTTTTTCTCAAAATCCTTGATCTCAGTTTTCACTTTTTTTAGTTCACTTCCCACTTCATCTATCACCAGAATCAATAAGTCAGCAGAGCACTTGTTTAAAATGCCACACCATTTGATACAAAATGCAGAATTTTTCCGCCCAATGGTGGGAGCGTTGCTGACCCGGAACCCCCGTGGAATGCGCTTCTTTCTATAATATTCTGAGAGGAACTGTCCATGAAGGATCAGATCCACCTCCCGCTTTTTTAGCCTTGTTAATTTGTAGTGCAAATCCAGAGGGGTCTCGGCTGGCAACCTATCGAAATCTACCTGATCAAACAAAACACGATCAGCCTCATCATCGGTGAGGCTAACAAAAATACTTTCAGCCTCATTTAGGGCATTCTGATCAAGAAAACCTGGTAGTTGTGACATAACTTTTAGGGCTCACTATCCACCAACAGTATGCTGCAAATATAGTTGCTCCTGGCAATGCACACACGTATCACAATAAGGATCGCATTGTGCTTTTCTGGACTGGCACCCCATGGATAAATGCAGGAAATTTGGATGTCATATTTTTTATGAGTTAAAATCTTTTTTCTATTTTTTGGTTTCTGTTACCTCTCTATTTTTGTAACTACTTTTGTGGTTATTGTGATACGTGTGTGCATTGCCAGGCGCAACTATATTTGCAGCATACTGTTGGTGGATAGTGAGCCCTAAAAGTTATGTCACAACTACCAGGTTTTCTTGATGAGAATGCCCTAAATGAGGCTGAAAGTATTTTTGTTAGCCTCACCGATGATGAGGCTGATCGTGTTTTGTTTGATCAGGTAGATTTCGATAGGTTGCCAGCCGAGACCCCTCTGGATTTGCACTACAAATTAACAAGGCTAAAAAAGCGGGAGGTGGATCTGATCCTTCATGGACAGTTCCTCTCAGAATATTATAGAAAGAAGCGCATTCCACGGGGGTTCCGGGTCAGCAACGCTCCCACCATTGGGCGGAAAAATTCTGCATTTTGTATCAAATGGTGTGGCATTTTAAACAAGTGCTCTGCTGACTTATTGATTCTGGTGATAGATGAAGTGGGAAGTGAACAAAAAAAAGTGAAAACTGAGATCAAGGATTTTGAGAAAAAGCATAAAACCACTCTAGCCAAGGATAAATCTGAGGAGTGGCTGGTAAAGATACAAACATCAGTAGAAAAATACAGGACCGACTTAATTGCATTTAAACGCAAGAAGTGGGATACTGTGGAATCAGATTACCAGCACCACTCAGTTTATCGTTGGCTAAGTGGAGACACTCAGGCCAATAGATTTAGATCTAAGACTAGAAACTTTAGAAGGGGCCAGGGATCCGGTTCACAATACCACCACTCAGATTCATCAGCTGATTCCGATACTTCTGGTAGCCGTCCTCCCTCGGGGCGTGACCAGGCCTCCACGTCTTTTTTAGACCAAGGTACCAGACCCAGAGGTGGTGGCCGGTCAGGCGGCAGAGACCGCACCCGAGGAGGGGGAGGTGCTGCAAACAGAAGAGGAAGGTAGAGCAACTTATCTTTAACTTATCTGATCATAGGTTATCTGTTGCTGAAGAAAGCCTACTGATGAAGGGTTTAAAGTTTGTGCCCACATGTGGTTTTGATAAAACCGAATGGGCAATTAATCATTTTAAGATGGGACGTAAACTGAGACTTAAAGAATTTTTTTCGGCTACAGAAAGTGCCCAAGATATGAACACGTTGTCTTGTTTTAAGAAACCTAGCACTTTTGACCCCCAGTCCTCCAATGCCAGTCTTAAAACATACTTGCGCATGGTAGATCGGGATGTGAGAACTGATATGAGCAAAAAGCGCACATTTGATAATCTCACACCCTTAGAGAGACGGGCATTGGAGAGCTTGAAGAAAAACACTTCTATAGTGATTAGAAGTGCTGACAAAGGGGGTGCCATTGTGCTTCAGAATTTTACTGCATATGACAAGGAAATCAGGAGGCAGCTAGGGGATACTAACACCTATGTAAAGATTGACTTCAATCCCATGCCACGTGTTAAAAGAGAGGTTGATAACCTGCTAAACAGTGCGTTAAGCATGGGTTGGATTGATGAGCATCTCCATAGGTTTTTGGTGGTTGATCATCCAAAATGTCCACTGCTGTATTCCCTACCAAAGATCCACAAGACTCTCCAGGACCCCCCAGGAAGGCCCATTATTTCAGCGTGTGGGTCTATTCTACAACCCCTGGCACAGCTGGTTGATTTTTATCTGCAGCCATGTGTCCAGGTGGTATCCAGCTATATCAAAGACACCGGGGACTTCCTGAGGGGCCTGAGTGGTCTTGTGGAGCTAAATGATGATTGTATATTAGCCACATTGGACGTGGCCTCGTTATACACAGTGATACCTCACGAGGCCGGGGTCCATGCAGTACGGCAGGCATTACAACGTGGTCCATACAGTGGGCCCCCGATTGAATTTATTTTTGATCTGATTATGAAGGTGCTTACGTTGAACCATTTCCAGTACCAGGGCGAGCATTTTATGCAGACGTCTGGGACGGCAATGGGTTCTAACCTTGCGCCAGGGTTCGCCAACCTTTTCATGGCGGAATTTGAAGAGGTCCACATCCTGTACAAGTATGCTGCAAATATACTACATTACAGGAGATTTATTGATGACTTGTTCATGGTCTGGAAGGGGACAGAGGAGTCCTTCTTGGCTATGGTGGACAATTTAAATAAGTTGGACAGTCCCATTAAATTCACTGCTAAAGTGGACGCAGTTAAAATTGATTTTTTGGACGTCACAGTGATTAAAAAGGACTGCCACTTACAACATACTCTATATCGAAAGAAAACTGATAGAAATGCCCTGCTATGGGCTACAAGCCACCATCCTGAGAAGCTTAAGTCCAACCTACCCGTCTCACAGTTTTTGCGGGTCATGCGAAATAACTCCGAGCCAGCTCAAGCAGAGTTACAGCTGAGAGAATGTGCTGAGCGCTTCAAAGCAAGAGGCTACAGGACAAGCGATATTGAACGTTGCTTGAGGAAAGCAAGAAAAATAAAAGAGGATTCCAGCAGTGATGGGCATAAACGTGACAATTCGAACCGGATGACCATTGTAATGAAATGCGACAGTGGGTATAACAGTGTCACTAAAGCGGTACGCAAACATTGGCCGTTACTAGCGACTGATCCTGCCTTCAAATCAGTGAGTCACACTCCACCACTGATAGGAGCCAAGAGGGGTCAAAACCTCAAGGACATCCTGATGCGCCCAAACATGCGCCACACAAGGGATATGGGCAGTTGGCTTCAGCACAAGAACGGCTGCTTTAAGTGCCTGAAGTGCACCACATGTAGGGCACTCATCACTGGTAGCTCTTTCTGCCATCCGCATTCTGGTCTTAAAATACAAATTAAACATCATCTTGTATGTACAATGGACCATGTGGTCTACATCCTCAAATGCCCGTGTGGGCTCATATATGTGGGCAAGACCATACGGACGTTTAGGGAGAGGATGAACCAACACCGGTCGTCAATTCGACTGGCATATGCGACATCTGGGACAGACAAACCGGTCGCAGCCCATTTCCTCAAACTCAAGCACCAAATATCAGCCATGTCCTATATGATAATAGACTGGGTACCACCTCTTGAACGAGGAGGGGACCGTGGCCTCCTGCTTCTAAGGAAAGAAGCAAAATGGATTATGCGGTTGGACACTATCGCCCCAAAGGGCTTGAATGAGTCGAACACCTTGAGTGTCTTTTTGTGAATTTTTTCTAAAAGGAAAGAAGGAAATTTTCTCTTTAAGAAAATTTTTTTTTTGTGAAGGTCTACTGCGCCTGGCAATACTCTGGCACACCACGTTATCCATGCATTTATAGATTTGTTTTTTGTGTTTGTTTTATTTAGCTTTTTTCTTATTATGGGGGCACTTGTATAGTAATTGTTCCATCTATGGTCAGTTGAATAGTCCAGATCCAGTGTCAAATGCAAGTTTAAATTAACAGTGCTTTGCCATAGATGACATCATCACTTGCACATTATCATGCGAAAGTTTTTTGTTTTCATTTTAATATTATTATGCTAAATATGTATACTGTAGTGACATGGGGTGACGTTTTTGATGTTGCTGCATTAATATGCACCTTCAGGGATGCGCCTAGTAATACTATGTTTATCAACAGCGTGGTTGGAACGCATATAAGCGCTCAGTAAATATCCCCCCTTCCGGGTGGTGGAGCGCAATAGAGGATTAGAGCATTGCGCACACATTATTTTCTTCCCCGACTGATGATCACCAGTTCAGGTCCGCCTATTGAGGCGATACATCCGGTAGTTGGAACGCAGATGAACCGCAATGCGGAAGCGGAAATCTGCCTGAGCGATGTGTGATGCCATTAATGAGGACTTCCTGGCGGTGACTCATAGTAAGACCAGCTGGAACGCAGATGAACCGCAATGCGGAAGCGGCAATCTGCTAGACTAGTATGCACCGTCATTATTGAGAACTTCCTGGCGGTGATTCATAATGAGGCTTGGAGCGCACGCCAGCGTCTATGAAACGCAGCCTTACAGCAATCACTCAGGTACATTAGCGATATTTGCGATTTTTTGTGCATGATCTTTGTGTAATGATTGATGTCTTGATGGCTGTTAGCACGCTATAATTGTATAGATACTTAGGACGAGGGTAAGCCTAATTTTTAATGCGATTCACTTACTTCCTACATATGAGAAGGGGAGTGGCTATGTGACACTGGACTGGGACATTTAAGGGCCATTGGAGCAAATGGGTAGTTGCATGCAGAGGAGGCAGCAAAGGGGGTCTTGAAGAAGGTCCAGGGAAGGACCGAAACGTTGACCTATACCCACTGTCACACAATGGTGTTATTGTCGATATGTGAATAAAAATTTGCTTCTGCAAGCAAAATCCGGTGAGTGCCCCATCGTTTTCTTTATTTTTATATATATATATATATATATATATATATATATATATATATATATATATATATATGTGTATATATATATATATATATATATATATATATATATATATATATATATATATATATATATATATACAGTACACCCAGGCTGATCACATACCGAGGGAAGGCTGGACTTTGCTGCCCCGCCTGGGTGTATATATATATATATATATATATATATATATATATACATACAGTATATACACCCAGGCTGATCACACATACTGTGTGTATATATATATATATATATATATATATATATATATATATATATATATATATATATGAAAACAAACAGGCTGCGCTAGTCCTTAATATAGCACTTCTTATAAATCAAGTACGGGGCAGCTCTCCTCCGAAGTGACCGATTCCACGGTCCCAAGGTACATGTGAAGAAACAGGTGACAGGCGCACAATGAGCGATAAAATTTAGTTCACTTTTATAAAATATAGCAGCTCACGTACATATAGGTTTACAGGTAACAGCTTGCCAGCATATCATAGCAAAGAGCGGGTGGTCATCTCTCACAAAAACACCGTAACCGCAGAGCTCCCAGCGTCCCGTCGGTCAGATTTCCCGGCTCCACCAATGCGTCACAGCAGAAACACGCCCTATGGCGGCCCGGCACTCACTCAGCTAGATGCAGCGCACCCTGGTGCCATCTGGGAACAATAGTCGGGAAATGACCAGGCAGCGGCACTCAGAGGAAGTTTTTCCAAAGTATAATTCAAAACCAAAATCCAATGTTTCGGGATGTGTAAGTCCCTTTGTCAAGGTGTAGGTGAACAGTATATATACATACACACACAAACACATACCCAGGTAGAGCAGCAAAGTCCAGCCATCCCCCTGCAGTGAGGTGACATCTGCTCTACCAAGACAGCAGATTCTGGGCTAAGGTCTCTCACCTGAGGGGTTCTCAAAGGGTTACTGCTGCTCAGGAAAATCAATTCTGCTTGGCTCCTGGGGATGTGGCTGCGCTGTGCCAGTCTGTAGTTCCAACTCCAAGTCATTGCAGGGAGAGCGGAGGGGGGGTGGGGCTGTACTTAGAGGAGGGGGATGGATGTGAATTTCACCTGAGATAGGGACTTGTTGCAGGAGTGGTGGTCGCAGGGGGTGGATGCTGGCAGATCCGGCAGGCTCTTTGCATGCAGTGTGTGGATGCGCGGGTGACATCATTACGTCAGCCGCACACTGTCACACACTGCATTGTTTGAGAGGCCTCAGAGTCCGGAGCTGGCAGCGTCATCGCGTCAATATGCAAATGATGTGTGGGGGGAGGAGGGCGGGCTGGCAGCGGCTCAGCGATACTGCAGAAAGTTCTCAGAACTGAGAACTTTCTGCACAAAATCGGCCCACTTGGCCATCGGCCCTTCTAGCATTTGCCAGAAGTGCCAGATGGCCAGTCCGGCCCTGGTTCTAGGTCAACATGGGTCAAGGTCGACATGGGTCTAGGGCGACATGGGTTTAGGTCGACACAAGCATTAGGTTGACAGTGTCTAGGTCAACAGTCAAAACGTCAACATGGGTGTTTTTCACTGTTTTTTGAGCCGACATGTGAGAACAGGTGGTATTTCATGCCCTACCATCCACTAGGGCATGGTGGGAGAATAAAATAGTGAGTAGAATGCAGCGAGGCACCATTCCCAAAGCATTGTGAGTCTACCTATTGACCTGTCGACCTAAACTCATGTTGACCCAGACCCATGTCGACCTAGAACCATTATTATTATTATTATTATTATTATTATTTTATTTATAAGGTGCCACAAGTGTTGCGCAGCGCCGTACAAAGGAACAATACAGGGAGACAAAACTTGGCATAACATTGAATAAATAACGAAAGTAGAGTACAAATAAAGAGCGCCACAGTTCAATACACATTACAGCTTAACTATAAGTAGTGAGGACTCAATCAACATGCAACTAGAGGCTTGAGGCCAATGATGGAGATGGGTATGCAGATGAAGATGGTCACTGAGTGTTTGAGTATAGTAGAGCTGTGAGTGAAATGTGAAGAGAAGTGGGCTTTGACAACAGGAGGGAAGAGGGCCCTGCTCGGAGGAGCTTACAATCTAGTAGGAAGGGGAGACAGACAGATTACAAGAGGTGCAAGCAAGTGGGTGGTGGCTAGATAGTAGGATGTAAACAGGCAAGGGGTCGGAGAACTAGCTAGTTTATGCAGTAGAAGGCTACGCTTTGATGAATAGGTGAGTTTTCAGTGCCCGTTTGAAGGTTTGCAAGGTCGGAGAGAGTCTAATGGAGCGAGGGATTGCGTTCCACTGAAGTGGTGCAGCACGGGCAAAGTCCTGTACTCTAGCATGGGAAGCAGTGATCAGGGTGGAGGAGAGACGACAGTCGTCAGCCGACCGTAGAGGGCAGGAGGGTGTATGAATGGAGATGAGGTTAGATATATATGGAGCAATGGATTTAGAGATGGCCTTGTATGTGAGTGTGAGGTGTTTGAAGAGGATTCTGTAGGGGAGTGGGAGCCAGTGCAGATTTTGTTGAAGGGGAGTGGCAGAATTAGAGCAGTGGGAGAGGAAGATAAGCCTGGCTGCCGAGTTGAGGACAGATTGGAGAGGAGCCAGTTGGGATCGAGTGAGGCCGGTGAGGAGAGCATTACAGTAGTCAAGCCATGAGATGACCAGTGAATGGATGATCAGCTTAGTTGCACTCTATGAGAGAAAGAGCCTGTTACGAGCAATGTTGCGTAACTGGAACCAGCAAGAATGGGCCAGGGCTTGGATGTGGGGTGCAAAGGAGAGGGAGGAGTTGAGAGTGACACCCAGGCAGCGGAGTTGGGGAACGGGGGAGATTATGGTGTTTTTGACAGTGATAGAGATATTAGTAGGGGGCATAGCTCTGCGTGGGGGAAAGATAATGAGTTCGGTTTTGTCCATATTCAGCTTCAGAAATCGCTCAGACATCCAGGAGGAGATGGCAGAGAGGCAGTTGGAAACCTGAGCGAAAACAGTGGGGGAGAGATCAGGAGAGGAGAGGTAGATTTGCGTGTCATCAGCATAGAGGTGATATTGGAAGCCAAAGGAGTTAATGAGTGCACCCAGAGAGGAGGTGTACAGGGAGAACAGTAGGGGGCCAAGGACGGAACCCTGATGGACCCCGACAGGAAGGATGGAAGGTGGTGAGGAGGAGCCAGAGGCAGAGACTGAGAAGGAACGGTTGGAGAGGTAAGAGGAAAACCAGTTGAAGACCGTGCCAGAGAGGCCAATGTTTTGGAGTGTGTGGAGGAGAAGAGGGTGATCCACAGTGTCAAAGGCAGCAGATAGGTCCAAAAGAATAAGCAGGGAGAAGTGACCCTTGGATTTTGCTGACAGCAGGTCATTGGTGAATTTCACTAGGGCAGTCTCAGTGCGACCTTTCCCCATGTCAACCTAACAGTGTCGACCTAATGCTTTTCGACCAACATGCTGTAGACCAAACGATCCCAACCCATTCTAAGAGCTTTGATCGGAGATCCCTAGATAGGATAGTCCAGACCGCAGAAAAAGTAATTGGCCAACCCTTGCCCAAGATGGCAGATATTTTTGTAAATAGGGGAAAAGTTAAGGCTAATAAAACTATTTTAGATCCTAGTCATCCTTGTTATTCTCCCAGCTGTTATTTTAAGTTTGAATTTGTAATGTGTGAATTGTGAGTAGTACTTTCACTTTTTTCTTCTTCCTTGGAATTTCACTATTCTTCATGCATGATGTCCTCGACCTGATACACCTTAACCGTTTTTTTGATGGTAACAAAGTGAAGATGAAATTATAAGGATGGTGGAAATCCTGCATATTACTATTCCTTTTGCGCCGACAATTTCGAATAAAAATATCTTCAATAGAGGATGTCACAGCCAATAATGGCCGCCACAGTGTGTATCACCAGCTCTAATCTCTTAAAATCTTTTTTAGTGCTGTTCCCAAACCATACCACAATACAATATGACAGGATGCTTTCAATAACACACTTATAAAACCTAATCAAATTATCTTGGGAAAATTTTGCTGCTCTAAGTTTCCTTTAAAAAAATAGACATTGCTGAGCCTTCTTAGCCATTGCCATAATATTTGACAACCAAGTTAAATCATTTGAGATAATAACTCCCAATAAGTTAAACTCAATCAGGCTCTCTACCTCCAGATTTTCAATAAATAGGGGCTCTAGCTCTGATTTTCTACGACGTCTAAAATCAATTATAATTTCCGTCGTTTTGGTCAGATTTAACAGTAGATTATTATCTCTACCCCAATTCACTAAGGTGCTCACCTCGTCTCTATAAGCCTTCTCCTCACCGTAATAAGTCCCACAACCGTAGTATCATCAGCGAACTTTATGATCAGATTTGTATCCACCTGCGGATGACAATCATACGTAAATAAAGAAAATAAAAGCGGGCTCAAGACACAGCCTTGAGGAGTGCCTCTACTAATCCTTATGACTGACCATTTTTATTTGTTTGGGCCTATTCACCAGAAAATCTAAAATCCAATTACATAACATTGCTAAGAAACCTAAAATATGCAGTTTAATTACCAGTATATTGGGAAGGATCATATAGAACGTGGAGCTATAATCAATAAACAACAGTCTAACGTATGTATTTGGCTTTTCTAAATGAAAAAGGGAAGAGTGGACAACAGACAATAGCGCATCCTCAGTTGATCTTTTAGGCTTATAAGCGTATTGACTATTGTCAATACCAGCGGGCAATTGACTTTTAAGGTGAGATTTAATAGGATGAGAGATACAGAAAGTGAGAGATTTGGTAAGAAATCTCCAGATTTTTTAAAGCGGCAATCATTTACACTGCTAAACCAGTTTGATTTTGCAGTGTAAATGATTGCCGCTTTAAAAAAAAACCTGGAGATTTCTCACCAAATCTCTCACTTTCTGAAACTCTCATCCTATTAAATCTCACCCATAATGTTTACCAAGACTAGCCTCTCAAAACATTTCATGATGAGGGGAGTCAAAGCAATAGGTCGAAAGTCATTCAGACTTTCTATTTTGGTTTTCTTTGGGATATCGACAACTAAGGTCGATTTAAACTTTTCGGGGACAATACCAAGTTGCAGGGATATGTTAAAAATGTAAGTTAAGATCATAGCCAGTTCACCAGCACATCCCTTCAGGACCCTATCAGAGATTCCATCTGGGCCGGCTGCTTTCCTGGCGTTGACCCCTAATAGACCCTTCTTCGCCTCATGTTCAAAAAGAACAAGCATTGGTTTGTCATCTGACAGGGGGAGTTTACATATATTCGACCTATTGTCTCTGTCAAATGTAGCATAAAATTGGCTCAGGTCATTTACCAAAGATTCCTCAGCCATTTATGACAAAGGGGCTACTTCCCTTGTAATTGGTCAGATTATGAATACCCCTCCACATGCTCCTAGAATCTTGATCATTCATAAACTGAGATACAATTTTTTCTGAATACTCCTTTTTTGCTTTGCATATCCCCTTCTTTAACCCCTTCCTGCCCGCGGACGTACCTGTACGTCACGGCAGCGGGGTAGTTCGCGCACCTTGCCGTACAGGTACGTCCCCGCTGTGTCATGTCACCTTGTCAAGTGACAAGGCGACATAGTATAGATGGCTGCTGTCATCAACAGCAGCCGATCGTGTCAGTGCGCCCGCGGACCAATCAGAGTGGTCCTGCCCCGCCGATCGCTGTGATTGGTCAGTCAGTCCTGACTACACCAATCACAGCCTTTCTATTGTAAAAGGGGTGTTTTGCTTCTCTTCCCGGGCTCTAACCCTCTCACTGTGTTAGAGCCTTGGAAGGAGAAGCTGTGTCAGAGCTGTGGCAGAGTTTAGGCTGTGTTTAGGCTGTGTAAAATTGCGCTGATCACCACAATACCCCTGCCTATATCACCCTCCCTGTGGTCATCTGTGCAGGGATCACCCTCCCTGTGGTCACCCCTGCCTATATCACCCTCCCTGTGGTCATCTGTGCAGGGATCACCCTCCCTGTGGTAACCCCTGCCTATATCACCCTCCCTGTGGTCATCTGTGCAGGGATCACCCTCCCTGTGGTAACCCCTGCCTATATCACCCTCCCTGTGGTCATCTGTGCAGGGATCACCCTCCCTGTGGTCACCCCTGCCTATATCACCCTCCCTGTGGTCATCTGTGCTGGGATCACCCTCCCTGTGGTCACCCCTGCCTATATCACCCTCCCTGTGGTCATCTGTGCAGGGATCACCCTCCCTGTGGTCACCCCTGCCTATATCACCCTCCCTGTGGTCATCTGTGCAGGGATCACCCTCCCTGTGGTCACCCCTGCCTATATCACCCTCCCTGTGGTCATCTGTGCAGGGATCACCCTCCCTGTGGTCATCTGTGCTGTGATCACCCTCCCTGTGGTCATCTGTGCTGGGATCACCCTCCCTGTGGTCATCTGTGCTGTGATCACCCTCCCTGTAGTCACCACCTAATTTTGTGTGTTGTGATCCGTATAATTTTTCTGTACCTTATCCGTACACCATAATTTTTCTGTGCGTTATTCGTACCCCATAATTTTTCGGTGCATTTGTACCCCATAATTTTTTATGTGCGTTACTCGTACCCCATAATTTTTCTGTGCATTTGTACCCCATAATTTTTTCTGTGCGTTATTCGTACCCCATAATTTTTCGGTGCATTTGTACCCCATAATTTTTTCTGTGCGTTACTCGTACCCCATAATTTTTCGGTGCATTTGTACCCCATAATTTTTTCTGTGCGTTATTCGTACCCCATAATTTTTCGGTGCATTTGTACCCCATAATTTTTTCTGTGCGTTACTTGTACACCATAATTTTTCAGTGCATTTGTACCCCATAATTTTTCAGTGCATTCGCACACCATAATTTTTGCAGTGCATTTGCACATTGTCAGTGCTACAAAACCCCACACGTGTTGAAGCACCTCATAAATACATACACCAATAAAACTATGGCCCAACGAACATATACTGCCGAGGAGGCATACGCGTTTCTGGCCTCTGAAACTGAGTCTGCTAGCGAGGATGAGACAAATTTCCGTTTGTCATCCTCTTCATCATCTAGTGACTCTGATGAACCCCCGAGGAGGCAACGCAGGACTCCCACTGCAGTAGTCGAGTCCTCTGACCCCACATGGACAACCCCTGAAAACTACGTACCCCAGGTCCCTGAGTTCACAGGGAATCCAGGAATACAATTTAATTCAGCAGGGTTCAGAGAGCTGGACTTTTTTAAAAAAAAATTTAGTGATGATTTAGTTGATCTAATGGTCACCCAGACTAATGTTTATGCCCAACAATTTATTGAGCAAAACCCCACCTCTAATTATGCCCAGCCCCGCAAGTGGACCCCTGTACATAAAAATGAAATGGTTATATTTTGGGGCCTTGTACTGTGCATGGGGCTAGTGAAGAAGCCCACGATTAGGTCCTACTGGAGCACAGACATCTTATACAATACACCAATGTTCCGTGTGGCTATGTCAAGGACCCGCTTCGAAGCGATCCTTAGGTTTCTCCATTATAGGGATAATGCACAGTGCCCACCCCGGGATGACCCCAATTATGACCGGTTATATAAACTTAGACCCCTAATAGACCATTTTAGTACCAAGTTTGCCCAGGCATACATCCCCGAGAAGCACATTTCAATAGATGAGTCCCTGGTACATTTCAAAGGGAGGCTCCAATTCCGCCAGTACCTGCCAAGTAAGAGGGCAAGGTATGGCGTGAAGATGTACAAGCTGTGTGAGAGTACATCAGGGTACACACACAAATTTAGGATATATGAAGGTAGAGACACAAAAATAGACCCCCCACAATGCCCCCCCTTACTCGGAATTAGTGGGAAGATAGTGTGGGATTTGGTGCACCCACTGCTGGACCAGGGATACCACCTGTACCTGGATAATTTCTATACCAGCGTCCCACTATTCAAAAGCCTCGCTTCCAGAAGTACTGTGGCATGCGGCACTGCACGTAAAAATAATAGAAGCCTCCCTAGGTCGCTGCTTGGGCAAACACTTAGAAGGGGCGAGAGCAGGGCATTATGCAGTGACAATGTACTGTGTGTCAAGTATAGGGACAAGAGAGATGTCCTTATCTTGACAACAGTGCATGGCCATAGCAGCACCCCTGTCCCAGTGCGGGGCACAAGTACCGAAACTACAAAACCCAACTGCATTTTGGATTATAATAGGTACATGGGGGGGGGTCGACCTGTCAGATCAAGTGCTGAAGCCTTACAGTGCTATGAGAAAAACAAGGTTCTGGTATAAAAAATTAGCTGTACACATAGTACAAATGGCACTGTACAACGCATTTGTACTACATCGATGTGCAGGCCAAAGGGGGACATTCCTGGAGTACCAAGAGGCAGTAATAAAGGCCCTTATTTTTGGCAACCAGGAACAGGGGGGCCCTAGTACTTCTGGAAGCGAGGCCTCGCGAATTGTACCAGGGCAACATTTTCCGAGTGAAGTCCCCCACACTGGAAAGAAAGGAAGGTCCCAGAAACGATGTAGAGTATGCTACAAAAAGGGGATAAGAAAGGACACAACTTACCATTGTGAAACCTGCCCCACATAACCAGGCTTGTGTATCAAAGATTGTTTTAAGATATATCACACTTCCCTTGAATTTTAATGTACTCCACACAGCTTGTACAAAGAGCCGCATGCCATTACCTTCCCTTCTGAGTCTTGCCATGTGTCCAAACAGAAATTTACAAACACATATATGCTATTGCCATACTCAGGAGAAAAAGCACCCCATAATATGTTACACAATTTCTCCTATTAACCCTTGTGAAAATGGCACATTTTGATCTAAAGTTACATATTAATGTAAAAAAATAGTTTTTTTTTTTATTTTCACAGCCCATAACAATTTGACAAAACACCAGTGGGGTCAAAATGCTCACTACGGCCGTAAGTGAGTTCCATGAGGGGGGCTAGTAACAAAAAGGTATCACTTGCTTGGGATTTCCACTGCACAGGTACAATATGGGCTCTGCAAATGCAAGATGGCGCCCGAAAACCATTCCAGCAAACTCTGTGATAAAATGGCACTCCTTCCCTTCTGAAGCCTGCTGTCTGCCCAAATAGCGTTTTACAACCATATATGGGGTATTGCCATACTCAGGAGAAATTGTGTAACAAATTTTGGGGTGTTTTTTCTACTATTGCCCTTTGTGGAAGTATAAAATTATGGGGTGAATCTACAAATTAATGGAAAAAATGACATTTTTCATTTTCAAGTATCGATGCCTAACAATTTGACAAAACACCAGTGGGGTCAAAGTACTCACTATACCCATAGATGAGTTCCTTGAGGGGTGTAGTTTACAAAATGGTATCACTTGTTGGGGTTTTTGACTGCTCTGATACAACAGGGGTTCTGCAAATGCAACATGGCGCATGAAAACCATTCCAGCAAAATCTGCGCCAAAAACGCCAAATGGTGCACCTTCCCTTCTGAAGCCTGCTGTCTGCCCAAATAGCGTTTTACAACCATATATGGGGTATTGCCATACTCAGGAGAAATTGTGTAACAAATTTTGGGGTGCTTTTTCTACTATTGCCCTTTGTGGAAGTATAAAATTATGGGGTGAATCTACAAATTAATGGAAAAAATGACATTTTTCATTTTCACGTATCGATGCCTAACAATTTGACAAAACACCAGTGGGGTCAAAGTACTCACTATACCCATAGATGAATTCCCTGAGGGGTGTAGTTTGCAAAATGGGGTCACTTGTGGGGGGTTCCACTGTATTGGTGCTTCGGGGGTCTTGCTAATGCGACATAGCACCCACCAACATTCCACCAGAATCTGAGCTGCAAAATCCAAAAATCACTCCTTCCCTTCTGAGTCCTGCCATGCACCCAACTGGTATTTTTTGGTCACATGTGAGGCATTGCCGTACTCGGGAGAAATTGGGGCACATATTTTGGGGTGCTTTGTCTCCTTCATTCCTTGTGAAAATGAAAAATTTTGAGCCAGAACTCCATTTTTGTGTACAAAAATGTAATTTTTCATTTTCACTGCCCAGTTGTATCAAAATTGGTGAAACCCCTGGGGGTTTGAAATGTACACTATACCCCTAGATGAATTCCCTGAGGGGTGTACTTTGCAAAATGGGGTGACTTGTGGGGGGGTTCCACTGTATTGGTGCTTTGGGAGTCTTGCTAATGCAACATGGCACCCACCATTCATTCCACCAAAATCTGTGCTGCCAAATCCAAAAATCACTCCTTCCCTTCTGAGTCCTGCCATGCACCCAACTGGTATTTTTTGGTCACATGTGAGGCATTGCCGTACTCGGGAGAAATTGGGGCACATATTTTGGGGTGCTTTGTCTCCTTCATTCCTTGTGAAAATGAAAAATTTTGAGCCAGAACTGCATTTTTGTGTAAAAAAATTTAATTTTTCATTTTCACTGCCCAGTTGTATCAAAATTGGTGAAACCCCTGGGGGTTTGAAATGTACACTATACCCCTAGATGAATTCCCTGAGGGGTGTACTTTGCAAAATGGGGTGACTTGTGGGGGGGTTCCACTGTATTGGTGCAACATAGCACCCACCATTCATTCCACCAAAATCTGTGCTGCAAAATCCAAAAATCACTCCTTCCCTTCTGAGTCCTGCCATGCACCCAACTGGTATTTTCTGGTCACATGTGAGGCATTGCCGTACTCGGGAGAAATTGGGGCACAGATTTTGGGGTGCTTTTTCTCCTTCATACCTTCTGAAAATGAAAAATTTTGAGCCAGAACTGCATTTTTGTGTAAAAAAATGTAATTTTTCATTTTCACTGCCCAGTTGTATCAAAATTGGTGAAACCCCTGGGGGTTTGAAATGTACACTATACCCCTAGATGAATTCCCTGAGGGGTGTACTTTGCAAAATGGGGTGACTTGTGGGGGGGTTCCACTGTATTGGTGCAACATAGCACCCACCATTCATTCCACCAAAATCTGTGCTGCAAAATCCAAAAATCACTCCTTCCCTTCTGAGTCCTGCCATGCACCCAACTGGTATTTTTTGGTCACATGTGAGGCATTGCCGTACTCGGGAGAAATTGGGGCACATATTTTGGGGTGCTTTGTCTCCTTCATTCCTTGTGAAAATGAAAAATTTTGAGCCAGAACTCCATTTTTGTGTAAAAAAATGTAATTTTTCATTTTCACTGCCCAGTTGTATCAAAATTGGTGAAACCCCTGGGGGTTTGAAATGTACACTATACCCCTAGATGAATTCCCTGAGGGGTGTACTTTGCAAAATGGGGTGACTTGTGGGGGGGTTCCACTGTATTGGTGCAACATAGCACCCACCATTCATTCCACCAAAATCTGTGCTGCAAAATCCAAAAATCACTCCTTCCCTTCTGAGTCCTGCCATGCACCCAACTGGTATTTTTTGGTCACATGTGAGGCATTGTCGTACTCGGGAGAAATTGGGGCACATATTTTGGGGTGCTTTGTCTCCTTCATTCCTTGTGAAAATGAAAAATTTTGAGCCAGAACTCCATTTTTGTGTAAAAAAATGTAATTTTTCATTTTCACTGCCCAGTTGTATCAAAATTGGTGAAACCCCTGGGGGTTTGAAATGTACACTATACCCCTAGATGAATTCCCTGAGGGGTGTACTTTGCAAAATGGGGTGACTTGTGGGGGGGTTCCACTGTATTGGTGCTTTGGGAGTCTTGCTAATGCAACATGGCACCCACCATTCATTCCACCAAAATCTGTGCTGCCAAATCCAAAAATCACTCCTTCCCTTCTGAGTCCTGCCATGCACCCAACTGGTATTTTTTGGTCACATGTGAGGCATTGCCGTACTCGGGAGAAATTGGGGCACAGATTTTGGGGTGCTTTGTCTCCTTCATTCCTTGTGAAAATGAAAAATTTTGAGCCAGAACTGCATTTTTGTGTAAAAAAATGTAATTTTTCATTTTCACTGCCCAGTTGTATCAAAATTGGTGAAACCCCTGGGGGTTTGAAATGTACACTATACCCCTAGATGAATTCCCTGAGGGGTGTACTTTGCAAAATGGGGTGACTTGTGGGGGGGTTCCACTGTATTGGTGCAACATAGCACCCACCATTCATTCCACCAAAATCTGTGCTGCAAAATCCAAAAATCACTCCTTCCCTTCTGAGTCCTGCCATGCACCCAACTGGTATTTTTTGGTCACATGTGAGGCATTGCCGTACTCGGGAGAAATTGGGGCACAGATTTTGGGGTGCTTTGTCTCCTTCATTCCTTGTGAAAATGAAAAATTTTGAGCTAGAACTGCATTTTTGTGTAAAAAAATGTAATTTTTCATTTTCACTGCCCAGTTGTATCAAAATTGGTGAAACCCCTGGGGGTTTGAAATGTACACTATACCCCTAGATGAATTCCCTGAGGGGTGTACTTTGCAAAATGGGGTGACTTGTGGGGGGGTTCCACTGTATTGGTGCTTTGGGAGTCTTGCTAATGCAACATGGCACCCACCATTCATTCCACCAAAATCTGTGCTGCCAAATCCAAAAATCACTCCTTCCCTTCTGAGTCCTGCCATGCGCCCAACTGGTATTTTTTGGTCACATGTGAGGCATTGCCGTACTCGGGAGAAATTGGGGCACAGACTTTGGGGTGCTTTGTCTCCTTCATTCCTTGTGAAAATGAAAAATTTTGAGCCAGAACTGCATGATTGTGTAAAAAAATGTAATTTTCCATTTTCACATCCCAGTTGTACCAAAATTGGTGAAACCCCTGGGGGTTTGAAATGTACACTATACCCCTAGATGAATTCCCTGAGGGGTGTAGATTGCAAAATGGGGTGACTTGTGGGGGAGGTTCCTAACTTTTAGCACTTATGGTGCCTAGAAACCTACATGGTGCCTAAAAAAAATCTCATAAAAAGGAGGCTCCAAAATCAAGTAGGTGCTCCTTCTATTATGAAGCCTGTGGTTTGGTCAACGTGCACACTAGGGCCACATATAGGATATTTTTGAAAACAAAAGAATTGGGGGAATCAATTTTTAGTCACATTTCTCTAGTAAGATCTACTGTATTCGTTAGAAAAATGTATTAAAATTGAAACACTGCAAAAAAAAAGAAATTTTGAAATTTCACCTACACTTTGTTTTAATTCCTGTGAAACACCTAAAGGGTTAACAAACTTCCAAAATGCTGTTTTGAATACTGTGAGGGGTGCCGTTTTTGAAATGGCATCATTTATGGGGGTGTCTCACATACAAGTCCCTCAAAGTCATATCAGAACTGAACTGGTCCCTAAAAAAATCAGTGTTTGAAATTTTCTTGAAAATTTGAGAATTTGCTAGTCATATTTGAAGCCTCCTAGTGTCCAAAAAAATGAAAAGGAGGTTGAAATAATGATTGCAACATAAAGTAGACATATGGTCTTTGTTAGTTATTAACTATTTTGAGTGGTATGATTATTTGTCTCACAAGCAGAAAATGTGACATTTTGCATATTGCTAAATTTTCAATTTTTTCACGATATTTTGGTATTTTTCCCAAAAAAACACAGACTGTATCGACCAAAATTTACCACTAACTTGAAGTACAATGTGTCACGAGAAAACAATCTCAAAATCACTGGGATAAGTAAAAGCAAAAAAAAGTTATCCCCACTTAAGTGAGACATGTCAGATTTGAAAAAAGGGCTCTGTCATGAAGGCACAAACTGGCTCTGTCATGAAGGGGTTAAGAGAATTTTAGCCTCGCGGTACACAATCAAGGCCCCTCCCATAAAAGCCCGATCCCTGCTTCATAACAAGGAACGTACCTCCCCATTTATCCATGGTTTATTATTGGGAAATTGCTTAACACATTTCTGAACCGTAACATTACCAATGCACCAGTTTTTATAAGACAGGACAGAAGAAGCCAATAAGTCCACATCTAATAAAGAATCCTTAATGGATTCCTGAATAAACAAGTTACAATCTGTGATATCAAAACAGTCCTGTAATTCAGTTACTGCTTCGTTCTGCCAAATACAGACTGATTTCTTAATAGTGCCAATGTATACTGCCAATGTATTCAATGTATAGTATTTAGTTTTATCCATTTGTAAGGATCTTTATTAATTTTATTTGCTTGACTTGCATAGAGATATTTATATTGGTATTTACATTATACGTAGCCAGTAAGCAGGTGTACAGGATAACATGGCACATGTTATCTTCAGATAGTGGAAATAGTTTATATCATAACAAGAATCTAAAAGGCGTATCACTTCCTATATAGTATCTGCTTGTCTGACTGTATGTAGAGTTAGTATTAGGCTTGGCACAAACACGCTTTTGGTAATCATGCCCTTGTTACAGTAATTTATCATTTCTGAAATTAGAATTAACTGAATACCTATACTATAGGAAATAAAAAAGCGAGACTTCAGATTTGTCGTGGCCATTGTCAGTAGTAAGACTCTTTTACGACCTCTGAATATGCTAGATGAAGATGATAATGGGAAATTCTGTAATTTGTGCCCTAAACAGCCACTTTGAATTTAAGAATTAAGGGTAAATTTACTAAGATGGGAGTTCTGCTGAAAATGGCATGTTGCCCATAGCAACCAATCAGATTGTATGTATTGTCTATTATCTTCAACCTCGGTTCTCATGACCCCCCAACAGTGCACATTTTCCAGGTCACCTGGCAGGTACACAGATGCACTCGTTATTTACTGATACATTTTATTTATTTATTAATAGTTTCTTGTATAGAGCAGCATATTCCATTGTGCACAGGTGGAGCTAATTAAGTCACCTGTGGTTCTGTGTGGAGACCTGCAAAACATGCATTGTTGGGGGGTCCTGAGGACCGAGGTTGAGAACCACTGATCTAGAAAGTGCTAAATAAATAATAAGAAGAGTCTGATTAGTTGCTATGGGCAACATCACATCTTCGATATAACTCCCATCTTAGTAAATTCATCATTAAGTATCAAACTCAGAAGCCGGCATATTATTTATTTAGGACAGGTGAGGGTAAATTTAAAGTGTGAGTTTTTAGAAGTGAGTGATGTTGTCCGTACAAATCATTTATGTAGCACCTTCTAGAGCAGGAGTCCACAAACTATTTTGATCTGGGACCCCATCGGAGAATATAATTACAGGACTCCAGCAAGTTACTGCAGAAGGTCATCACATCACATGTGTAGTCAGCAGACGGCACGTACATGGCAGCATTGTGGAGGTACAAAATTATGGGAGGAGTCTAAAATAACAGACAATTCAACAGATTTTTCAGACTCCTTGAATCACTGACTGAGATCAGAAAAGTCATCAGCCTGATGGTCAGCAACATGGTGTCATGAACCCATACTGAGAAGTTCGGGACCCACTTTGGGGTCAGGACACACAGCTTGAGAACCGCTGTTCTAGAAGATAACAGCTAGAAGCTGATTGGTTGCTTGCAAGATTTGGGTATCCTATGCCTAAATCCCATATGGGGCACTTAACTCGACTAACCCCATAGTCTGACCATGTTACTTTGTACACTTTATTTCTCTCCAAGATCTAGTACATAGAACCCATAGTTCTGTTAAGCCTGAGACTGGCTGTTAGAATAAAGCCTGGTGGTATTAGCTATATGTCACTTAAGCCTATTTAGGATTGTATCCTATTGGCTTTGGTAAATTACTGTAGCCAATCATGGATTACCCAAGGGCTATCCAACTAGCTCCACAAGCAAACACATATAGGGAAATGCTGCTTTACTTGCATCAGAAAGTGGCCCCAGGAGACCCGGTTTTCAGGAGAATAATATATAGGTCCGGGTACTGATCCCAGATCCCATGTGTTATCACCCGATAACTGGTCATTTACTGCACTGTAAAAATGGGTCATATTTGGATTGCCCAATAATACTATAGGGCTGAAAAGGCCTGTTTTTTAGTTCAAATCGCATTGTGTCTAGTTCAAGTCGCACCGTGTTTATTTTGCCTTGTAATGTGATTTGTGCCCCCATGTAGTCCATATCGCAAGGCAAAATAGTATGTGCATGCCGGTGTTTTTTCGTGTCTAGTTTAAATCACACCCTGTGTAGGGGATCGCATGCGATATGTACTTTACATATTTAAATGACATATTGTAGTCTAGTCCAAATCTTATATAATTCAAATCTTATGCAGCCCACACACGCACCGATCCCGGCGTGCGTTGTGGGCTTAACTAGCACACATAGCATCGCATCGTATGCCTTGTGCATACGATGTGCATGCAATGCGATGCTATGCTAGAAAAGGCTAGTACAAAAAGTATGTGCAGCACATACTTTTTGTACTGTACGATGAGGTGCCGCGGGAGCGCGCACCCCATCGTACAGCATCGCACCGCCCGCATCGGTGCGTGTGTGGCCTCCATTACATAGATCAAATAGCACAGTGTATAAAGTTCAAATCGCATAGCACTGAAGTTTAAATTGCATAGCACACATTGTATAACTTAAATCACACCTAGCACACATCTCACCTTGTGGGCACCATTATACCGTTTACAATAGCTAAGTATCTATCTAGCACCGTGAGTCCCTTTTTCATAATTTCCCGAGCAGCTGGACAGCCCCCGCTCCCTCACCACACAGAAAAGTTCACCGATCGGTGATCATCTGCTCCCCCAACTGTTACCCCCCCCCCACTTATGGGACACTGCGACCCTCAATAGGGGCATTATGACAGTCTCCAATTAGTGGGACTGTCCTGCTATAATCGGGACAGTTGGAAGATAGGACGATAGTCTATGTGGCAGTAGATTATATTAAATGGGTTCTCGCTCAGTTTTATATTTGACATACAGTAGTCTGTCTCCCAGGTAGCCGTAGGGTTTAGGTTAGTTTGAGGGGAATAAGCTCACTATAAATGTTCATTGCCTCTGATTATAAGAGCTAGTATAATGCACTTTTTTTGTAATTTCCTTAACCAAAAAAATAGAGGCTTTTTTATGGCTGTGATGCGTCGGGTGTGGTATATGGTTCCTGCAGTCGGGATCCGACAGTCATTAGCCCGATGTCGGGATCCCGACTGGCTGGACTCAGACAGCATGGCGAGCGCAACAAAGCTCCCTGCGGGCACGGTGGCAACTATTCTATTCTCCCTCTATGGGGGCCACTGTCACCGATCGCCCCGTCAGTATTCAACTGACTCCATGCATACGCTGATTCCCCCTCGCTCTGTTTTTTTGGGAACGAGGGGGATATACATATTTTGCTGCAGAAGCAGCAAGTCTCGTGGCTAAATGCAGCGGGCTCCCTGCATTAGCTGCAAGCCTCGCTGTTTGGGGGACAGGACAGCAAGGATTCCCCCGGAACATTGAATATGGAGAGCATCCGGCACGGGGGTTAAAACAGCGAGGAACGCTGGTATTAACCCCCTTGCCAGCAGCTCACGCCAGCATTGAATACTGCCCTTGGAGTGGAGGGGCTGCAGTATCCCAACTTATATCCGCAAAACCAGATAGATAACAACATACATGCAGTGTTTTGTTTTTTTTTGTTTCATTTTTGTGCTCACTGCATCAACCTGCGTTAGTCATCCAATACAGAAAATTGATTTAAATGACAAGACACCACTTGATGTGCTGAGTTATCCTTCAGCTTCTAGGAAAGTCTCTGTGGTCATTATCATTAAGGGTGTTCACAGAACTACTGTACATAAATATGAATTTCCTGTTCCATAATAGCAAAAAAGATCAAACAAGCCATACCTTCAAAGAATGAAGTAATATATTAAATGGAGGGTTTGCCAAACTCTCACATTTAGACTATATAATCCAGAATTGGTTTGGCCAATGGATGGGACTAATGCTACATCATGTTACTTGCTCACGCTATAATGGAGGCAAACTGTGTATAAAAAGGTCTGTCACATACAGCTCACAATCACTTCAACCTCTACTTTTACCTCTAACTCCAAGAATTTACTGTACAACCATGTCTGGAGTAAAAGGTAGTAAACATAGCCAGTCCAAAGAACATGATTGTAAGTATAATATCATTTCTTGACTGCCCTGGTTATGTTGGACTTTATAGAAATGAAATTGTCATACTTGTTGTTTGCGACAGTGCTGTTTTTTTGCAGTTTATTGTAGACTTATATGGGTACTAAATGTCAGCGTTTCATGGAAAAACTGTGAAATAGCGTCCGTTTCCGCACAGATTAGATGGAATTTGCATTCCTTCAATTCAATGTTTATTTTATTTTCTGCTAATCCACATCTTTTTTTGAAAAATGGCTGCCCGAAAGCAGATTCAACTTTTCAAATAGTCGGATCTGCAGATGTGAATCCCGGCCAGTTCCCTTCCCTGGAGAAAACGGCAGGTATTGAATACTCAGATGCCAATAATTCCTGAAAATCGGAAATAATGGGAAACATTGAATACCCCCCTTAATACGAAACATTGTAATAGGGTGTGAGAATTTCTGATTCTCACACCCTATTACATTTCACCCTATGGCCTTTATTCAGATCTGATCGCAGTACAAATTTTTTGGAAAATGGGCAAACCATGTGCACTGCAGGTGGGGCAGATGTAACATGTGCAGAGAGAGTAAGATTTGTGTGAGTTATTTTGTTTCTGTGCAGGGTAAATACTGGCAGCATTATTTTTACACTTAGATTTCAGTTACAACACATCCCATCTAAATGTAACTCTCTCTGCACATGTTACATCTGCCCCACCTGCCGTGCACATGGTTTGCCCATTTTCCAAACAAATTTGTACTGCGATCAGATCTGAATAAGGGCCTATATGTTGTTTTGAATCAATTAGTGTATTTTGCATTGCCTCTGGGAATCTTGAAAATATGCATAATACATGGGGTACGATTTAATAGGATGAGAGATTCAGAAAGTGAGAGATTTGGGAAGAAATCTCCAGTTTTTTTTAAAGCTGCAATCATTTACACTTCAAAATCAAACTGGTTTTGCAGTGTAAATGATTGCCGCTTTAAAAAAACCTGGAGATTTCTTCCCAAATCTCTCACTTTCTGAATCTCTCATCCTATGAAATCTCACACATAGTGTTTGCCAAAGCACAGCTTTGTGCATTGTTTAATAAATGGAGAGGCAAAAAAAAAAAATCCCAGATTTTAGAGTGTAGCAAAAAAAAAAGACGCTAAATGCTAGTCAAAATTTTAGAACATAATACAAAAGTGCTTGAAATTCAATTTACAGTATTTGTATTGGTTTTGAATATGACATTGTAATTTCTTGGTGTATTGGAGCCGTCAGTTTAATAGTTCTTTGTCAGTGTTTGTAGATATCAACTATCAGATGGCTCCATTGGCTGCGTAGAGGTCTTTCATGAAGCTGATGAGGATTGTTTTCCTCCCAGTAACAAAAATTCAGCTTGTTAATGTAGCCAGACAAATGAAAGTAAGCTTCATTAAAAAATCAAAGCAATAATGCCTCAAATGACCCGCTGTTAAATGCGAAACTTCTGATATTGTCTTCAAATGTGTATATCAAATGAAGGCCAATAAACTGTGGAAAATAAACTGTCCTCCATGCACATTACCATACACTATGGGCCTTATTCTAGTTCACTCTTTCTGACAAAAACCATGTGCATTGCAGGGGGGGCAGATGTAACATGTGCAGAGAGAGTTAGATTTGGGTGAGTTATTTTGTTTCTGTGCAGGGTAAATACTGGCTGCTTTATTTTTACACTTTAATATAGATCTCACTTTGAAGTAAAACCCCACCCAAATCTAATTCTCTCTGCACAAGTAACATCTGCTCCACCTGCATTGCACATGGTTTTGTCCATCTAAGAAGGATTTTGTCAGAAAGATTGAACTAGAATAAGGCCCTATGTGATTTGGGCCTGATTTCCCTAGATTCCGGTGGACCGGTCTGAGAATTCGGGTGAGATTGGCCCAAATCGACTTGTGAATGACATCAAATCCAATGTGCGCATCATACGGGAGTTGCAGGTCGGAAGTGCTGCACATAAGATAAATTGTATGTGCAGCCATCAGCGGCACATCGTGGGTGCTTTTTAACACCCGCGATGTATCGCATCCTATCAGGTGCATAGGTGTTTGCCAGCTGGCAAACACCTATCTGCGGGATAGGCGCTCTATCTGCTCTGCATCCCCTGCTACAGCAGCAGGCGGAGAATTGAAAACTCCCTTACAAATGAATGGGAGAGCTCTATCAGCTAATCAGTGGCCGCACATTCATTTTTAAGGTTTTTTTTTTTTATTCTTCTTCCTCCCGCGGCTCCTGCAGCCTGTGTCCTGCCTGCATCTCCATGGGAGTCCTTATATGCAATAAATCACATGTATAAAATGGCACATCAAGTGCCAAATTGGATGGGAGCTGCCAAGGGAGCTTAAGGTTCAAGTGGATAAATGCAAGGTTATGTATCTTGGAAGACAACCAGTGTGCTAGTTATAACCTGAACGGAGAGGCATTGGGTAAATCAGAATTCGAAAAGGATCTAGGAGTCCAAATGGACAACAAACTGGGGTGTAGTGCTCAGTGTCACATAGCTACTATAAAGGCCAATAGGATACTAGCCTGTATATGAAGGGGAATGGTGGCTAGGGACTGAAAGGTATTTATGTCGCTTTATAAAGCATTGGTCAGACCGCACCTAGAATATGAAGTACAATTCTGGTCCCCTCACTACAAAAAAAGATATCACAGAACTAGAAAAAGCCCAAAGAAGAGCAACAAAGCTAATAAAGGGGTTGGAGAAATTGAATTATGAAGACAGATTGGACATTTTGGGATTGTTGTTTTTAAATAGCATTCGTCATGTATTTTTTTAAACTGTTAAAATATAGGAGTTTTTCTTTATTTAACTTTTTTTGCCTCACCCTATAATCTATAAGGGATTAAACTGCCATTGACTGCATACATGATAACCTATTCTAGATTATTTAGCTAATCCTTTAATTTCAATAAACATGTTCTACTTGTGTGAACAGAGCTTATGAAACATACAGTATAGGTCAATTGTCTGTAACTACAAACCAAATCTTTAGAATAACCAGATTGTAGTCTAAATGTATTCATTGTATAAACTCAAGTTATTGTCTTAACTCCTTTTGAAAATTAGTTGTAAGTACAGTAAGTGGCGCAAACCAATTTTCTAGTTATCTATTCATCACCTTATTGTGTTTATTGGTTTCAATATTCCACATGTCAGAGATACAGGGGTTAGTGGAATCTAACATATACAACAAGTGTGCAACCACTGGCCCATAGCCACACTTGCCTAAAATCCTATAGTACCCTGCTAGTATGATGCAAGCATAAATCACGACCACAACTTTTGTCTATACTTTACTGTCTCCTGAGACAGTAGATGGGTTTACAAGTGGGGCATAAACCAGCAAACCCAGGGCCAATATGTCTTTGGGGATAATTCATAGTGACAGAATGCCTGTGCATACAGGGGAAATGAGCGGAAGGTCACAAGATAAGGTTGGTTGGGTTGCCTCTTTCCCATTATCGATATATAATCTGATCTTACCTCTCATTGGTACAAATTTTTAGACAGATCTGATTCGCAGGTGGTAAAAGGTACAGAATTTCTGTAGAATGGGCTTTTCTGGGTGGTGCTTTATTGAGCAGGGACAATGTTTGGACAGATCAGAGGTGGGCGGATGGTGTCAAAATCCCGGTGGTCGGAATCCCGGCAGTTGAAATACCGATGCCGGAATTCCGTCTGCTGAAATCCCGATAATTTCTCCCTCTATGGGTGTCCACGACACCCATAGAGAGAGAAAAAAATAGATCCACAGCCCCCCTTGTCGGGATTTCGGCAGTCGGGATTTCGACTGCCGGGATTCCGACCACCGGAATTTAGTACTGAATCCGAGGTGGGGCCTGTTTTGTCCTGATTTGGTACAGTATTTTTAAATGTTGGGAAGTGGTATGTATAGGGATAAAAATGTGAAGTGGATAACAATAAAAGGAGTGTTGAAAAGGATGTTCAACCATATAATCTGTTTTAACAGTGAGTATTCCAGTTCTACAAAGCCATGATTCTAAACCCGTATCATCTAAAGGTATGTTTTAAAATCAAAAGCTATTGATAAAAAACTTTTTTTTTCCCAATTCAAATGCATTCAAATATGTTTGTCTCTAGTGAAAAAGTTCTATGCAGCCAATATAAAAATAACATATCAAAAAATATGTTCCATATACTGTATATTAAACTAATTAGAAAATATTCTGCAGTTTATTATTATTTTTATTTCTCCTGTACATATGCATTCAGCTAAATTTAGGGGATTATTTTCACCTCCAAAAGAGCCCAACAGACTTAGGGCCAGATTCAAGGAAAGCAAAAAGGCAAGCAACTCGGAACACCATATTCAAATTGAAATCTAAATTACAGTTCTCAAAAATGGACCAATCCTGATGAAACATTTGCATAGACTTAGATTTGGGTGGGGTATGATGAAACTGAAATCTAATTTGCATTGTAGAAATACAGCAGCCAGAATCTACACTGTTTCGAAATGAAATACCTCACCTAAATCTAACGCTCTTTGCACATATTAAATTTTATTGCACATGGTTTTGCCTATTTTGAGAACAAATTTGCCTCTTGATCAGGTCTGAATTAGGTCCATTGTGCAGACAACACTAAGAAATCCAGGAATGAGGGAATGATCTCACCTATTCTAGCTCAATAAACTTGATAGCTCCCCCATCTGAAAAAAAGAGTCCCTTGTTTCAAATGTCCCTTCCTAAGTAGACGTTTGTTGTCGATCACTTGGTGCAATTAAGTCCTCAACCGTCAAAGTGTTAACTACAGTAGTATTACACCTTTATTTTGGTCACTGTTTTAGTGTGTCAGTTAGAAAAAAAATGGCATACTGTACAGGGATTTTAAAAAGAATGAAACAGTATACAGTATAAAACAAATCTAATATCCATAGAAGACAGAATTGATGGTGCGCTACCACCTACTAAAATTTATTTCTACAGTTATACTCACCCCAACTAGAGCTCTGAAGGTTGCTCTCTCTTATTATGCAGAACACTTAAGGTATTAAACACAGTTCTGTTACTGGAAAGGTTTAAGAGGCAATTTGATTATTATATTTTTTTTACATAAAGTTTTTCACTTATAGTTCTTAACCATTTTTACTGAATATAAACTATTTGTTTTAAATTGAACTATTTTAGATTCAGGTCACGATGGCGCAGCAGGTCATGAAGGTCATAATGATGGCTCAAAGGATCACGGAGGACAAAATGAGGATTTAAAAAGTCATGCAGATTCCAAGGCAGATGGAGGACATGGTGATGACTCAAAGGCTCATGGTGCAGACGCAAAATCTCATGGTGCAGACGCAAAATCTCATGGTGCAGACTCAAAAGCTCATGGTGCAGACTCAAAAGCTCATGGTGCAGACTCAAAGGCTCATGGTGCAGACTCAAAAGCTCACGGTGAAGACTTGAAAGCTCACGGTGAAGACTCAAAAGCTCATGGTGCAGATTTGAAGAGTCAGGGTCATGAAGGTCAAGAACATGCAAAATAAAATGATCATGTACACACCAAAAGTATAAAACATGTTGTTAGAAGCACTGTAGACTCCAGCTGAAAAGATTGAATGTTCATATTGAGCCTAAACTCAATGCAATTCAAACATTTTTAAAAATCTTTAACATATTTATTTGATTGTGTGATTTAGAAATAATAAACTGGTAGTCTACTGTTACAAATAAAATGATAGTACAAATAAGCATAACATTGTGTAATGTATGTCATTTTATTCAATGAACATTTCAAAACTGAAACTAGAAAAGAAATGCAAGAGTTTGAGCAGCAACATTCACGATGAAAAAGTAATCTGGTAAACCTCTGAATTAGTGGCATATCTATAGGTACAAGGTGTAGGATGCACATGGGCCCCAGGGACTTGGGTGGGGGGAGGGGGCACACATTGCACACCCTACACAAATGTATTTAATACTTACCCCTATGGTGTCCCATGTCTATGGCAGCAGTGCTGATCAAAAGTCTAGGAAAAGTCACCCCAAATGTACATGTGGGGTCACAAACTGGGGTATAGAGATGTCCCACTAATATTCCACTAATAAAAACAAGTTTTGTGTGTAATAAATAAAAATGCACATTTTTTATATGCTAAGAAATTGATCCACCCTGGGCAAACAGCGTCTGTATTCGGTATCCATTTATTCATGTAGAGTTCTCATGTTATGGAAGATGCATGTGTTTCTAAGAATCTAACCAATGTCATCATTATACAATAGAGATTCAAACAGACCCACGCCCCCTGTGTCACCTGCAGCCTCCTGATCATCCCTTTCAGTCTCTTGGCCTTTACTCCTTCCTCATGTTCATCCAGCCTCCTACCCCTAGTGTCTTTACAGCCACTTACTCCCTGTGTCTTTCCAGTCGCTTGTCACCTGCCTCCTGTCACTCAATCCCTGCCTCCCAGCATCCTGCTTCCTGTATCTATCCAGCCTCCTGCCTCCGGTTTTCTGAATCATCTCTCCAGCCCCCTGTCATGTCTCTCTCAGCCTCCCCTTCTCTCTGTGTCTCAGTCTCCCCCTGGGAGGTATTTAATGCAAGGCAAGTCCAGCAACCATGCAGGATGCCAGACATTTTAAAGGCATGGTTTTGTAAATGACTTCCCCTTTAAAAAACCTCAGAGTTGGTTTAGCTTCCCAGATGGCTACCATGTTTTACATCACACACCTGTGTCAGCCTCCCTCTGTGTATCTCAGCCTTCCCCTTACTGTCTCTCTCAGCCTTCCCCTTACTGTCTCTCTGCCTGAGCCTACCCCATGTTTCTCCATGGCTGCCTCCCTCCCTGCATCTCTTCATGGGTGCCAACCCTCTATGTCTCCATGGCAATCTTACCACATGTCTCTTCGCCACTACACATACCTCTCCTGCCCTGTTTCCTAGATCTTCTGCAGTTGTGGCTCCTCCTGTTCTTAGGTTACAGCATGCCATCACATTACATCACATGAGCTATAATAATAAAATAAAACTTCTCTGCCCTCCACAGCATAGCCACCATGTACATGCCCCACCAAGCACTGTGACTTACTCTCTAAAGTAATATGTAGTTATTGGTGGCAGTAAGGTGCATATCTGCACAGAGAAGCATTGATGTTATGACTTCGCAGTGGCGGAACTCCCGGAGGCAATGGAGTCATCTGCCGCCGGGCGCCAGGCTTAAGGGGGCACTGGCTCCATTGCCTCCAATGTTCATTAGTGCCACTGTCTATGCTATGCAGCACAGTGCGGGCGCTGTGTGTGCCCCTCCCCTGTACCCTTGTGGGAAGAGGTGTGGGTGGCCCCCCTCCCCCGTAGCCTTGTGTGCAGTGTTGTGGGTGGGCAGCCCTCCTCCCCGTTCCCGTGTGTGCAGAGGTGTGGGCAGCCCCCTCCCCATTCCTGTGTGTGCGGAGGTGTGGGCGGCCTCCCTCCCCTGTAGCCTTGTGTGATGCGGTGCAGACAGGCGCCCCCCCTCCCCTGTACCCTTGTGTGTAGTAGCCGCATCGCTGCTCCTTCCTGCCACCTGGCGCGGCACAAGTCGGCCTGAGGCTTAGCAGACAAGCCAACAGTGTCACTGAGAGCTGGGAGTTGTGTGGGAAACAGCTCACTTCACACAGCCAGTGTGCGTGACTGTCACTGTAGCTGGCAAACAAGAGCCGGGAGCTGGGTGGGAGACGCTGCAGTGCAGGAGGGTGAGTCTATGTCTCCCTGACATCCTTTCTTTCTATCTGACACTCTTGTTTCTCTCTATCTCCATAATTCTTTCTCTCTCTCTCTCTCTTTCTTCTTTCTTCTTTCTTTTTCCCTCTGTCTAACTATGGTGGGCGGGGGCACCAACTTTGGTCTTGCCTCCGGGCTAGATGGACAAACTTACGCCACTATGACTTCGGCTATGGTGCTCTTGCCAGATTATAGCATCTGGATCACAAGCTCCACCAGGGCCACCCTACCTATGATCCTGCCTGGATTGCACTAACCTAGAACTAAGCTCAAATATTCCTTGCTGAGTTAAGTGCACTTATTAAATTCAATCCTTGTGACTTTCTATGAAGGTGAGAAGAACCATCATTTTCAGGATTATGTTTTAAATAAAGGGTAAAAATATGTTTTGTAATCTAAATTAGGTGGATGCCTTAGAGATGGAAAAAAAGGATTCACCAATGGTCTGGAGATGACTGGTGTCAACTGGATTAAGGGAATTTAGAGGGAGATTTATGAAAAATTAGTAAAAGGATAAAATGTAAATATTCCCCATAACAACCAATCAGACTATGGAAAGAACTAGATAAATTGAATTGAATTGGTTGTGATGAGAAACATCTCCATTTGCCCTCTTTAGAAGGATTGATATACCACTACCACTTAGGGGGGCATTCAATCTCCAGCTGCTATTCCCGACGGAAGAATTAGTGGCGGGGCCCTATTCAATGCTGTCTTCCCCGACAGCATTGAACAGGGATCTCGGAAGAATGGGCCCGTTCTGCCGAGAATAGCCTGGAATTGTCGAGCTCTCGGCCGCAGCTAGAAGATTTGCATCCGTTTCTCACAGCAATGTCCCCTTTTCGGCACTCGACAGGCGGGACATTGAATCCCACCTGCGGAATCACCGTTGAGCCAATAGTACAGTATGATACACTTTTCTTTAATTATCGCTGATAACAGTCATAGCTCTATCTATAGAAAGTGGAAAAATTCATTGTCATCTAGAATGGAAGTATGTAAAAGTAAAAGCATAATACCAATATACATGGAGTCTAGCAATTTACAGTAACCAAAGGTATACAAATATTACTGCTTCAATAATCTAAGCTAGGGGTTCTAAAACTCGATCCTCAGGAGTCCACACAGTTTTCCAGGTTACCCAGCAGGTACACAGGTGCATTTATTACTCATTGACACATTCTAAAAGATACACACGTGGAGCTAATTATTCAATTGTGATTATGTGAGTAGACGTGGAAAACAAAACATACACTGTGTGGGGACCTGAGGATTGACTTTGAGAACCTGTGACCTAAGCTAACATAAGAAAATCAAAATATATTTTTTTATGGATTGCAAAATTGATTACTTGTGATCGGGATTTGTGATTGGGACAGCTCTTTCAATAAGGGTTCTCTTTACCTCGGCTCAGGCCTATTGGAGGGGCCTTGAGGAAGGTGGGGTGGTGGAATGTATTAGAAGATACCTCCCCTCTTAAATTAAGCTCACAGATTCCACCTTCTTATAATATAATAAGCATTGGTATTTCTCTTCATTTGCAAACTGTCACACAGTAATGTCACAGAAACCTCTATAAAGCACAAAAGAAGAAATATATGCAATATGCTAATCTGTAATTCAACTGATTTTGGGTAATTGCCTTGCCAATTTGCCCCAATAAGCCAGCACATTTCACAGTTTATTGGGGATTTTGCTTCACTTGCCTCAGGCAGAGAAAACAAAATCCCAGAAAGTAATATAGGTGGTATGAACCAGGGCCCTCACCCTGTCTGAGCTCAGGAATAGAGGCCAGGTACATCTTTCCTAGGGGAATAGAAGGATCTTTTAGTTTCCTCTCTGGGGACTTCTGCAAACAAAGCCCATTGTCTTTTATAGACAACATCGTCTAGAGAGGATATTCTGGCACAAATTCTGGACAATTTGGTTTCTAGAGCTTAATACATGAGGAATGCAACAGTTTTTGGATAATTGACTGTGTGTTTTGGATTAGCACACGCCACCCAGGATCTGCTAAATGATTATAATAAAAAAAGCACATACTGTATGTCCAGCAATACCTAGCAAACCAATTCAAAAGTAACAGTTTTATTATTCCTGTGCAAGACAGAGATTGAAAGAAAAAAATATTTGGTTGCTTTATTTATAAATACATTTTACATCCAAACATACACTTATTATTATCTAGTGCAGCGGTTCTCAACTGTGGGTCCTGACCCCAAAGTGGGTCCCGACCTTCTCAGCATGGGGTCACGACTCCATGTTGCTGACCATCAGGCTGGTGACTTTTCTAATCTCAGTCAGTGATTTAAAAGAGTCTGAAACATCTGTTGAACTGTCTGTTATTTTAGACTCTTCCCATCATTTTGTGCCTCCACAATGCTGCCATGCATGTGCTGTCTGCTGACTACACATGTGATGTGATGACCTTCTGCAGTAACTTGTTGGGGTCCTGTCATTTTTTTTATTGTCTGATGGGCTCCCAGAGCAAAATAGTTTGAGGACCCCTGATCTAGTGTATTGCAATAAATGGGGTCACAGCCAGAGAAGGTTATATAAACAACGGAAAAGAATGGGTTTCTTAATATAATAATTTGCTTATGTGATTTTAGTTGGGAAGTTTAATGTCTGGAATTCAATTAGTTAAAACATTGCTTGTTATATTTGATACATTATTGAGTTTTGCAGAATAAGCACAGATATATTTTAGAAGAGCAATAAATAAAGCAATAAAAGCGTGCATCTGACTATTACCACCACTTACATCATATGGTTTATGTGCAGTCATATTTTAAAGAGGTCATGTGGCATTTCTAAAACCAAAGTCACATGTTCCTTAAATCTGTTTAAAATTAGTTCACTACCGCCATCTCCTGGCTCTAGTAGGTTGTTACAGCAGCTGCAGTTTGTGCCTAACAATGATTATAGTATTTGTAACTAAATTTATGTATAAAGGAATTGGACAAATGGGCTTGGCTTTTATTCCAAATGTAATACCTCGCAATTCGTGGGAGCTTTCACATTGGTTTTGCCTTTAAACTCATTTTCATTCCATACTTAATGTATGATTGCGAACACCTGTTTTGAACAGGTTAATTGATAAGAAAGGTGTTTCACCACAGGTGATGGCAATTATACATTTATACCCCTTTTACACCCAAATCCCGGATCCGACCTGGTATTTGGAACACGGTTCCAAGCCAGGTCGGATCCGGGATTTGCACTGTTTACACTGCTGTGTAAACGGGGGCGGCGCTTGGAGATGACATCATCTTCAAGCGCCGGGACCGCTGATCACCCCACTGGGACTGCCGAGCAGAACGTAGGGGGCAAGCTCAGCACCAAGGTAAGCTGCTGGGCTGCCCCCGCGCACCCCCCAAGCCCCGTCCCCGAGGTCAATGGAGGCCACACACAAGCATCCATTCACCTCCTCCCTGCCTCTGCTGCTGTCTACAGCAGCAGAGTACAGCAGACAGCAGCAGAGGCTGTGTTCGCCCCCCGCCCAACCTCCATGTTGACCGCAGGATGCTGCGGTCCGGAGGTTGGGCTTCTCCCATTGCTTATGGGGGGGGGGGAGGGATCTTAGAATGCACACCCGATTTACATGAGGTGCTATCATGCTGGGACTTGTAGTTCTGCAAAGAAAGACAGGTGCAAGACAGATGCACACTCCATATTATTAATCAAAATCAATCAATAATAGAGGTTCTTGGTATATTCATTGGCCAAGAAATATTTGCCCACCAACCAGCTTCACGGTAACCTCATTTCTGGTGGGTCCCTAATACTAAGAATCTGGGGCGCGGAACCCCAAAAAGGCCAGCATAAGCCAGCCACCCCAGGGCAGCACACAAGTGAAAAACTAAGCTATAAATGTGTGTTAATAAGAAAGAAGCAGGAGCTAGAGGTTAAAAAGTGTAGTGCTAGGAAGTATAATATTAGTGAAAATAAATAGTGCTAAATAAATGTTAGGGTGTGCCACCCTGAAAGCAACTCGTTTACACCAACCCAAGGGGAGCCGCGCCCCAAATCCATCTCCAAGACTAGCAATTAGTGTAAATTTTTAGGTCTTACCTTCATTGTGCCCTCAGTTTGCAGTCTGTGGCTACCAGGGACCAAACTGGTGAACTAATGTTCAGATCAGGTGGGCGGGGTGCTACTCTAAGTTGAAGGAGTCCCAACCTTCAGGTGTACAGGTGTACACAATGTTAGCTTATGGGGGGGGGGGATCTTAGAATGCACACCCGATTTACATGAGGTGCTATCATGCTGGGACTTGTAGTTCTGCAAAGAAAGACATGTGGTGCAGATGCACACTCCATATTATTAATCAAAATCAATCAATAATAGAGGTTCTCCCATTGCTGTAAACGTGGGCCGGGTTGGATGACCCAGTGTACCCATTTACACTGCCCTCTACCCAGGTCCTGCCTGTGTTCTACCCTGGTCAGGACCTGGGTAGAAGTCACATGTAAAGGGACACGGGTTAGCCCCTTTTACACTGCCACTGATCCAGGTCCACGAGGAAAAAAACCTGTGTTTTTGCGGCGGTGTAAAAAGGATATTATAGGGAAGTCCAGGAACAGCGCATTGTGCCCCTCCTGGAGAGGGTCATGTTGGGAGGTATGATATTGGCTAGCTTCTTAGAATTGCACCAGCTCCTGAGAACTACAGGAATCGCCTTCTTCAGTATGTACATATACACAGTATAATGATGTAAATTGAGAAAGACAAAATAAATAAAGGTTTATATTAAAATAAATAAAAACGGTACATATATTTATACTGTATTTACTATCTATCTATTAAATTAATTACTATTAACAAAATGCAATTGTACTAAAGTTAATCAAATACAAATATATAAAGTAAGGAGTTTGATGCCTGAACCCCCTGGTGCTATGCCTAGCAATGCCCCTGCACCTGAGCATGGTGGCAAGGAATATAAACTACCAATCTACGGAATTGCTCTGCCCTCTGGATTACTTACTGTAGCCATTAGCAAGTCAAAAAGTGATTTTGCTAGAACCAGCATTATTATTGATTTTAGAACTTAAGATTGTAAACATTAGATATTATTTAAGCATTTTGCAATAATGTAGCAATCACAATGGGTCCGATTCAGGGTCGGTTGGACTTGTGAAGATAATAGGTGATTGCCAGTCTGCATCCATTTGGGGGTGGAATAAGGGCGGCAATGGGCTCTGTATCACAAAGCTGTGGTGTGTTGCAATGTTTTTTGGGAGCGCCCAAGCCATGGTCTCTGTCTTCTGATGGAGCTGCAGTGGCCAGTCTGCATAACCTGAGGCTTATATAGATAGCCTATGGTGTTAAAGAGTGATACAGTATACAGTATATATAAAAAGGCTGGTGGTGCCAAAAAAGGAGATGTATATTAACTTTGGTGTAGCAGGTGCAGTACACCGGGGCCCTTGATGACTAAGGGGCCTACTGCTGCCCCTGCCCTTCTCTTCCTTTCACCATCTCTTCTCCCTGACACACTCTGTCTACCCCTGCCTCTCTCTGTCCCCCTCTGCCTCTCCCTATCCCCCTCTGCTTTCCCCAGTCACCCACTGCCATGTTGCATAATATGAACTTCTGTCAGGGTGGAGGAGGGTGCCCAAAATTATATTTTTGCACCTGGACTCACAACCCACAAGTTCTGCCACTGGCGTGACCTCTTGATCAGAGATGCAACAATAGCTCCCGCAAACCCCGCAGTGGTCCCAGCTCTGATTGGGGGGGGCATCCATTTTTTAGGTGCACCACTGCTCTTGATCTGAAACATCTTTTATGTATATAAAATATTCAGGGTACAAAACTTCAGAAGAACAAATAGGATGAACAGGAAAGAGTTAAAAACAGACTGAAACACAAACAATTGATTCTTATCATACAAACTGTTCAAACCTTTGAACGCACCCACAGATCATGAAAGGCAGTTGTTCCTTTAAATATCATTCTCTGATGTAATTGTGAAAGTTTGTTTGATATTATGCACCCAATTGTCAAAGAGATCCAGTTCAACCTGTATATATACATTTGTCATTTAATTTATTGTGTGAATCATTCATACATAGTGGAAACACCCGGAAACCGAATATCTGGTAACAGTAGATAATTACAGCAACCTTATAAAATAAAGTATCTACACGATCTTAATTAGTTCCAGAAGAACGCTGTTTTCCAAAAAATCCACACAAAGGGGCCCATTTACTAACATTATTTGTGAAAAGGGGTGTTTTCACATTATTTTAATTTCACCTGAATGTACTCCAACCCTTCAATTCACATATTGTTAGAAAGCAGATCGCATTTCCCATACTTATAATGGGTAATGTGATCTGGCAGTCTCCAGGGCCCCCTGCTGCGCTGTGACCCCCGGTGCTGTAAAGTGATGCTGCAAAGTGGCAGCTCACTTTACAGCACCAGGGGTCACAGGAAAAGAAAGCCCCGAAGACCGGCAGCGCTATAGTAGCCAATCTCCAGGGATTGGTGAGTATATCAGTGGTGGGGGTGCAGCATGGTAAGGGGTCATCGCAATGTGGAGGGCGGTGCCAGCCCAGCAGCGGTAAGGGCGATGGCAGTACTGTAAGCTCTGTTCCTGGATGCAATAGTTGATACATCTGTGTGATGTAGAAAATTATCTAATTGCGACTTGGGGTGATATTATTACATCACATCCGTATCTTCAGATGCGGATGGTATTAAATGGGCCCCAAAGAGATAACATTAATAATACAAAAGAGATGAGGGGAGTTGTGGACAAGCATGGGCCAAGTATTCAAGAGTTTATGATTTGTGACTAAATTAGTTGTGGATATAGCCCTAGAGCCCTATTTGAGCCCTGATACACAGATCCTGGGTCATCAGCAAAGACATATTGCATGAAAAAAAAAGATAATTTAAATAAGTAAATAAAGAGCAAATAAGTGCATGCGCCCACTCGTTAGCACCGGCCCCCATTGTAGAAAATCCATCGCAGCACCAAGTAAGTCATGAGCTGCTCGGCCACTGCACACATGTGGGGGAGGGGGGGAGGAACAATTCCATTTGCTGGTGAGTGAATGCAAATGGATTTCCCCTATTTGCAGATTCAGTGTAATAATGCAATTATTTATATGAAGCAACATGGTTGAAATATCTACCTTTCCACTATTTGGCCTGATTTTATATTTATGAAAGGGGACCAATAAAGAACAATTACTTGTGGACCTTTAAGAGTAGTATGTTGGCTCTTGTTGTACTATAAGACTGATGTCAGGTGCAGTATCTAGTATATCAGGGAACCAGTACTGTGAAAAGAGGACAGCATCAAAATATTACACATTTTACTGATACTGTAGCGTAAATAGAGACAAACATTTTCAAGAACATTCTACAGCTACTAATACAAAAAAGCGTTATTAAAAGTTGTGGGGCGTCCCATCAAGTAGATTCAAAGACCGCTTGCAGTACATCACTTCAGGTACATTACTAGACCTTTAGGGGCCCCATAGTAAAATTACAGCTTATTCAGTGCTGCTGTTTGCTTAGTCTTCGTAGCTCTTAATCTTATTTATTTATTTACAGTTTCTTATATAGCGCAGCATATTCCGTTGCACTTTACAATTGGAAACAACAGTGATTAAACAAACTGGGTAGAAACAAACCAACATGGAGGTAGGAGGGCCCTGCTCGCAAGCTTACAATCTATAGGGAAAATAGGAGGGATACATAAGGATAGAATTCCATAGCATGGCAGTACCATCAGATGGGATGCAATTAGATATGAATGCTACTGGAGGTTGCGTGGGGGTCCTGAATATGATAAGCTGCCTGAAGAGGTGAGTTATCAGGGAATGCTTGAAATTTTGGAGGCCAGAGGAGAGTCTTCGTGTGAGCGCATTCCATAAGGTGGGTGCTGCCCGACAAAAATCCTACAAGTATAAGTGGGAGCAAGTAATGAGTGTGGGTGAGAGATGCAGATCTTGTGCAGAGCGGAGAGGTCGGGTGGGGATATATTTTGAGATAAGCAAAGAGATATAAGTTGGTGTAGTCAGAGTGATGGCTTTGTATGTAAGTAGAAGTATTTTATATTGAATGCGGTAATATACAGGCAACCAATGGAGGGGCTGGCAGAGCAGATCAGCAGGCGATGAGCGTCTAGCCAGGAAGATCAGCCTCGCAGCTGCATTCAAAATGGATTGTAGTGGTGAGAGTCTTTTCTTATAAGACCAAGAAGGAGGCCATTGCAATAATCAATGCGTGATATATAGAGTGCATGGATTAGAGTTTTTGCAGTATCTTGTGTAAGGTATGGACGAATTTTGGATATGTTTTTTAGATGCATGTAACATGATTTAGAGACAGATTGAATGTGAGGAATGAAGGTCAGATCAGAGTTGAGGCGAGCTTGTAGAGTAGGATTAATTGTTATGTTCTCAACAGTGATAAAGATATCAGGTTGGTAACTACTCTTGGCTGGTGTGAATATAAATAATTCTGTTTTGGAAATGTTGAGTTTGAGGTGGCGACATGACATCCAAGATGAAATGGCAGAGAGACATTAAGAGACACAGGGCAATACTGATGGTGACAATTCCGGGGAGGATAGATAGATTTGAGTATCATCAGAGTACAGGTGATACTGGAATCCAAAATAGTTTATTAGTTTCCCAAATGAGGAGGTATAGATTAAGAAAAGCAGAGGACCTAAGGCTGAACCTTGTGGTACTCCAAAGGTAGTGAGGAGGAGGTAGAATCAGAGAAGCGAACACCGAAAGAGTGATTAGATAGGTCAGAAAAGAACCAAGAAAGGGCTGTGTTCTAAAGACCTAGGGATTATATTGTTTGTATGAGAAGAGAGTGGTTTACAGTGTCAAAGGCAGCTGAGAGATCTAGAAGAATAAGAACTGAGCCTTTAGATTTAGCAGTGACCAGATCATTGGCTACTTTAGCATACCTCCCAACTGTCATGATTACAGCGGGACAGTCCCGGTTTTCGGGTCCTGTTCCGCTGTCCCATCCGCGGCAGTCATTGTCCCGCTGTGGGGGGTGGCAGTTGGGAGACCCCCCAATCTAATAGAATAGACGCTGTGCGCATGGGGGCATGGCGTATGCAGATGAGGGCGCGGCTTATGCTAATTAGCCGCGACCTCATTTTCATACGCCATGCCCCCTTTTCGGGAGCTCGCGCGGCAAAGACGCGCAAGTGTCCCTATTTCTTCAACACAGAAGTTGGGAGGTATGCTTTAGTCAGTGCTGTCTCAGTGGAGTGTTGAGAGCGAAAGCCTGACTGAAGTGACTCCAATAGGTTGTAGGAGTTAAGAAAGTGTGTGAGGCGAGTGTAGGCAAGTCTCTCAAGTAGCTTGGAGAGGCATGGGATCTGAAAGATAGGACGGTAGTTAGAGAGACAGTTTGGATCAGAATTGTGTTTTTTTAGAATGGGAATAATAAGTGCATGCTTGAACAGAGAAGGAAAGATACCAGTAGAGAGAGATAGGTTACAAATTTTAGTTAAGCATGGGATGAGCATTTTTTCTCATAGTGCAAAGTAAAAACATTACTTTTTTAAATGAAAATATGAATACATTGATTGCAATTTAATAAGATGGGAGTTCTGTTTCACATCGAATGTTGCTATGGGCAACCAATCAGAATCTACTTCTACTTATTTAGAACCTTCTACAAGATAATAGATAGATCTGATTGGTTGCCCATAGTGCACTTCTTGGGCAATACAGTTATTGGAGCACCTATTTTAAGGAATTAATTGATTGCTGGACATTTAAAGTGATATAACCATTTCATTACCATTCCCCACAGCTATCTCTGTCATTTTATGGTATATTTTATTATGATTGTTGACTCTGTATATTAATAAATTAACAAAATTGTTTAAGATTTATTAGTGTCATGTGCGCTCTCTTAAACAGTGTATTGTTTAAATCTGTATAATCTAGGTATTTATACAATGCTAAGGATGATCATGGTTGAGAGACAAAAAACTTGAAACAGAAGTGGAGGAGATGGTTCTTGATTCTCTGAGGAAATGGTGCAGGAGATTATTGCTGTTGTTGACAGGTAGGACTGCTCGATTGACTTCCGACTGGATCAATTTTGACAGCTCTGATTAAAGTGACATACTGTAGCATAGAGACAGTTGATTATTTTATCATCCGGCCGTAATGGCATTATGCAGGAGAAGCGGGAACCATTATTTTTAAAATGTAAAAGCCATATTAATACATCTGCCCCATTGAGTCTTGCGGCCAGAAGCTAGAAGTAAACTTTCAGATAGTTATTTAAGACCCTACTATGGACTTTGCTACCATTGTCATGAGTTAAGGGGTGTACACACAGACACAGGCAGAGGCAATTTTGACTAAGCCAATTTTGGCTAAGCCTATGGGTGATTTTGATTAAACCTATGGCCGATTTTGACTTAGTCGAATTGGTCATCGGCCAAATTCTTCACTATCACCTGCAGTATACATACAGTAGAATTCTGTACTTCGTGTTTTTGACCAGTCAAAATCACCTGCCCAAATCTCAACGTGTATACATGCCTTAAGTATGTTGATAAAATGGGTTGGAATAACTGTGTCCTCTGAGAAGAGTGCATCTATAGTATCTAGATGGGATAAGGCATTTATGTGTGTTCAAATCTACTTTCCCCATTTGCAGTGATCTAGTATGATCTTATATTTACTTGTTGTTTATTATTTTGTTATTCCTTTGCTTGTATTAGGTAATTGTCATCCCCTTTTTATTCAATATATCAAGTTACAATGATTTTTACATTTTGTTTCATTCTACTTAATTTCCATATAACCCACTGTGTGACAAATTGGCATGAATTTGGGACATTTTATTCTTTAGCCTACTAAATATTGCCCAACGCATGACTTCATTATTAAACAAGGACTATGCACCTGCTCCACATTCCAGACTAATTAAGAATTCTTGCATTTTGAATGACATAACTATAATAATATCACCCCAATTTTCTGACAGCATTTATCTTCCAGAACAAGAATTGCAAGGTGTAAAATATTTTTTGGGTGAAGCATAGGACAGTTTGTCAGTTTGTTCTCCTCTAAGTCACTCACAACTTTAATCTCATATTAATTGCCATGTTCTTGGAAACATCCCATTTATCAGATTAAAGATGTGTGTTGTAATTCTACATTCAGAATACAGCATTTGATGAATCAAAAAGATCATATGACAATCTAGTTGTTTTGCATGATTGTCCTAATGAGTTGCATATAAGTAGCCCATGTCTTAATTACCCCTTTCTTAACCATAAGTAAAAAACCTCTTAACTAAAAGTAATTGAGACTGACGCAAATAAATCACACAGACCAAATAAAGACTCTGACACCAGAATTACGTTTAAAAAGGTCAAAGGAATTATTTATTGAAGACCTTGTTAAGCTAAACTAGATTTTAAATTTGGAATTTTGGGATCTTAAAGATCAGGTCCCTAACCGTTAAACTAAAAGATGGAGGATGGCAAAAAATTATAGTCGCTACCACACGCCAGCCCAGTCAACTTGAAACACGTGACTTAAACTTAAGGAGGGGTTCACCACCGCCTCCTAACTGGCACAACCTGCATCGTGAGGAGCTCACCACCCCCTAACCTGGCAGAGCCAAAATGGGCAGTCCCGCAGGGGAACGCCCCTTGTCCACCCGCATGGCGAGGACCACCCGCCGTCCTACGAAAGGGGTGGTGTCCCACGATGACCGCTTATGCCCCCCTTTGACCGCTTGCTGGTAGCGACACTTTCCGCCACAACAAGGTTGCCTCAAGGCAACCCCAACCGCCATCCCCAGGAGAGAGACCGAAAAACCATTCACCCATATACTCAGGCCCAGACTCTGAAAATATCCTCCAAGAAAATGCAATTTCCCGCAGGGGAAAGATGCACCCCATCCTCACGATAAAACCTCACACTGTCCAAAACCAGTGAAGGATGCTTGACCACAATTCCCTCCATGGCTCTCACAAAAACTCCTATCGCAGAGTTTACTTTCTTGCGAGCCTTTTCAATAGCGGAGATCCTGACTGCACCCCGCCAATGAAACCTGGGGACTATCTCCGACCACACCACCTTAAGACTAGGCCAGTGTGCCCTCAAAGCTACTAGATCAGACTTGATACTTAAAATCAAGTCAATGCCTTTGGTTCTACCCAAATCATTACCTCCGAGATGGATGACCAGCCACTCTGGTCTACCCCAGTTCCTCTCATGCCTCATGAGCACTTTCAGGAACTCACCCCAGCGCAAACCTCGGACACCTATCCACCTGACCTGCCTATCACCGAGGTAATCATGTGACCTTCTCCCCATCGGATGCCTACCAGCCCAATAAATAAATGAATGGCCGATGAGCCATATTTGTCCCAACGACTCCAATGAAACTGAAAAAACAATGGAGATTCCCTAACATCAGTATTTTATCAAAACACAACTTGATACATAATCAACCCATGTGAAGGAGAAAACTCAAAAAACCTCCCGTGGACCAGTTTTGCCAATTGAATTAAGGCCCCCGTGGAGGAAAAAGTAAAAGCAACCTTCACACCATCGATTCCGGAACGCTGTCGTTCCAAAACCGACAGTAAACTACGTTTTAGGGTTGGCGCAACAGGCGCATCTACAACTTATCTAAACGAACATAAGACTTGTATGCATCCGACTTCCACCGACCTAGCGCCCGGATCTCACTTACCGACGATCCGGACGCCGCCGCCTGTGTAGCCGACCCAATCCGAAAGGAATGGGTACCATACTCCTGAGGCCTCAGCCCCAGCACTTCTAAACAATGCTTTAACACTGCAGCAAATTGAAACTTTGAAAGTGAACTCCCATCCGCATGCAATAAGAACTGCCCCTGAATCCCCGCAGGGCGGATTCCTAAATAAGCTTGCGCCAAGCCAAACGGGCAGATTTCCTTATCGCTTTGCGCCTGCAACGTGACCCAACGCTCCTTACCCAGTTGATCTGTTTTGGACTTGGTCAACCTACATAAAACGCTGCTACCACCCATTTGGACGTTGCCGACCAAAAAACCTGACTCTTTGCCCGCTTTGTTCTTAGCCACTAACTCACTCACTCTAAATGCCCCGAAAAATGCAAACACAAAAGCTGTTCTAAAAAGCAGCACCTCAAATGGAGATTCCCCAACTTTCGCCAATACTTTAACTAGGTCCTTCAGTAATGCCAAGTCAATAGGACGCCTCAAGTCTTTAGGTGCCGGGTTGGCTCTGGCCCAACCTTTCATTGCCTTGGACAACACAAAAGACCGAGTGGGGTCCTCCTGACCTCGCAGCCGAGAGTGAAAAGCTATGGGCAATCGACATGGCTCCTTTAGCCCTACCCGCCTCGTAATGTTCCCACACAAAAACACACAACCTGTCTTCCATGGACTCACCTTCCCGACCATACCTACAGAGAAAAGCCTGCCAATCCTTCCACGCTGCATCATATGCCCTCTGTGTGGAAGGAGCCAAAGCGTTTCTGGCCAAACCCACTAAACCGGTTCGATGATCTGCCAGACATAAGGCGGGCATGGTAAACACACTGCAGACACCCCGGGTACCAATTCCCGGAACCTCTCCCATTGGAATCGGGACAATGCATCCGCAATTTTATTATCAATGTCGGGAACGTGACTGGCAGAGAAATTAATATTAAAACGCAAACACTGCAACACTAAATGCCTGAGCAAGCGCAACGTGAATGGACATGAACACCTCTAATTGTTTATGGCATGAACCACCCCCATGTTGTCGCACAGAAACACTACCTGCCTATCAGCCAACTCACGGGCCCACAACACCAGAGACACCACAATGGGAAACAATTCCAATAACAGCAGGTTCCTTGTGAAACCCCTATCCACCCACGACTTAGGCCAGACAGAAACACACCACTCAAACCTGAAAAAGGCTCCAAACCCACAACTGCCCGACACATCTGTGAATAGCTGAAGTGCACTGTTGTAGCAAGGAGGCGCAGGCCACAATACCACTCTGTTGAATGAAACTAAGAACGAGGACCAAACCCTTAAATCTTCCCTGATTTCCCTGGAAAGGTAAACCGAATGATGAAGCCGCGCCACACCTGCTGTTGCCCGTTCCAGTTTGCGACAAAAAACACGGCCGATGGGTATAATCCTGCACGCAAAATTAAAAGAGCCCAATAATGACTGTGCTTTAATCGTACCTTTCCTTTAGCCAAACAATCGTCAATAAGGCCCAACAACTTCTGAACCTTATCCGCCGGGAGACGGCAGCATCCTGCCTGAGAATCAATTTCGATTCCCAGATAACTGAGGCAGTGGGTAGGACCCTCTGTTTTCCCTTCTGCTATGGGCACCCCCAATGCCCCAAAAACCCTCTCAGTAACCTCCAATAGCCTCTCGCAAACCCTGCTGTCACCCTGACCCACAAAAAGGAAATCATCCAGGTAATGTGCAATACCCTGCTGCCCCGATGCCAACTGAATGCTCCAATGCAAAAAACAACTAAACTTCTCAAAGTACGCACAAGATACTGAGCACACCATAGGTAAACATCTATCCACAAAAAACTCCCCACCTAACTTAAAACCCAAGAACCGCAAGGAATCTGGGTGTATTGGTAACAACCTAAAAGCAGATTCAACATCCACGTTCGCTAACAACGCATTGCGGCCACAGCTTCTCACCAACCCCAAGGCCTCTTCAAACAACTGGTATCTGACCCTGCAAAGTTCCTCCGGTATGGCGTCGTTAACTGACCCACCGTGGGGGTGAGATAGGTGCTGAATTAACCTGAACTTTCCCGGGGTACTCTTGGGTACAACCCCAACCGGAGACACGCACAAACCCTGAATTGGCGGTACCGCATATGGACCGCACATACGCCCTAACCCTATTTCCGCATCTACCTTCTGGCGGACAATAAGAGGAAAATCTCTGGCCGACTTTAAATTCCTTGCTGAAACAACATGCACAGAACCCTCAATCGGCAACTGAAAACCAAAACGGAAACCATTTAACAGAAAACTTGCAGCCTCAACATCTGGGTAACTCCTAAGCCATCTGTCTAGTTCAGCCACCACTATAGGCGAAGGAGCCTTACTTATGACCTCCAGCGGCTTCACTGGAGTCACCTGTTTTGGCAGACGGGGCTGCGGTGCAATCTTTTGCTGGGTGACTGGACCCGCACACTCTGCAGGAGTGGCGAAAACGACAATTCGCCCCCCTATTGCATTTTCCCTCATTGTAAGCGAAACACTTGCCCTTACCCGCCACCTTAGAGGCCTGTGCTGGCGCCACCGCCGCCTTCTTCCCCGTACCTTCCCCCAAGGGCCTGGTCTGCTGGGTGACCTCCAACCAAACCTCAATATCTTTAAAACCTATTGGCAACACCACGTTGCCGTCCTGTTTACGACGGAACATTTCATCATAATCACGCCAGGAATACCCCTTTGTCTTCAAGTACATCTTGTGTACCAGAAACAAATACTTTATAAGGTTGGGGTATTCTGCCGTTCTCGTCTCAGCATAACAGGCTGCAAAAACTAAAAACCCCTTGAGCCATTGGTGGAAATTTCTAAACGCATTTTCCCCTATACCGTCGGCCTTTTTCGCCTTCTCGAATGCCTGCCTCATGTCCTCAGTCAGTGTGAAAATATCAACATACTTCCCCTTCCTAATCTTTTCCCTCATCCTCTTACGGATACACCTAGTGACCGCTGCATTCACACAATGAACCATTTCCGTAAACAGAGGGGGCTCAGCAGGAGGAGGAGCAGCGCTTGCAACCAAAGACTTATCTTTCGTGGTAACCTTCGCAACCTGACGCGCAATCAGCCTGGCTAACTTACGCGGGCGCCGAGGGGAATCCGACCCCACGCTACTAGTGTCGCTATCTGTGGAATCACATGAGGAATGAACCGCACACTCACCCGTGCCTGATGTCCCTGGAGCTTCGTCAGCCGCAACGGCCGACCCGGAAACTGCTGCAGACGTTTCAGGGGCTGTCCTCGGCTCCACTCTGACCTCCCGACTTCTCCTCCTGGATGCCATTGTCGTCACTGCACCCGCACTCGCCTGTGAAGACATAACAAGAGAGGGGGGGGGAGAAGAAACGACACTACCCCCTTCGGCCACGGCGGAGGCCGAAGCTGCCGCCGTGGAAGGAGGAACCACCTCAAAAGCACCTGAAGGCGGAACCCTCTGTTGATGTGTAAACCTGGCCGGGTTCCCATTTCCCCGCGATGCCTGGGGGTATCCAACCCCCCCGCCCCAGGGGAAAACCTGTAACCTTGACCCAGCTGAGGCTGCCAATACCCCGAATAACTTGACCCTTGTTCCCAAATACTACCCGCTGAACTGGGTGAGCTGTACCCATGCGAAACCATGGGCCCCCACATAGGCTGGCCCAGGGAACCCGACTGATACCCTCCTCCATGCTGAAACCCATAACCCGTGGAAAGTAACGGTCTCCAGGGAGCCCCCTGGGACAACACCCCTTGACCCCCACCCCCCATGGGGGACTGAAAATACGGGGAGCTATGGGGCGCCCACTGCCCCTGCCAACCCAACATGGGGGATTCCTGAGGCATTGAAAGGGAATGAGCCCCCTGCCAGGCTGCTGAAGACGTAATCCCCCCCCCCCCCGAAGGAAACCCCGGGTAACCACTTGCTGCAGGTCCCTGCATTTGCACTGAAGTGGCCACGGAACTCCTGGCATAAAAAACATTTCCTGCCACTCCTACCCCTGCAGGTGGCGCTGTTGCACCACCCCCTTGCCCCACCATAGGATTGTAACCCATAAACCTAGGCCCTGACTCAACAAAAAACCCCTGACTAGCACCAGAATTGGGGGGAGCCAAGCCACTTGCCCCCATTCCCACCATATATTGGGGTCTGAGGCTACTCAAACCCCCTAGTGCAGGACCCCCATTCGTGGTCCCTGCAGCAACATTTACCCCCACAGAGCTTATACCTGCTCCGATAACACCAGGGACTGACTGGCTGGCCACCACCCGCCCACCCCCTTCACTTAACACAGCCCCCCCAATGACCTCACTCCCAGCAGCGGCGCTTAGCTGAAAAACTACGTTGCTCCCCGCAGGGGAAGACAACGCCACATTACCGGCCCCCTGCACCGGCTCCGGCCTGGATCCCTGCAGCGCCGGGGACCCCCAAGCCTCAGCAGGCCCAGAGGAAGTCCCCGCCACCTGTATCACAGCGCCAGGCCTTGCGCTCACCAGAGCCGAGGCCTGCGCGTCCTGCACGGCGCCTCTATCAGCAGGCGCCGGCATCATCACAGCCGCGTCACCCGCCGTCAGCCCAGGCCGCGCGCTAGCCAGCGCCGCGTCCTTCGCCTCAGCTGAGGAAACGCTCCCCGCCGGGGGAGCCGACGTCACCAGCACACCCGCCACCAACGCCTCCGGCCGGGAGCTCTCCATGCTCCTGGCCTGCTCAATGCCCGGCCCCGACACCGCGGTCGGCGCCGGAGAAGGAGAGGGGGGAGGGGGAGCTGCCACCATAAGCAAGCCACCAACCGGGTTCCCTGAGGGGGCAGGCAAAACCTCTGCCATTTCCCCCACGCCCACTACTCTTACCCTGGAGCGCCTGTACCCCGCAAGGGGCCTGGCCGCATCCACCAAACGGCGGGGAGGGGGAGCAGAGCGTCTAGGCCTAGGCATCCTATGCTTTAAAGAAGACAGAGAAATTTTTACACTTACCAGATCTGCGCAGGACCCACAGGATATCAGCACTTCCAAAAGGTAAGAAGGTGGAGGTCACATGATCCCAAGGCTTAAGTAGTGTTGAATTGTACCCTCCCACTTAACTCCTGATAGGCTAACTAACTTCTGCCAACCTTATCACTAGGCAGAAAAAACTGAACAGAGTTTTTTCACTACCTGAACTTTCTATGACCCTAAGCCAGGGCTCTTATATTGCATCAAGCTTAAGCAGACTTCAGCCCCTCTTAGTAATGTAAAATGGCTAATATGTAAATATTACTGCTCATTGATATAGTTTTATACAATGTTATTTATTCAGCATAAATGATTGATCCATTGTATAAATATATTCACTGTTTTATCATCACCTTGACAAAGAGGCGCTAGCCTCGAAACGTTGGTGTCTTGTTACCTAATACAAATTTCTAAAAGAAGTCCTCGGAGTGCCGCCTATTCTTCTTTTATATATATATATATATATATATGTTCAAAAACAAGAAGAGGTGCGCCTCATAGTGTAAAACCGTATTTATTTTAAAACACAGACAAGTGCAGGTACACAGATCAATAAGGACTCGTACCAAGCGGATAACCGCTGTGGGCTGGTTACCACAAGGTTTTGTATAAAACTCCCAGGCAATAACTCCTACCACCTTCCAGGGCGCCGCTGGGTCTTGAGCAGAATGCCGGCTGGCCACCAGGACAAGCAGCGTGTCGGCGTATCGGCGTGTGGGCAAGCGTGGATGGAGCAGGAGAAGCCGAGTGCAGGGAAAACTGTCGTCACTAGCCCCGCCCTAACGCGTTTCGTATCCAAACTTCGTCAGAGGGCGTGGCTAGTGACAGACAGCACAAGACTTAAAAATGCACAGTGACCAATCAGATTTAACTGGGGTGCGGCAACATAATTGATCTACATTTCAGCAGCATGTGCGACTTTAAAGATACATTTAAAGACACAGAATCTTTTTTCAAAAGGTAACATAGTAAACAGATTTGGACAATGAAAATGACATATGTCGACATGGTTTGTTACATACAGAAAACCTGAACAGATATACAGTTCATAATACAGAAAAATAAGAACAATTTGTTTGAATAGATTGAGCAAACAATATGTTACAGATAGAGAGTATTATAAAACAGCATATTAAACAAAGTGCCATGGAGACTTGTATGCATAGAGTGCTTTTCCGATAAACACAGATTCAGTCGCATATGACCTAAAAAGCATATATATAAAAGAGACAAAAATGGATATGAGTACGAGGACATAATGTAAGTACAACCAATCAATATATAGAGAGCATTTTTAGAGCATTTTGGATTTTTTAGGCCAAAAGAGAGCGTATATACAGGCTACAAGCACATATATAAGGGTGTCAGAACCGACAAACAAAAAATGAGGTGGTACTTCAGCGATTAATGAAGGGGGTAATCTCGTACCCTTCATTAAGCCCCAAAGGGGTGAGGCTATTCATGGTGAGGATCCAATAGGTCTCGCGCCTTAAGAGCGCTCGATCCCTATCACCTCTTCTTTTGTTGGCAGGCACCAACTCCAGAGCCTTGATCTTAGTACCGGCAGGATTACAACCATGAGTGTCCTTGTCCGTGTCTCATGGTTGTGTCGAGTGGAGGAAGGTGGGTGGGTGCCTACTGCCCCTGGCACATGATGCGGATTCCCCTGGCCTGGAAGAGACAGGCAGAGCAACAGCAGGCTTCACCTTCAGCTGTGGGCCCCCCCGGCGGTAAGATACAGAGGTTCTCCGATCAAGACCCACCCCGGCCAGCAGGAGCTGCGGCTGCAACACCCAGTGGTAGAGACGCTGTGGAGGACCCTTGGTTGAAGAATCCCCTGCAGAGACAGCAGAGGAGAGTCCAGGACTGTAGGCCCCAGCTGAGACCACCAGTGGACTGAGAGAGCCTGTCTGCCCACACCTGAAGTCCCAGCTCCGGATGAAGCCAGCGGCGGCCCCCCATGGGAAAAGCCCCAAGAAAGGAGGTATGGCTCCCATTCTCAAGGCTCCCATCTGACTATTCCTGCACACTGGCTCTTCCTCCAGCTGAAGCTCTGTATTGTTCTATGTATTGTATTGCAGCTGAGAACAATAGATGATAATAAGCCATGATGAGCCATGGCTCACCAGAGAAGGCTAAGGCTAGTTGAAGAAGTCTCCATCTGTATGTACCCCAATGTCTCTCCTGTCTCGTTCACTGCATGGCAACCTATAACTGTACTGTCTGTGCTTATATTGTTACCTACCTGGCTGTTGCAACGACCAAGTGGCATGGCAGATGGCTGCATAGGCACTGTTCAGCTCAGCAAAAATATGTTCCCTGTGTCTCCTCTGTACATGTCCATCAGCCTCCCCAGGGTACAGCTAGCATATACTTGTATGTGTTATGTATATCTGTACTGTCACTGTGTAACTGTTACCTAACTGGCTGTTTCACAGAAATTAAAATCTATTTTCTAGTATATGCAAATATACCTGGCCAATAAAGCTGTTTCTGATTCTGATAATACATGTGTCAAACATGTATTATCAGACCACTTTAGAAACCATCATATTCACTGCCCTACTGGAATAAGATGATTTTGTGGGGAAAAAAGGACACTGGCAAAGGCGAGATCTCCCAAATCAATTGGTTAAAGCTGAAATGAGGAGTATCTATAAGTTTTAGGTACCCTCCAGCCAGGTGATATCAATATAAATTTTGAGGTGAAGTGGCTTCTCTGACGAATGTGTTTTCCTGCACTTTCTGTGCAGGCACATACCCTGACTGCGAATGGTCATGGTGATCTGCATTGTCGCTAGGGTCGTTCATGCGGAGTGGTGAACACTGGCGGCATGGGGCCAGTGGCGTAAGTTAGTCCATGTAGCCCGGAGGCAAGATAAAAGTTGGGCCCCCTCCCAGAGAGAGGGACAATATGAGAGAGAGAGAGAATGAAAGAGAGAGAGAGAAAGCGAGAGAGGAAGAACGAAAGAGAGAGAAAGAAAAAAGAGAGAGAGAATGAATGAATTCAGAGTGTCAAAGAGAAAGAAAGAATGTCAGGGAGGGAGAAGCTTTCATAGACTCACCGTCTGCCGCTGCAGCATCTCCCACCCAGGTCCCGGCTCTTAGTTGCCAGCTAGAGATGAGCAAAACGGATCATTAAGCTGAGCCGGGGGGGGGGGGGGGGTGGTGCGGATTTTTTAAGCGAATCCTCGACTCGCTTTGAAAAAAAGGGGAATATACATGACCGTGTAAAAACACTGATCGATGAATGGGTGCAGAATCGCCATCGATGGCAACCATCGATGGCGTCTGCACAGATGGCCATCCCTGGCAGCAGCAGCTAATCTTTCTATCACTTGTAGTCAAAGCACTGTACTCAGTCTCCAGAGTTAGTACAGCTCAGCTGCCACAGGTGGCAGCACTGAGATCAAGAAAATGCATTGTGATGGAAAACGAAACTGAAACGGATCACCTTTTTGGGATCGGCGGCACACTCGTTCTTGAATGGGATCCGTTCAAAAGATCTGGTTCGTTCGCGAACGACCCATCTCTATTGCCAGCCGCCACCTGCCTGCTTCAGTGACAGTCACACTCGCACACTGGCTGTGTGGAGTGGACTGTCTCCCGCCTGACTCCTGGCTCTTCGTCACTATCTGACAGTGACACGGCTGGCTGGCTTGCTCAGCCTCAGGCCTTCGACTTTCGCCCCAGCGGCCGGGTGACAGGGAGAAGCGGCCGCTACTCAGAAGACCACGGGGGGAGGGGGGCTGCCCACAGAAAACCACAGGGGGAGGGGGGCTGCCCAGCCGGCCGCACCACTTTACACATAAGGCCGCCTGCATCAATGCACATAAGGCTACAGGGAGGGGGCCCGCACCATTTCATGCCGCCCAAGGCTATGGGGGAGGGTTCCGCCCGCCGCACAAGGCTACGGAGGGAGGGGGGCACCTGCGTCGCCTCTCCTCCCTGTTATCTGGCTGCTCACTGCTCTGCGGTAGACGCTTGACATTCGCCCGCAGCCTCAGTGAGCAAGCCAGCAACCAGTGTCAGTTATGAAGAGCCGGGAGGAGGCTGTCATTGAAGCGATGGAAACCGCTGCCGGGCCAATGGTGAGTGACGGAGTCAATGAAGGAGAAGCTGGGTGGGAGACGCTGCATCGGCAGCTTGTGAGGGTGAGAGTCATTGAAAGCCAGCACAGTGCAGCATGAGTATCCTGATAAAAAACAGATTTCATATATATACGGAGTTTGAGCCGCACGCGCTGTCGGTATCCATGGCTACCGGCATACACTATGCCCGATGTGAACGGGCTGCATATTTATGATGTCATTGGTGATTTCCGCAACCCGGTGCGAGGAGGATTTCCCGCGCTGAAGGTCTGCGTCCTAAGGTATTTAAGGTCTGTGTGTTATAGTTTGCTGTGAGCCTGATGACGACACAGTGGTGTCGAAACGTTACTATGTGATTTGCCACATTTGTTCACTAAAATCGTTTTTGAATTATTTGGCTGGAGTGCTGCTTTCCCGGTAATTATATATATATATATATATATATATATATATATATATATATATATATATATATATATATATATATATTATGAAAGTCCATTTATTTATATATGCAAAGTCTATCTAATTTATTCATGTCGCACGCAATCAATACGAGAATGTCCAGATTTATAATCAATGAATATTATTTATAAGTGTAACCAGATGAAACTGTATCATGGATAATAAATATAACAATACAGGTATTATACTTAATAACGATTATTACTTACTCCAGCATCCTTAAATACAATTAACCTCAGTGTTATATATGTGTGTGTGTGTAAATACAGTGCGGGAGGGGGCGTTGCTATGGTGCAGCAGCCATTTTATAATAACTAATTGTCGGCCATCTTAGCCCAAGCCTTATGCACCACAAAGGTAACACAAAACACTGGGCCTCAAGATGCCGCATGGCATTCCGCCATTTTGGATTCCTCCACATGGCACACAAAGGAACCTTAACAATCTACAGGCTCAAACAGCTGCCTGGCAATCACACATAAACTGCCTGTACTTTCATATATTCTGCCCACAACATTTACTCCAAATTACCTCTAACCTTCATCATGCGATACTCACAATCCTGAATATAACTTGCACATTCATCAAACACACTATCCCTGCAGCATACACTATTTGAATATCATTAAGCTACAATGTACTTCTGTACAGAACACTTAAATGGCACTATACAATCTAAGGACTAATAACCATAATCACATCACATGCCATTACACACACAATCCGAGCATCATGCTAACAACACCTCTTACATATATGTTGGTTTATTCCGCCAGTTTATCTAGATATTCTCACTGGATATTACACAAAGCATTCACACTCTTCAATACAAAGAGTCCAGGGCTAATCCATTCTGGGACGCAGACACACACACTTGATTAAGCACAAATGCTGGAATCCATACATGCTCACTTTAGCCTTACACATGCGTTCAAATACATGCGTCCCTTTGAACAAACACACACTAAACCTGGATACAAAGAATCTATACAATATACTACAAAACTCCTCTACAACCACAATAGGACACACATTGTTTACCTACACAAAGGACACACTGCAGGCCGGGGCCTGAGCACATGTCTACAATTGATTCTAGGCCTCATTCTGCTTACATAGTAATAGCATCCACCATGCTCAAATCAGTTTAATCACTACAGCTTATAATCTACCAACCGCTGCTATATGTAGCTATTGTGAAACACAATACAATCCATGATGATATCACATGGCTGAGCACATGGCACACAGCTGATAGGCCTACACTTTGTCCACATGTAAACGTACACAGCTATCTCTACCAATTTAAGCATATCCTTGCTCACAAATCATAACAGCTACACATACCCATATGTATATCAGATTCCAATCCTCACTTTATCTCTTACAGTCACGTTTCACATACCTTCCAATCATTTGACCTTCTCAGACCTTCAACACTCCATACCTGAACCATACTCTCATGAATAAGCTCTATCCCTTATCAATATTCCGAGCCATGCCTGATACACAGTAAATAAACATTTGATACTTATCCCTCAACATGTCCTGGCGAATTCAGTCCCATAACTCCTTCCGTTTGCTGCTAAAAACACACTGACTTATTTGATTCTCTCTTGCTTTCAAGAGAACTCTCGGGGAGGGGAGAATCCATTCATTCACATTTGTTTATGGTATCCTGTGACTGGCTCAGGTGAATCCCTTTGTCTTTCCAGAGACCATTCATCACACTCTATCAATAGCCTATAGACACGCCCCTCTGTTACTGTACCTTAATCTAGTGTGAACTTATAATTTGTTATAACATATGAGTGTAACATGATATAGAATTCTAATAACTGTCATCTGACAGCTAATATAATTCTGATCATTTAGAGACCAAACTTGGCATATATGGGATAAAAATTATTTATCCCTGACTATATTAATGTTATGGGCATGGTTATAATTATAATTATGGAAATTATATGCTGGGAAAAATTAGGCATTGACAATATATATATATATATATATATATATATATATTATATACAGTGGCGTAACTCGCGGAGCCAATTGAGACTTTTGCCGCTGGCCGTTAGCCAATGGGGGGAGGGGGGGGGGCACGACTATCAATACCGCCTCCGGGCGCATCTTGTGAACTTACGCCACTGGGCAGGTGACTCCATTGCCTCCGGGAGTTCCACAACTGCATGGGGCAGCAGACTCGGTAGCACACATGGAAATTCCCAGCGTTTCATGGGCGTCCCCATGAAATTGCAGGGCTTTCCCTTGGGATTGCAGGCAGGACAAGGTGTGCCAGAGGCGGGGGCGGCTGACGTCACATAAGGTCAGCTGCTGCCCTGTCTTCATCATAATGCCCGCAAATATAAGTCAGTCTTCACTGACTTATATTTGTGAAGGCAGTAGAAATCAGTGTCTTCTTGACACATCGGGGGACATTTACCAAAATGGATTCGTAGAAAAAAGGTGTATTCGTAGGGAGAAATACACCTTTTTTTTACGAATTTGTATTTTCGGGAATTACAATCCCGAAAATACAACAATTCGTATTCCTAAAGATGGAACATTTACAAATACGAATGTCTACACCATCGATAGGATACGACAGAAATCACCATTCAAAAGAATGATGATTCCTGATTTACTAAGCAGCCGTATTGATAATACGGCTGCTAAGTGGTGTAAAACACCCACGCAAATACGACAGGAAAATACACCTTGCTTTCCCTGTCGTATTTGCTTTAAGCCTGCACGGATCAGTCAGATCTGTGCAGACTTTAGTGTAAAAAAATAGAAAAATTAAATAAATTTAAAAAAAAAACGGCGTGGGGTCCCCCCCACAGCCGAAACCAGCACCAGGCTGACAGAGCCTGGAGCCGGTAATTAAAAATCAGGGAACCCGACAAATAGGGGTTCCCCGATTTTTAACAACCAGCCCCAGGCTCCTGCACTGGGGCTGGTTCCCAAAATATGGGGGACAAAATGACTAGGGGTCCCTCGTATTTTAAGAACCAGCCCCAGGCCAAACCAGCCAGCAGGGTAATGCCACAGCCGGGGGGAGACTTTTTATACAAGTCCCCCCGGCCAAAGCATTAACCCTCTGACCAGTCAGCCTGGCCAGGGGCCCTGGGGTAGTGGGGACCCCCCCAATAAAGGGGTCCCCCCCTCCAGGACTTACCTGATCAGGCTGAAGCCTGGTACTGTCCCCGATGCCCCCTGGGCGGTGGGCATCGGGCTGATTCAAGTGTAAAAAAAAGATTAAACTATTGTTTTTTACTGTGGCACTACAAGTGCCAGCAAGCCTCCCCAGCAAGCTGGGACTTGGAGAACCACAAGTCCCAGCCTGCTGGGCATTAAAGGGCCCGCTGGCACTTGTAGTTCCACAGTTAAAAAAATAGTACAATAAACACACACTGACACAATGAAAATAAAAGTTGAATACATACATTACACACATACTGATACTTACCTTTCTTGATCCCGTAGGTAGCCCTCTGTCCTGGTGTCATGTGTTGTCCTCCAGGTCCCGTCCTCCAGGTCCATGGCGGTGTCCGGGTCCGAAGAAATCCATGTTGGAGCTGTGGAAGGAAATCCTACTCACCTGGTCCTGTGCCGACATTCTTGGCTCCTGATTGGCCGCTAGGCGGCCAATAGAATTCATTCGGAGGCCCTTTAATGCCCAGCAGGCTGGGACTTGTGGTTCTCCAAGTAGTGTCACAGTAAAAAACAATAGTTTAATCTTTTTTTTTACACTTGAATCAGCCCGATGCCCACAGCCCAGGGGCATCGGGGACAGTACCACGCTTCAGTCTGGTCAGGTAAGTCCTGGAGGGGGGGGACCCCTTCATTGGGGGGGTCCCCACTTCCCCAGGGCCCCTGGCCAGGCTGACTGGTCGGTAGGGTTAATGCTTTGGCCGGGGGGACTTGTATAAAAAGTCTCCCCCCGGCTGTGGCATTACCCTGCTGGCTGGTTTTGCCTGGGGCTGGTTCTTAAAATACGGGGGACCCCTAGTCATTTTGTCCCCCGTATTTTGGGAACCAGCCCCAGAGCAGGAGCCTGGGACTGGTTGTTAAAAATCGGGGAACCCCTATTTGTCGGGTTCCCTGATTTTAAATTACCGGCTCCAGGCTCCGTCAGCCTGGTGCTGGTTTCGGCTGTGGGGGGGACCCCACGCTGTTTTTTTTTTACACTCTGCAGCCTGCACGGATCTGACTGATCCGTGCAGACTGCTAGAAACATTCGTATTAGCAGCCGTATATATGGCCAGCTAATACGAATGGTTACACCATCGGAGGGTTACAAATCAGTCGTATCTGACTGCTTTGTAATTTCCCCTCCGGAACACGACTTTGCATACGACTGAAACAGTCGTATGCAGCCGTAGGGGAAATACCAATACGAAAAACTAGGTTTTTCATATTGGTAAATTTCCCCCATCACCTCGCATGGTTACGAAGGGAAAGCGCAGCAGGGGGGCATGTATTTGCCGGGGTGGCGTCACAAAGACTCATAAGCTGAGAGTTTCACAGCTTACCGAGTCAACCAGAATCACCGCCTCAATGTAGATTTTGAAGTGAAGTGATTTTCCGGATAAATGGATTTCTGCTGCACTGTCACTTTATGTACCATATATCTTCCAAATCGCATGGCCACTTTTATAAGCCCTTTTAGGATTTTGAGGCCAAACAAATTCTTTTATATTTGTATATATTTGTATTTGTGTTGTTTTAACTGAAATGATCTGCAGTATAACATTTTTGGGGGATTTTTTTATACATTTTATTTATATTTGAAGTGGTATTTTTTATGATTAGATTTTACCATCTATTTGAGGTACCAGCATGAGAAGGAAATATCAACTGGCTTATACCGATGTTCTTAATTTTACATAGCCCCGGGTTGCTATGGAAACATAAGCAACCAATAGTTATAAGCACTGTGCAGGCTGGGTATTGTGGTATACCGACTCCAAAAAACAGATGTACAGTAATGTAACTACAGAGACCTGGAACCGGAAGTGAGGCTGTGGCACCGCTATGAATCATGGGACACGTTGATATTTACGGAGGACGCAATACAAGACCAGCAGGAGAACCAGACATAGAGGGGGAAATATACTAATATGATTTCATAGAAAAAAATCGTATTTTCCTAGGAAAATACGATTTTTTTGGGGTGTATTCGTATTTTTGGCATTTACTATGCCAAAAATACAAAGATTTGTATTCATATTGATGAGACATTCGTATTTGTATTTACAAATAAGAATGTCTACACAATCGATAGAATACGACAGGAATCACCATTCAAAAGAATGGTGGTTCCTGATTTACTAAGCAGCTGTATTGAAAATACGGCTGCTAATTAGTGTAAAACTGCCACGAATATACGGCAGGAAAATACACTTTATTTTCCTGTTGTATTTGGAAGAAGCCTGCACGGATCAGTCAGATCCGTGCAGGTTTCAGTGTAAAAAAAAAAAAGAGAAATAAATTAATAAATAAAAACAGCGTGGGGTCCCCCCCCACAGCTGTAACCAGCACCAGGCTGAAAGAGCCGGGGCCGGTAATTAAAAATCAGGGAACCCGACAAATAGGGGTTCCCCAATTTTTAACAACCAGCCCCAGGCTCTAGGTCCGGGGCTGGTTCCCAAAATACGGGGGACAAAATGAGTAGGGGTCCCCCGTATTTTAAGAACCAGCCCCAGGTCAAACCAGCCAGCAGGGTAATGCCACAGCCGGGGGGAGACTTTTTATACATGTCCCCCCGGCCAAAGCATTAACCCCCTGACCAGTCAGCCTGGCCAGGGGCCCTGGGGACCCCCCAATAAAGGGGTCCCCCTCCAGGACTTACCTGACCAGGCTGAAGCCTGGTGCTGTCCCCGGTGGCCCACCGGGCTGATTGAGTGTCAAAAAATAGAATTAAAAACTATTGTTTTTAACTGTGGAACTATGAGTCCCAGCAAGCCTCCCCTGCAAGCTGGGACTTGGAGAACCACAAGTCCCAGCCTGCGGGTCATTAAAGGGCCCGATGGCACTTGTAGTTCCACAGTAAAAAAAATAGTTAAATAAACACACACTGACAACAAAGAAAAATAAAAAAACTTTAATACATACATTACACACACATACTGATACTTACCTATATTGAGCCCGTAGGTAGGTCCCGGGGTTCGGGGCTCCAGGTCTTCAGAGTCCGGGGCTCCAGGGCTTCAGGATCCGATGAAATCCATAGGGGGAACCTGTGGAAGGAATCCTACTCACCAGGTCCTGTAGCGAAGATCCCATCATCTCCGCCGTAGCCCACCACATCAGCCACCGGTACCCGCTCACGGACTGAGAGGCGCAGAGATCTTTCATCTTCCGCGCCTCTCCTCTGAATGATTCTATTGGCCGCCTAGCGGCCAATCAGGAGCCGACTTTCTGGGCTCCTGATTGGCCGCTAGGCGGCCAATAGAATCATGCAGTGGAGAGGCGCGGAAGATGAAAGATCTCTACAAAATTATGTAAGACATTAAATATGCAGAGGGTTTAAATGCCAAGGCTTTCTTTGTCTGAATACACATTCCAGTAGTTGGCAGGTAAAAGGTGTTTCTAGATTTTTAATGGGATATAGTTGGTTCTGGGAATATGGGGTTAATTCTGATTCGATTTCAAAATGGGATGCCTGCCGAGGATAATTAGCAAAAAAATGTGTATGGATCGTGAACGCAATGTGGTCATACTTTGAGTGACAGAAAGCCAGCATTTAGAGGCAGAAACCTGATGTTTTCTGAGTGTGTCCAAGGAAACTGCAGACATGCCAAACGTTTATGAACTTGGGTACATCAGCAGTGCCCAAGTTCATCAGGGTCTGGTTGGCAACTTTGAGCCTGGGAGCAACACAAGCAAGTTGTCACGTTCCGTGAAGCACCAGCTGAAGTATAACGGAGGCTGGGTGCTTTAATATAGGGATGATGCATTAACAACAGAAGTGAAGAAACAATGAAGTAAAATAAACCTTATTTATTAAAGGTACTGTAATACAGGTGGTAATTGAGGGCACGATAATATACTGTAGGTTTGTGAAATGATAAAGTCAATAATATAAGTCTCTATTGGAGAAGGTGAAGATGCTTGATAATTGAAGAAGTATTGCAGGATTGGTCGAAGAATTGGATGATTGGTTTCAGGGTTGGATGATTGGATGAAGACTTGGATGATTGAATAAAAAGTTGAATGACTGAATGAGGATTGGATGATTGGATGAAAGATTGTATGAATGATTGGATGAAGGATTGGATGATTAGATGATTGGATGATTGGATGGTGAATTCTGGGAGTCCTTGCTGATTATGATCATGGCTGCTGAACCAGGAGTAACCGAGGAGAATAACCATCAGGATACAGGATAAAGATAATACTCCTTTGGGGGGCTAACCTTGTCCGGTCCTTATTGGCAGCAGCAGGTTCCAAGGTCCACAGGTAGGCAGTAGACGATCGGCAGGAGAAGAGAAGACTTTCACTGGAGGTCAGGAACTGTAGTAAACACTACAGAGAGCCAGGAGAGAGAAATGCTGTTCAAGGCATGGACATCATTGTACTGACTGCCGGTCTGTCCGGCCAGTCAGTACTTAAGAGGTGAGCTGTGCGGCTATTGGACAGCCACTTGACAGGCGGGGGTGGAGCCGCACAGTACTGGATGGGGAAACCAAAAAGATGGCGACCGCCAGCAGAGGCAACAGAATCCAGCGAGGCATTGAGTGTGCACAGCTGCGCAGTCTGCCGGCGTTTCCAGCCAGGGCCTAACCAGGAACGGACACACATGGCATCTCACATACACCACCCATGTCCTGCGTGGCACTGGAGCACAGCGTACCACTGTCACCACGCGGTGACAGCGCGGACATCTGCACCCCACCAGCACAAGGCACCGGAGCGGAGGTGAGCGCTAAGGTATGAGACACGCTGCTGCAGGGCCCAGAGCATAGGGGATCAGGGTAGCAGCCATGGTGGTCGTGACACAAGTGGCCCACCACCACCCTCATCATTTCACCACCCTACCCTCTCCTCTCTAGTATGCAGAAAGGATTAAACAATCGTTCCCCTACACACACATACACCAGAAACAGGGTCAGTGCGTGCCAAAGGCGCGTTGCAAAAATATTCACTGTAATGCCCATTACACATAATGCCACCCACAGTAATGCCCATTACACATGAAGCCAACACCATAATGCCCATTAAACTTAATGCCACACTACATAATGCCAATTAAACATAATGCCTCACACTGTAATGCCCATGAAACATAATGCCACACACCGAAATGCCCATTACACATAATGCCACACACCATAATGCCCATTACACATAATGCCAACACCATAATGAAAATTAAACAGGCCACACACCATAATGCCCATTACACATAATGCCAACACCGTAATGCCCGTTAAACATAATAATGCCTTTTACATATTATACCACAAAACCGCTGCTTACCTACATGCTCATTGTCAGAGGTATATTGCTCGTTGCCAGGGGTTTCATGCTTCTTGCCAGGGGTTTCATTCTTATTGCCATGGGGGATTTACTGTTAGCTGCCGTCTGCAGTCACATCAGGTTGCTATGGCAACCCAGATGCGACCACAATGCTGGAGCTAACTTTGGTCTGGTCAGGCCACCATCCTGCTCTGACATCAGACCAGGAAATGTGTGGGCGGTGGCAGGGTATTTCAGGGAGGCTTTTGCTGCAAACAGGTGCTGCTGATATTTCCTGCTTTCACTTAGGTGTCAGAATTGTCTGTAGTCAGTCAGCCTTATCCTGTGTGATTATTCCTGTGTGATTAATTAGTCAGCCTGTTCTTAGTTGAAATATTGTCTAGTTAGTCAGTTAGCAGTATTAGAGAAGCAATTTGTGAGACTTTAGTCAGCCAGTTTATCTGTGTACAAATTGTTATGCCCCTTTCCCACTGCAGGCTTTACACGGTAAAATGCCGTTTTTTTAGCCTTTTTAAACGGCTAGAGCTGCAGTGGGAAAGCTCCAGGTTGCTTTACACGGGTAACAAATACCGGTATTTGTTAACCGGGTAAAAAGCAGTGTTTTTACCGTGTAAGAGCCGTTTTTTTGGCAATGGGAAAGGGTTTTAAACGGTATTTAGAAATAATAATAAAGGTTAAGAACATGATTGGTGCATGTGATGTTTTTATTGACAGGCAAGGTTTACTAGAGAGTTTAAACGTGTTGCTTTGTGGTTTACACGGGTAAGTGTGAATAGGACAGAAACTGCTTTTAAACGTTATTTTAACGTTTAAAAGCTGCAGTGGGAAAGGGTCTTTGTGGCTATTACCCGGGTAAAGACACGTTTAAAAAAAACGGGTCTTTACCCGGGTAGGCAGTGGGAAAGCAGCATTAGACTAATCCTGCTAGTCTGTTCTCTGAGAGGGATTTTCAGCCTGAGACTAGGACACTGAATTGTAACAGTTGCAGAGAGTTCCAGCCTTAACCTGTGTGTGAGCTTTGGAGCGGTGTGTTCTCCCTGCCATTACTCCTTAGTGTCAGTACAGGTAAGCCTGCAGCTGAGTGATTCAGTGGAGCTGGTGGTTCTGCCGACAGTCGGTTCTGGTACTTCCAGTCGGTCTGATCAAATCTGGTAACACACTACTCCATCTGGTGTGTTCCAGATTATATACTGTGTAAAAACACCACACATTTATTTAGTAGGGATCTGTATACATCAGGGTGATTATTTCATCTTTGTCATCTCTGGTGGAGTATCAGATTCACTACTTATACCATCCTTCGTATTGTTACGAGATCAGTAATACTACCTACATCTCTGTACCATACTCTAGGTACATCATTTGTGTGTCATCTTTTACGTATTGTTACGTGTGGCCAGTTGTGAGTAAAAAACCTTGTCTCATCCATGCAGGTTACAGTACTGTATCTGTCAAACCAGCTAGCTCCCTGCTAACATTTACATGTTCATTGCCAGGGGAGATGTTACATGTTCATTGCTAGGGGAAATTACATGCTTGTTGCTATGGAGTGCTACATGCCCATTGCTGGAGGAAGGGGCATGTAGCACTCCATAGGGGGAGTGCTTGTTGCCAGGGGGAGTGATAGATTTTTTCCAGGGGGGAGCCAGGGTACATGTTCATTGCCTAGGGGGTTCAATTTAAATAGCGCACTAGAGCTACCTGAATCCTCACTTCTGGGTAGCGCTGGCCGCGCTGTTCTCCTCTGACAGACACTAGGTATGGCAGTACCTCTAGTGTCTATCTCCTCTAAGGTTGCAGCCATTTTTGGAGGGTTGAAGTGTAAATGATTGCCGCTTTAAAAAAACTGGACATTTCTTCCCAAATCTCTCACTTTCTGAAATTCTCATCCTATTAAATCTTACCCCTAGTGCTATGTTGCTCTCAAATCCATCTCTAGTGGATATCAGTGATTATAGCTAGCATTGGGCAGACCACAGGGACATTAAGTGGACACATACTCTTTGCCAGCACACTTGGGGGCGGTAATTATCTTATCTGCCTGCTATCTACTCTTGTGTTATATCTTATTCAAATTTTGTAAAGACCATCCAATTTTCACATACTTTTATTCTAACATGTTCTAGCGCTGCTTGTTCTTTCTTCTTTTTTTTCCATTTATACAGTATATATGCAAGAGTAAATAACCTGCTTTCAGAAGCAGCTGCTGGAAAAGCCACAAACTGTATATATTAATCGCCGCCAGTTCCATCCCCTGTATTTTTTTTTCCTCCGTTGGGTGTTTGATTTGTGATACTTCCATTAGGAGAAACCCTGTGTTTCAGTGACACAGAAGCAAACAGCACTTTATTTCAGGAGGATAGTACATGGGGTATTTTGGAAAATAATATTGAGGCTCTATAATAGCAACAACTTAATCTAAAAAAAAAAATAGACTATTATTTAGTACGACACTGTTAGTTTATTTTAAACAGAAATTAATTTAAAAAAAGGGGCAAAACATCCTCACAATTAGTAGAAATAATTTGTAGTTTTGCAGATGCTGGGTAGTTATACTTACAGTACTTATATATTTATTTTATATGTAGTCTTGATTTAATGCTCCAGTCATTCAGGAAGTTGGGAAGGAGCTCAGAAATATGAGAACAAAGAACATACTTCATGGTGGAAAAAGATTGAATAAACAATGTGTAACATATCAGAAAGAATTGGTGAAATAAAAAAAAATCTAAACTCTTAATGGTACAAACAGACTATCCAGGACATAGTTTATAGATGGTTTTCAGAAACCAAAACAACTTGACACAGGACCAGCTTTTATAATAGGAAACATTGGCAACAGAGGAGAAATGTTGACTACAATACAACAGTGACAGTGACTTATCATTGCTATATGGTGCCCATACATGGTGCGATAGCACCAGGTGATGCAATGCGCGCTCCCGCGGGCATCACTTCGCAGTGTACAAAAAGTATGTGCTGCACATACTTCTTGTACTGCCCGCGGATCGCATTGCATCGCACACAAATCGCATGCAAAACGCATGCGTTCCGATATGATGCGATCCCATAATGGGTGCGATCATCGCAGCATGTATGGGAACCATTAAAAATATATTACCCATGGTCAGTTATCAATGCGGGAAAATCTTAGGGATTACTATGACAAGCATTTCTATTTTGTTCTTTAAACAAACTTGGATGCTACAATTGCCTCTCTCATATTATGTGTGCTACAGTATTTACAAGTTGGTCATAAATTTAAGACCCCTCAAACTGGTAAAGTGTATTACATATAGAGATGGGTTTAAGATTTGGATTTGGATTCGTCGCCGAGATTTGGATTTGGCTTTGTCGAACGGAGGTGAAAAGCTTTGGATTTGGATTTTTTTTTAAATGGTCAAAAAACGCCCAAATCACAAATTTTTTGTGGGTATTTGTCCCTAGAGTAATATTAACATCAATAAAATTAATTACCAGCCCTTTCCAGACAATTTTGACCATCACAATATTGTTTTTAGGGCAAAAAGTTGCACCGAGGTAGCTGGATAACTATGCTAAGCCACACAAGTGTGCAGCACAAACACGTGGCTCATCTAGGAGTGGCACTGCAGCGGCAGACAGGATGGCAGTTTTAAAAACTAGGCACCAAAACGCATCAGTTTAAACCCACAATAAGTCCCTATCTGGCTTGATTGTGTTATACTATGGGTGCAGTAGACGAGAAAAATTGATTAGGCTTTTTTGAATTTCATTTTTAATGTGCAGCTTGTATAACGCTGCTTGGAGGCCGAACAATCACACACTCACCTTCTGACAGTATATACTATGGGTGCACTACACACAAAGAATGAAGAAAGATGAGAAACATGTATTAGGATTTTTTAAATTTGTTCTATAATGTGCAGCTTGAACAATGCAGCTTGGAGGCTGAGCAATCACACACCCACCTTCTGACAGTATATACTTTCTATGGGTGCACTACACACAAAGAATGAATAAAGAAATACGAGAAACATTTATTAGGATTTTTTAAATTAATTTTTTTTTAACGCACCATCTGACAAACTCAGTGTACTAGGCATTCACTACACATACAAAGACTGAATATAGAAGAGAAAATTGATTTGGAATTCTTTACTTTAATTAATTAAAAAAAATTTGAATGCTCAGCGAGCTAACAGGTGCGTGAAGGCCGAACAATCACACACGCAACTTGTGGTATATACTATTGGGGTGCAGTATACAGCAAAAAAATTAAGAACAGCAAAATTAAATTTTATATTGTATTTCTTTTTAATGGACAGCCCTTCGATAACACTGTGTGGACCGTGGAGGCAGAATATTCACACACTGAACTTGTTCTTCTTCTTCTGACAGTAGTATTTGGTGTATAGTCTGCACTGCACAAGTTCACAACACCCCTCTGTCTGCACTGCACAGCACCCCTCTGCAGTCTGCACAGCACCCCTCTGCACACTTATGTAATGATGACTGAGTGATTGATGACAACAAGTACAAGTTCAAGTTTAAGTTAAACACCCCAGTGCCAAACCCCTCTGCAGTCTGCATGCACTGCACACAACACCCCTCTGTCTACTCTGCACTGCACAACACCCCTCTGTCTGCACTGCACAGTACCCCTCTACACACTAGTGACTCTGTGACTCTGAGTGATTGATGATGGCAAGTACAAGTTCAAGTTAAACACCCCAGTGCCAAACCCCTCTGCAGTCTGACTCTGCATGAACTGCACACAACACCCCTCTGTATGACTCTGCACTGCACAGCACCCCTCTGCAGTCTGCACAACACCCCTCAGTTAAAGTTTAAAACACCCCAGTGCACAACGCCCCAGAAGTCTGCCACCACCCTGAACAGCAGAGCTGTGCACAGCAGGAAGTGTGATTGTGAAATGGCGCCAAATTCACGGGATGCCGAGGTCTTATAGACTCTGCGTCTCACGAGAATCCGACACCAGCTTCCCGCGTTCGGCCGCGCTCGGGTTTCCAAACAAAGCCGGAAACTCGCATGCACGGCTCGCGGGCACTCGGGATGGCTATATTGGGAGCGGTTCGGATTCCGTGGAAATCCCCCAAACATATTTTTTGTCTCTTTGTCTGTATCTGGTTGGCCACCCCTGCTATAGACCATCTTAACTGTTAAATATCAATACTGTTTTTAATACCCCATAGAGTATCCAGTGGATAAAAAGACCAATTTTCGGGGCTGTTACTGCTCCCCCAGACTCCAGTGGGAGATTTTGGATTACATTTGGTAACCACCCTCTAAAAATCCTGCATTTGCCACTGAATATATTATAGTATTTTGTGTGTGTGTGTGAGTCACCTATGAGCGTGTTACATTTGATAAGTTTTTCGGAAAAAAATAACTCAGAGATATATTCATTCAAATGGAATCATCAGTGTCATTCCCTGCATTGGTTAAAAAGTACAATGATCCTTATGGCTAATAGCATTTTAAATATGATTTCTCATGGTCACTTATACGGAACCACTAATAAAGCACAATACATAAATAAGCCCTGACACTAATCAGTATCTATTCTTCAACATATACCGTAGATATTGCTAACTTTACATTTGGATGCAGGTAATTTTATGTCACATATCTCAGAGGTTGCAGTTCATGTTCGCACTTCTAGATGTCACCATCACAATCTCCCTGACATGCTTTTTCAAAAAGCCGCATCACAAAGGACAGCTCCTATCACAAGAGCTGTCCTTTGTGTTAATAATCGCATATGTTAGTGCATATGAGATTATTAAGAATGCGGTAGCTGGTGAATGTTAGTGCATTCCCACCATTAACTTTTATTTTAAGTCACGCGTTTCTTAGCGGTTATATACACATGACCTTCATTCACATCTTTCATTTTTTTAAATAACACATTTCAAAATACTGATGATACCTATTATTCAAACCCGTGTCCTACAGTCAGACACCTTACTTATGAGCTAGTTCTTCCTGTACCAAAGTATGACAGTTGTTTAAATGTGTTCTTTAAACAAAGCAGTGGGTGACTGAAGGTGCTTAAGGACACGAGGAGAGATGGTAGCAGCTTTGTGATCCAGATTCATTAAACAGCAGGAACTTGCAAGTGACAAAATTGACAGGCGCTACACCCCCCCCCCCCCCCCCCCTTCCCACCCCACCCAGGTTACAGCCCTGGACAAATATTTAAAATGCATATTATCAAAGTAAATCAATGTATTGTGTTCAACTAAAAGAAGTCATAAGTATGCCTTAGGGCTGTATATCATGCCATCCAGGCAATAATTCATGTATTATTCGTGAAGTGACTCATTACATTGATTTGTAAGAAACAAACCAACAATTGTATTAACATTGTTATACTAATCGGAAATATATCTGCTAATGAGATGCACCCTACCCAACTTTATATCAACAATAAAGGTTAAAAAAACATGTCCTCGCTTTGATTTCTAAACATTTAATCAAGCAGGTTTTTGGAGAGATCTGATTGGTATCCTGTCAATAGTAATAATTAAAAAAAAAAAATTGGCTCCATTAGGGTATAAAAGGATCTGTAGCAAATACAGCATACACATTCAAATCAACCTATCATAAAAGAATCATGTCTGGAACTAAGGGAGGATCAGGAGGACAAGGTGGCGGGTATGGTATAATCGGAGGCAGTGGTAGTGGAGACGGTAAGAACTGCACTTTATTAATATATACTCAAACGCATGAAATCTATTTATACTAGGTATACAACTGTAAAGTATATTGTATTTGTCAATCTTTAAGATAATCGGTAATAATACATTTTGACCAAAAGCATGATTTCTAAATTCAAGAAAATTGTTTAATATTCTATTGAGAAACAGACATATGTGAATGGCACCCCCAGTACTGTAGAGCAAATACTACACTACAATATGTAAACCACGAAATTGATGTGACAATATATATCAAGCGCCAAAGTGTTGAATAGAAAACATTATAATAAACAATAAAGCAATAAAAACAAAGATTCTTAACCATAAGGGTATTTGGAGCCCGCAAGGATGGTGGCATGGCAGGGAAGCAATCTGGAAGTGCACCCTGCCAGGCTCCAAAGGAGCCTGCACGGGGTAAGTCCAACAGGTAAGTTGTGAAGTCATTCCAACGCATTTCGAGCATCTGGTGCTCTTCTTCCTGGGCACTTGTTGAACTTACTTTGGAGCCTGGCAGGGTGCACTTCCGGATTACATCCCTGCCATGCCACCATCCTTGCAGGCTCCAAATAGCCTTAGGGGTAAAAATCCATTTTTATCTTTGTTTTTAATCCTTTATTGTTCATTACATTTTTTCTACTCAACACTTTGGCGCCTGACATATCTTGTCACATCTATTTCTGGTTTTACATATACACTTGAAGGTCTGAGGGAGACCTACAGTGATAAGATTTAAATCAGCAAAAGGACGGAGCCCAGGACACCATTACCCCAAAATACCCGTTACTACACTACAATATGTAGTGTGCTACAATGAAAACCCTTTGATGAAGTATTGGTTTTTTTTTTATGTTTTTGAACAATAAGTAGAATATTTCATTACCTTGCTTTATTTTGACATTGGGTTGCTCAAGATTAGTGTATAGTGATACTGTTTTGTCCATTATTTATTACTTGCTCCAATCTGCTGCATTTCTATTGTATGAGATAAGCAGTTGTAAGAACATCATTTAAAATGCCAAATAGTTGTTATTTCTATTTGTATTTAAAAAAAAAAAAAAAAACATATATATTTATATATTGATATAATGTTTCTATTTGTAGCTTGTGCACCAGTCCAGCCAGGCCAGAATGTGACTCCAATCCCAGTAGATGTATGCTCAGGTAGTGTACTGTGTACTGTGAAGCTTTAGTGTGGTTTTTATTTAACAGTTTTGTTGATAAAATACAACAATGGAATATGAATACCATGTACATTAAGTTTTAAGACACTGGTGAAGCCTGCTGTTTGTTTTGCATAGCATAAACTACAATACCCTAAATTATTACCAATTTAAAATTTTACCCTTCGGAATTCTGTTATGATAACATTTATATAGGCTTAATTGTAGAACATGTATTGCTATAAATAATGTAAAATCTAACAATGAAAATGTGCCTATTGATATCTACAATGTTAAACATACAGTATGACCCTATATTACATGTTTTAATTTTATGCACATGATACATAGGGTACAATTTAATAGGATGACAGATTCAGAAAGTGAGAGATTTGGTAAGAAATCTCCAATTTTGCAGTGTAAATGATTGCCGCTTTAAAAAAAAGTGGAGATTTCTTACAAAATCTCTCCCTTTCTGAATCTCTCATACTATTAAATTTCACCCATAGAGTATTAAAAAAAATAGTCTCGGCTCAAGGGAAGGCTATATAACCTATGAATCTAGAAATAGAATATAAATTATTATTTAAACTGTGAATATTCTCTGCAAATGGTATATAAAAAAAATCAAACAATAACTTTTATACCTACAAGCCTTTTAAGAACTGTTGCTTTTAGTTAGTAACTATTTAATAAGCAACAATTTACCGTAATGGATGAATTATTTTGCTCTTACTATGAATATTTTGTGCACCTGCATTCGGTACTTGTTTCTTAGTACGGCCACAATCGCGGGCATCGTGTACCTTAAAGTTAAGGTACACGATGCCCGCGATGGACCCGATTTCCTTTGAAATCAGGTCCATTTTTCCTGCAAAGGCAAAATCGCGGGCATCGCGCCGGTCGCGGCCATTAACATGGCCCCAGACGCGACCGACGCGATGCCCGCGATTTTGCCATAGGCTTCAATGTTAAAATATTTTTTAACATTGAAATCGGGAGCATCGCGTCGGTCTTGTGCCATTATAATGGCATAAGATGAGATGGACTTGATTAAGTCCATCTCACATAGGAAACAATGTGAAATGGGCCAATATGACCCATTTCACATTGTATATGGGCCCCGTCGTCACCCCACGATTGACGCGAACCCGAAGCGTGGCGAGCGCAGCGAGCCCGCGAGAGGTGGCGGTGCACGTCCTCCGACCTTTTCATTCCCCTACTATCCACGTCGGCGTGGAGTTGAGAATATAAAGTGTGGCGAGCGCAGCGAGGGGACGCGTATACCTGTGAAGTACTTGCCACACTTTATATTCTCAACTCCACGCCGACGTGGATAGTAGGGGAATGAAAAGGTCGGAGGACGCGCACCGCCGCCCCTCGCGGGCTCGCTTCGCTCGCCACGCTTCGGGTTCGCGTCAATCGTGGGGTGGCGTTGAGGGTGTCAAATTGGGGGTGTAGGGAATATTTTACATTGAATCCAATGTAAAATCGGGTCCCAGGGACCCTATTCACATTTGATGCAATTAAAAAATCGCGTCGATCGCGTTGGTCGCATCGCATGCGATTTGGTCGCATGCAATGCGACTGACGCGATTTTTCCGACACGACCACCCCGATGGAAATCGGTGTGGCCGTGCTAGGAAACAAGTACCCTGCATTCTGTGTATCTGAACACTGATATTTTTATAGGAATAAGAAAATGCAGGTATTCAGGGGTATTCAATCTGTGCCAAATTTTTTGTCAGTCGAAAAATTTGCAATTTTTGCACGTTTTTTTAGAGTGAATTAGATTCACCCTATTCAATCTCCCAAAAAAAGGGCATAGGTTGAAAACTGCATGGAAAGGCAAATTTGCCGCAGATCCAACTGTTTTGGCGAATATGAGGCTGTTTTTACACATTTATTGGTCTGTTTTTTCCCATGTCAATTTGCCAATAAAAAACTGAAACAGCATTTGCAAAAATGTACTCAGAATTGGATGAAGTTATCTGCAATTAAATACTGATTGGCAAATCATTGATGTTTTTCACCTGGCAAAAAAACATCGATGAATGAATACCCTCCAATGAATACTAATAGTAACTATAATTTGGATAATCTAACATGAAGTTTCAGTGAGGTTCTTAGTACATATTTGGCCCAAAATGTTTGCTCATCCACCACGTCAACAGGAATGCCATTAGGTGGGTCCCTAACATCCTTAATACTAACACATTATACTAATGTATCTATAACTTACTTATAAGAGTGCCCATACATCTTCCCCAGTATATTAACATCATCTGTGTATTATATCACCTCTTAATATAAAATTGAAAAAGCTAACCCAGCAAAGCAATATAATGACACCTTTCAGATAATTGGTATTCTTTTTAAATAGTAAATCACAGTGTAAACATAGCTAAAATATACAGACACTCTATAGATTAAGCAGCAAGTAATTTATATGCAGCTTTTCATTTTTAGATGTAGTGCAACCCAGCCAGCAAGACGGTAGTGGAATTGCTGGTGGGATCACTGGTGGGATCGCTGGTGGAGTTGCTGGTGGAAGCTGTGGCATTGGAAACCAAGGCGATGTTCAAGTATCTTATCAAGGAGGTGGTCCAAAAGGTGGTCAAGGAGGTTATGGCGGTGGAACCAAGAATTGAAGGTCACAACTGGAAAATATATCTATTAAATCTTTTAGCCCAGTATGAAAACTTAAAAGATTTAGAGAAAGATGTTCTGTAATACTTCATGACAGATCGATATTTATAATTCACTTTAAACTTATCTCCCTGTCTCTAAATTACTTAATCTGAATAAAAATATTTGATTTAACATGTTTTACTTTATACAATACTTATTTTACTAAAACTGAGAGAAAATGCACACCACACCATTGCTAGATTTTACACTAGTTCAATGTACACTGTGGACACACACACACACAGGCAGACCTAGGGGCATAACGAGAACTACAGGTATGTGAACCTCATAGCAACATATTGATGGGTCCATGTCTCAGTGGTTGTTGAGAGACTTCGTAATAGTGCACTACTTTATTTTATCAACTGTAGTAGTGCACTAGTTAATTTTATGTCCTATAACAGTGCCCTAGTTTATTTTATGAAAAATCATAGTTCTCTAGTTTACATTACTGTATGTCCCATTGCAGAACTGCCAGTGTGGTTCAATTTATGCCACCTTACAGTGCCTCCTACCCATTATAACTTTTGCTGGACACCCCTCTGACTGAAAGTGCAATATCACACATTTCAGGCTTGGTAATGGACCAGACCTTAATGCTTAGCAGGCCAATCTGGGAAATTTTTATATGCAACTTTTTTATCCTGGGTCTACTAATCCTCTGGGCCCCAAATCAATGGCACCCCTTGCAGTCAGTATAGTTACACCCATGTGCAGACCAAAGCAGAAGTAGCTGCATAACCTTCTGCTTTGTAGCTGCTTGTATATATTAAAGTAAAGAAACAGCAGGGCTGTCTTCATTACACGTGTCATGTTTGCATGTAAGTAGCATGCAATCATGTTGTATGGTTGTACAACAACTTATACCAATCAGCATAATGCCTTTTGCGCTCTACTCGGCCATTAAAAAGTCCAACTTGCCCTCTTGAGGTGATCACTGGAAATGGACATCATGGAGATCTACTGTATCAGCTCAAGATCTGTCAAGTTTGCCCAAGGTCATGTATCTATGCCCTAGAAGTATATTAACATTTTGAGTGCCAAAATCTCTATGACAGACAAATATCCACTAAAAATGCCAGTGTCACTCACATTTGTTATATTAATTAAAATAAAAAATGTGGTGTAAAAAAATTATATTTCCTACATGAGGTAAAAATTACAGGTCATTATGATGAATAAAAATGTTTGCTTGGCAAGTTTCGCACCTATTAACTTGGCACCCAAAGGGTTAACATTCACATTGTTGAGTACATAATGTTAAATGTGTAGACTACTAAGCCAGAAGAACCAAACTTGTTAGACTGACATGCTTGCAATTTCAGGTCACAACTGTCAAATTTGTATCTATATTCCACCATGTATGTAGTGGAAATATTTAAACAATTTACCCATCCCTCCCAATACGTACAGTACATACTGTGACTTGCAAAAGTATTGAACTCCCTTAAGAGCCAACTGTCTTTTACAAATGACACTTAAACAGGTTGTTCCAAACAGTATTATTACTGCAAATTGTTAAGCTTTTAAAGTAGATGTTCAAACTTATAAGTAATTAATTGATTATTGTTTGATATTTTTAGTAAAGAAACCAAAAATGCTAATTGCATAAGTATTGCACCTCTGCAGGCTAGTACTTTGTAGAACACCCTTAAGATGAACAACTTTAAGCCTCTTGTTGTAAGTTTCCCCAAGGTTTGCACAATGTCGCCTCTTGTTGTAAGTTTCCCCAAGGTTTGCACAATGTCTGGGAATGATTTTTGCCCATACTTCCTTGCAGATTTTCCTGTTGTTTGGATGATGCTTGTGGACTATATAGTTTTGAAATAGTTGGCCTTGTACATTGTAAAACCTTTTTTATTTTTTGTTAATCAACCATGTTGAATTTTGCTTTGGTATAATGAACATTGGCCCTTATTCTGGTCCGTTCGCAAGGACCAGAAGCATCGAAGGTGGGCATATGCGCAGGGTAATTTCTGCACATGTGCATACGCCGGGTGTGTGCGGCCACGGAAAACAGATTGTTGGCTAGGCCAACACAACCAAGTGTGCGGGCAGGGTGGCGGAGAGGGGTGTGGGGTGGCGGGCCAGTCCATTCGCATATGGGAAAGCCCAGCATTTCATGAGTGTTCCCATAAGAGTATCAGTATCAGATATTGTTAGGTTTGCAACAAAAAAACTAAATGTATGTCTTATCTGACCACAATAGCATATCCCACATTTTATTGTGGCACGCTGATGTTCTCGAACAAGCTCCAGTCTTGTTCTAAAGTATTTTCTTCAGTTATTATCTATTTCTAGACACCTTCCTATGCAGTCTTATTGTATGCATAACTCTTGATTTGGTTGGCAGGTGCACCTTCACTCCAGTCAGAGGGGTATAATTATTAAGTGATAAAGTGTGTGGTTTTTATCACCGACCAATCAGCTCCCACCTGCCATTTTTCAAACCAAGCCTGTAAATTCACAGTTAGGAGCTGATTGGCTGGTGATAAAAACCAGACACTTTATCACTTCACCGAGCTTAATAAATCTGCCACTCAGAAGCTAACAATTACTTTGAGAGCTTAGTTACTATGTGGCTATCCACACAAGTCTCCTTCCTGCACTGATGTTGTGTTTCGAGGGATGACCTTGCCTTGGTAATGCCTGGGTGGTGCTGTTTCATATCTTCAGGACTGATCCACCAGTGCTCATTTTAACTAGAGAAGGGCGCTGGGGCCGAAGATTTGGATTTGGATTCGTCGCTGGGATTTGGATTTGGCTTTGTCAATTTTTTTTGTCCTTAGATAACATTAATTTCCATCACTTTCCAGACAATTGTTACCACTTTTTTTAAAGGGAAAAGGGGAAGTGGGAATGGCGACCGGTGCACTGGTTAGAAATTACAAAAAAGTTTTGTACATAGGTATATACCTTGACCTTTAGATAGATGAATGTTCCACAATAGAAGGTATGTGGTTGGAGACAATTTTTTTTATTAATTTAAAGATGTGGAGGTGCACCCAAGAGAGTGGTTATGGTTAGTCAGGAGAAAGAGAAAAAGACTCTCTGTTTTTTGGGGCACTCTTTAGCTATAGATAACGCAGGAAAAATCCCTGCGTATCTGGATAGGTCAAAAAAGTAAAATATTAATAACAACAACCTAACTGGGCCAGAAAGAAAAACCCTCAGAGACATTATGTCATGGGACGAGATGGTCATCAAACCCTCAGACAAAGGGGGAAACATTGTGTTATGGCCCAATGAACTCTACATGCAAGAAGCCAGGAGACAACTCCATGACAAGAAATGTTACCTGCAATTGACCCTTAACCCCACTACCAACTATAAAGTTATCTACGACAGACTCATCAATCAGGCATATCAAGCGGGAGTTATCCTCAAAAGCGAACACACTTTTTTGTCTTCGGAACACCCCAAAACCCCGACTTTTTATATGCTCCCCAAAGTTCATAAAAATCTTATCAACCCCCAGGAAGACCGATTGTATCGGGAATTGGTGGATTATCAGAACAAGCCAGTATCTTTTTAGATAAACACTGTTAATGACGATTAAATATGACCAGAGAGACAATAAGTGAAAAGCGCTGGTTACGTAATAAGTCCGCAACCAACGTACCCTTTATACCTAACTACGTGCGTACAAAGCGTAGCGCAGCGTAGTGTACCTTTTATTGTATTATGTATACCAAGAACCAATACCTTAATCAGAGATTCCTTCGCAGTACTTTGTCTCTAATCTGCGAATATACCTTAAAGGACAGTGTCCGTAATATACCTTATCGCTATTATGCGAATAAACAGACACGACCACTGTATAGAAATAAGGAGATAAGAACTCCGCAAAAAAGGTTGTATTTAAGTCCCTAATGGACAAAAGGGGGTTACAGAAATAAGAATAAACAGGTATAACAAGTAATACAATATACTAACAATGAATACTAAACAGACTCTGCTAAGGGGAAAGAAAACAGATACAAGACACAATCAGCCAATCAATACAATAAGAATAAATACCGTTAATGCAACCGTTACCGTTCTCATCAAATATGCGAAGTGTAGTCCGGTCAGAGCTCGCTATCGTTCAGGAATGAACTATAGCCCGGTGGACAGTCAGGGAAAGGTAGATGTGCCGAAGAGACTTTGGCTGCTCTGGGTCGCCTATCTTATAGGGTCAGAAAGGGGAGGTCAAAGGCCGTTCTCATTGGTCAGAGGTCGAATGTCAGGTCAGCTGTGATTGGGAGGTAAGATGATACACCTGGTTTGGCTAGGTCCAGGGGAGTGAACTTTAAGAGTCCTTTGTTTGGTGGTTTCGGCGTCAGCAGTGATAAGAACCGGTTTCATCTAGATTCCTTTGTTACATACTTTCAACAGAAACTGTCCCTGGAATATGGATTATGTCCATAACTGTCGAGCCGTGTATATTGCGGAATATTCGCAATGACCGGAATACTTCGCACAATGAACGGAACGGAACGGTACTAAACATGATACAGACAGATGTATGCAGGGCTAACTAAGCTATGTGTGGCGTTCTAAACCTTTAACTATATTTTACTTAGTGTCAGTATGTATTTATGAATTTATGTGTGATAGTATGGCTACTCTTCTGGTCCACTTTGTCACACATACTCGGGTATGGAAACTTTATTTGCGCAACTCTGCGAACCAAAATGGCGGCCATACTATCCTAAAATGGCGTGTGTGTAACTCGACTTCCATAGTCCACCCTTTAACAGTAAATATAAAACTGTTACAATACAAAACATTTCACACGATAATACAGAAATTCATAATCCTAACAAAGAAATTGGGATCCATGAATTAAACATATAAGGGGAGTAAACCATCTGCTCTTGGCCGATCCGGGATCACGGATAAACGATGGGCCGCATTTATCGAACAATCTACTCAGGGTCACGAAGGATAATGTACAATTTTGGGATAAAAATAAAAACAAGGGTGGTTACAACATATACACATTCACAAATATGGTTTCTTTAAAGGGAGGTGGTTTCGATTCTAGGGCCATATACCAAACCCTGGTCTTCCTCTGCATCTCTCGTTCTTACACTCATGATTTCGGTACGTTTTGTCTTTCCCCGGGTCACCACCTTTAAACATTTGAACAATAGCACAAAGACTATGATGGCACCACCGATACAGAGAAGGAGTTTTCTTATGCTAGCTATGATCCCTTGCGCCCATTCTCCTAAACCAGAGAACCAGTGCATTGGATTCAACCAGGAGGTCCATTCACTAACTTTGTTACCTATTTCTGCCAGGCTGATATTATGTTCCCTTCTAAATTCCCATTTAAGCTGAAGAATCTCATCCATCCGATGATCGATGATTTCTTCTGGGTCTTCAGTATTGTTGGTGATATATGTACAACATTTCACCCCAAACTGTGTAGAGAGGGTGACGCAATATCCTCCTGTCATAGCTGTCAGATAGTTCAGCACCATCCGATGTTGGACTAGCTCTCTTTTATATGCTTGCAACTCCTTCCCACTGTATCTAAAGGTGTCATCATAAATCTCAGTGATGTTATCTACCAAGCTGGCTAATGCTTGTATATATTTAAAATTTATGACTCCTCTGGCGGTATGGGTGATATCTAATGCAATGAGAAGTTGGATACCGAATGACTCGTGTATCATTTCAGAAGCTAGGGGTTCTTTCCTGATTGTTAAATCCCTTTTATGGATTTGATCATAATGGGTATGAGTGTAAGGAGGAGGTATGCCTCTGTGTATGCTCACCATCTCATCATGGGTGAGGGTCATCACTTCAGGTAACACTCTGCCTAGGTAACAAATTCCAACGTAGTTCATGGAGAGCCATTTGTACGCCCTTCTACCACAAATATAATAAACATCGTCAGGGAGAAAATAAGGGACAGAGTATTTCATGATCTTGTCACACATTATCCATAAGAACATTCCCGTCCCCTGCTCCCTGACTTGTTCCTCACAAGTTTCTGGCTGTAGGGTCATATTACAGTAGCCGGCTGATACTCTGCCGGCCATCATTTTACTTTTCTTCACCGTGTAAACATATTTATAATGTCTCCCACTGGTTCGGATTTTTAACAACAATTCCTTGTCAATAGGCTCTCCATCTGGACGCTGGGAGTAAGTTATTGTCTGGTTATGCCATGTCACTTCCCAAGTACCAATCGCTCTGGAACTCGAGAAGTTCATACATACCAGGGATTTATCCACTTGGTATGGGTGTAATCTAAGACTAGGGGACCTGGTATACAGGTATCTCTTATCCAATGGCCTCCCCTTGTTTAATACGCTTATCTCTGAAATATTAAGCGGGTATGGGACTAGGCCTACACTACTCCTTTTATGTAACACTTGTGAACACACCCAGCATTCTGTTTGGTTTAAGACCTTACCCACTAATGAGTGATAATCACTCAAAGGATGTCGGTCTGTAGTTGCCTTACTTGTCGACTGACATCGCTGGATGCATTCTTCTTCCATTTTAGGTTGACAATATCTACAGACACAGTACTCGCCAGACAATAACTCATCACATAACCCTTGAACTACGTTTCCCTCATACCTTTTACCTTCTCCTGTCATGGGCAAAGTGTCAAGCTGGTTTAGGGATTCTACCTCACCCATATCTGGGTCCATTATTACACTGTCAGAACTCCGCTCCGATCGCTCTAGAATGTGGCAGCCACCGAGTATCTTGGGATGAAGAAAAGAACACAGAAAGAAAACAAAGAAATATATGCATAACTGTGAACCTGTTGCTTGGAGTCCTTCCATCATCTCTACCCAGGAGACTTTTATTTTGCTCTGCTCTTGGACCTTTGTTCGCTCAGGTTGCTCGACCTTGGCTGCTTCTCAGTGTTCCCGAAACAATGCTTCTAGCGACACTTCTTCTCTTTCGCTCTCTGCACACTGGGATTCTGGGTTACTGGCTTTCTTGCAGTGGGACGAATGTATCCAAGTCTCTCTCTCTGCGACTTTAATTGATGTAGTGCTGGTCAACAAAACTTGGTACGGTCCTTCCCAACGGTCTATCAAACAACCTGAGCGTAAAAAATTTCGGATCATAACAAAGTCTCCTGGTTTAAGATTATGACAATTCTCTGTAGGCATATCAGGGTTCAGTAACTTCAGCTGCTTTTGTTGCTCCCTTAGTTGTTTGTTTAGCTTTAGGATATACTGTACAGTTAGCTCATTGTTACATTTGAGATCATCCTGTGGGTCTATCATGATGTGTGGCTGCCGACCAAACAATATCTCGAAGGGGGACAAGTTGAGCGGAGTCCTGGGAGAGGTCCTAATGCTATACAGCACAATAGGCAATGCCTCTGGCCATAACAACCCTGTTTCAGCCATAACTTTACCCAATTTGTTCTTAATAGTACCATTCATTCTCTCAACTTTGGCGCTCGCCTGGGGACGATATGGAGTATGAAGTTTACTATTATTCCCCAGGAGTTTACACATGATTTGGAAGACCTCTCCTGTGAAATGAGTGCCTCTGTCACTCTCAATGACCTTTGGGATACCATACCTACAGACAAACTCCTGACATATTTTCTTTGCTGTAAAGGTAGCAGTGTTGGAGGCAGCGGGGAAAGCCTCCACCCAGCTGGAAAACATGTCAACACAAACTAATACATATTTCAAATTTCTACAGGGTGGTAACTGTATGAAGTCGATTTGTATTACCTGGAAAGGGCCTTCTGTAGGAGGGATGTGGGATGGCTCTGTTGGGATGGCTTTTCCAACGTTCTTCCTCAAACAGGTGAGGCATGACATTGCCACTCTACCTGCTTGAGAAGCGAACCCTGGTGCACACCAGTAGGCCTTTACCAGCTTGCACATACCTTCCTTCCCAAGATGTGTCAGCCCATGGGCCGCCTCGGCTAGACTAGGAAGGTATGCCCTGGGGGCCACTGGTTTCCCGTGTCCATCTCTCCAAAGTCCGGTAGACTCTTGGCCACATCCCTTCGACTTCCATACTGCTCTTTCCTGTGGGGAACACAAATTCTGCATGTCTATCAGTTTGGATGTGGATACCATGTTCAGTGTACAAAGGTTGGTAGGATGGGTGAAAATATTTACAGGGCATGCGGCCCTTTTCGCTGCCTCATCAGCGCGGCTGTTACCAAGTGACACCGGGTCCTTCTCTGATGTGTGAGCTTTGCACTTGATAGCAGCCACTCTGTCTGGAAGCTGAATAGCTCCCAGAAGTCTCCTAATATATGTCGCATGCGCCACTGGTGTGCCAGCCGCCGTCATGAAATTTCGGAGGCGCCATAGGGCTCCAAAATCATGGACTACTCCGAAAGCATATCTGGAGTCGGTATATATGTTGACTGATTTTCCTTGGGCCAGTTCACATGCTCTGGTCAGTGCCACCAGTTCCGCTACTTGTGCTGAGTGAGGTGGTCCCAAGGGTTCAGCTTCCACAATACCTTCTCCATCTACTACCGCGTAGCCTGTGCACAGCTCTCCCGTGTCCGTCTGTCTATGACAGCTACCATCTGTGAATAAGGTTATGTCTACCTCACTTAATGGGCTGTCGCTTATGTCAGGACGTGCTGTGAAGGTCTGATTCAGATAGGTCATGCAATCATGTTTGTCCTCACTCTCACTAAACTCTGCTTTACCATATTCAGCAACATTCCCATCACCCTCCACCCTTTGTGCCTTGGAGGGCACATGAGGAAGGAATGTGGCTGGGTTTAGTGTGTTGCATCTTTTGATGGTAATATTTACTGGGGCCATCAGCGCCAGTTCCCACTTAGTGAACCGTGCTGAGGACACATGACGTGTTTGGGCAGAATTTAGGAGGGCAGAGACAGCATGGGGAGCATGAACAGTTAAATCGTGTCCCAACACTACGTCCTCACTCTTACTTACTAGTTGTGCTATTGCAGCCACACTTCGTAAGCAAGTTGGGAGTGAGCGTGCTACTGTGTCCAGCTGGCCACTGTAGTACGCTATTGGTCGGTTGGCATCACCATGTTTTTGTACAAGTACTCCTGCCGCACACCCACCTGATTCAGTTCCGTACAGTTCAAAGGGTTTCCCATAATCTGGCATTCCCAGTGCTGGGGCCTTTGTTAGGCTCACCTTTAGTTCCTCGAAAGCCAGCTCAGATTCCTCAGTATGAGAGACCCGATCTGGCTTAGTTGAGGAAACCATCTCTTGTAGTGGTAATGCCAGAATAGAGAATCCTGGGATCCAATTGCGACAGTATCCACACATGCCTAGGAACGTACGGATCTGATGCTGGGTCTGTGGCAGTACCATGTTCTGAATCGCTTGGATTCTGTCGTCGGTGAGGTGTCTCAGCCCTTGGGTAAGGCAGTGGCCCAGATACTTAACCCTGGTCTGGCATAATTGCAGCTTATCCTTTGATACTTTATGTCCTGTCTCTGAGAGATGCATCAGTAGCTGTCTAGTGTCATCCACTGATGACTCCAGTGACCCAGAACACAACAATAAGTCATCGACATATTGTATCAGTATCGAACCACTCATGGGTTGAAAGGATTGTAAACAATCATGCAAGGCCTGGGAGAAGATGCTGGGGCTGTCTATGAACCCCTGGGGAAGTCGTCTCCAGGTATACTGTACTCCTCTGTAGGTAAAGGCGAACAGATACTGGCTGTCAGGGTGCAAAGGGACGGAGAAGAACGCTGAACACAAATCAATGACTGTGAAATGAGTACAGTGAGGTGGGATTTGCATTAGGATGACAGCTGGGTTTGGCACTACGGGGAATTGGCTCTCAACTACTTTGTTTACCCCTCTTAAATCCTGCACTAGTCTGTAGCCCCTCCCCCCGCTCTTTTTCACAGGAAAGATGGGACTATTGGCCGTGCTGGAAGTTCTAACTAGGATTTCCTGTTGGAGCAATCGTTGGATCACTGGGAATACTCCTAGCTCAACTTCAGGTTTTAAAGGGTACTGCGGTATTTTTGGGGCTATTCTGCCTTCTTTTAAGCGGATTTCTACTGGAGCTACATTTGCCATTAGCCCAGCGTCTTGTCCATCTTTAGTCCAAAGGGAACCCGGTATTTGTGCTGTAATTTCAGCTACCCTAGATGGATTTGATTCTACAACAGTGGAATACAACATTAGCCTCTGAGGACTGTCCAGCATATCTTGCACTTCTTGTGTAAGATTTTTAGGAGTGTCTAGGAATACCCCATCGGGAGTGCAATAGATGACACATCCCATTTTACATAGTAAATCTCTACCTAGGAGGTTAGTCGGGGCCGCTGCAGCCAACAGAAAAGAGTGTTTGGTATGCAGAGGCCCGATTGTAACCTCCGCTGGTTTCGTCAGTGGGTAATGTTGTATTTTTCCTGTTACCCCAATTGCCGCTACTGATTGGTTAGTGAAACCCAAGTGAAGAGGAGTGTTGAGAACAGATCTGGCCGCCCCTGTATCAACCAAAAAGGTTTGCCTTACTCCAGCTATATCAACCTTCACCTGAGGTTCCTCTCTAAGGTGTTGAGTTAATCTAACTGGCTGTAGGATACAGGTATGACCTGTTTCCTATTGTCTGACCTGGGTTGCCCTTAGCACAGTGTCAGCCATCAGATGGGGAGGAGGCATGTTGCGTGACCTGTCTGTCTCCTCCCATTGTCTAGGGGCTGGGTATCTCCGTGTCTCACCTTTGTGAGATTCCCATTCTCGCTTATGTGTCTGATAACTCCTGTGGTTTCCTAACCTACAATGAGCTGCAATGTGTCCCTCCTTATTGCAGTTGTAACAGATAATTGGCTTTCTACCTGTGTCCCTGGTGTTTCGTTGGTATGCAGCTTTGTTTGGGGCATTAGTAAGGGCTTGGATGCTAACCATCATCAGTTTGTCAGTTTGCAGTTCCCTGTGCTTCTTAATGTTGCGGTCGTGGTCCACAGCAGATTCCCGTAGGGCATCCACTGTCATTCCACGCCAGTTTGGGAAAGAAGTTTGGACTCTGGCTCTCAGGTTTTCCCTAAGCCCTTCCACCAGCACAGAGACAATCATCTCCCTCAGGTGGGGGTCGTCCTTAGGCTCGGAGACACCAGTGTACTTTGATACCTCCAGTAAGGCCTTTGTAAAATAATCAGCAGCAGTTTCGCCATCTTTCTGTTTGATGGTGAAAATCTTGCTATATTCTACTGCCGCAGGAAAATATACTCCCAACTGTAAGTTAATCAGGCGTATATTTTCCTGGTTGATCTCATCATTTATCTCCTTGTCCACTTTCAATCCACTATCCTGAATGAATTTCGGGATGTCAATGTGAGTGGGGAGACAGGCCCTCAACATGATTCTCCAATCCTTGTTGGTGGGCTCATCAGAGTTTCCTAGATCCCTTACAAATTTCCGGCACAATGCCAGATCTTTCCTTGGGTCAGGGAAATCTGTAATGATGGACCGCAGCTCTAACCGTGTCCATGGGTTTAGCATGGTCATCTTTCTGGTAGGTATCACACCCTCTCTGTCTGCCTTACCATAGGGAACCTCCAGTGTGCGCATAGGATATGTTTGTACCACATTCGCATTACTGGGACCTGCTTGGGAGTCATTTGTGTCTGTGCTGTGTGGTGCATCATTACCTGAGTCCAATACTATGCTGTTGGCATCAGCCGTCTCTTCCTATTGTGCTGGGGCCTCAACAGCGGGTTGAGCTTTTCCCTCAATCATATTAATTGCATGAGAGACGGCCAGTGCCAACAGCTGCTCGTTTTCCTCTCGGGTTTCCTTGTAAGGGGATAAGACAGGGTACAGGTTAGCAACGGATACATTATTACTTATACCTTTCTTATGAGTCATTATCCCCTTCGGCACATATGGGGGTGGGGGAGCTGATTCTATTGTGGCAGCGGTTGCATTTATATTGTGGCTGATTGCGTCAGGTATTGCCAGACCTCTGCTTCCCCATTGTTCCTGTCCTTCCTTCTGCCACAATTTAAGAATATCTATATGCTTCACTCTCTCCTTACGACTGGAGAGTAGGCATATTTCATCTTTTACTGCCGATAAGATTTCCGGATCGAAGCTACCAACACTGGGAAATTCTAACTTGCTGCCTTGTGTCATTTTTCTCCATTTATTTTGGTAAACAACTGCGAGTTCACCGTGCTTCCTGCACATAATAAAAGCAGCCGATCCTTTTGGCCGGCTTGCTTCCTCCCTAACATGCACGTTATCACAGCGTGACCCGTTATTACCCATAATTACAGGAATAAACGTTCACAGCTTAATAGATATCGGTGGGTTATTACTTATCTGAGAGCTCCCCAAACACTCACTTCTACAGCTTCCTAGAACATCCCACAGTCAAGCAGGTGCGAAGGATACGAGGTACGATACTCAATCACCAAGTCTTTCAACTAGCAGCGAACTTCTAGCCAACTTGCTTGGTGCGGCACAATTTTTCCAGGGTATAACAAACTTGTTTTCCTATACCCCCAAAAACTGGATTTCTAAAGTAGCTAATCGGAAACAAGTGCGTTCCGATGTATCTTCTTGTACCCTCCTAGCGGAATCAATTCCACTGAAGGGGCAGTTCCTATGGGCACGTCGTCACGTGAACCCTGTCCTACCTGGACTGTCCTACACTGGACTACACTGCGCTTGAGTCGTGTCGTCACACACCCGTTCGCCTCAGTTATTTTTCACACTGGGCGCTGGTTACACCTTGGTCTTATGCATATATTTGAAATATTTCTGTACAGAAAATCTTCCCAGGCTGGTAGCTTTTCACTAGATACTTATGCAGGTATAAATCCCTTATAATACGCTATAGGAATCTATTAAAATAATGCTTGAGTTGCTTGCTTAATGAGAAAATGAACAAAAAGAAAAAAAACTTTTTTTCTCTTTATTTAATCACCACCTTATCCACAGTATATTGCTATACTGTTTAAATAAAGCTAGTGGTTCAATACTGTTCACCTTTGAGTTCCTATGTGTGCTGCATGTGCAGTACCAATGAACAGCCACGTGTGTACATGCGCTGTTCACAGGCCGCCGATGAATTGGCCACCCACGTGTTCTATAGTATATTTGCAAGGTTGCACTCGGGTTTCGCTATACGCAGTAATTGCGCCTAAATGTGGAATAAATCCCTTAACTCCGTCCGAAAGTTACGTATCAAGATGCGAAATAAATCCCGTACTTAATCCGTAAATCACGTACAAAGATGCGAAAATTTCCCGATATGGGCACGTGCGCGCGCACCTTGCGTAATATACAATAGACGCTTTACGTTACTACAAAAGGCCCAGAGCTTGTCGCCACGTGGCGGAGTCCCTGGTTTTGCAGTAACTAACAATAAAAGTTATAGTTTTGCACAGAGGGGATCCTCTATGTACTATAATAAACACAGACTCCACGTGTGTGAACCTTATCGCACGTGGTACTTATACTGTAATAAACAAGCAACCCAAGACACTATACCCCGTTAAACTACTTGTGGCAGGCAGAAGTACAGTTTACTAAACACTTAGGTATGATATGCTTTAAAACACGTGGCTTTCACTTATTGTGCTCCGGGTTCAGCGCTAGCACTTCCCGAACCCCGCACCGCCGCGGACTCGGCCTATACAGCAATGGAAACAAATAAATACTTCCACCCTTTTTCTGGTATAGGTCGAGCCGCACGCCTGGTACTGAGTTCTGGACTGTGGAGCGGACGGACGAGCCCTCAATTGTTAATGACGATTAAATATGACCAGAGAGACAATAAGTGAAAAGCGCTGGTTACGTAATAAGTCCGCAACCAACGTACCCTTTATACCTAACTACGTGCGTACAAAGCGTAGCGCAGCGTAGTGTACCTTTTATTGTATTATGTATACCAAGAACCAATACCTTAATCAGAGATTCCTTCGCAGTACTTTGTCTCTAATCTGCGAATATACCTTAAAGGACAGTGTCCGTAATATACCTTATCGCTATTATGCGAATAAACAGACACGACCACTGTATAGAAATAAGGAGATAAGAACTCCGCAAAAAAGGTTGTATTTAAGTCCCTAATGGACAAAAGGGGGTTACAGAAATAAGAATAAACAGGTATAACAAGTAATACAATATACTAACAATGAATACTAAACAGACTCTGCTAAGGGGAAAGAAAACAGATACAAGACACAATCAGCCAATCAATACAATAAGAATAAATACCGTTAATGCAACCGTTACCGTTCTCATCAAATATGCGAAGTGTAGTCCGGTCAGAGCTCGCTATCGTTCAGGAATGAACTATAGCCCGGTGGACAGTCAGGGAAAGGTAGATGTGCCGAAGAGACTTTGGCTGCTCTGGGTCGCCTATCTTATAGGGTCAGAAAGGGGAGGTCAAAGGCCGTTCTCATTGGTCAGAGGTCGAATGTCAGGTCAGCTGTGATTGGGAGGTAAGATGATACACCTGGTTTGGCTAGGTCCAGGGGAGTGAACTTTAAGAGTCCTTTGTTTGGTGGTTTCGGCGTCAGCAGTGATAAGAACCGGTTTCATCTAGATTCCTTTGTTACATACTTTCAACAGAAACTGTCCCTGGAATATGGATTATGTCCATAACTGTCGAGCCGTGTATATTGCGGAATATTCGCAATGACCGGAATACTTCGCACAATGAACGGAACGGAACGGTACTAAACATGATACAGACAGATGTATGCAGGGCTAACTAAGCTATGTGTGGCGTTCTAAACCTTTAACTATATTTTACTTAGTGTCAGTATGTATTTATGAATTTATGTGTGATAGTATGGCTACTCTTCTGGTCCACTTTGTCACACATACTCGGGTATGGAAACTTTATTTGCGCAACTCTGCGAACCAAAATGGCGGCCATACTATCCTAAAATGGCGTGTGTGTAACTCGACTTCCATAACACCTTAGGCATCATGTCCTCACACTCCCATCATACGTCCAGGACACACGGGATGTACTTAGGAGAATCCACGACGTACAACTGGAAGAGGGCCAAATTCTGGCCACGCTAGATGTAGAATCTCTCTACACCTGTATTGAACACAAACTTGGAATAGCGGCCATAAGATACTTTCTTTCGATGGAGGGGATGACGGACTTTGGGGAATTTCTCCTAACATTGCTGGAATTTGTTCTCTACAAAAACTACTTTACATTTGACGACAAATATTTCCTACAGACCCGAGGAACTGCGATGGGCGCGGCCTGCGCACCGACATACGCAAACCTGTTCCTCGGGTGGTGGGAAAAAGAACATGTCTTTTCAGAGAGCAATGATGCCCATACCAACAGGATAGTATCCTAGGTAAGATATATTGATGACATCATGATAATCTGGCAAGGGGATGAAGAAAGCCTGATCCAATGTGTCAATATGCTTAATAATAATAAACTCAACCTAAGGCTCACACACTGTATCCACCATGACGAAATTACCTTCCTGGACATAACAATCTACCGGTCAGATGATAACCAGTTGGAGACCAAACTCTATAGGAAGGAAACATCGACCAATAGTTTGCTAGTCAGCAACAGTGCACACTTTCCTCCGACTATAAAAAATCTGCCCAAAGGGGAATTTTTGCGTCTGCGACGAAATTGCTCTACTAAGGAGATGTACGAGATTCAGAGTGAAGAATTGAGCCACAGGTTACAGAAAAGGGGGTACAGCCGTAGGTCCATCAAAAATGATAAATACCTGGCTCTTAAATGTCATAGAGAAGACCTGCTATTCTCAGACACGAAGAAATCTGCCACACAACAACCGGTTACCAGATTCATAACCAATTTCTGCGACCAGTGGAGGGACTTACAGGATATCATCCGCAAGAACTGGCATATCCTGGAAATGGATCCTGACTTAAGGGACATCACATCATCCGGTCCTCAATTCAGCTGGAGGCGAGCCAAAAATTTAAGGGACAAACTCACCCGCAGTCACTTTCAGCGGATCCCCAAAAAGAAACCGAAGGCAACTGGCACAGTCCCATGCGGGAAATGCAAAGCATGTACATATATCAAAAAAGTGAATCAAGTGACAAACCGTTTTGGTAACACTACCAAAATCCAACAATTCATTACATGCGAAACATCGGGAGTAATTTATTGCTTGGAATGCCCTTGTGGCCTTCAATATGTAGGTATGACCAGCAGGAAACTCAAACTCTGCCTACTGGAACATGCCAGCAATATCCGGAATGCGGAGTCAGACACCCGTAAATTTAAAAAGTTGACATCTGTGGCCAGACACTTCCTGTCAAAACACAAGGGAACACCACAAGAACTCAAGGCATTCGGACTAGAATCCATCAGGATGGGAGTCAGAGGCGGGGACCTGACCAAAATATTACAGCAAACAGAGAGCAAGTGGATTTTTAATCTTAACTCTGTAAACCCATTTGGTCTCAATGAAAATAATAGTTTTGGGTCATTTCTATAATTATGCAGAACCAACTGACCTGCCCCTTCACCCAGACGTGCCCTCTCTCATAGGCATGATATTCTTTTTTGCATGTCTAGTAACGGGATACTTTTAGATAAGACCAAAATTTAGCAACCCAGCACAAAGCTAAACAACACCATTTCACTATTCCACACTGGAGCACTATCCCGCTTCTCCATAGTAGCCCCCTGTTTTTTCATCTTCACGCTTACCTTCACACCTTTTAGTGTGAGTGTTACTGTTAATTTTTCACAAGTCACTGTTGTGCTACTTTCTTTATATTATGTCTACATCACTTCGGTTTTTGTACCAAGCCGTACAATATTCACAGTCACCATGACACTGGCACACTGCCCTTTACACAAGATTACTTCTCTTTATGTCACACCCTCAATCACCATTGGCACATAACCCCAGTGCCCAGCCTCCGTATTGAGCACCCACGGTCTTACCCAGATCTTCCCTCTCAGATTAATCCTTAAATTTCGTATATAGCCAACACGTCCCATGTTCAGCATCCCACCCTTCCGATATTCCTGGTCACGGGATGCCCACCTAGCACACGACTGCCCCAACCCCACTGCCCGCTGACCTATATACCTCATCACTTAAGTTAATATATATCAATGCAAGAGAGCATTGGTTACCTATATACAATAGTCTCTCCCTCAAAAGAGACTACACACACCGGGAATCAACTATGTCCAATTTGGCAACACGCTATTAACAGCATAAATTACTCTTCTTATTATTAATGTAAGTTTTTTGCATTCCGCTCCCCTTTCATAGAACTATGACAATATATCTCTCCATTAGATAAGGGGAAAAAATGATGTGTCAGTTTTTAACGCTTTCAAACATACTGTCTGCTCCGCAGTACTGTATCTCTCTCCAGTTATATCTCTCTCCCCCCATTTTTTGTTCTTTTTGTTCACTTTATCTTCTCAAACTAATCCAGCTGATTTTTTTCTCCACTGGATCCAACTAATTGGACACTATTACCTGCACTTGATGCAGGTGACTGAACGCATGTGTTTTAATGGACCAATAGCGTCCAAACACAACTAAATAGCAACCAATTACATGGCATCAAGCACAGATAAATATGCAGCATGTGGCTCACCTGCACACACACCCACTCACCCTGAAGAAGCCTCAGCAGGAGGTGAAACGATCGTTGGTGGTAGTGGAGAGACGCCATTGCAGACGCGATCTCCGCAGCTATAGCCAGCAGCCGCCCGGACACTCCGGACACAGCGGGCGCATCAGCGCGCTCTGAGCCACCGCATATCCAGCACCAGGCAACAGAGGAACAACGCTCACACAGACGTGTTCCCCGCAGTTTGTAGCCAGCAGCCGCCCGGGTCCTCCGGGCACAACGAGCGCACCAGTGCGCTCTGAGGTATTTGCATCTGAGTTGATCGCTACAGCCAGCAGCCGCCCGGACACTCCGGGCACAGCGGGCGCATTAGCGCGCTCTAAGCCGCCGCATATCCGGCACTAGGCAACAGAGGAGCAAACGCTCACACAGACGTGTTCCCCGCAGTCTGTATCCGGCAGCCGCTCGGGTTCTCCGGGCACAATGAGCGCACCAGCGCGCTCTGAGGTTTTTGCATTTAAGTTGATCCCTGACAAGTGGTAGCGGCTCTGTAAATATTTAGGTAACCGCTTATTCCACTGTCAGGAGCTTATGCCCTATAGAAACAGTATCACCTGTAATATTGTACTGCTTAGACAACAGCAGCCAATTAGCCTATTAGCCAGACACCCGGCAACCATCTATTTTACTCATGAGGTGTTTATGCTCCACAAGGATAACAGTACCTGGAGACATTGTATTGCATGTATATCAGTAGTTGATTAGTCTGCATATATGAGCTCTTATTTTGTTTTTCTTTTGACTAACAACAGCTATACAGGCTGCACCCGCGAGCCTGTGTCTTACTGTGACTGCACTACTTGTTATAATTTGTTATAAAATTGTATATAGCAGTAACCTATATGTAGCGCATCCAAACGCTTTGGAACACACCTATGAGCCTATGTCTTACTGTGACTGCACTACTTGTTGTAAATTGTATACAGCAATAACCCTTATGTAGCGCATTAAAACGCCTTGGAACACACTCTCTCTGTGATCCCCAACAAATAACTGCAGCCGCACAGTTTGTACTTAATAAACATATTGCTCAGAACAATATTTGGACTGTCTGGGTACAGTGTATACTGAGGCATTTAAGACATGTGTCTCGATTTATAATCAGACTCTAACTACTCCCTGTAGACATCAGCCAGCTGCTCAAGGATCTATAGAGCTAGCGGTTCCCTTATATTACATAGTCATTTTACAAACTCACCTATAACTCATTTTCCAATATCTTATCCACTTACTCTTCTCTGTCTCGGCTGGATTCTAAACTGTAGGTATCGCTCATCCCCCACCTCTGTGGCTAGCCACAAGTGGAGGACAGCAGCGTACCACACCAGCATTTTCTTTCTTCTATTCCATTTCCAGGGTCGCTCACCCAGTCTCTATCCCTTAGTGTTTCCCTGCACTGAAAAATTTCTTTTCAACAGGGAGACGCGGGGAAGAAATGGGACAGCAGCACCCCCATTTATTGGCTCCCTATCTAGGAACCCCCCTGCCGTGCACACAGGCCCGCTCACCCGCAATACCCCAAAGGGCCCACCTAATACAAACTGGTGGCAGCCTGCCAGCTGTGTTGAAAACATTTTCTGAGGAAGGGGGACCTCCTCGGATAACAATATGTACTAATTCCACTCTGGTTATAAGGTATATATAGCTGGGCAGCAGCCGCCTGTCACGCAAGGGCCCGCATAGAGCCAATCACTACTTTTTCGAGACCTTGAGGGGAGGTGCTCCCCCACAATACCTATAAAGCCCACACGATTTACATTGGTGGTAGCTGACCACAGGATCTGAGGGACCTGCCAGTCAGGAAGGGGGACCTTCTGCGGACTGACCAGATCCCACTGCCTGTCTGTTGAAGGTATATAAAGTTGGGTTGGGAACACCTCACACCACCCCCACAGGAATCTTCAGATCTTCAGATCACCCACTCGTATCTATCTTCCTTCTCTGGAACCCCACCTCTTATATATCAGGAGCAGCCCCGAACCGGCTGGCTACTTTAGGCTGAGATCCACTAGAATTTTTTGCCTACGGGCTGTACTAGTGGAATACAAGAAGACTATAGCTGTTACCAGACACTGGGTGCACTGAATAAAAAGAGCACCCCTAAATTATTGAGTAGACTGGTATCCTAGATCTGTACTTTGCGGAACTTCACTATTGACGTGATATTAATATTTGTATAAGGACTGTTAAATGGTGTACGCATTTGCCCTCCGTGGCAATCCCAAAGTATCTCACGACATAAAGTAAATTGTCAAACACCATTAGAGTACCACAATAACTGTCTTGGCTCACGGCATTAGATTGTGACCCACGGACAGGTAAGAAACGTGCACTGCTCTTTCCTTTTTATGTTATTTATGTACGTGTGTCTAGTCTAAGTTACATGTTTGCCTAGTAACCATTTTAGTAATACATTATTAAAAGCTATATTTTAAGAAATCCATTTCCACAAGGAGAACGTGGGGAACTCCTCATGAAGTCCCCCAGTCTCCTTTACATTGTGTAAACTAGCTAATTACCCACGGTCATTTGACCACTAGAGGCATTGCTTCTCCATTTATCTACCCAACAGGTTAAACTAAGTGTAACCCTTTCCAACCTATACGCATTTTTACTTTTTTGACCTATCCAGATACGCAGGGATTTTTCCTGCGTTATCTATAGCTAAAGAGTGCCCCAAAAAACAGAGTATTTTTCTCTTTCTCCTGACTAATTGTTACCACTTTACAGCTCACAATGATGTTTTCATTCAATTTAGGCCAAGTTCTGCAGCAAGCTGGCTGGTTATTAACACAGGGAACTTCTGACAGTATCAGTATGGTGTATTGGGGTGCAGTACACATAAACAATAAAGAAGAGCAAAATTAATTTTTGGTTTTATTATTTTTTTATGTGCAGCTTGTCCAAGACTGCGTGGAGGCAGAAAAATCACACACGGAACTTCTGACAGTATCAGTATGGTGTATTGGGGTACAGTACACACAATAAAGAAGAGCAAAATTATTATTTTTTTATGGACGAGGCTTGTATAACACTCAATGGAGGCAGAACAATCACACACAGAACTTCTGACAGTATAGAATAAGGTGTATTGGGGTGCAGTGCACACTACAAACAATGAAAAAAAAAGAAAAGCTGACTGACAGCCTGCCTGTGTACTGTACCCCAATACACTGACTGACAGCCTCTGCTCATTGACACAGCCTGCTTAACACACGACAAGTACAATAACCCAACACAAACCTCAGCACAAACCTATGCACAAACCCCAGCACAAACCCCTCTGCTGCACACACCCCTCTGCACAGCACAAATCCCCTCTGCACTGCACAACACCCCTCTGCACAGCACAACACCCCTCAGCACAACATCCCTCTGCACAACACCTCTCTGCTGCACCACACCCCTCTGCACAACACCCCTCAGACCCCTGCCAATAACACTCCAGACTACACTGCAGAGCTGTGCGCAGCTTGTGGAAGAATGTGACAAATGGTGCCAAATTCTCGGGACGCTGGCAATCCCAAGAATTTTCCAGGCTCGCCAGTCTGGGCATTGAAGCATATCCCAGAAAATTCTCGGGATTACCACTGAAGGGGTTAAATGTGTAACAGTGTTCACACACTGGGTGATATGTAATAGGGTGTGATTTTGTGACTTTTGGGTTAAAACATTATAATAGTGTGCAAATTGTGATTTAATTCACGCATTTAGTTGTAAAATAGCACGTTTTGTTTTATGCAAAAAAAATCACATATTACAATTCGCATGAAGATGTTTTCCCATTATAAGGTATAGATTTTACAAATGTAATAGTGTAGGATTTTTGGTAAACGTTACCAACATATAGACCAGGTTCAGACTGGCGAATTTCACAGAACCATGCACAGATCAGTGAGAAACGCGTCAAAGTCCATGTCACCCATGGTGTGATTTTGCCCACAGTTTTGACTAGATAGTCAAAAATAGATATCGCACAGTGTTTAGGAGGCTTGCACTACTGATGCGCAGTCCCTCAGCGTTGATATTGCAAGGGAATATAGACAGTGTAGGCAAGTCTATTCTGACTATGTCGCAAGTGCATTTAGCCAAAATAACATAGATAGAAATAGCATAGTCAAAATTGTCCATTAGCCTGAATCACACTGTGTGTATACATATTAAGAGTTGTTAGGTAGCCTACCAAGGCGTACCATGTTAACAAAAACTAGATAACTGGTAGCATAAAATGATTTTACTGAAAACAGGCTGCTGGTAGTATAGGCACTAAAAGTCTTGTCTCTTAATAGCTTAATGTTTTCTGCAATGTTGAGTGTTATTGACTGTAGACTTCCTTATTTCAAACAAGGGCACCATGAGTATGTAGTCACTTTCAGTGGCAAACACAGGATTTTTAGAGGGGGTTTCCAAATGTAATAAAAAATCTCGTACTCTATAATGCACTACAGTAAGTACAGGAGTCCTAGGGAGCGGTACCAGCCCTGAAAATTGGTCTTTTTATACACTGGATACTATATGGAATACAGCATTAATATTTGACAGTACAGATGGTCTATAGCAGTGGTTCCCAACCCTGGTCCTCAAGTTCCCCCAACAGTGCACGTTTTCCAGGTCACCCGGCAGGTGCACTCATTATTCAGGCACATTTGAAAAGATCCACAGGTGGAGCTAATTCTAGCACTTGTGATTCTGTGTGGAGACCTGCAAAACATGTACTGTTGGGGGTACTTGAGGACCAGGGTTGGGAATCAGTGGTCTATAGTATAGGGCCAGGCTGTTTCAAACATTTAAATAAGTGGTCAGGAAAAGGGTTAAACATGCCATAATAAATAAATACGCAGACATAATAAAACCAGCACTACACTAAGCTTGCAATCTCCCACTTCATGGTAAGGCTCCTGTCTCTTCCTCCTGGAAGCTACTATCTGGTCCAGTGCAATTGAGGGCTCAGATCCACACATACAGTAAATGTGGTAGAAGAAGCTGGCACACTGGGCATGTGCAGCAGCACTGCTCTGTCCCTTACACTGTTGTGGTGGCAGCTCTATTGATATTCATATTATATACCAGTGCTATTGTTGTCATAATTTAAGGCACTTGCCAAGAGAAGGGGGGTTTCTGGGCAACCAGAGGACACCCCCCCTTCCCCTGTGTATGCCTGTGACTTTTAGTGCCCTCCCTTTTACCTGGCTCTTGTATTATCTCTGCAGTGCAGGCTGTTACTGTTTGATGCTCACTTCTGATCACTAAGGGCACCTGGGTCTCTCCCATGTCTATCCTAGACCCAGGCAATGTTGTTGCCTAGAAACCATCATAGTGCTGGAATCATGGGATTGCCAATGATGTCAATCACACTGGTTAGCATGTCAGGGGAATGGCATAGAGATAGTTTTCTACTGCTGTGTGTTACAAGTGCTTGTCCTACAGTTATTCAATTAGATATAATTATTTTCTCTCTGTATTACCATTGAGCTTTGTGTATAAACAGAAACAAATGCTTTTCCAGGGAATGTCTTTCCCAATAACAGGAACCATTAAAAAGCAGGATGGGCACGGCTTTCTCAGCTCCATCTAGTGAAGGAACTTATTACTGTGCAGTATGCTATATAGGGTTACCACCTTTGTGTCGAGAGTTTCCCGGACAGTGGCCCGCCCCTTGACCCGCCCTTTGACCCGCCTTATTATGTTTTTTTTACCTTTGCTTCAATTCCATTCTTGATTTTGTACACCGTAATGCAAGTTACACGTTACATCACACAATGTAATGTTCATTATACGTTATGCCGCACTGTTATATCCATTACATGTTACGCCATACACCGTGATGCCCATTATACGACATACCATGTTGCACATTACACATTATGCGACACTGTATATGTATAATATTAATAAAGCTTAGCTGAGATTTATTTTAAGTTTACTTAAAAGAAAAATCTTCTTCACTGACACTGACACACTACTAACCTCTGGCTTTCAAAGACACTTGCTTGAGAAATAAATACTAGTGATCATCACATAATATTGTATTGGGCCAGCGGCCGCCACAGTAGTAGTAGTAATCTAGAGTAGCTGCAGCTGCTGCTGGTGCTGGCTGGGGCCTGGGAGGTGGGCTGGGGGCCCCGGCCAGGGGCCAGGCACATCCCCCAGCAGGTGACCACCTGGACAGTGGAGAGACTAAGCAGTGAGATGCTAGGCCGGGCCTGGGCAGAGCAGGGCACCAGAAAAGGGTGCAGAACTTGGGACTGGTGAGGTGACACTGCATGAGGGGGGCGGACAGAAGTGGACACAGCACTGGCACTGTGACTGCCAACTTGCGACTGTGCTGCGGCCCTACGGGTGGGTGTGGGCTGTGTGTGTACTACTACTGCAGCTGCTGGCTCTCTGCCCGGCCTTGGTGGCAGCCGCGGACTGGGACGGGACAACAACTGCCAGTGCCAACTAACTGCACCATAAATTAACTCAGTCACCACCCAGCGGCGTCCGATGACTGTCTGCGCACGCTCAGAGTCAGTCACAAACACACTCACGTGAACTTGAAGTCACGCAGCGCCACAGCCGGCAGGAGGAGCCGGAGGGCACGTGATATGAGTGACACACTGACTGTGTCCCGCCTCCCTCCTCCTCCCAGCGAGCACCACGGCGAATTGACAGTGTCGCTAATCAGCATCATCACAGACTCCAATGTGCACATGTGTCACCACCGCGCGGCCGCCCCCAGCATCCTCACATGGGGTATGTGCACTGAATGTGACTGTGTGGCATAAATCTGGGATCTGGGATGGCCGCAGCCACGCCGCCGCATCAGTAATACGATCAATTCCCGGACAATGTATAGTCCAGGGCAGCCACCCTTCCGGACTCCAGACGCCGGTTTCAATTACCGGACCGTCCGGAGTAATCCCGGACGGGTGGTAACCCTAATATTATAGCAGGTATTAAAAATGTAAATGAAAACCTTATTGTTTTCCGTGCAAGTTTTCTGACTGCTATAATTGAAAACTATATTGTTTATTTAATTTCAGGTTCAAATATTTTGCAATACTTAAACAAAGATTATTTAAAATCTAAAGTTGGTAGTAAAATATGCAGTGTTAGTATATATGGCATAATGAAAGGTACAGTAGAGGTTTCAGAATGGGTGTTCAACTAGCAGGAGGGGGACAGAAGTTTATGCTGATATGCCAGTTCACTAATTATTGTCTAGAATAATAAAAAGTATCTAGGTCTTATGGGGCTAATATTGTAAGTATACACTGCAAGGGACTTAGACAATATAGGGTGGTATTCAGTCAAGTGCTGGCTTTTCAACTAGTTAAAAAAACTGCACTTCACCAATTCAACAAATTTATGTTGAATTTACATTCGACCTATTCAATCATAGTTCTGATTTTTCGACTAATCATTTTTCATCTATGCCAATTCAACAAAAATAAGTGAATCGGCATCAGCGAAAAAGATAAAAAATGTGCAAAAATGCCCCTGCAATTAAATGGCTACCTGAAAAAAAAGGTACTAAATTGAAAACCTCCAATAAAATTCAGTACAGAATTTTGAGTTATAGGTATTGATCAGCGGTTCCCAATTTTTTTTTTTTTCTCCCGGACCCCTTGATTAGGTTTCTTATTTATGACCCCTCCTCTCCATTTGAAATATCCACAGTACTTACAAGTGGAGTGGAAGTGAGCTGTATGCATATCCTTATGCGTGTCCTTATATTAAGGAGTAGCGGAGGAGTAGTGTGCGGTCAGGAATCGGGTCCCTCTCTGTCTGGCCGATGGTTGTGAACTGTCTCGGGGGTTTCTGCTTACCACCTGTAGGATAAATGCTGCTTTCTGCACATGAATGCTGATGTCTGAGGGTACGCCGTAGCTCCCAGTGTATTGCTGGTCAGGTAAAAGCATGAGGAGACCATGATGACGCTGTAGTCAGAACTGGAAGTGATGTGACGTGGTTCATCTCCACAACAAAGGGGGACTTCTTCCGCCATTGGGAGACTTTTTCCTCTTCTTCGCCATTACCAATATTAATTTCAAGTGCCCCCTACAGGTCTGCAGTGTACCCCCCAGGGATACTTGTACCCAGGTTGGGAACCAGTGGTATAGATAATAAATTACAGTGCACATAATACGTTGTTTAATAACAGGCCTAACATGACACACTTACAATTAACACACGTTATCAGTGTGTGTGTATAACGACTAACCAACAATGGCTAAGTATCCCATATCCAAATATCCGTTATCCAAATTATTTTGAAAACCATAGTTTCCAGAATGTATTTTTTTTTTTTGCTATAAGCACTACTGGGACATCTGTAACTGGCACTACTGGGACATCTGTAACTGGCACTACTGGGACATCTGTAACTGGCACTACTGGGACATCTGTAACTGACACTACTGGGACATCTGTTACTGAAACTACTGGGGACATGATATGTACTGTATCAAGCACTAAATATGTTTCAAAAATGATTGCTTGGCATTCAAATGCAGTGCCTTAGATAGGACACAAGCTTTGTTTTATGCTTTGAACCTTGTTTCATGCATCAATAAAATATATTTGTGTGTATTTCATGTGTTTGATGTGTTTATACAACATAAATAAAAGATACCGCAAGATACCACATTGAAATATAAAAAATATTCCGAAATACAGAATAATCCATTATCCAAAATACTTCTGGTCCCGAGCATTTTGGATAAGCGATACTCAACTTATATAATATATTTTCTTTCTGCCAAAGATGCATTATTGTAATGATGGTTCATACACAGAAGTGGGAATAGGATAGAAAATCTAGTGGTCCACCCTGCATGCAATTTAAATGTACAGTTTTTGCCCTCAAACAGATCACAGCTATTATACATGCATTTTTGATTATAACAAAATGAGGAAATTGGAAACCATTCCCCTAGATCACAGGTTTTGAAAGTCGGTCCTCAGAACCCCAAGCAGTGCATGTTTTGCAGGTCTCCTCACAGAGTCAAGTGAAATAATTAGCTCCACCTGTGGCTCTTTTAAAATGTGTCAGTCAGTAATGAGCGCACCTGTCGGGTGACCTGAAAAAAGTGAACTGTGTGGGGTCCTGAGGAGTTTGAGAACCACTGCATTAGATATTTTGTGTTTTGCACTGGAACAAACCTCCACCCATTGTGTCTCAGTTGGAGAAAAGAATTAGATAAAATGTTTCCAGATGGCATTGATGTTGTTTACAGATGGAGCGCCTCTCAGCCAGTGCGGGGCTCGCCATATACGGCTATTTGAATGCTGAGGAGGATTGCAGAGGCTCTGATCATTGTGAAGGAGTTTCCAGGGACGCCTGTTCTTTTCCATCTTATGCTCTGATTGTCTACAATTGCATTGTGGACATATTCACATGGGCCCTTATTCAGATTGAAGCGGTACGGCCCGCATGCGGCCGTACCGCCGATGTTTTCTCTCTGCACATGCGCAGAGGTCACTCTGCGCATGTGCAGGGGAAATCTCCGTTTAAAAAAATTAGACGCCGCAAAGGGGGCGTATAGGGGCGTGAGGGGCTTCAGTCCCTCATTTCCCTATGTATACGCCCCGCGTTTCATGGGCGTTCCCATGCAAACGCGGGGCGTACGCATGGTAATGAGGGCATGACGCCACTCATGGGGGCGGAAAGCTGACGTCGGCGGATGTCAGCTTTCAGCCCCCATACAAGCTACCACACGGACAATCGTCCGTGTGGTCTCAGCTTGCGGGAGCTGCCGCGGCGTGCGGCCCTGCCTTCGATGGTCGTCGACCATCGAATGCAGGGGGCAGCTCCCACCATGGTGGAGGCGTACGCCTCCACCATTTTCGTGCGGATCGCCAGCCGTCCGTGTACGGACGGCCGTGGCGATCCGTAGCGTGGGCGGGGATTCGTCTGGTGCGGTCGGAGCCGCATATGCGGCTCGACCGCACCAACCAGAATAAGGGCCATGGTGAGAGTCCTCTGTTTATACCTTCCGTGTACATTTTTAAAGAAATTTTTATATTAAAAAACTTATTGCACCATGATGTCTTTCTCATCCCTTTGAGCTTAATTGAACATTGGAAATAGAAGACAAAGTGGATCCTATGGTGGTGGATTATCCCCCTCAAACCAAAAACGCTGTTGTCTACTGTTATCCAGGTAGACAATAAAATCTGGTACGAGTTTTCTACATTTAAAACAACGTAATGGCTGTATAGACATGGAGGAGATTAAACATGAGAGCTGGGTGGGGCCTTAAGAGGCATGTGACATGGAGAACCTATAGGGACAAGGGTTTGGGCTGAGTTGGCTGTGGATATTATCCCTGAGGGAGGAGGAATCTCCCTCTTTTTCCTGGAGAAATTCTGTGAGTAGGACGTGTGCTCTGTCCCAGTTAGGCCTTAATCACTCTATTTCCAGCCTAGGCGACCCAGGCGGGCAGTTAGGCCACTCGCCCGTTTTGCTGAATATGAGGCTGGGGGGGACACTGGTAACCTACCTGTCCTCGACGGTGTTCAGGCCGCGGCCTCAGGGGGTAGGCGTTCGGCCGCTGTGGTGCCCTCAGCGGCAGCTGCGGTAGGTGCAGACTCTCCCCCTGGGTTGCTAGCTAGCCGTGGGAGGACGGCGTCGCGCGGCGGGCGTTCGGCCGCAGGTCGGGCCCGCCGTGACAATACGGTGCTGGCGTCCGGGTCCCCTCAGGCTGCATCTGGCATCTCTCCCGGGCGGGGGCTGGCTGTTTCTCGCCCCGGGCGTTCGGGGAGAGGCAGCGCGTCTGCGGCCGCAACCTGTGACACTCCCGGTGGACGGGGTGTCGTGGCGCGCGGCCGTCAGGCAAGGCGCGGTCGGGGCGCATCACGCGGCGGGCGCAGGTCGGATGACGGCGCCCACCGCGAGTCTGTGTCGGCGGAGGAAGCTGTCCCCGCCAGGCCTGCAACAAGGAACCGTGCCCGGCGGCCATTAGACACGCCGGCACGGAGCCAAATAACAAGGGATTGTGACATGGAAGCCCGCCCCCGTAGAGGCAATAGGAGGAGGGGGGGCGCCGCAGCACAGGGGGGGACTCCTCTGGCCGGGCACAGAATAACCAGGGATCAGAGGTACAGGGTCATAGTCAAAGGGGGCATGCATCTACCACCCCGGACCCTGACACCCCTCTGTATGGTTATAGGCCTTCATAGGAAAGGGACAGTGTACAGGATGACAGACCAGAGCCACATAGGGCTGCGGGCAGAGGGGGACGCCGGGGGTGTAGGGCATCCCGCAATAGCCGCCAAGGACCTTCTGGGGCAGATAGCAGGCCGGAGGGCCCTGTCCCCGCGTTTGACCCTGCCTTGCTGTCCGCGGCCTTTTCATCAATGGCTGGGGCCTTGGCCCCCTTGGTGGAGCCTGGGCCAGGGGTGGTTAGGGGTCCAGGTGAAGGTAGCCGCCACGCACCAGTCAGTGGGCAGGACATCCCCGGCTGCTCTGAATTTGTGAGGGCATTTAGGGGCCTTAGATCGCCCGTTCACGGGGGTCGCCATCGATCAGCCCAGAGGGAGCAAGTTAACACGGCTGCCAATAGGCACCAGCCTGCTCGGGCTTGGGCGGAATGGCCCTCCAGGCCCTTGTCTGTCAATTCCTCAGGCGCTGACGATATCGAGGTCGTACCCGACGATGGCGAGGACACGGGAGACGAAGATGACACTGATGCGGATGACGATATGTGGGCCGCTCAACCAGAGTCTACAGGTGAGGACACTGCTGAAGGAGGGGACAGGTCGGTAGCCTATTCCTCCACTGTGGGTTCTGGCTCTAGTCGTTATTCTCCCTCATCCTCTTCGTCATCTCCCGGTGGTTCGGAGGTGGGGAACTCTAAGAAAGAGCGTAAGAGGGCGGCAAAATATTATGGATTTTGGCTGTAAGGATGTGGAAGTTTGGATGGGTTTGACAAAAGCACACCTAGAGGTTGTCGAAAGTTCACACCCACCAACCAGCCTGCCGAGCCGGCTCAGAAACGTTTTAACCCGGGTGGTAGGCCTTTCACACCCGGATCCGCAAAAGGGAAATGCTACGCATTTAATAATTCTTTTTGTAGCCAGGGGCAACGGTGCAGATACAAACATATCTGCATCAATTGCTCAGGTAACCACCCGGCGTCAGGCTGCTTTCAAGGGGGCACCCAGGCCCTCCACTTCCGGGAACGCTCGATAGAGCTCACACCCCGGTACGGATCGGAGCCATGTCCTGTTGGCTCCATCAGTACCCGGACAGGGAGACGGCTGTCTTTCTCCAAGAGGGTTTTAGTCACGGTTTCCACCTCCCTATTCAGGGCGAAGTTTTGGGGGGGTCATTCAGGAATCTTCGGTCGGCTCTTTCCCTTCCTACAGTGCTGACGGAAAAAGTGGACAAGGAACTGCGTATGGGGCGTATGGCGGGGCCTTTTTCGGCTCCACCCCTGCCAAACATGGTGCTTTCACCTGTTGGGGTGATGCCCAAGAAGGTCCCTGGCAAGTTCAGATTAATTCAGAGCCTGTCTTATCCTTCAGGCTTCTCGGTAAACGACTCTATACCCACTGAATTCTGCTCAGTGACCTATCAGTCGTTTGACGACGCACTATCAATGGTCCGGGCACATGGCATGGGGGCCCTGATGGCAAAAATCGATGTGGAGTCGGCCTTCAGGCTACTACCCCTTCACCCCGATGCATTTAGGTTCATGGGCTTCCGCATCGGTGATGAGTACTTCATCGACAAATGTTTGCCGATGGGGTGCTCTGTATCCTGTGCTTATTTTGAGAAGTTCAGTACTTTCTTGCATTGGTGTGTTGAAAAGTCATCCGGTCTGAGCGGGATCGCTCATTACCTGGATGATTTTCTGTGTGTAGGATCAGCCGACTCCAATCAGTGCTCAGTGCTGCTGACGGCGACACGTTCTGTCTTCCGGCAATTTGGCGTGCCTATTGCGGAAGACAAAACGGAAGGCCCAGCAACATGCTTGTCATTTCTGGGGATCCAGATTGACACAATTAAAGGTCATTGCTGCTTGCCTCAGGATAAGATTGCCAAACTGAAAGAGGTCATTACCATGTGTTGTACAGCTAGGAAGATTACACTGCGCCAAGCACAGTCCCTGCTAGGTCAGCTCAACTTTGCCTGCCGAATCATCCCAATGGGTCGCTTGTTTTGTCGCAAGCTGGAGCGAGCAACTGCCGGGGTCGCCAGAGGGCACCATCTGGTACGCCTGTCGGCCGAAATTAGGCGCGACCTAGCAGTTTGATCAATTTTCCTAGATGACTTTAATGGTATACGTATCTGGTTGCCCCCGGCTGTTGATAACTCCCGACTGCAACTTTACACTGATGCAGCCTGCTCCACCGGTTTCGGCTGTTTCCTGGACGGAAGCTGGTGCGTCCAGGCATGGCCCACCTCCTGGAGTAGCAAGGGTCTTACAAAGGATTTGTTATTACTTGAGCTTTTTCCAATTATGGTTGCGATGGAAATCTGGGGTGCGCAAATAGCTAACCACAGCGTCCTCTTTTGGTACGACAACTTCAGCGCTGTCCACGCTATAAACAACCAGAAGGCTAAATCGCTGCTGGTGCTTAGGGTTTTGACGCAGTTAAACTTGCAATGCCTTCGTTTTAACATTTTGTTTAGGGCCAGGCATGTACCAGGCATACAGAACGAGGTAGCCAATGCTTTGTCGCGATTTCAGTGGGAGCGCTTCAGGGAACTAGCCCCAAATGCTGATGTTATTGGGGTTTCATGCCCACTTTATGTTTGGCAGGTCATCGGGCCGGACTGGAGGGGCTAGCCGAGCTGTCCGTAGCGCCGGCTACCCTTAGGATTTATCGGCAAGCGTGGTTGGAATGGCAAGCTTTTTCGGGAGGTTCAGCGCAGCCAGGTAGGCGGGGTCAGAAGCTACTGCTTTCCTTTGTCTGGAACCTCTACAACGCAGGCAAATCCAGGGCGGTGGCAGCGCGGTATCTTGCAGGCATATCCTTTTTTGCGCAGTTAAAGGGTGCCCACGATTTCACTAAATGCTTCCTAGTGTGCAGGGCCATGAAGGGTTGGGCCCGCTTGGTCCCAGTTGCACCTGACCGTAGACGCCCCATCGATTTCCCCCTTTTATTATCTATTTTAGGTAAGGTTAGTATTTTTGCGGATTCCGCGTTTGAGTCATTGCTGTTTAGTTTGGCCTTTACAATGGCTTTCCACGGAGCGTTGCGAGTTTTAGAATTGGTTTCCCCTTCAAAACTTAAGGGGTCAGCGCTGCTTTTCTAAGATATACGCATAGAACAGGAGTCACTCTTGTGCAGGATTAGACATTCAAAAAATGACCAGACAGCTAGAGGGACGTGGGTGCGCATGGGGGCGACATTGCCAGTTTCTGCTTGCCCAGTGGCTTTAGCAGAGCACTATGCACTTGTGCGTCCCAGTGGCGTGGAATCATGGCTGGTGCATTACGATGGGTCACCTTTGACAAGGTACCAATTTAGCTGGATGCTTCGCAGGTGCTTGGGAGAGCTGGGCCTGTCGCCTTCTGAGTTTGGCACTCACTCTTTTAGAATTGGCATGGCAACTGCAGCTGCGAGCGCTGGATGGTCAACTAGGGACATTAAGCGACTAGGGCGATGGCGCTCCGCGACTTACAGGAAATATATCCGCCCTAACCTCCTGCTCTGATGTCTGTGCGTGTATGGTTTCCAGTTGTGTGGTTGTACTCCTATGTTACCCCTGCCCTCAAGTTTCCTACTCGGATATTAGCTACGCTCTGTTGTTGGGCCAGCGTCCGGAGTTTTCACGCTTTTTTGCCTGACCTGACGGACTGAATTCGGCTTATTCTAATTCGGCAAATTTGGCTCCAATTAAGAGTCCCTCAGCAGGTTCAGACGTTTCTTCCTCCGGCCGAGTAATCCCCTGTTTTCCTATACCCGTCCATTACCCTTCCCTACCTAGTTTGTGTCTTACCCGTTGTGTCTAGGAGTGGCTTCAATACTGATTGAAGCAGTTCTACCGCACCAAATTTGTGCACCAATTCCAAATTTTTTTCTTTTGGCAGACCCTCCTAAATAGTGAATAACTGCTCGCAATTAATGAAACAATTTCTAATTCCATCTTAAATATTCTTTCCCTATAGGTGTGGGCGACGAAACTTTTAGGGTGTGGATTGTAGGACACTCTTTCGTATATTGGGCGGCCAGGCTTGTGATGTCCGGTGATGGCCCTGTTTCTGATTGCTCCAACATGGTGCGTTGGTTGGGGGTGAGAGGTATGTCCTGGCATGAGCTAAGGGCTTTCCTCATGAGGAAAATTAGAGCGTTTGGATCGCCCGGAATTCTGGTGATCCATCTTGGTGGGAATGATCTTGGGAAAATGTCCCAGTTGGAGTTGCGGGCCTTGATTTTAGGTGACCTGGCTGCCATAAAAGCAATATGGCCTACTTGTACTATCGTTTGGTCATTTGTGGTTCCCCGCTTGTGCTGGAGAGGTGCGAGGGTTTGCCATCGATGAGGCTAGAAAGAAATTGAAATCAGCAGTTGCGCGTTGGGTTTTGAGTGAAGGTGGTGCAGTGGTCCCACATGAGCGCATTAGATTTAGGCACCACCAGCTTTTTAGACCTGACCGAATCCATCTTGTTCAGGAGGGTCTGTTTATGTTTGTTGAGGATTTGATGGTAGTCATAGAATCCGTAGTGTAGATGGTGGCGGGCGGGGCCTCCGGGATCGAAGTCCCCGCGTTGTTTATTGCGTATTTGGTGGTGTTCGGTGCGCTTGCCCCTCATTGGCTTAGGCCTCCGCTAGATTACCCGACCGGGGATAGCGATCCCATCCGGCTGGGTGGGCAGTCGATGCAGTGGGTCGAGTGGATACCGCTTTCTGTTTTTAGGCCAAATTACGTATACTAGTTTGGGGTGGAGATTAGCCATAGCCGTTCTTTCTTGGCCACCATTTAAATAAATTTAAATAAATTTAAATAAATTCAACAATCAAAATTAGCTTAAAATATTTCAAATAAATCAGCTAACAAGTATCTGCCAAACCTAAGTCTCCGTGTCTTTATTTCTTGATTAGAGTATAAGAATAAAGTTATAGAGGTAACATGCTTGGAGGTCACACATCTGCTCTTACAATGTTTAAAGGCGTATTGCATTATTATACTGAAAAACCTAGAAACAATATCACACTATTGTTTTTTTCTTCTTTTTTCTTCCTTTTGGGCATATCCCATATGAGAACAAGAAAGAATCATTACTAGCTCTGAGGAAATCATTTATACTTGTATCGTATTGTATCGTTGTGTGTGAATTGGCTTTTCACTTTTTTGTCTGGTTTCCACTAGCTGCTTGTCAGCGCACGGTCTAATAATCTGTACCCCATATTTACATTAAAGTCCCAATCCCAATCAAATCATTTCAGTTTGCTATGAGATTTGATACGAGAGGACAATAACACACACTCATTTTAGGAAACATACATGTTTAACTTACAAATCATCATGTCTGCATAACCTATTATTATGTGTATCAATATATTGTGCACAAGATATTTGTAGGCAAACTGAAATAGAAATATGATATGGTTACTATAGAAAACAATATTAATGCTAGTGATTTTAACAACATTTTAATCCACATACAACATACGCATCAATTACACTATTTAAACAAACAACAATTTAAATTAAGCCTGATGCATTCATGATTCAGTACTGTCTGCAAACGTCAATTTATTTCAGTATTACTGTGCCACTCATTGTGCATAGAATATACTGAGCCACATTATTTATGTAGGATAGCCCAAGTTAACAGCCTGCTATGCAAAATACAGTACTGGATACACCCATGATAAAAAAAAGCAGCAAATAGAGTTTGTTTACATTTATTTTAAATATATGTATTTTATCCAATTTAATATTCATTAATTGAGAATTTCAGTCCTAGATGATCATTTTGGTGTTAAGACATTTATTTCTTAACACAAAATTTAGAAAAATCATATTGCTGGAAGAAACTATGCAGTAAAAATGTTGTCAATCGTAATGACGACAGCACTATGTCGACATTAAAATGTCCATATTGTGAAATGTTGACACTGACAGAATTTTAACATTAAGGTTAAGCTGTGGGCATGAAGATTATGGTTAGGGTGGGTGGGTAGGTTTAGGGTAAAATACTTAGTGGAATGTCTCAGCATCAGAAATCTGACCCAGAAGTGAGGGGCAGAAGACCACGGGTGCTCAGAAGACAGTGCTGGAGTTACTGCAACTATTGCAGCCACGAGAAGATGATAAGTCACTGCTGGACCACTGGGAAAGGTACTTGTGTATTATCACGGCGCCCATCGCATCGCATACCACTAATTAAGGTATGCGATGGCATGTGAGGGGACCGGTTTGAGGCTTTTCCCGGCCACAGTGTACAATTTTAATATCGCGTCGCATTGCATGCCATTACCATTATAATGATTTCAATGTTAAATGCCCAGCCAGACCCGATTTTTAATTATCCCCACCTTGATGGGTAATAAGTATTTTAAATGCCCCCCATTGTTAATGCCACCCCACTATCAACGCCAACCCGAAGCGTGGCGAGAGCAGCGAGCCCGCGAGGGGTGGTGGTACGTGTCCTCCGACCTTTTCATACTCCCACTATCCACGTCGGCATGGAGTTGACTCTATATAGTGTGGCGAGCGCAGCGAGCCACCGAGCCCGAAGCGTGGTGAGCGCAGCGAGCCCCGTGAGGGGACGCGCATAACTTCACAAGTATTACGCGTCCCCTCGCGGGGGGTCGCTGCGCTCGCCACGCTTCGGGCTCGGTGGCTTGCTGCGCTCGCCACACCATATAAAATTAACTCCATGCCGACGTGGATAGTGGGGGTATGAAAAGGTCGGAGGCCGCGTACCGCCGCCGCTTCGGGGTGGCGTTAAATATGGGGGGGGGCATTTAACATCGTCATTACCCATCAGGGTGGGTGTACAATCTAAAATAGGGTCTGGGGGGCATTTAACATAGGAATTAGGCATATGGGTGCATGTGCGACTTTAAATCGGTCACATTGCATGCGCTCATATCGCATGCGCTCATATCGCATGTGATGCGACGAGATTTTTGGTTGTACAATGACCTGCGATGGAAATTGGGGACGCTGTGATAATACACAAGTACCCTGGGAAAAAATGTCAATACAGGTCGGGTATGCCGTATCCGGGCATCCCGTATCCGAATTATTCCAAAAACCGTGGTTTTTTGGAATAATTCAAATTTTTTTTGTGTGTTTTTTCCCCTCCCTAACCCTCTTTTAATACTTACCAAGTCCTCCGGCGTCCACGGCAGGCCTTCAGCATCCTCTCCGGCGTCTCCAGCGGTCCCAGGAGTGCTTTGCGCAAGTGCGCGCGCGCGCTGGTGATGTCACCGGCGCGCCTGGGAACTTGCGCAAAGCACTCCTGGGACCACTGGAGACGCCGGAGACGGTGCTGGTGGCCTGCTGTGGACGCCGGAGGACTCCATGGACGCCGTGGGACCATCGGGGACCCACCAGGGGCAGGTAAGTATGACAAAAAAAAATTATTAAAAAAAACGGAATATTCCCTTATCCGGAATGCTCGTGGTCCCGAGCATTTCGGATAAGGGATACTCAACCTGTATTCCATCACTGTCTACATAATGAATGTCAACATCACTACTTAAACATTTGATACCCAGGCGCTAGACAAACAAAGAAAAAACAATCACAGATAAAATGTAGCAAACAATGTATTGAGTTATACGCAATCATTTACACTCTAAAATCAAACTGGGTTTGTAGTGTAAATGATTGCCGTTTTAAAAAATAAATGGAGATTTCTTCCCAAATCTCTCACTTTCTGAATCTCTCATCCTATTAAATCTCACCCAAAGTTTTATGAAAATTGGAGCATAACAACTATTAATATATTTGCATTTATTTTAATAAACTATACGCTAGAAAATGTGCAATAAGGGCAAACTACAGTATATTCCTTCTCTAACGCTACTGCACAGTATTATCTTGTATAGTTGCTCCCACCATTTACTATTCATTAAACCCACCTGTAAGTACTGGCACTGCAATTATACTCTCAGCATCCTATCCTACTCTCACCAAAGACTAAAGGCCCCCATACATTAGGCCGACTTGTCTGAAAGACAAGTCGGACCTTATGTCCTCTGAGCTCTTCCGGGAGCTCCCCTGCCATTTTTCACATGGGATAAATTGCATGCGATTTATCCCAGGTAAATTCCCGGGGAGCTGCAGGGGGTCTGGAGTCCGAGCTGGATGGGGTCCAGGGCGGGCAGGAGTCTCCGCAGTGTCCGGCTGGATGGTCACTGCGGAGACCATGCGGGCAGCGGCGGCAGTGTTTTGAAAACAATTCAAACTATGGGCTGGCCGCTGAGAGAGGATGCGCTCTCAACCAATCAGCGACCTCGTTGATTATTGGCTGGGAGCGCTCTCTCCCTCAGCCAATCAGCGGCAGGCCTAGCGCAGTGTTTCTGCAGAGCCGCCCCGGACCCTGCACTTGCCGCCCACCCCGCCGCCCCACTACCACTACAGACTAGGTCCCAAGTCGGGTGATCGGACGTGCAGCAGGTCCGACCACCCGACGCAGATCCAATGCGCACGGGACCGCGCATCGGATCTGAGGGGGCATCAAAACTAGCCGATTTTGGTCCGATTTCGGCCAGATCCGACTGATCTGGCTGAAATCGGACCAAAATCGGCTAGTGTATGGGCGCCTTAATACTTGCACACCCACTAATTAATCAAGGATATTTGTAGAGATGAAGGATCGACTTTGAAGACTGTCTAAGCACCGACAACACAGGCAATTGCTGTTCTACTTCATATTAACAAAAAAATAATAATAATAATCCAAAGAGAAACTGTTACTGTGATTGGCAAGATTTACCAATGTAATATTATTTTCTTATTAATATCAAATGTTTTACGAACTTACATGAAAAAGGAAATCTGTTTTGTACATCAGAATAATGACACATGGGGGCTGGGTAATTAGTGCCACAATGGGGACTATTGACACTACAGTTGTGGGTACTTCATTTATTGGCACTGGATATCTATTACCACTGGGAACATTTTTTTTTTTAAAGCAGGCGCGTGACAACTGCTAGGAATTTCATAAAATATTTATTTGAGTTTTAAATTGAATTATTTAGAATAAAATACTTTCAGAGAAGTTTAGAAATAGCAATTGAAGTGGTTTGTGTAGTAGGTCTAGTTTAAAAATGGTAGATCTGGTCTAACTACCATATTACCCATACACACTGTGGGATAGTCCCTCCCCAGTAGTGACATGCACAGAGTAGTGGTATCACATGTTGCACTACTTCACATTAGCCCTAACCCCAGAAGTAGAGATGCTGCATAGCTGGACATCATGGAGATGATCCATCAAGTAAGAAGACGATGATGTCAGTTAATGATTGCATTATAATTCCAATGATTTCAGTTCGCCCAAAGTCTTTATATGAACATGGGAGCAGTTTTACTGCCTAAATCCTTTGCCAACATATATAAAGTATACGTTTTTGTGATGTATTTTAACATTCCATTATTGTTGTCATAGCATTACTCAATACTAATTGTCATTCTGCTTATAAAGTTAATTTCAATCTCATGTTATGTTTAAATGACAAAGCATTTTTATTTATAGCTGACTAACCACTAGTTTAAGATGAACCACGTCTAACACATTTGGATTTTTCTAGTCACATGCTCATCATCTAGAAGACTGCAGGTTCTTGATAATAAAAAACACACAAGGCAGATTTTTTTCCACTCTAATAATGTGGCAAATGGTAGAAAAAAGATTGCTCTATCCTACAGTATGTCTACAGTGCTTCTGAAAAACGGGGTGATGTGTATGAGCCTTCTGTTCTGTGCGATCGAGTCAGCACACAGAGCTTGCTAGATCGCCCATACACAGGTAATGTGTGTATGCACAATCTGTGCTAACCAGTGTTCTCTGGAAAAAACACTGGCAATATTACTAGATATTGCATACATGTAATCACGTGACCTTGCATCGCCGTCGCTAGGTGGCATACAAACGAGCGATCTTTGCTTAATTTCTAACCAACCTATACAATCATTTTCCAGATTAGAAGTAGCTGATAACCCCCTGGTCACATAGTAGCCCATTTATAGTTACTGAGATATTTCTGTTTCACTGTGTATGGGGGGGGTCTCACAAGGGTCACCGGGGTCCAGCTTATCACAGAACTTGGCATACAGGACCATTTTTCCAATGAGCTGAGTACCCAGCTTTACAGTAAAAAGTATGATTCTCTGAACATGTATGAGATAAGATATTGGGTGATATTTAATAGGATGAGAGATTCAGAAAGTGAGAGATTTGGTAAGAAATCTCCAGGGTTTTTTAAAGCAGCAATCATTTACACTGCAAAATCAACCTGGTTTTGCAGTGTAAATGATTGCCGCTTTTAAAAAAAACTAGAGATTTCTTACCAAATCTCTCACTGTCTGAATCTCTCATCCTATTAAATCTCACCCATTGTATCAATATGTTAACAGCTAGATCCTAGGCTATGAGTGTAGTTTGGATCACATGACCAATGGAACATACCATGTGACTCGCAATGGCAAGGTCGGTGGAACACCAGTTTCACTATCAACACCACCACTGGTTGACTAAAATAACCAGTGGGAATGCAAAGCAGAGCGAGCCACCAGACCTGAAGCAAGGTGAGCCTGCGAGGGTAAACATTTCGTGACCTGTAGGCTACTTTCATGCTTCCCCTGCCATCCTGGTTTATATGGTGCGTCCCGTCAGCCGGAACATTTACTAAAGAGGAAGTTTATCAAACTGACAAATATTTAGCTGTGCTTGGGGTATATTGCTTTATTCATTGAATTTTGGGAAATTGGAAAAATTGGACATTTGAAAATGGCAATTTACTGTATTAAGAAAGTACAAAACGATATTGGTGTTTGATATTTTGTGGCATATAGTAAACAACACCATTTGCTGTCAATTATTATGGATATTTTATCTCTTTGCTTATATTTAGTTTAATTTTGTTGCATAACTATCTAGTAAGGAGTTTTGTGAGATAATTAAATCAACATTTTACAGTACTTCCAAAATGATCAATGAACAAAAGTATGGCTAGAACTGAAAGCTGACCCATTACTGGTTGGGAAATCTAGATGGTACAGTAGGTCAACATTGTCCAGATTGACATCAGTCCATAACATGTTATCACTATTTGGTCAACATGCATGTTGCTGGCATGGTCAAAAGGTCGACATGGCTATAGTTCACACCTGCAAAGATCAACATGAGTTTGGGGGATTTTTTTTTATTTATATTTTTTTTTACTTTTTCATACTTTCATCCATGTGGACAACAAAAGGAAACAGGGAAATGTGTAGTGCAGTGAGACACCTGGCCTGAAATATGAAGTTCAACATTGACACCAAAATACATTAAAAAAAACTCTTGTCTACCTTTACATGTGTACCTTGTGTATGTCAACCTTTGGTATCAGCAAAGACATTGTTGAACTAATGAACCACACCCACTGGATTGGGTAGGTAGATTAATTAATTATTATCTTTCTTCAGATCCCTCTCTATTGCAGAAAAGGGGTCCCCAACCCAGTTGCCGCAAATAGTATAATAATGGAGAGCACAACAACATTTTACTGCCTGCACTCTTCTCCTCTGTGGCTCATCTGTTTCACGTGGTCCCTGATTCCTCCTCAACATCAGTTTCAGTAGCAAGTGCATGGAATCAGAGAGTCGTATCACACAGCTCTCACCTCGATTGTCTCCATGCTGTCAATAGCTAATGGTGCTTTCAGGCTGATGACAGAAGGTGAGGAGTCTTCATTGTTAAACACAAGTGCTCCAGTGCTGTCCTTCCTCCTGCTGCTGCTCCTCTTTCATCGTCTGGTACTAGGCCTAGCAGTGAAAGTGGACTTGCTGGATGTATAGGAGTAGGAGGAAGAGGAGAATGAGATCTTGGGATGCTGCTCGGGCATAACCAATCTGAGAAGTTCTGGCCAATGAAGCTCCTCTGCAGCAAGCCCTTTTGCCAAACACAGACTCCAAGCCATCGTGTCTTAACCACAATGGTCAACTTTCTGCTTTCCTGGAACTAAGATCTGCTCATAAGACATCAGGATATGCATGTTCTTGTAGTCAAACAACAGCTGGAGCTACACATGGACTAACCCAATGATGGTTTTAAGATCTGTCTCTAGGTCCATGCCCCCCTGCCAAATACAATTATTTTCTGTAAGGAAAAAAGCATTTTTTGTGAAACAGCCCTCAGGGGTTGTCAACTGAACTCAGTCTTCCAGTAGAGCTTTGAAACACAATGTTCTTGGTTTGATGACTCCTCACAAGCTTTTTACATTTCTAAAACATTTAGCTGTGTTATATTTATATTAATATATCTTCTATATAGCAGTTTTTTGACTACGTGTTAAGCTGGGTAAGGTTTTCAGCATCCTAGGTAAAACTTCAGCTTACTGCGCTCACCACCACCGACACAACAATACCGACTTTCCAGAACCTCAGCTGAAACTGTGAAGGTGGATATTTAGAAGTTCAACACTTTCTATTTGAAATTAGTTCAACAAGGATGCCTCTTGGACTCCAAGACTTGGCGTCACCCTTAATGTTGTGATAGACCCAGAGGTGCCCCCAGATTCTGGAGTCCAAAGGCAGCTACCTATAGCTGCCTACCGGTAGAGCCAGCCCTTGTTTTAGGTGCCACGAAAGTCATGGAGAATAGCCAAATGTAAAAAATGAATGCTATATTCTATGAATACAAGGAAAAATCATAGAAGATTGTTTTACTTTCAAATAAACACAGGATAAAGGCTAATACTATAGGGCAAACTATACAGTAAAATAACTGAATCTCAATTCTTGGTGGACTGTAAAAGTTTATCCTGAGTTTCAAGAGGGCAATTTATCAACTTGGCCTCAACAATCTGGAGCTGATTCTGAGTTGGGAGGAAATATAACAAGTAAGAAAGCAAGTTACTTTGCATTTGGGAAAGACCATGCTGCACTGTAGGAGGGGGAGATCTAAAATGAGCAGCTATATATAGATGTCAAAGGTCTGTGTCTAATCTACAAATAGAAATTACAATGTAAAAATAAGCTACCAAGCTTTTGTGGTCTAAATGTAAAAGCAGACAAAATTTACCCAGCATAAAAAATTAAATATTTGGACCCCCTTGATTTTGCAACATGGTTTGTTCCAAGTGCAAAGTTACAGTATAGTACGTTTTTTTGCTATGTGCCCAACTGACCCCCTCTGTGGTTATAAGAAATCTATATGCCAAAAAGGCATTTCTATTTTTGCATTGCTATCCACACTGTACACATGTTCTGTAGTTAATAAATGCTATGTGCTGACCATAACATCACTGAGCACTGAATGAATCTAGCTTCCCAATTTAAGATGCAATAAAACAAATGATGTGAAGCAGCTATATTATTTATTGGCGAGTCATGTAAACAATTGTTTCAGAGTTCCTATGTAAAAGCTCAAAGCAAGGGATACACCCTGTTTTAAGGTAGAAGCATATATTGACAATATTAATTTATTTCTAAATTATACACATTACTACAACCTTGTAAACCTGCTGAAGGCATGCATAGGACAGCCAATGGAAAGACAAGCCAATTTTAGATAGGTCATCTCAGCAATATAAAAGGAGCTTTCACTAACACTGTAGACATACAGCACATTTCCCACACTGCATTCTAAGGAAGAAGACATTCCAGAACGCAAAGAGATCATGTCTGGAGTAAAGAAAGGTTATGGCCAAAGCCAACAGAGTCAACAGAGCCAACAGGGTCAACAAGACCAGCAAGGGCAACAAGGTGGTATTGGTGGAGGATACGGCCTGTCCCAGAGTCTCACCCAATATGGCGATGACCAACAAAGCGGTGGATGCCAAGTCTGTAAGTACTAAGCTGTGCAATTCTATGACCGCCGGAATACTAAAAGCTTTAAGTATTACGATGTTACATCTAATTGCAGATATTCCATTCTAGTTATTATAGATACAAAAAAGATATTAACCCACTGATTCTGAGTCTGTTACAAGCTTACATAATATCTGATGAATATATTTAATTCATATAACAGGCATGCATAACAACAGATAACAATTATAGATTTACCATACAAATCCCCCATTGTATTTTACAGTAATATATTACATTTCTGTAAATATCTAGGTCATGTCGTGTTCTGTTAAGTGCACACAGTACAGAGTAGGCCTACCCCTGACAGTGGTAAAATGAATGCAAACAAATAAAAGGTGCAAATATATTACAAGTAAATCCAAATAAAGAACTGTACTAACACATATTCCCTATTCTTACCATAGCTGGTGGTGCTGGACAACAGAGTCAAGATCAGAGTTCTTATGGCGGTAATACAACGTTTTTATTCTATTTAACTATGAAATGATAGCTTCAGATAAAACATAAAGAGCAAACGTTTGTTACTAATATTGGTGTAACATTGAATAACCACTGAACACCGACAAAATAAAGCTGCAAAAATGTAAATGGGGAAGTCTGTTTTGGATTCAAGACTAGGCCAAAGCTGAGAGGCCCTTTCAGACAGATGTACTAAGCCTTTAACAGTGATAGAGTGGAGGGAGATAAGCTACCTACTGATCAGCTTCTGTAACATGGCAAGGAGCCGATTGCCTGGCACTTAATCTTTCCCTCTACTTTATCACTCTGCAAGGCTTATTACATCACCCCCTTTTTGTTTAACCAATTAAAGCCAATTATGTTTTTAAATAACTTCCAGGACACTGTAATTAAGAGTAAGGGGTCTACGTACAAAGCCTTGGATATAAAGTGGGCGGAGATAAAAACCAATTAAATCCTAAGGGGTAAATTGACTAAGATGGGAATTCTATTGAAGCTGGGATGTTGCCCATAGCAACCAACAAAATTCTATTTATTATTTATTTAGCACATTATAGAAGAAACTAGATAGAATCTGATTGGTTGTTTTGAGCAACATCCCATCTTCAATAGAACTCCCATCTTAGTCAGTTTACCCCTACCTGTTATGGTAAAGGCTGTGTTTGAAAATGACAGTTAGGGGCTGGTTGATTAGTATTTTATCTTTGTGCACTTTATATCTTTCCAAGGCTTATTACATAGGTGAAAGATTTACAGCAAAGTCCTGTAAGGAAGTAATATTTGGCCATGGGCTGTTTAATATTATGTCCGAAATGTATCAAGCCTTAGCAATCAGTCAACTTCTAGCTATCATTTTTTCGAATTTGCTTTATAAATGATGTCTAGAAGCTCATTGGTTGCTATGGATAACTACTTCACCTGTCCTCTTTACTACATCTCCCTTTGTTGTATGTGTTATAGAATATAAGAGTATGGCTTGCACATGCAAAACTAAATCCAAATATATTTCTAGGTGGCAGCATAGGACAGTTTCAGGATCAGAGCTCCTTCGGTGGAGCAGGCAAAGGTAAGAGTCACATGGCAAAATACTGTAAGTGCCAACAGTCCGTGTTCCCCCAAATGTAAAATGACCAAAATGTTAAGCAATTTGGCTTTCTAAAGTCATATTACTATGAACAAACCATAAAGTCTCATTGTCTCTTCAACACTGAAAATGATTGGTACATTGTTTATATTTTGTATTACTAATTTACACATTTGTTCATTGTTTCGACTAAGGTGGTGGGGCTGGGCAGTGCCAGGACCAGAGCTCCTGTGGTGGTGGCAAATCAGGTAATTGTTTGGATAACCTGTGTAAAAGTGGAGATAGATAGTGAGTGTATCCCTACAATTGAGTAAACATTTCACTAAACTATAAGTCATGCTTATGGGGCAGATGTATTAAGACTTGGACAGTGATAAATAGGAGAGAGATAAAGTACCGGTCAATATGCTCCAACGGTTGTGTCCACCTACGGGGGTTACCACATCATGATCCATTAGCATTGTATTGAAAGCCACATGAGCAAGCATACGTAGCCTTGCAGCACATAAGGACCTTGGGATGCGTGAGCCTGTGCTAACATTACATGAGGACCCATGTGTATGAAAAACTATAACAGGCTGTAATAAAAAAATAGCGGGAACTGGTTGGTTGTACTCTTTTCTCTCCACTTTATCACTTTCTAAGGCTTAGCACATAGGCCCTAACTACAAAAGAAGTGGAAATGTATCTAACACATATTTACAGCTGAGGCAGGGCAATAGAGGGCCTGGCTGGGCCCAGGTACTTTCCACGGGTGTGTCCTAATTGTAGGAGGTGTTGTCATGCACCCTTAGTTTAAAATACAGAATAAAATAACACTTTAAGCACCTCCCTGGCCACACTGCAGCCCAGCACACAGCAGCATGTGCTGAGTAGAGAAGAGCTGCTACTACCAGGAAATGGTGGCCCCACTGAGTCTCTAGATCAGACCTAGGCCTTGGTAAAATGTACCCACTCCCTCCTTCTCTCAGGGCCTTATTCTAGTTCACTCTTAGAGGCAAAATCCTTCTTAGCTAGACAAAACATGTGCACTGCAGGGGGCAGATGTAACATGTGCAGAGAGAGTTAGCTTTGGGTGAGTTATTTTGTTCTGTGCAGGGGAAATACCGGCTGCTTTATTTTTACACTGCAATATAGATCTCACTTAAAAAAAAAAACACCCAAATCTAAATCTCACATGTTACATCTACACCACCTGCAGTGCACATGGTTTTGTCCAGCTAAGAAGGAATTTGCCTCTAAGAGTGAACTAGAATAAGGCCCTCAGTACCGCTGTGCTGAGGTAGCCATTTTGTGGTCTGAACTACTTATGGAATTGGAGTTCATTAGGGCCTCATGTTAAATGGACCATGACATGCTTTAACAATCTGAATTATACTTTTCTCTCTCTAACACAGTAGGCAGTGCCGGATGGGGCCAGGATCAGAGCTCTAGCGGTGGTGGCAAAATAGGTAATATTTATACAGCAATACTGAAAATGTTTAACTGGTTTTTTTTTCTGTTGTGTTTTAGAAAAAAAATACATTACTCTGTAGATGACTACCACAGTTCTTATTACATGCACACATAGGGGGTTATTCTGATTCACTCGGAAAGGCACAATCACTCTCTAATGACAAAACCATATGCACTGCAGGTGGGGCTGATGTAACATGTGCAGAGAGAGTTAGATTTGGGTGGGGGGGTGTACTTCAAACTGATATCTATATTGCAGTGTAAAAGTAAAGCAGCCAGTATTTACCCTGCACAGAAACAATAAAACACCCAAATCTAACTCTCATAGAATAACCATCATAGTGGAAGCATATTTCTCAATTGCCAAAAAGCCATACTACGGTCAAAAAAGAAGTTAGGTTTTACCACTGGTATTAATGCTCCTATTGCCATCCATAACCTTCCTAGAATAGCTTGTGAAGGGCTTCATTATGGAAATCTATTTAGTAAGTTTTGGTGGTAATTGGCAACTGTACTATTAATGCAGTGACAAAAAAACATAAACAGATATAGAAGTAGATTTTGTAAGCTGTTTAAATATAAAATAAATTAAGCCAAAGCCATACCTCCCAACAGTCACATATCGGCAGCAGCAGTGCTGCACCAGTCATTGGGAAAATGGTGTGGTGCCCATTTTATTGGTGTTTTATGCATGTGCAGTAGGAAAACCTCTGGGGTATATGGCCTCCGTGCCATTCTCCCAGAGTCCTACACATGCAAACTAGTTACTGACATAACATTAGGATCACCTAGTGACCATAGTGTTCAGAAAATACTTTACTGCTGCCTAGAAAGGAGAGGACCCAGTATGCCCTGGGTGGTTGCATGTAAGGGGTAAGATGCATGCAAGATTCAGCCACAGATTCCCAAAAAATGTATACAGTGTTTTTCAGGACAAAAAAAAAGGTACTTATGTAATATCTGGGCTCCCGTTTTTCTTATGAGACCGCGTCCCCTCGCGGGGCTCGCTGCGCTCGCCACGCTTCGGGCACGGTGGCTCGCTGCGCTCGCCACACTATATAAAATCAACTCCATGCATAGTTGGATAGTAGGGGTATGAAAAAATGGGGTGCATTTAACATGGGAGTCCAGATAATACATAAGTACCAAAAAAAAAGTCAGAGTCCAATTCATTCCACAGAGGTTATTTGCATGTTATTAGATATATTATTATTATTTATTTATTTATTAGCAGTTTCTCATATTACGCAGCGCTTTACAGAGAATATTTAGACATTCACATCAGTCCTTGCCCCAGTGGAGCTTACAATCTATATTCCCTACCACATATACACGCACACACAGACATACAGTACTAGGGTTAATTTTTTGTTGGGAGCCAATTAGCCTACCAGTATATTTTTGGATTGTGGGAGGAAACCGGAGTACCCGGAGGAAACCCACGCAAGTACGGGGAGAATATACAAACTCTGCACAGTTAGAGCCATGACAGGAATCAAACCCATGACCTCAGCGCTGTGAGGCAGTAATGCTGACCATTACACCATCCGTACTGCCCAGATATAGAAAATAGTTAAAAAAAAAAAAAAAAGATTTCTTTATGTGTATTTATTTGCTTATTTATACTCTTACTAGAGTTTATCTAACACTTACTGTATAGCTTCTCTATTTTCAAGGGTGCAAAATGCTCGATGTCCTATATATTGGTTATGTCCTACAGTATATACAACGCCATCAGATTTGAACAAATTAATGCAAAACTACAGTATTCTGATGGGGCAATATGACACAGTGGTGGGAGTCAGGCATACTGTACATAGACAATCAGTAAGAGATGATACAGATATGTTAAGTACTTTGTAAAGCTGTCAATTTATTCTTGTTCAGTTTTATCCAAAAAATTATTTTTTCTATCTTTAAACCAGGAGGAGGCTCAGGGCAATCTCAGGACCAGAGCTCTTTTGGGGGTGGCAAAACAGGTAAGGTTTAGGTTACTCCATGAGTATACATTAAGTTTCTTTACCATAGTTTATTAAGTGATTTGTAAACTTTTTGATGCAGGAGGAAGTTTCGGACAAAGCCAGGATCAGAGCTCCTACGGTGGTGGCAGTTTAGGTATGGTTAAGGTTACATCAAGAGTATATATTAAGGAGGTCATTCTGGGGAGCGATGGGGATGGCCTGCGCATGTGTATATTCTCTTATCCATGGCCATCTGTGTGAACAGATGCGGCAGCTTGCATAGTCACCAGCCCATTCACACGGAGTGGTGAGGGAGGGGGAGGGGGCGGGCACAAGTCACCACCCATAGTAATACCCAGCATTTCATGGGCACCCATGAAAACTCTGGGAGTTCCAATGGTAATTCAGCCATGAATTCAGCTGATGTCACCGGATGTCATCTGCCCACCCTGTTCACATACCAGGGCGCCGCAAATCCGAGTCACCAGAGAGTGACTTAGATTTTCGAGTGCTTTAGAAATCATTTGATGGTCGGCAACCATCAAATGATTTCTGCCCCTCACACAATCTGCAAATGGGGGTTTATGCAAAACATCCATTCGCATACGTGCAAGGAAAATCAGCATGCAAGCGGCGGGTAAGCGTTCGTACGGGCGGCGTCAACCAGAATGACCTCCTATGTTTCTGTGGCATAGTTTATTAATATATTCTTAAATTGTTGGATACAGGAGGTGGTGCAGGACAATGCAAGGATCAGAGCTCGTTTGGGGGTGGTAAAACAGGTACATTTTAGATTATATTAATGATATACATACATTTTATTTTGGCATAGTTTATTAAGTGATTCATATATTGTTTGATATAGGAGGTGGTGCTGGACAATGCCAGGATCAGAGCTCGTTTGGTGGTGGCAAAACAGGTAAGGTTTAAATCACAAGACAAGGTGAAGAGGTAACTGTGTTAAAATAGGTGCAATAACACTATTAAAAGTAAAATAAACAAATTTAATACATATTGAATAAATAAATTAAATAAAAAAACAGCACTAATGGTGCAAAAGGGTTAAGAATAATGTGACAATACAAACTACAGCGCATATGGTACTGTATATATGTGTATATATGTTCATTTAAATGTCAGTAAATGTCAGTAAATGACAGTAAATGTCTGTGTCCATTCCTATTACAGTATGTCCTATTATGCCTCACCAGATGGTAATCCCAAGGCAAGGTTCAGCTTTAATCCGTAGGGTCCCTTAATGATGGCTTAATGGGGGATGCTTCCTCCTGTATTTTATAGCCTTAAGGTGTGTAGAGGGTCCACTGCTGAGGGTGCATAGTCCCAAGCTGCAACAAGGGTTTTTCACAGGCTGATCCGTCACTGGATAATAAAGAATAAGTTTCTTATGGAAGGGGTGTAGATTACATTAAGGATATACATAAATTTTATTTGCCATAATTTATGTATAAGTGATCAATTCATTGTTTCATATAGGAGGTGATGCCGGACAATGCCAGGATCAGAGTTCCTATGGTGGTGGCAAAACGGGTGAGGTTTAGATTACATTAAGGATATACTAAAATTTTATTTGGCATAGTTTATAAAGTGATTAATACATTGTTTGATATAGGAGGTGGTGCCGGACAATGCCAGGATCAGAGCTCCATCGGTGGTGGCAAATTTGGTAAAATAATCTCATTTTAATGACAAGAAGTTGAACTATTCCTTAAGCTAATTATTAACTTTACAAATATGATGCGCAAAGTAAGTGGGGCAAACAGGTCCGGTGTGAGGCTTCTTATCCTAGTAAACACTTCACTCCTCTGCCACAAGCCCGTTACTGCCATCAATACCCACTTCCCAGCCCCTCAAATAAAAGTCTGGAGGTGGCATCTTAGAAGCTGCCACCTGTATTATAGCAAAGATGTCTTCCGCATAGACATCTTTCATTTCGTGATAGGCAGACTCTATGACGCCCCCACCCCCTGGTGCCCTAGACAGCTGCCTAAGGTTGTCTAGTGGAAGATCCAGTTATGGGGGCAAGAACTTAACACTTCATTGCAGTAGGGGTCAACTCTTAATCCAGTGACATTTGTATCCTAATTAATGTGAGAGATGGAGCTGAACAATGTTAGGACAAAGGCAGCCAAAACCAGAAAATGTATTGCAGCTAAATAATACAGTAGAGATATTTTTTTTGTTGCACAAGCCGTTATGTTTTCTTGCACTTGACATTGCACACCACAGTAAACTGTAGGGTGGTGTAGAAATAACCTTTCTTTTCCCCCATGATTAAGAAATGTACTATAATTTTTAGTCAGCCCAACTATTTGCACTGTTGCCTAAACCCTCGTAAGAATGGAAATAGGAAAGATGGTAGGAGGATTTGTGGATATTTAATGAAAGATATGTTTGCCAAATAATACAACATTGCCAATCAGTGTCTTAGTGTATTTGCAAGTTACGTTGGCCATAGGGATAAAAAGTATTGTGCTCCTAAAACATTTCTGCCCTTTATAATATATTTTTTCTCCTTTTATCTTACTCCAGGAAGTGGTGGTGCCGGAAAGGGTCAGGATGAAGGTGGATTTGGTGGCAAGTCAGGTAAACTATTTTAAAAGAGAAAAAAAATCTATGATATTAAATAACAGTTACAATAATGGTTATTAATGTGAAAACATAGATAAGAGTCCATTTTGTTAATTCTAGGAGAACATCATTATTAACTATTCTATGTAAATGACAACCATACTGTATATTCTTATTTAGGAAGTGGAGGCGGAGGTTGCCAAGACCAAGGTGGCAACGGAGGCAGCAAATCTGGTAAGCTATAGCTATGCAATCCTGCTTGACAGCTTTCTACCAGTACAGCTACTTACAAAAAAACCCACAATCTTCTAAGAATCTGCGTGAGATATGCTAATTTATTATCAACTATAGTTTCATAGTTTGGCTACAGAATTTAGCTTTTTTCATATATGCTTATATATGATTGCTGACCTTTAAGTGCAATCAGTGTTGCCAGATACAGCTGGAGGGAAAGAACATTGCCTTGTGAAACAAGGGCCTTGGCCCCACAGGTAGGGGGCGTGGTCTCACAACCCAAACCCCCATTTTCATCACTGCTGGACTGCACCCAGGGACCATTTAGAGTGCAGTGCTGGCTCCTACACACAATGTTACAGTGCAGCATCTAGTCCCTGCCACTGAGCAGGAGTAACCACTGCAGTTGAACCCCTCAGCTGATGACACCTGGTTGCAGTTTGCACCCCCCGCATCCCTATAGTGACATCACTCATTTGATATCCTGATTATCTGATATCCAGATTACTTCAAAGCAACTGACAAATAAACTAATTGTTTTTAATGTATATAGAGTATTTCCAAAGCATCTTCAATCCTAGGGGTAAATTTACTTAGATGGGAGTTCTATTGAAGATGGGTTGTTGCTTATAGCAACCATTAGATTCTATCTTCTAGAAGGTGCTAAATAAATAAGTTGAATCTGATTGGGGGATTTCAGGGAATCCTTCTCATTCCAAATAAAGACATGTAGCCTATCTCATTTAGTAGAACTGTAAATCCTCATAAAAAGAGCAATTAACTTCTGGTAGCTTTAAAAATGTAAAACATTTGGAGGATAAGAACCCGTTGAGTACTGCAGGTATATATATGCAATCTATAATCTTATTGGCAGGTACAGTACGTAAATGTAATATAATTTATCTTGTTTGTATACTTTCAGATTCCAGTCAGAGCCAAAGCAGAGGGTCTGGAGGAAGCAAGAAGTGAACAATGATCTAGATATTCCAAATAGCTTAATCTATTACCTTACCAATATGCAGCCATGCCTCTTCTGATTTGTTAAATTATCAAATAAAAGTGATTATTCTTATGCAATTATGGGCATCCTGTGAGTTTGTAAAAAAAAATAAATGCAAATTTCTAATTAGTTGAGAACTAAATAGATCTAAAAACAAGAAAGGTCTTACCTGTTTCCACCACATAATATTTATAGAGAAATAGTAAGCCCCCTCGAAGCAAAAGCTTTGAAAGCTAGTCTGCTACCTTCCGTGTTTGTGCATGTGTGAGAAAGGGATGTAGTTTCACTCTCTGCCAGCAGGTGGCAGTGTTTCGGAGACTCACGGACACTAGATGATATATGCAAGGTAGCCCTTTTGTTACTGTCAAGAGTATTTGCAGCTGAAAAACTGGGCAATAAATAATCTCTGAAACTGTTATAGATGTAATGTGAAGCAATATATTATCATTAATATTACATTAAATTTACAAAGTGCCAACATTCTCTGTAAAGATGTATATTTAGTATATTATGGCTCAAGCAAATTACTTACAATGAACTGCATAGGAAGGTGCCCAATTGCCCCTAAAATCTAAAAGACATAAAAAAAATACTGATCCTATAGTGTTGGTGGCAAAGTTGGAATAAGGGGGGCACTGGGGATAAATACCCCATGGGTTCCCCTCTCTCAGGAGGCCTCCAGGCTGGAGCTGTTCTGACACTGCTGCTTTGTCAATAGAAGCAACTCTCTCTACAGCTGTGGGTCAGTTTAGGAAAGGTACATTGTCCCCTTTGCAGCACTGTGACCCTTATTCAGATCTGCTTGCAGTACAAATTTGTTATCAAAATGGGCAAAACCATGTGCACTGCAGGTTGGGCAGATGTAACATGTATAGAGAGAGTTAGATTTATGTGAGTTATTTTGTTTCTGTGCAGGGTAAATACTGGCTGCATTATTTTTACACTGCAATTTAGATTTCAGCTTCAACACATCCCACTCAAATGTAACTCTCTCTGCACATGTTACATCTGCCCCACCAACAGTACACATGGTTTTTGTTATGATGACAAAAGGCAGTGACTGATTACCTAATAGGCTGCTTGTGCTGCAGCCTAGGGCACCGGGACTTGGGGGGTGCTTTGCAGGTAGCAGCCAAGGAGTTACATGTAGGCCTAATTTATTCCACACATGTAAGCTATCATCCGTCCCGATGTACTGCGGGGGGGGGGGTACAGTTATTAAAGTGACTGCCAATTGGCTGTACCAAAGTAACTTACTGTTGCCAACATAACTTACTGATGGAACCAATACAGTCTCCTTCCCATGTCACAAGCATTGGATCATACATGTCAGTTGTATAACCTTCATTACAGCTGAGCACCCACAGACATGTGTTTAGCAGCATTATAAGTGGAGCTACATGTGTATTAGCCTAGGGCACCTGGAACCTTTAATCAGGCCCTGATTAAAAGGTGAAGGCCTCTCTGTGTAAAGTACCCTGCGCCCCTCATGGCTTAATCTGCTCCATAGGAAGCTGGGTGTTTATACCCAAAGAAACGCGTAGAGCGTCTCAGACTTTACATCCCCTTGACACCACTGAACTCCTGGGGAATACTGCTTATCTACAAGCTCGACTGGATATGGGTTTTATTCTCTCTACCTGGTCATCCTGCATATAACACGTTTGGATTGGACCTGCAGCGAATACTACAAGCACATCAAGGTTTACCGGAACATAAATTCCATTGCTATGCAAACTGCATCAGGATTTGGCCACCTTCCAATTACATGCTGCTATAAATAGAGACATTCCCACAAGTGGAACAAAGCTTCCCGGATATAGGAGTCCCCAAATGTCCTACAAGGGTATCAAATTATTTTAACTTTATTAATTACAGTTATTCTTGTGTCTACACATTCATTATATGTATGTTTTTTATTTTATGAAATTTTTAACTTGAAAGAAACCATCACTTTGGGGGAAATTTACTAAGGGAAATTTGTAAAAAATAGGTGTATTTGTATTTAGAAATACACTTATTTTTGAGATTTACTATCCCGAAAATACGGCAATTCGTATTCGTATTGATGTGCTATCAATACGAATACGAATTGCTGTATTTTCGGGATAGTAAATCTCAAAAATAAGTGTATTTCTAAATACAAATACACCTATTTTTTACAAATTTCCTTTAGTAAATTTCCCCCTTTATTTCAGAAACAAGCCAGCGCTGGTTAACTCTTTGTTTACTTAATCTGGTCCTGGTTGTTGTTGCGCCCACAAGTTAAATTAGTGTTTAAATGAAAAATTCTTAAAAGAAGCAAAGATAGAAAAGATTAATGTGTGGGGCATATGTGAAAATAGAAATGATTATTTAATTTTAAAATGTAACTTTTATTAATTACTCTTAATATATTATTTTTATTGAAGAAAAAAAAGAACAAAAGACAATAGTTGCAGAAAAAAAAAAATATATATGATGTATGAATACATGTAGTGCGGCTGTGCAATGGCACTGCAGACCATGTGAAAAGCTCTATATAGACATCAACAGTATAATATGAACGTGTTCCTGAAAAACTATGTGGGGAACTCTCTTTCCTGATGCACCACATAAACTGTCGTAATGATAACACAGTGAGCCCCCAAAGTAGACAATGCATGGCCGAAATAATAGGACACACTTACAGTTGGAAGCGTATTGATGTTCTTCTATCATAAAGACATGAATCGAGATTGGCAGCATGTCGCAAGGGTATAGAAAAAACACTACCCAACAACAAGGATACTCTACAAATAAATATCAGCATAGTAATAGTAGCAAATAAGAAATTTATAAGATATCAAGTTACACATTAAGCCCCAGTTTAATAACTGGTTATCTGTGTATCACTGTGAGACGGGCGAATGTCTGCCATATGGTGGGCAGCTGATATCACAGGATATCAGCACCCACCCCCAGGGCCGCCACTATAACTGTTGGGGCCTGGGACTGACCTACATCCCCCCGCAACTCCCCCCCTGCAGGCGCACCCCCACCTGCCCGTGCCTGCCAGCACCCCGCCTCCCCTTTACCATCACACGGCATCACCCTCAGCCTCCACCATCGGTCAGGTCTGGAGCGCACACTGCACAGTGCAGCCTGCAGAGTGCCGAGCCTCTGTGTCCTAGGCTCGGCACTCTGCAGGCTGCACTGCGTGCCTGGCTGGGGGGCCGCCAGGGATGTGCAGTGAGGTAAATGGCTGAGGAGTCCCTGGCAAGTACCAGAGCAAGATTTGCAAACAATTTAAATAGAATTTTCTTTAAAAAATAAATAAAAAACAGTATGTTTGTTTGTGTGTGTGTGTGTATTTATATACAGATGTAGTGCTCCCCATCCAGCGGGGCTCTGGCGGTTGGATCGCCAACCGCCAGCCCCTGCCAGCCACCAGAAGGGGACACACTTGCACGAGATACGCGTGCATTCCCTTACAACGGAGCTCCCCCCGCTACCCCTAACCCTGTCCTTCTCCCTGAAGCAGAGATGGTCAGGGTTCGCTTCCCCCGTTGCCCGGAAACTGGGACGTGTGCGTCCAAGTCAGATCACCAGTGGGGGCATTCTGACAAAAAGATGTGGCCCTAATAATGTGCTTACAATCAAGCAGAACCCCTATAGAACCTTGCTGTTAACAAAGGTACAAAGAATGAAATGGATAAAGACAGAATAGAGGTGCGCTACAATCTTATTACCAATGCCCATTTTTCAAGTGGCTATTGTAACACAATAAATCAACTGGATAAAATAAACATTTATTCAGTATTACAACATATGTAATTTCATTAGCATTTCCATTATTTTCAAGATATGCCACATATAAAGTCAATCCACCTTCCTACGCGTTTCTTCTTTCAGGACTTCATCAGGGGCAATGAATGTATCCAATGGTGGTATATCCTCTAATTATTGAAGTAAAGATGATGTATCCTTTAATTAGTTTAGTGGTATACTGCTATCACTGTAATTAGTGCAGTGGTATACTGCAATAAGATGGTTCTTTATTTATGACCACCTATTTCTTGAGAGGTTTCACAAACATTTAATAGACAGGTGACAATCAGGTGGTAGGTGCATGTAGCACTCTCCACGGACACCAGTGTGCTGATTGTTTTCTCAAAGTGGAATATGCTGTGTATCACAGGTTCTCAGAATCTCAGAATATATATATTTTTTTTTACATTGATGTAAATGGGATAATTGTTCCTTGCAGGAATTGACATTCAGTATGACTGATCTCAAGAACCAACATATAAATATAAAAACATGTATACTTGAACAATTTATTTTCAAATAAAACAGAGTTTAAGTCATCTCAAATAATTTTTGCAACAATTATATAACAAAGATTTGACTAATGTTAAGGCCCTCTAGTTCCATTTGTTTTGTCAATAGAGAATTCTTCAGGGGTTACACTCTCTGTATTGTGTCAGTTACTTGGATGCTCCCTGTAATGTGTAACAGTTACTAAGATGCTCTTAATTATGGGGATGGGTAAAGAAATGTATTTAATTTTTTTTCTTTACATGCTAGGTAAAAATATTTTTATGCTGTATATTGATGATTTGGTCTATTTGCCTACATGAGACCACTTTTATATTTTATCACAGGCTCACTGTATATTTTTAACATGCATCGGGAAACTGGATTTAATACAGGTGATAACAATAGTAATTTAGTAAGTATGTTAAGCTGTGTACCATACACAAAAAATAGTTTTAGAGACCTACAGTAACTTGTAGATTTTCCCTAGAATCTACTTTATCATCAAATGCATACATTGTGTATAAACATATTATGTAAAATGTACAATTTCATGATGTAACCCACATCCAAGAAAATAAAGTCATATTAATATTTTTACGGCTTAGCTGATTTTCCAAATGTAGAAAGTATAAAGATTCTAATTTTTTTTTGCAGCAGCAGTAGAATTTGTACAGATGTAGCGTCCCTTGTCCTTGCTCGACGCCCGCCAGAATGCCCCCTCTGGTGAGCGCTGGCGGACAGGGACTCCATTAAACTTGGACGTGCTTCAAGGAGACGGGCAGAGTTAGGGGGGGTGCGGGAAGGTGGGGGAAGCGGCAGAACAGGGCGGCAAGGTGGTGGGCACCCGGGGGGAGCTCCGCCACCACGGTCGCGCAAGTGCCTCATGCGTGCGTGCCCCCTGGCGGGAGCTGGGGGCTGGTGAAAGTTTTGCCAGCCCCTGCCTGAACAGATATACTGTATCTGTATAAAGTAATAGATTAGTGAAGCATATTTTTTGAAAAATCACAAAGAGTCCAAGGTGTGCCAAATTGTGCCATACATGGCAGAATAAAACCAAGATGTATGTGTCACGGCCTGGACTGTCTGTGTTCCCGGCACTGACCTGGGTGCGCCAGTGGAGGGCGCAGGGAACTGGAAGCGAGGAGGCTTGAGGTAGCTGGAGCTCATGCACGGAGGCTGGAGGGAGATGACCTGCCGGGGACACAGAGGATTGGCTGAGACCTAAAGCAGAGGCGCGGGGTCTAAGCCGACAGTGGTATTCACCAGGGACCCCCGCAAGGGGATATGGACTTCGCTGCAACTGCCGACCAGGTCGCGGCCCTCTGCCCAGGTTCCCCTGTGGCTTTGGCAGGGTTTAGATAACAAGAGTCTTTAGAGGGGTACTAAAACCATCGATGGTGATCGATGGCACTGAATGCTATACAGCAACACGGAGGGTACTTGAGGAATGTGAGATGCGGCCTGGAAGCCGGGGATGACACGAGGGTAGCACAGGGAGACGCAGGAGACACTGAGGATCACTGGAGCGGCTAGGGAGCCGATACTGGAGATCACTGGGGATCGCTGCAGCGGCTAGGGAGCCAATACTGGAGATCACTGGGGATCGCTGGAGCGGCTAGGGAGCCGATACTGGAGATCACTGGGGATCGCTGGAGCGGCCTGGGAGCCGAGGGGAGACGGGCACGGAACCCACTGCTAACCGGACACTGAGTAAATAACCTGGGCTGCACAAGAAGACAGGATCACACGGCAGATGGAAACACGTGGAGACTTCTGGCAGGAGTGGAATGACCAGGACGCTGAGAGTAACACAGGTGACAGCGGACTCAGGAAACCGGACCTCTGGAGCACGTGGAGAGTCTTGACAGGAGCTAAACGCTGGAGAACTCACAGGTAAACTGACGAGTTGTTCAAGACAAGGAGGAGACTGTGAGCTAGGCTTTTATCCCTCCAGGTGATTAGGGAATCAGACGCAGGTGATGGGATTAGCCGCAGCAGCAGCACACAGACCAGGAAGTAAGTTGGAGCTTACCTGGATCATGTGACCCGCAGCTTGATCAGGGAATACACCTGGAGCTCACAGTGACGCAGGGGCGACTTGGAAACAAAAGACATCACGCCAGAGCCGGCCTTAGGCATAGGCAAACTAGGCACTTGCCTAGGGCATTTGGAAAGCCTAGGGGCATCAGCAGCTTCTGCTGAATAAAATGATATGCAGCATGCCTATATTCTGTGTGTGAGTGAGGCTGTATTTGCATATGAAATAGTGTATTCATGGAAATCACTGTAAGATAGCATTCCGTATGCAGGTACAGCCACAGTCGCACACAGAATATAGGCATGCCACATATCATTTTGATCATCGGAAGCTCCTTGTGTGTCCTGGTCACATAACAATGCAAATAAGATGAATTTTCAGCAAAAAATGCACCCAATGTTAGCAGAACTGGCCAGGAGCTGCATGGCCTATTGAGTCAAGATGTATGAGGAAACCTCTATATCCAAGCAGAGGCAGAGGTCACAGTGTTAGTGGCTTTGCGAGTGCTGTCTGCAGGTGGGTTGGTTGTTCAATAGTGTTCGGCATATGTGTAAGGGGCATTATGTGTGTCATGTATAAATACATTAATAATGTGCGACATTTGTGTAACAGGCATTATGTGTGTCATGTGTATAAGGGCATTAATAATGTGCAACATATGTGTAAGGGTCATTATGTGTGTTATTATGTGTATGAAGGGCATTAATAAAGGTTGGCATAATGTGTAAGGGGCATTATGGTTATAAGGACATTAATAATGTGTGTCAAGAGTAAGGGGCATTACTGTGTGGTATTTACAGGGTGCCGAGAGAAAGGGGTATGGGGTACAAATTACCTAGGCCAAAGTCTGATGGAAGGGCCCAGTGGGGGCCCCAGGCCCCCTCCCCTTAAGTGACAGCAGCAGCTGCAGCTCTTCTCCTCTGCCCAGCACACACTGCTTTGTGCTGGGTTGCAGTGTGGCCATGGAGGTGCTTAAAATACAATATTTTCTCAGGATTTTTTTCTAAGGGTATAATGTGAATAATGTGAGTAATGTACATAAGGTAAAGTGGTACTACTGTGTGAATAAGGGACACCATCGCATGATATAATGTAAATAAAGTGGCACTACTGTGTGGCATAATTTGAACTGGGGGTACTATTGTGTGGCCATGCCCCTTCCCAGCAAGAACACACCCGTTTGGGCTGCGCACCGAATGTGTGCACTGTTTCTATTTAAAATATTGCGTGTAGGAGCACCAAAATGATGACTGCTATGATGAGGGTTGATGGGGCTGGGAAAGGGGAGCAGGGTCAGAGGCGGAACTAGTGGCGATGCTAGGGGGCACCAGCCAAAATCTTGCCTAGGGCATCATTTAGGCTAGGGCCGGCTCTGCATCACGCCAGGGATTGCCGACTGTGCCGGTAGCTGATCTACGGAGGACACTACCCCAGCGTGCCGGTAAGGGGCGCATGCGAGCGGTGCGAGAACCGGGGTTCATGACAGTACCCCCCCCTTTTAGGGTGGGCACCGAACACCCTTTGGGCTTACTCGGATTGTCTTTATGAAAAGCTGCAATCAAACGGGGAGCATGCACATCTGCAGCATTGATCCAGCTTCTTTCTTCTGGGCCATAGCCCTTCCAATCGATGAGATATTGGATGCTTCCATATCTTCTGCGAGAATCCACCACCTTATCGACCTCGAATTCAACCCCTCGATGGGTATAAACTCTGGGGAGCTCAGGAGTAGCACTTTGGAACCGGTTGAGAACAAGAGGTCGCAATAAGGATATGTGGAAGGAATTTGGGATTTTCAGGTATGGTGGTAGCTTCAGCTTATAAGCTACAGGATTGATCCTTTGGATCACAGGGAATGGCCCGATGAATCATGGGGCAAACTTCATTGGCGGGACTCGTAAGCGAAGATTTCGAGTGGAGAGCCATACCTTGTCACCAAGTTTTAACTGAGGAACTGCCCTCCTTTTACGGTCAGCAAAGAACTTATATCTTTTTGAGGCTTTCTTGAGAGAAACATGCACATTTTTCCAAACTTGTGAGAAATGCTTGAGTGTGGAAGATGCAGCAGGCACTTCCAAGGCTGGTAAAGGCTCAAAGATCGGTGGTCGAGGGTGTTGACCGTACACTACGTAGAAAGGAGAGTAGCCAGTAGCTGTGTGGTATCTGAAATTGTGGGCAAATTCTGCCCAAGGCAGCAGACTGACCCAGTTATCTTGTGACGAGGAGACATACAGGCGGAGGAATGCTTCCAGATCTTGGTTAACCCTCTCTGTTTGCCCATTAGACTGTGGGTGGTACGCTGTGGAAAAGTTAAATTTTACCTTCAGGGCAGAACAGAGAGCTCTCCAAAAGTGGGCTACAAATTGCACTCCACGATCGGAGACAATATCTGCAGGGAGTCCATGAATCCGAAAGATATGTTGGATGAAGATCTGAGCGAGCTTGGGAGCAGAGGGCAGACCAGTCAACGGGATGAAATGTGCCATTTTGGAGAACCGGTCTACCACCACCCAGATGGTATTACATTCTTGAGACTTTGGAAGCTCGGAAATAAAGTCCATGGAAATGTGCGTCCAGGGACGCATGGGAGTGGGCAATGGAAGGAGAGCACCGGCAGGGGATTGACAATGGACTTTATGCTGGGCACAAGTAGGACATGAGGCCACGAAATCCTGGACATCCTTTTTCATGTGAGGCCACCAATATGACCGGCGAAGAATCTCCAGGGTTTTGTGAATGCCTGGGTGACCGGAGAAGGGCGAGGGATGAGGCCAGGATAAGATCTTGGGTTGGAGCTCTGGTAGAACCAGCATCTTTCCTCGAGGTGGCACAGGTGACACATGGGTGGCGGCAAAAGCCGTAGGACTGATGATGGGACGCTGTTCTTGCAGCACTGTGTCATCTTCCATAGAACGGGATAGTGCATCGGCTTTTGCATTCTGGGACCCCGGACGGTAGAAAATTTTAAAGCTGAATCGTGAAAAGAATAAGGACCAACGAGCTTGACGGGAATTTAGGCACTGGGCTGTCTGGACGTACAGTAAGTTCTTGTGATCTGTGAAGATGGACACAGGAAACTTGGCCCCTTCTAACAGATATCGCCATTCTTCCAGTGCAAGTTTAATTGCCAACAACTCTTGATCGCCAATGGAGTAGTTTTTCTCGGCAGGGAGGAATTTCCGAGAGAAAAACCCACAGGGATGCTGTTTGCCATCGTCTGTAACTTGAGAGAGCACAGCTCCAACACCCACATTCGAGGCATCGACTTCCAAGAGGAAGGGTTTGTCTGTATCTGGATGCCGGAGGATGGGGGCAGATATGAAGGCTTGCTTTAGCAGGTGGAATGCGGACAAGGCTTCTTCGGACCAGACAGCTGGGTTGGCACCTTTTTGGGTGAGAGCTGTGATGGGAGAGATGAGGGTAGAGAATCCTTTGACAAATTTTCTGTAATAGTTGGCAAAGACAATAAAACTTTGGACTGCTTTGAGAGTGGTTGGTTGAGACCAACTATTGATGGCTTCAAGTTTTGCGGGATCCATTCGCAACTCTGAGCCAGACACGATATACCCTAGGAATGGTATCTGGGGAACTTCGAACGTGCACTTAGAGAGTTTACCGTACAATTTATTAGCACGTAAACGGGATAGCACTTCTTTGACTTGAGAACGATGAGACTGGAGATCTGAAGAAAAAATCAAAATATCGTCGAGGTACACAACAAGATATTTATATAAGACATCTCTGAAAATTTCATTGACAAATTCTTGAAAGACGGCAGGTGCATTACTGAGACCGAAGGGCATCACTAGATACTCGTAATGCCCATCTCTAGTGTTGAAGGCTGTCTTCCATTCGTCGCCATTGCGAATTCTGATTAGGTTGTACGCCCCTCTGAGGTCAACCTTGGTAAAAATGTTTGCACCTTTGATACGATCAAATAACTCAGTGATCAAGGGAAGAGGATAACTGTTCTTGATGGTTATCTCATTGAGACCTCTATAATCTATGCATGGGCGTAACCCTCCATCTTTTTTTTTTCACAAAAAAGAATCCTGCACCAGCAGGGGAGGTAGAGGGCCGGATAAAACCTTTCTGGAGATTTTCTTGAATATACTCAGACATCGCTTTGGTCTCAGGGATTGACAGAGGATAAGTACGCCCCTTAGGAGGGGACTTCCCAGGGAGGAGATCGATGGGACAATCCCATCGGCGGTGTGGAGGCAGCACATCAGCGGCTTGTTCACTGAAAACATCGCTGAATTCATGATACACTGAGGGAAGACCCGGAAGGCTTTTAACTGCAGAAGATCGAACCGGAGTTACTTCAGTCAAGCAATGTTTCTGGCAATATTCGCTCCATTCCACAATTTGGATAGATCTCCAATCGATACGGGGGTTGTGGAGTTGTAGCCACGGCAACCCTAACACAAGGTCATAAGAGGATTTAGGAATGACCAGGAAATCCATACATTCTTGATGAAGTACCCCTACGTGGAATGAGACAGGAACTGTCCGATGCACAATATCACTTCCGGGAATCCTACTTCCATCCACCGCTGTCAAGTAGTGAGGTTGGGAAAGAGGCAGAATCGGAATTTTGCACTTTTTTACCAGCTCGGCTGAGATAAAGTTCCCTGCAGCCCCGGAGTCTGCCAGGGCTGAGACTTGCAGGGTACCCACAGGGGACACAAGGGCAACAGGTAGAATCAAGTCAGTGGTGGGAGGAGTTTTACTGAAACAACCTAACCTGACTCCCCCACTGCAGGTTAGGGCTTGGCGTTTCCCGGACGCTCGGGACAGGACCCAATGAAGTGGCCGGGGGCGGCACAGTAAATACATAATTTTTCTTTTTGCCTCCTGGACCGTTCCTCTGTAGATAACCTGGATCTACCTATTTGCATAGGTTCTTCTGTAGCGGTTGTCGCAGGACGGTGCTGAGGCGGAGGCGGAACTCGGGGAACTACTTTCTTTTATCTTTCTAAACCTCGCTCTCTTAGGCGCAGGTCTATTTTGACACACAAGGAAATTAATTCTTCAAGCTGCTCAGGGAGATCTCGGGTGGCTAGTTCATCTTTGATGCGTTCTGAGACGCCCAACCAGAAGGCGGCTGTTAACGCCTCATTGTTCCATTTGAGCTCGGAGGCAAGAGTCTGAAATTGAACCACGAATTGGCCCATGGAACGAGAGCCCTGTTTAAGGCGGAGAATTTCTGTAGAGGCTGATGCAGGCCTTCCTGGCTCATCGAATATCCGTCGGAAGGTAGAGACGAATCTGTAATAATCGGTGAGAATTGGATCAGATCTTTCCCAGAGGGGTGATATTCAATCTAGGGCAGAACCAGTCAGCAAGGAGACAATATATGCTATCTTGGTCCTGGCAGTCGGAAATTTCTGCGGCAGAAGTTCAAATTGGATGTCACATTGGTTTAGAAAGCCTCTACAACCTTTGGGATTGCCATCATATTTATTAGGAGTAGGCAGCTGAAGACGAGGAATATATACTGGGGCATGAGTGGCAGGCTGATTAGATACCGGTGGCGGAGGAGGCCGGAGAGACTGCTGGAGGGAATCCAGACGAGTGGACACATCCTGGAGGTATGTAATCACCTGCTGCTGCGTTGCTTCTTGTGTTTCCATACGCGAGGTGACATCTTGGAGAGCCGCTGGCCCCACACTATGGTCGCGTGCCGAGTCCATCGGTCTTGAACAATCTGTCACGGCCTGGACTGTCTGTGTTCCCGGCACTGACCTGGGTGCGCCAGTGGAGGGCACAGGGAACTGGAAGCGAGGAGGCTTGAGGTAGCTGGAGCTCATGCACGGAGGCTGGAGGGAGATGACCTGCCGGGGACACAGAGGATTGGCTGAGACCTAAAGCAGAGGCGCGGGGTCTAAGCCAACAGTGGTAATCACCAGGGACCCCCGCAAGGGGATAAGGACTTCGCTGCAACTGCCGACCAGGTCGCGGCCCTCTGCCCAGGTTCCCCTGTGGCTTTGGCAGGGTTTAGATAACAAGAGTCTTTAGAGGGGTACTAAAACCATCGATGGTGATCGATGGCACTGAATGCTATACAGCAACACGGAGGGTACTTGAGGAATGTGCGATGCGGCCTGAAAGCCGGGGATGACACGAGGGTAGCACAGGGAGACGCAGGAGACACTGAGGATCACTGGAGCGGCTAGGGAGCCGATACTGGAGATCACTGGGGATCGCTGCAGCGGCTAGGGAGCCAATACTGGAGATCACTGGGGATCGCTGGAGTGGCTAGGGAGCCGATACTGGAGATCACTGGGGATCGCTGGAGCAGCCTGGGAGCCGAGGGGAGACGGGCACGGAACCCACTGCTAACCGGACACTGAGTAAATAACCTGGGCTGCACAAGAAGACAGGATCACACGGCAGATGGAAACACGTCAGTGGCGTAACTATACCTCCGCAGCCCCCGCGGTGGCGGGGGGGCGCAGAGAAATTGGGGGCGCCGCCGGGGGGCTGCGGAGGTATAGTTACCTGTGGTCTTCGTCTCGCCCGGCTCTCTGCCGGGACCTGCCTGACATCACGGTCCCGGCCGGCTCCTGCTGCAATGAAAACTGACTATTATAAAATGGCTGCCCCCATACTGCAGACAGTTTTCTGTCTGCAGTATGGGGGCAGCCATTTTCTAAGAGTCAGTTTTCATTGCAGCAGCAGGAGCCGGCCGGGGCCGTGACGTCAGGCAGGTCCCGGCAGAGAGCCGGGCGAGATGCAGACTGCGGGGACAGGTAAGTGTAAGAAGGGGGGGTCAGGTTAGGTGGGGGGGTGGCGGGCGGCGGCGGGGGGAGGGAGGGTGTTCGAGGGGGGGCGCCGAAAAAACATCCGGCGGGGGGGCGCTAAAAACTTAGTTACGCCCCTGAAACACGTGGAGACTTCTGGCAGGAGTGGAATGACCAGGACGCTGAGAGTAACACAGGTGACAGCGGACTCAGGAAACCGGACCTCTGGAGCACGTGGGGAGTCTTGACAGGAGCTAAACGCTGGAGAACTCACAGGTAAACTGACGAGTTGTTCAAGACAAGGAGGAGACTGTGAGCTAGGCTTTTATCCCTCCAGGTGATTAGGGAATCAGACGCAGGTGATGGGAATAGCCGCAGCAGCAGCACACAGACCAGGAAGTAAGTTGGAGCTTACCTGGATCATGTGACCCGCAGCTTGATCAGGGAATTCACCTGGAGCTCACAGTGACGCAGGGGCGACTTGGAAACAAAAGACATCACGCCAGGGATTGCCGACTGTGCCGGCAGCTGATCTACGGAGGACACTACCCCAGCGTGCCGGTAAGGGGCGCATGCGAGCGGTGCGAGAACCGGGGTTCATGACAGTATGTAGACACATTCACTACATGTATGTAGATACATTCACTGTACATTCACTAGTCTCAAAATGTTTGATCATGAATGTTATTACTACATACGGTAGCAAAGACAACTATCACAGTTATTTGTGCTACTGACCAATAGTCATATTTTTTATTAATGTTTTGCTTCTTCAGGTCACAAAAGAGGTCATGCACTAAAATGGACCACCTGCAGTAGTTCACTGGTTCCCAACCTGGGTCCTGATTCTGGTTGATTCGGTAAGCTGCAAAGCTCACAGCTTACCGAGTCCCAAAGTGCCTGCCCCACTGAATCACCAAACCCCCCCTCCCCATCGCCATAACCCCTCACATGATGACCATTAAATCATTTCTCCAGGACTCGCAAATATGTCAGTGGAGACTGACATATTTGCGGGCTTCTTCTCAAAGACAGCGTCACACTGGCATTTACATGTGAACGCCCAGCATTGGCATGAGAATGCCCATGAAACGCTGGGTGTTCTCATGGCCCATGGCCGCCACCGCCCCCCCCCCCCCCCCCCCACGCCCCCTGTACAGCCCGGTCCCGCACCACCATCGCCCCACCGTGCCAATGCATGGGAGAATGAATAGACTAGATCCGGGCCCCTGTGGGTACTCTGCAGAGCAGTTGTGCGTACTTGAAAATAATATTGGTAATGGCAGAAGACGTCTCCTGATGGCAGAAGAAACCTCTACTCCTCTGCTATTCCTAAATATAAGGACTCACATACCGTTCACTTTTACTCCACTCGTAACTTCGTAAGTACTGTGGATATCCTAAATTGAAAAGCAGGGGTACACATACTTGAAAAGCCTAATCAAGGGGTACGGTTGGGAGCCGCTGACCTACAGTAGTTCATAAACCCCTTGTGGTATCAGTCAAATGCTTTAAATATATAGCAAATTATTAACATTTGTTTACTTGTTTAATATTATCACAACTAGGTGCTAGAGTTGACATACTATAGATGTTGATTCATGCTGTTTCATGCGGAGGTTGACTATAATTATAAAGATTACATAAACACTGTTCACACTAAAAACATCATAATAAACACCTGTCGTTCTGTGCAGTATAGTCACACAGTTTATTAGGGTGGAGGTCATGATAGCATCTTTAATACCTGAAAAAAGTCATAACTGCTATTCAGCACAGACACACTGCAATGAAAATGACTAGCAATCTCCTACTCATCGTTCATAATAACAGCAGAGAGATATTTTGTGTGTGCATTATCATTTTTAATAAAACAACACTATTACAGTGCACACTATCACCAATTACTCTGAATCACTACAGTTTATCCACATAAGCCTGTGACACATATATGATAATCCAGTGATGTCACAAAATTAAGGTGATGTCAGAAAATAAAATCTGTCAATTGGTAACTGTATACATAGTGACATCTAGTGTCTTTGCTTATACTCTTTGTGATTTTAGGTCATCGCTAGTGTATTAAAAAAAATTCAGCTTTACAGTTAATTACGGTTAATTACTACTTACATTAGTTAAATTAAAATAATTTAAGATAATAGGATACCATGATTATTGCAACATGTTTTTAAAGGCAAAAGAGATTTCATATTTTTACAATTGCTTTAATTGTAAATATATATGTTCTAGCCAAGAACCCTTTTTATGATGACACACACACACAAAACAATGAAGAACCTACAGCTGTGCACACACTCTACAATTTTCATGAAGGATATGAACAATAACTATATAATTGAAGATATGGTACTTGTGTAGTTTCACGGCGCCACCGCGCGCACAGTCTGTGTCTGAAACTTGGCAGCCTGCCATACGCTCTGTTTAACTGTGCGCGTGCCGCTCTAGCTGTTCTCAGCACAGCGCGTGGCTGCTTTCCTTATGTAAGGACGCTTTAGCGTCTAAATTGCCGGGTTGTCAGCAGTGCGCAGGAGTTTAAATTGCCGGGTTATCAGCGTAGCGCTGGGCAGCAGCAGCGCACGCTGCCCAGCGCTGACAGGTCACTGTGGTACTTGTAGTTCCACAGTGAAATAGGCAGTCCTGCGCACCGCTGACAACCCGGCAATTTAGACTCCTGCGCACCGCTGACAACTTGGCAATTTAGACGCTAAAGCGTCTAAATCCAGAGACTCCCTGAACTGGACACCAAGGCAATTTAGAAGTCTAGATTTAGACGTCTAAATCCAGACTCCCTGCAAACCGCTAAGATTAGGGCATCTAAATTTAGACGCTAAAGCGTCTAAATTTAGTAGGGTCTAGGGGTACACTATTAAACCTATTCACAATGACACTAGTCGACGTAACAGCTGTCGACCTTGTTAATTCCACTATCCACGCCAACCCGAAGCGTGGCGAGCGCAGCGAGCCCACGAGGGGCGGCGGTACGCGTCCTACGACCTTTTCATAACCCCACTATCCATGTCGGCATGGAGTTTATTTTATAAAGTGTGGCGAGCGCACGCGGATACCTGTGAAGCCCGCAAGGGGACGCGGATACCTGTGAAGATATCCGCGTCCCCTCGCCACGCTTCGGGCTCGGTGGCTCGCTGTGCTCGCCACACTTTATAAAATCAACTCCACGCCGACGTGGATAGTGGGGGTATGAAAAGGTCGTAGGATGCGTACCGCCGCCCCTCGCGGGCTCGCTGCGCTCGCCACGCTTCGGGTTGGCGTGGATAGTGGAATTAACAAGGTCGACAGCTGTTACGTCGACTAGTGTCATTGTGAACAGGTTTAATAGTGTACCCCTAGACCCTACTTAATTTAGACGCTTTAGCGTCTAAATTTAGATGCCCCATCTTAGCGGTTTGCAGGGAGTCTGGATTTAGACGTCTAAATCTAGACTTCTAAATTGCCGGGGTGTCCGGTTCAGGGAGTCTCTGGATTTAGACGCTTTAGCGTCTAAATTGCCGGGTTGTCAGCAGTGCGCAGGAGTCTAAATTGCCGGGTTGTCAGCGGTGTGCAGGACTGCCTATTTCACTGTGGAACTACAAAGTACTACAGTGACCTGTCAGCACTGGGTGCACTGCTGCTGCCCAGCGCTATGCAGATAACATAGCTTACATAAGGAAAGCAGCCACGCGCTGTGCTGAGAACAGCTAGAGCGGCACGCGCACAGTAAACACAGAGTCTGGCAGACTGCCAAGTTTCAAAGTTTCACTGTGCGCGTGGTGGCGCCGTGAAACTACACAAGTACCGAAGATATTATTGTGCATACATATTGTGCAATATTGTTCATATTGTAACCACTATATAGTCAACAATGCGCGTTAATGGTAACCACGATTGTCTGAACATGCAGTCAAACCTGACAATATCGTCAGTGACTGCATGTTTTGCGGGGGCTCTTGCCTACCCTCCCGGAATGGCCGGGAGGGTCCCAGAAATTGGGTCCCCCTCCCGACCACCTTGAAAGGGGGCAACCCTCCCGCATTTTCCTTCATCTCCCGCAAACCCCCTCCCCGGCGGGGGTCCGTGGGTCAAATTACGTTTTTTATCCCGAATGTCGACACAGTATTGGTGCACCACATCCCCTTGCATGGCTCAATGTGCTCGTCTACTCTATTCTCCCTCCACGCCCTAGTGGATGGGAGGGCATAAAATACAGCCTGTCAGCACAAGTCGGTTTAAAGAAAAGTTAAAAACCCATGTCAACCTTTTGACGGTCGACCTCACCCATGTTGGCCTAATGCTTGTGTAGACCTAATGACGTTGTCAACCTACAGCCATATCAACCTTATCAGGTGTCGATGTAAGGCCATGTCGACCTTCAGTGGTCGACCCAATGCATGTCGACCAGTGGCATAACTACTGTAAGTCAGCCCCAGCTGCCACTTGGGGGAGCAAGCAGCAGTGGGGTCTGTGTGGGCGCCGGCACCCGCTGGACACACTGACAAGCTGCTGCCTGTCACTGCCCACTGACTGAGCACCGGAGGCGAGTCAGCCACAGCGCGGGTGCGGCCATGGCAGAGACGACAAATCCCCACCACTGATTCAATTGACTGTACACAGAGCCGGCTATTGGCTACTGTGTACAGGATGGGCGGGAGAATGGGCATGCTAGGGCGCCCTGGGATGCGTTGGATGCGTCGGAGCCAAGGGAAGCCGCAGTGTCTGCTGGTCTCTTTTCTGCTCTTCTGCTTCAGCTTCTCCGTTATGCGTGTGACATCATCACTTCACACGCAGGGGAAAAACACTGGAGAGGAGCCTGGGGGGGCGCCACAAGCTTTTTGGCAGGGTGGAGCAAAATTTATAGTTAGGCCACTGATGTCGACCTTGTGAGTTGACCTAAGGATCATATACCTCTTTTGATTGGTCTTTCCACTCATATGCCTCCCACACATCCATTTATGGTTAATGATGTCATTTGAGTTGCTAGTTCTGTGATACAGATTAAATAGTCTCCTGGGAAAGAACTGTTGCATGATAAGTGGGCATTGAGGTACAAATAAATAATACTTACCGTTTCTGATTTCATAGATTGAACCATAAATGGACAACAAACATTAAACATCAGAATTCAAATCACAGAAATGAGAATGCTGATGTACCGCAAGGATGCAGAATAATTTGTTATATATGACTGGTGTGAACAAAATATTAAGAGAAAACTAAGGGGCATGCACAAAACAAGCTAAAATAAATGTACCTATGACCTGTTATAATAGTAATAGCAAACATCATATACAAAAGAACATATGGGGTGACATTTAATAGGAGTGGATTTGTGTTTTTTGGCGATATTTCTGCGATTTCGCAAAAACTAAAAAAAAAAAGTTTTTCGCATTTTTTTGGCGATAATTCGCACTTTCTAAAAGTGCGCAAAATAATCGCATTTATTCGCATCCAGATGTTTTCGCACAGAAAAGTATACAAATTGCTTATTTAATGGCATGCGCAAACTTTTTTCAGACCAGGTTCTGATGGGCGATTTGACTTTGGTCAAGTGCACAAATGGTTAATTTGATCACAGATGTCCTCATTTTTACTCAGAAACTCCCCTACATGTACCCCAACATCATTAAGGACACCTGTGAGGGTTTGAGAGATGGCGATTTTGCAGAGTAGTTTGGAGTTGGCTCTATGTGATTATGCCCATTTGGAGGAGCTGCGCAGGAGGAGGGAGGAAGCTGCACGCCAGATCCAGGTACCCCGACCACTGCGTGCTTCACGTGTGTATCGTGCTAGGCTGTACCTGGACTCCCTCTCGGATCCACAGGTTGTGGGGATGTTTAGGCTGAACCGCATTAACCTGTTGGACTTATATGAGTAGGTGAGAGATGATTCGGACCCTTTTGGGGGTGCCAAATATGCAGTGTCTGGGCTGCAGAAATTGATGTGTGCCCTCTACTACTTGGCCACAGGCTCCACTCAGTCTGTGACCTCATGGTCCTTGGGGGTCTTACAAGCCACTTTCTCAAAGCATTTCAATCAAGTGTTACTTGCTTTAAAGAAGTTGTGGCGCACATACATCAGATTCCCATGTTCCGAGACTGAGTGGCAGGACCTTAAGGTGGCTTTCTATAGGCTCTCAGCATTTCCTAATGTGCTGGGAGCTATAGATTGCACACACATTGGGATACGGGCACCGCACGTGAGGGGACACGTGTATGTCAATAGGCGTGGCCGGCACTCCCTCAATGTGCAGGTGGTATGTGATGCCAGCCTCAAAATCCTAAGTGTAGTTGCAGGCTACCCGGGGAACTGCCATGACACCTATATTCTGAGGCACTCAGCCCTCTGGGACCGATTCCACGAACAACAAATGCCAGAGGGCTGGCTACTTGGTAAGGACATTTTTAATTATTTCAATATCTACTCCTGTGGAATGTCCCTATAGCCTGTGAAATGTACCCACAACTCCATTAAATCCTCATTAACATTACAATGCCCATTAATTGTGTGTAAAATATGCTGATAGTCAGCTGATAATGTCAGTCATTACCAACAGTAAGGGTTCCCAGGACTAATGTGCATGTTGGTTTACTTCTAAAGTGCCACTGTAGTGTGTACTCCCCTTTGATATGTGCTAAATGTAGGTGGAAGCCGCCCTGCTACTTTTACATTTTCACATGCCTATTGCTGTTGTCCCACTTACTCATGTTAGCCCAATGCACATACCTCACCATATACTGCACTGACCTCATCTTTTCTGTAAAGGTGACTCAGGATATGGATGTCTTCCGTGGCTCATGACACCTCTCTGATCCCCAGAAGGCCCTGCACAGCACCGCTATAACGAATCACATGTTGCTACCCGCAATGTTGTGGAACGCACCTTTGGGGTGCTGAAAAGTCGTTTCAGGTGTTTGGACAGGTCATCAGGAATACTGCTTTACCACTCAGCAAAAGTAGTGATGATCGTCCAGGCTTGCTGCTTGTTACACAACATTGCCCTGGCCCAACCTTCCTATGTTGAGGATGCCGATGCAGCAGTCGTGCAGGAAGCTCAAACTACCTTGGCAAAGGTAGTGCGAGGTACGCAGAGGGGGGATCTGATGCGCAGGGAGATCATCAGGCGCTACTTTTCAGGTAAGTAAATGTGTCTTTTAACCTACCCTGTACCTTGCCTGTAAGCGTCAATGCATAAACTGAACCAAATACAATACTTTCTCATCACTATATAGGGGAGTAGACAGAACCCTGTTGATGAGAAAAAAATTTCCTGAAGTTTTCCTTGGTGACAGCATGCTGGTAAGTACATTATTGCATTTGGAAATACCAGTGGGATCACACTCATGGGTCTGCAGCTGTTGGTCAACTACACATCCCAGCATGCCCTGGCACAGTTTAAGCAATCCATTGTATGAAAGGTGTGCCAGATCATGCTGAAATGTGTACTTCCACAACAACTGGAGGCCCATAACTTGAACTCCATAGTTGTATAACTATTACATTTACAAGGTAAGGAACTGGAGACATTTTCTAACATACCTACACATTTTGACCATTTCTATAGCATGAAACCTTTTCTGGCAAAACAAAAATACATTTTTTTAAATAGACCATAGAAACATGTGTACAAATATGTTCAAAGATAATTTAGAAAAATAAGCAAAACTATACATTTACAAAATATCCCATAAATGTGTTTATAAATGTGTGGGAAAATGCTTTATTTTTGGGATGGCTGAGCACGCGCACACCCTCCCTTGGCACCTGAGCCCAGCCCGCCCCTGGTCCTAACACTCCAACGTAGGGGAGAAGTGGGTGAGCCACTCACTGGTGTGCTGGACACACTACTAACAGTAGAGGTTGGTGCCCCTAACGCATTAAGCTCCATATGGTTAATTTGAGACTGCATAGCAATTAAAGCATTTGTTTTGGCAGATAGAGCTTGATTTTTCCCAGTAATAGTTTCTGTAAGGGTGCCAATATGAGTATTGTGTTCCCATATGCCATTACTTATTTCGGGCAAACGGGTGTCTAGGGTAGTAGCCATCCGCACTTGTGTGCCCACAGCAACACGGACACTGCTGCCTAATTTTTTTACTTGTTGAAACAAGTTGCGAATGTACCCTTGGATGTTGCCTATCTGGTGACTTTGCATCTCCATTAACTCAAGCTGCTTAGTTTTAAAAGTATGCAATGAGTTTGCAATTTCTGTGGTTGTAATTGGTGTGTGAGGCGATGGGGTGGGTGTGGGTTGCTTTGGGGTCACCACACTTGCTGCATTCTGAGTTTCTGATGTTGGCATGCTTTCTTCTTCAGGTGCCCAGGAGTCCACCAGCTGCAGAATGATTTCCATATCTTCTTCAACCATTTCTGATGATGTTGTGGGGTGTTGCCCTAGTTGTGATGGTCCTCTGGATACATAAAAAATGGCATTGAAGCATAATAGTGCAGTTTATGTGTAGTTAGATGTGACTAAGCTATACTGAGGGTTATGTCACATATCAATGGGTATTATGTACGTACACATGTACACCGTGACTTCATGTAATGCTAGCATTGGTAATAAGTGATGGCTGGTTTTCATTACATTAATTTCCGTAGCCATGTGCCACCAGGATATAAATGTAATGTTGCCAATTGAGTTTGTGAAATTGGTGGGTGTACTGTATGTGTAATGGTGCTTTTTTGCTTCTCCTTACCTGCAGCCTCTGCATCTGTGGCATTTTTTTCTGGAGCGCTGCGGTGCGTGAGCACTTCGGGATGGATGATCTGCAAAGGAAAAGATGGACAGACTTTATGGACCTTGCATGGGCAGCATTTATGAACATTTGAACAACTGATTGAGTGCCATTAAAAATATTGCATTGGACTGTCGACTGGCATGATATGTTTGGTATATAGCCATTTATGGTATACAACCAGGACACCTAAAAATGTGGGCACACATCCATGTTAAGCTGCTACAGAAACTGGTATACATTTGTGGAAAAGCAGCAGGTTTGGAACTACATGGCCCAGCATAATGAACAGATTGTATGTATGAGCATTACATGTATCTATGATGACCTTGCTGGGATATGTAGTTCCACACCAGCACTATTGTTATGCTAACATTAGAAAACAGCATTAGATGTAAAAAACATTGCAATGTATGGCTCAGTTATACATTTCATAAACTTACCAGTGCAGGGTGGCGTTGGTGGCCTATCAGTATCCGCCAAATGGAGGCCAGGAAGCACCTCGGGAGGTATGATCCTCTTCAGTTTCTTCTCATAGCTGGTAAAAGATACTGGATTTGCAGGTCCTCCCCCAGTGCGGGTAGCCTCTTTGATCTCCGCACCCATATTGGCCTTCAGGTGCCTCTTAATATCATTGAAGCGCTTCTTCACATTTTGGACAGTGCGCTTGTGGTTGCTGACTGCATTGACGGCCTGAGTAATGGCCAGCCACATGGCCCTCTTATGCTGTGCAGTGCTCTTATGATGATGTTTCCCCAACAGCCGGTCATATACAGGTAGCCTGACCCTCACAAATGCTGCATTCTATTCATAGGCGAATCTGACCTTCCGGCCACTTTGTGTGGGGCCAGTATCTTCCTCCTCCTCCAGCTCCTCCATGGCCATGTCCGCCTCCTCCTCCAGGCCAATCTCCCCCTCCTCCTCCTTCTCACCTCATTCTTCCCCCACTTCACCTCAGTCGACCTCTGAGATGTGGGCCTCCTCCTCTGTCTGGGTGATGAACACATCCTGGGTGAGAGAATGGGATGGGGATGCCAGAGGGTCCTCCACCTCCTCCATCTGGGGCTGCTCCTCTGGAGCCTGTGCTGGCCTTGCTGTGGCCATGCTGCCTGCCACACTGCTGCCTCTCCCTCTGCCACTGCTGCCTCTGCTGCCTCACAGCATACCTCTGCTGCCTCTCCCCCTGGCTCCTTTGGTAGTACTGGGTGTGACTGGCCCCCTGCTGCCTCTCACAACTCCCCTTCCACAGTTCACTGCAATCACTCCTCTCCTCTCCATGCTCCTTACTCCCTATCAAAGATTAAAATGGCGCCAGTGCCCCTTTCTATAGGGGGTGTGATGCATAATGTAGGGGACTTAGGTGGGCCAATAGGTTAGGGGGTTCTTTGGCATGCGGAAGTAGTGTTGTAAATTGCATTCCGGTTGGTCCAAAACTCACACATGACCGGCGCATTAAATCACACTTTTCTGTGTCATAATCTCGCACTACATCGCATCAAATCGCACTATATCGCACTTTTTAGCCGCTTATTCGCATCCCATTAAATATGCGATTTACACATGAAAAATGCAGAAAAAAAGTGCGATTTGCGGCGATATGGTGCGATTTTAAAAAGTGCGAAAAACTCTCATTCCATTAAATTTCACCCATGTTCTTCTCTAATAAAACAACAGCCTTCTCGAGAAAAAATATAACAATAATAATAATAATAATAATAGCAATAATAATAATAATAATAATAACAACAGTGATAAGTCTCCAAAAATACATACAATCATAAACACATATCTATATATTATTTGTAGAATGTATGTCCCATCTCTTCAATAAGTGCTGTGGAAGCTAAGGCACACTCCCACTGTTAGGGAAATGTACTAAGATCAAATGGGTACGAAAATGGGTGCCGATTCGATTCCATTAATGGCCAGGAATGCGTAAATTTGTCCGAATTGAAAATCATGGCTGAAAATACGAGTACGAATGAATAGACCATCGATAGAACTCTGCCATTCTTTATCATAGGCACAGGATACATCGACAAATTGCCACCATTTGTATGAGCAAATTCGGCTCAAAATACAAGAAGCAATGTGAAGATCAATCAAATCCATGCAATGCTTCTATTTGTAAAATTAAATAAAGATTTCAAAAAGTTTGAGTGGGGTCACCCCACCCAAGCATATGCAGCCCCAGGCTCTTTTTGCTGGTCCTAGTTCCAAAAATACAATTAAAAAAATGTCTAGGGTACCCCTGTATTTTGAAAACCAGCACTGGGCTCTTGGACTGGTCTTGGTTCCAAAAAAAGAGGGTCAAAAATAAGTAGGGCTATCCCATGCTTTTAAAACCAGCACCGGGCCAAATAATGGGGTCGCTCCACGGGCTATTCCCTGCACCCCTGGTCAGTGGGTGCCAAGTTTATTGTCCAGAAAGTGTAAAAATAAATAGTTAATATTGGGTTTGGCTGTAAAACTAAAAGTCTCAGCAAGTCTCCCCCGCATGCAGGTACTCATGTCGACTTTCTCAATGTAAACATTTTACTTGTGTTAACCATCTGTCAATGTTGACCTAGAGTATGTTGACCATTTATAGGTATCAACCTAGTCACTGTCGACCAATAGTGGTCAACGTAGTGTCTGTCATCCTAGACATTATTTACCCAGGGACCAGATATCGCATAGAGAGAGTTGTACAGTAGGTAGATGGAGTGGGTGCCGGACGGGTTCCCGACAGTCGGGATCCCGACAATCATTTACCCGAAGACGGGATCCCGACTGTCAAAACGCTGACAGCGAGCCACCGTGCCCGCAGCGTGGCGAGCGCAGCGAGCCCGCAAGGGGCTTTTTTGCACTCGCCATGCTGTCTGACTTTGGACAGTCGGGATCCCGACGTCGGGATAATGACTGTCGGGATCCCGACTGTCGGAGTCCCATACCACACCCAGATGGAGTATACCAGTGCCAATCTGTTGGAAAACCTCAGGAGATTTTATATAAAAATAATAAGACTCTCCTCAGGATTTGTAATTGCTAATAACGTAAATAGCATTGCCATTAGAATTGAGGGAACAGTAAACTTTTTTTTTTTACATTTCTTATAAGTGACAGGTCCAAGCAGGATATGCTTACTGTGGCCCATACAATTTCTGAGCATTATCAGCAATCAGCAACCACACGTAAAAGATTGCAACAGCTGCAAAAACTCTTTAATTTGTAATTTCACCAACTAAAGCAGGAAATAGTAACCATGCTTCATACCCTTTATAAAACTACTGGAAAAGCAGCTAGAGAATCTGAAGGGGAGGTGAAACCATGATCAAATCTTATGAGATGTGAAGAGCTCATTTTCATCAAGTAACCAGCTCACATGGCACATAATATAACAGCTCCTGCTTCAGCTTTACTACAAATTTTGCTGCCAGGAAAATACTAGATTTAAAAAATTCCTGTTGGGGTTGATTATACTGTAAGTCAACAGTGCACCAGAATGATACAGTACGGCATCTAGTCTGACTTAAAATAATTGCTCACATATATTTATTACATTAATTGAAATAGAAAAACTTGAGGATTACTTTAATGATAAAGTACAAATCAACATCTCATACAGTCTGTTTGAATACTGGAACGGACACCAATGCAATTTGTAGCTTCTGGTATAAAATAGCTATGGTTTTCATAAGATGCCCGCCATACAGTGTGTACAATAACCTTGTGTGCATAGGAGGCTACTTACTAAAAATCCAAATGAACTATAATTCCTTAATTCTATGAGGAAGAAAGTTCCAATTGCAAAAAACTGTAATGAGAAGAGTGATGAAATGGTAAAATATTCTACTAGGATTTTACTTTTGACTGTTGGTTCTTGATTAAAGAAAACATTCTAAAGTGTAATATAGTTTATTAAACGGCTCTTCTATCTGATATTGCTGTGCTATACTCTTTAAAACTTCCATGTGCTGTGTCACTAGTCCGATTTGGACATTTTTCACCCGATTTCGACAGATTGGGCTGAGGAATTTGGTGAAAAGTGGCCACACTGGATGTGTTTCACATCCAATCCGATGCACAGTCCCATGACAACGGAGGTCAGACCTGCTGCACAGCCGGCAGTGGGGGATGGGATCACATGCAATGTATCACAAGTGATCCTGCCACCTAAGAAGGTCATGGGTGGCTCAATGGGGATCAGCTGGCCATACACTGCTGCGACTTCTCTCAGTAGTGTATGGCCACTTTATATTGATGATTGTCAAGTGAAATATACTAGTATTTAATATTAACATTATTATGATTATGTGGGTCGTTAAGTTTACAACTGATCTGAAGTGCAGACATCTCTGACTGCCTACATATGCCAACAGCAATTTGAGAAACAGCAAGCCATGAAGACATGGGAACTGCAACAAGATCTTAAGCATTATAATTTTGAACCACATGTGTGTGGATAACAATGTATTTGCACAACAGACTGGCACAGGCTATATTACTTTGTGTGCATTTTAGTAAATTACAGCAAAGTGTTGAGCTACAGAGTATATGAGCTGTCAACAAAAAGATTTAAAGTATTAAACTGTCATTGTTGGTTTAATAATGTTGAGAAGGCAACATCAAAGAGATGACTATAGATTTGTATATAGATGTGTAAATGGTGTGTCTCTTAAAACTGTACAGCTCATGAGATGATCAAGGAGCAAGATTAATGTGGTATAGGTGCGTCACGCAGAAATTGTCCTGTAAGAAAATGTCTTCACTCTCTGACGTTCACTGTTGGTGTGTATAAAAGCTCCTGAAACAGCCAGAGAAGAAAAAGAGCATCTCTATACATTTTGCACTTACTAGCAGCATTTAACCATCCAAACAGAAATCATGTCTGGAGTTAAGGGAGGACATGGACATGGACAAGAGAGCCAAAAGTGTCAGAAGCAGACCCAGCAATGCCAGACCCAAACCCAGCAGTGCCAACAAGGGCAACATGGAAGTCATGGAACACATAGCCAGCAGAGTCAAGCTGGGCAACATGGCCAACATGGACACCATGGAAGTCAACAGGGTCACCAAGGAGGACACCATGGAGGGCAGAGCTTATCCCAGTGTGATGACCAGCACCAAGGAGGACATTAACGTACATTACTAGGTAACTATCGTTATATCATCAAAATAAGCAAAGTACAGTACTGTACCTTCATTGTTGTCAGAAATAGTCACAATCTATGAAACACAGACAAAGAACATATCTACTTGTGGATAAAGTTCTTTGTAATAGAACAGATTGGGCTATTGCAGAGATTTTCAAATGTGGCACCCTAACAGGGCAGATTTTAAGTATATCAATGCATGGCCACAGGTGACTTAATTAGTACCTTAAAGAGAAAATACATCGGTGTGGCAATACTCCAATCCACCGATTCACTGGAAACGGTGATATGCTGACTGATGCACTGACCAGCGGCCATCGATGATTTGCGATCTGTCAGCGGATTTGGCATTTAAGTGTATATAAAAAGTCCAAATTCCACGATCCTCACTGGGATCGGAGTATCAGGATTTTTGTGCATGTTTATTATGACCAATTCCCCGATGTGACCGTTAAGGGATCAGTGGTTTGCCCCAATACACAGCAGGTGTATGTGCCCCTCTATTTGGTTTGATTTAACCTTCTGTGTTTAGTCATGGATATCCATAAAAACCTGTACTCTTAGAGTTCCTTGAGGACCTCATTTAGGAACCTCTGGACTCTTCTTTAGTGCTGCAATATGTGTACAAAAGGTATTTTGGGAGCATACGACGTATTTTACTGCAGAGTGGGATGCAGGCTTCTCAGCACCCTAGGCAAAACTTCAACCTACTGCCTACCCCATACTACCACCATTACCCACTTTCTGGAATGTCCATGAGGCTCCCAAAAATTGGGTGGTCCACCCAGCCCCCCGGAAAGGTGGGCAAGTCTCCTGCTTTCCCTGGAGGCCTCCCTTTGCCATCTACAATAAAGTACAAGGAGAAGGGGCAGCAATGTAGGGAAGTATGCCTCAGGGGAAAGTATGGAGGTGAGGTCTTAGAAGTTCCACAGCAGCCACATGCATTAGGTACAACAAAGATCCTCATAGACATCCTTCATTTTTTTGATAGGCAGACTTGGTGGCGCCCCCCCAGATCCTGGCACCCTAGGCAGCTGCCTAAAGCTGCCTAATGGTAGAGCGGGCCCTGCGTGGTATGGAACTGAACACACTGTCACATCTCCCCTTGAATAAGTCACACACAATGCTCCTTCGCATGCGGTCTTTGATTCTGCAGCAGGGGCGACTCAGAGGGCCTGGTGCGATTCGCACGGGACTGTGCATTGCATCGGACTCACTGTCAGTCACCTGCAAATCGGGCTCTTTGTCTGTGATTGCTGCAATCACAGGAAAAGAACCCAGCTTGCCAGTGCATCACCCAGTGTATAAGGGCCTTTATTTGGCTGGGTGATTAAAGCAAACAAGACTAAAAAAAATAAGAGGAAAACTGCATTTTAGGCAAACCACACTTTTAAAATGTAACCAACTATCTGCTTAATGCTTTCCTTACAGCTTTCAATTAAAATAAAAAGTAATTCAGGTAAAAATGGTAATTATTTTAAGTAAGTATAACATGGGAAGACTAGACAAGAATTCACAGGTTTTACTATATATAAAATGTGACTGTTTATCATAGGTAATATCCTGCATACTATGAGGCTGTATAGTGAGCTCTATCTGAATAACTTCATGAAGGAGCTAATCTATTAATGTTAATTAATATTCACAGGCTATCCTGCACTAGCAATTACTTCTAACACACCACAAGAATGGGCTCCTAATGCAGCCCCTTTTCTGTGTTTGCGTATTTAATACATCCCAAGGATCAATACTTTCTTAATGCCATGAATAGCATCAATAAGGACTGACAATTATTAAGTACAAGACCTAATAATTAATAAATATGCCCCTAAGGGTTATAATTATCATTGTGCTATTAGGTCCAGAAAAATATCAAATCCTATTGCAAAAGAGAGCCATGCTGTATCCAGAATATTTTACTCCTAGATGATCATTGTAGTATTCCAGAAAAGACACCATGGCCCCATTGTAGTTATTGATGGTACAGTGCACATGTTTTAAGAGAGGATAAGGCCTGTGTATAGCCTCCTCTGTCCAGGCCTCCTCCTCTCTGCCAGCATCAATGCCATGAGTGCTCGAACCCTACAACGCATACATAGGTCTTTGGAAAAATGGAGCAGCGGCCATTTTTCTGGGGATTTCAGCAGCACAGCAACTGGCATTGTGAGACTCCGGAGGTTAAGTATTAAAAATAAATGGGTGCAGCGTGTGCGGTGTGGGCCCATGTGGACCACATACTCTGCACTTTTTATAAATATGCCACTGCTGTTGCAGAATGGTGCACTAAGCTTTACTTTTATGCCCATCTGCAGAACAGAACCCAAGGTATGTTTCTCTCTACATCATAAGTAGTTTAAACTATTCTAGTTTATAACACAATTCCAAAGCCCTGGAGAAATCAGTCTCCATCAGTCTACGGGCCCGATTCAGACCTATTCGCAGGACTGTGAATTTGCAGTACTTGCGATTATCTATAGACCACACCGCGCATGCACATGGTATGATGCGCACAAGGTCCCCCTGCGAACTAAGCAATCACTGACCATTTGCAAGATGATTGACAGCTGGCTGGTGTTTGCAGGCGGCAACCCAGTGTTTTCTGGGAGTTCCGCCAAAAAACAGGCCCAGCTGTTGGGAGGTAGGGACACTGATGTCCTCAGCGGCCTAAATCTCCCCACGGCCATCGCAGCCCGAGTACGTCTAGACTTATTCAGTGGATGCACACAATAGGAAATCCATTTGATGCTGAGTGTTTCTGTTCCACAACAGTGGATAGCTTTTTAAGAAGAAAAGCAAGTATGCATTTTAAACACACAGTTAAAACATAATTTTAGATGAGGGCAACAAACAATCAAAACATGTTTGGGTACTACCTCATCTTTGCGGCCACCGCTATGCTAGTTATGTTAGCCGCTACTTAACTGCTACGTAAGGATTTTCATTGAGGAAGTACCCCCCCCCCCCTCCTGTATCCACGCCACCATCCATAACCTATAGTAACGTTGTGGCGAGCTGAGCGAGCCACCGAGCCTGAAGGTGTGGCGAGCGGACAGTGATGCTATGTAAGTTCCACAGCATATTAACTTAGTTTACCTTTTTATTTCATTTCAGATCTAGGATGTTACATGTGGAACAATTGTAGAGGAACCATACAATGATGGAATGACCACAGCTGCATTACACAAACAGCTAAATTAGAGACACCAATAAAGATTGTTCATTGCAATTCTATTACTTTATGTCTGTTTTTGTGTTTTTTCAATCCATTTTCATGATATGTAAAACTAATGGGAATCTTTACGCAAGGGTAGTTCAGCAAGTAAGGTAGCCAGGGTAGCAAGTAAGGTAAGAAGACCACTCACCATATTTGCTGATATTCTGGCTGCATATTCCAGGAGAGGGTGGTCCATTCATCATGGTAAGGAGTAGTGTGGGGAAAAGAAGCTGGCATGTGAGTCTATTGGGCAGGGCGGACACATGGCAAGACAAGTTATTCTGGCTAGGGGGTACGGTTTCTGTGACGGCATCATTGTGACCATGCCACCAGTAATACAATGCCAACATTACTGATATTGTTCAGCTGAGGCATTGGGGGCCAATGAATTGTAGTATGCCTCTTACAGGTGTAATATTTTATATTTCATTCTATCATTTCCATCCAGACCAGAGCAGGCACACAACTGCTTCCTCTCACAGTCAGTGTCACCTCATATCAGGAGCGTAGAGTGATCAAATTTATAGATCAAAAGTGCACATCAACAACTGTGGGTCATCGCCAACTTGTCAGCGTGTACAGTAAGGTGATAACATCATGTCACAGAAACAGGTTTGGATTTGGTGCACTGCCTCTGATAATGGCAGAACATATGTTCAGCACCTGTGATGTCCACATGATCATTAATCTAAATATTATATAGTAAGCATTTAGTATTCTGGAGTGTATCTAGCTGCAGATGCCACTCCCAGGACATATTCAGAGAAGAGTAACCACAATGGGCCAGGTTGGACTGTCCCACAGAGGTACAAGGGAAACCACTGATTGGCCCACTGCCTGGGGCCCCACTTCCTTTTCTAAGGATCAGGTTCCAGATTCCATTTCAATTAAACATTATGCATGGTCAGTGGCGTAGCTACGTTTTGGGCGCCCCCCCCCGCCGCCGCTGCCCGTCAAGCACCCCCCCCCAGCCGCCCCGTCGCCCCGCCGCCTATGCTAACCCCCTCCCCCGCAGTCTTACCTATCGCGCTGCGCTGGTCCCGGCGGCTCCGTTCTTCTGCTGAGGACCACCACAAAATGGCCGCCCCCATACAGCAGACAGTTTCAGAGAACAGTGTGCTATATGGGGGCGGCCATTTTGTGGTGGTCCTCATCAGAAGAACGGAGCCGCCAGGACCAGTGAGATACGTAAGTCTGCGGGGGATTGAGGTGGGGTAACTATAGCACCGCAGCCCCCGGCGCCCCCACATGCACAGCGCCCCCCCCCCCGGTGGCGGGGGCTGCGCTGGTATAGTTACACCCCTGTGCATGGTGCCTTCTATTGTACAGAACTATGAGGTGAATTCCCTACATTTCATTGCTCTTATTAATGTAATACATTATTATATTTTAACTAGCAATTTTACTATATGTATTAAGAGGCCCAGACCATGGATAGTCAAGCCTCTATGGCTTATGTAGGTATGGAAACACCGTATAAGTGTACCGCAAGCTTCTCTCACCATGCTTTGGGCACACTATTTTATTCTCCCTCCATACCTAGTAGAAAGTGGTAAGGTATGAAAACCCTCATTTAAAAGAAAAAAAAAAACTTTTTAAAAACCATGTTGACCTTTGGCATTTTGACCAAAAGTCCCTGTTGACCTATAGTCCATGTCGACCTAAGCCATATCAACATTTTATAGGTGTCGACCAAATTAAGTTGAACCCAACGACCCTATCCCATATGTAGACACACAATAAACAGAGATATATTTGCTAAATATGATCTTATTGGTGAAAATCCACAACCAAAAATATACTATACTGGTGCTGAGTGATCTGTACATTTGACACAAACCTAAAACTATTGGTGATGAACATTTTTATGTAAATTCACATTAACACACATACATGATATACAAACTATGAGTTCCATTCAGACCTGTTCGTACAGGTCCAAATTTGGGCTCATCCTCATTGGTGGGGTTCTGCGCATGCAGATACTGTAGTTGCTCTTGCACATGTGCAATCTTCCTGAGCAAATGCCTTCGGTGAGTTTTTCACTCGCTGGCGGTTCATAAAATGATTGGCAGCCAGGAGAGCGGTTGCTTGGGTCCACCCACATGATGAATCTTTATGCTGAATATACTTGATCCATTGAGTAATACATTTGTTATTATGATCAACAAAAGGATTAAAGTAGATAACTAGAATTAAAAAAAAGAGAGATGTAAACAGATTGAGGGTTTATCTATGTTCCATTAGTGATGCCTGGAGAGTAGTAACGTGATAAGGAAAATACTCTGGGGGCGATTCTCTAAGACAGAAATGTGGTAAAAACACTGTTATCAGGGTTTTTGCCGCATTTCTGTATGCTCTGTGCCTCTCGCACAAAGGGGCTGCGCCTAAATGCTTATGCGCAGTTGCAAACATTGCTCCCCGGTACGAGTGCACAGGGAGCGATCAAATCAAAATAACCTCCCTAGTAAGCCTGCAAAAGACAGGGTGACATTGTGCTGAGGGCCATAAGTGGCAATGCAATTCTGTCCACCAAAATGCAAATGAAGCAGGAGGTGTCTATAAGAAATAGACATTTCATGTATTGCATTTTCTATCCAAGTGCACCGGCACCCTGGAGAAGACTGTATACTAGGTTTTGGTACTTGAATTAAATATAAAAAAATATTAAAAAAAATTCACAATTTCCTATATATTGGAATACCAAGTTGAACTCAGTACTTACATTACGGACCAGTTCTTTTTTAATACTGGACACAAAAATGTGTATCTATAGACTTTTACATTAAACACTAAGATAGGATAGCTGCAATTACTCTAGCAAACTACTTGTATAAACGAGGAATAAAAAAGTCAATAAAACTGTTCCCTTCAGGCATTTCCTAACAGTCATACATAGCATACATACACAGCAGATGTCATATACATCACACACGTGTTACATTCTGCGTATAAATTGTCCAATGCATTCATATCAGTTTAGAAATAATCCACATTTATGAGTATACACTCCAATAAAATGAAATGTTTCATAATATTAAACCTTTAATAACAGGTGTTGATAGGAAAAACGTGTATAAATAATATACAAAAGCACACAAACAGTTACGTGGTTATACATCTTATAAAGTTTGTCATGACTATCCGGTGGAAGAATTTGTCCCAATTCTCATCCCACCATTTATATATAAAAGGACAACTCTCCAGCTATCATCATCTTCCAAACCTACCCGTGCCTGACTTCTTACAGAAGGACACTGCTCCACCAGTAACCGGTCATGTCTGGAATCAAGGGAGGAAAATGCTGCCAGAAGTTACAATGTCAGGATCCATGCAAGGACCCATGCCAAAGGCCACCTGTCTGTGTAAATCCTTGCCAGGACCGTAAGTTACTTGTTAACATCTTTATTACAGTTTTTCTTAGAAATGTAATACAATGTTAGTAGTTATGACCTATACAGTACACTAATTAAAAGTACTGGAATTGCACTTAATAATTTATGCAAAATGCTATTATTTAAGCTTTTTATTAATGTATGTGTGTATATACCACTGATGCCACTGAGTATACATATATATCACAGGGGCCCTGCATTCATTATGTTAACTAAGAATAATAAATTGTCGAGATTTAGTTGATCAATGGAGGCAGTACGGATGGTGTAATGGTTAGCATTAGTGCCTCACAGCGCTGAGGTCATGGGTTCGATTCCCACCATGGCCCTAACTGTGCGGAGTTTGTATATTATCACCGTATTTATGTGGGTTATTTTCCCTGTGTTTGCGTGGGTTTACTCCGGGTACTCCAGTTTCCTCCCACAATCCAAAAATATACAGGCAGGATAATTGGCCCACAACAAAATTAACTCTAAAATGTCTGGGTGTGCGTGTACATGTGGTAGGGAATATAGATTGTAAGCTCTACTGGGGCAGGGATTGATGGGAATGTTCAAATATTCTCTGTAAAGCGCTGCGGAATATGTGTGCGCTATATAAGAAACTGTTAATAAATAATAATAAAAAAATCAATGCATTTTAAGCTTTTAAGCCTGGAGCTTTCGGCATGGGACCCCACTTGTCTGCAGGTTCCTACTCTAATGCTCAAAAAAGTTACCATAAACATAACACTCCCATTAGTGTTAGACTTCAGGTATGCTATCTGGTATAAAGTTCATGTGAGACAGTTACCAACACACCTGATGTAAAGCACCTAGGAGATTCGTTGGCACAAACTATAAAGAATAAGTTAAAACAGGGTGCATGGAGAAATGTGTTCACAAAAAAACTAGCCCCTGTGCTTTCTGTCTAAACAATGTGGTCACAAACCGTGTTTCTACCCCAAATCTAGGAATCTAAGATTGATGTGTTATTATACTGTATTTGTATTTAGAATAAACCAGTTAGAAATAAAAGTGCAACGAAAACACCTGCTTGTATTGAAACTCTAAATTTGCTTTATTTTCTTGCAGCATGTATACCTCGGCCCCAGTACTACACCCCACGTCAACAATCTGGCTATCGCCAACAAGGTAACGAAAAATGAAAGGATAGGAAGGAGGCATGCAGCCATTAGAAGGAGACGTAGCCAAAAATATGGTCACATAACATATCAGCTTATCTGAAAAAGGCAAAGGATCAAGTCACATGATCACTGCCAGCCCACAACCAATAGGATCACATGTATGTGGCATCATAGCCAACAAGCGAGATCGGCAGCAGTCATAGTACCCAAATAAGCATCTGGGTGGCCGAACCCAAAGGTTAGGTGCTGTTGTTGGATTGTGGGGGAGATAATGGGCTAAGTTAAGGAAATAAAAGACACATGATCAAAGATAGTCCTGCATGTGAGGTCTTACTAGCTAAAGTGGAATAGAAGAAGGAGAGGGCACACAGAGAGGGGAGAAATACATGATTTTGATGTGCATACAAAGAATGCTAATTGGATATCATTAATCTAAGATACATTCCAAGTCTACATATTTTAGCAAAAGAGTTTTGTACTATGCTATAGATGAGTCTTTGAAAACTAAATATTTAAAACCCCTCTGCTCTCTTGTTGCCATCATAAGGAAAACCCTTAAATATATAACTATTCTTCAAGTGTCATCATGTGATATGAAAATCCTTCTACAAACAAACTCAATCATCAATCATAGCTAAAATATTGCATTTATATTCTAAACTGTCAACTTTCTCTTTCTAATGTATGATATTTTCCCTGACAGATCCTTGTTGCCCTGATCCTTGCAAACCCTGTTGCCCTGATCCTTGCAAACCCTGTTGCCTTTAACATTGCCAGAGCTAAGGAAGCTTCAGCTGTGATAAATGAAGACATGACATCTCAGCAGACAACATGGAATGCCCTTCTGCCTTCCTGCTCGCCTATTATCATCCATCTTCCTCACCTCAGCACCCCTAACATCTGCCCCTGTTACCAGCTTGGTAATGGGTACTGCTAATAAATAAAATATTGCTTTCAACTGTATCACCTGCATTACTTTTTTATAATGACTAGTTTTCTTATCTTATATAACGGTGGAACCTAAATTTATATATTTAAAGATTCTATAACTACTCAATACAAAATGCATGTTAATGTAAAATTATATAAAAACTAAAGCCTCCTTTTATTAGTTACAAATAAATAAAAATTAATGAATTACATACAGGACATACAGTATTGACAAGATGCCTTTAGCATGCTGGCTTTCACAATACCGACCCCGGCACCCAGATTACTGCCACTAGACTGCCATGAGAAACCCAACTGCGGAGGGGTGGGGAGTTAGGTTTAGGAGGGGACTCTGGGTTTAATTGCTGGGGAGATATAGAGTTAATCTGTGGCGAGGGGGCATAAGGGTTAAGCACCAACAGGTTAAGATTAGAGTGCAGGGGGGAGAGTTAGAGGGGGCAGGAGATAGTTAAGTATACTTACATGACCCCTGTAAGGATGCCAGCATCAGTATACTGATTACCAGCACCCCCACCGCTGGATATCCCTATGTAATCCGTGGGGACGTCCTTTCTTTTACTGCATGGTAAAAGCACCTTTAGATGCAGTAACAGTTTTTAGGCTTGTTAGTATAGTCTGTAGAGCAGTGGTTCCCAAACTGTGTGCCTAGGCACCATGGGATGGCACGAGGCTCTTGCAGGGGTGATTTGGGTTGATGGCCCATGACCAAACCACAATTTTTTATGGTCAAAGTGATAGGCAAAATCAGTGTTTGTGGCTGCCAATCATAAAACATGTAGACAATCAGAAACACAACTTTGTGCACCACAACATGGTCCCCACCACACACAGGTGCAGCATTCCCGGTGCCTGTACTATGATGACAGGAATGGCGCATGTGCAGTACAAACCTCTGTACTGTGCATATGGCCAGCTTCTGTGGGCTACTTTGGCAACAGCCCATAGAAGGGAAATCACTGTATAATACAGATGTCAGGAACTGAGACTGGCACGTGCGCAGCAACAACGTAGGTACTGTGCATGCGCAATCCCTAGATTTTAGGGGTTTGCCACTCGGCAGCCCTAGGAGAGATGTCCGGGAGGGAGGGAACACCTCCCAATGGGACTGCCTTGGTGACTGGCAGGTCGGATTTCCAATAGGAAGTCGCTGCAAGTCACAGTAAAGCCAGTGCAATCTCACAGACCAGGGCGGCAACAGAAATCTTGGGGTCATGTACAACGATATTTCTGGGGCCCCCCACCTAATCCCAAATCCACACAATGCTCTTCTGCATGAGCCTCATTTAACCTTTTGCTGCTCCAGATCCTGCTTTCAGGTGCGGACTTCTCTCATTCTCAGTCCTGCTGGTTTGGCTCCTGGCTTCTGCTTCCTGCTGGCTTCTGGCTGCTGCTGGCCTGTCACTTTCACAAAAGAACGCTGAGCACTATGAGCAGGCAGGGCAGGTCTTTCACAGAGTGTGGAACAGACGACCCGCGCATGCGCAGTAAAAGTACAGGAGCCAGAGATTGAGACCACAGCACCAGCGGGGGATGCGCCTGCGGCCCCAGGCCGTGCACACACACAGAGTAGATGGCTCTGTGCACCGAGTGGCAGGGCACACATACAGTAGATGGCAGTGGCACACAGTGAGTCAGTCAGACTCATCCACACACAGATGGTGCACAGTAGACGGCCGGGCCCCAAAGGTCACTGACAGGCCAGCTAGTACGGGCAGTGGCCATGCCGGGGCATGGAAACTCTGGGGCCCTTCAGATCTCTGGGGCCCATTACACTTGTCCCCCTTGACCCCCCCTGTCGCCTGCCCTGTCACAGACTGCACCTGGCTTCACTAGAGTGGTGGATTTTACCTGGGGGCTGCAGCTCTGCAAACCATAGGTAAAAACCGCCACTGTGTATAATGCAGCGGAAATAATGAGGCATTTTTGCAACTAGAAGCATATTGGCAGGTACACATGCATCTTCGCTGTAGTATGGCTAAGATGCACATGTGTGTACTCATCCCTCATTCTGGTTCACTCGGACGGGGCCAAATTCGGTGGGGCGGCATCTCAGGTGCTTGCGATGTTCGCAGCTCATCGAGCAAACCAGAATCAGGGCCTTGGTCTGTCTCTATGGGGTAAATATGCTTAAGCTTCTAAAATTGTCAAGTGGTGCTATTGTCCATAGCAACCAATCAGATTCTACAGAAGAAAAAGAAACCTTGACGGTTTCAAGCAGCGCTAATTTAATAATTTAACATTGATAAATGTGAAGTAATTCATTATGGGAACAAAAATGAACAAGCTACTTATATGTTAAATAGTATAGGGAATTCTGCTGTAGAGAAGGACTTGGGGGTCATCATAAATGATAAATTAGGTAATAGTGCAAAACAAACCGGACACTGGCATGCATTAAAAGGGGAATGGATTCAAGGGATGCCAATGTGATAGTGCCTCTTTACAAGGCATTGGTGAGACCACACTTGGAATATTGTGTTCAGTTCTGGGCACCGCACCCTAAAAAGGACATAAATGAATTGGAACGGGTACAGAGAAGGGCGATTAAGCTAGAAAAAGGCCTTGAATCACTAGAATACAAAGATAGGCTAACTAGGCTGAATATGTTTTCACTGGAGAAACGGAGGTTGAGAGGTGATATGATAGTCATATACTGTAATAAAGAAAATGACTAGCACTCTGGCTATAGATTGGTAATCAGTAGTTTACTGATGGGGTGTGGATATTGAAAGTGCCCAATGTATAATGGGTGTGATCAGTGCCTCTGAAGATATGACAATAATGTATATGGATAAAATAAAATAATATTTATTTATCAGGTAGCATGGATGTATTATCAGCATACAAACATGTGGGGTAAAAATGGGGGGTGGGAAAGAAGGCCCTTGTGGAGGGATCCGGGGAAAGCAAATGTCTGGCTGCAATAGCCTGATTTTCCAATAGTCATATACTGTAGTTTGAACTCGATGGACTAACGTCTTTTTTCAGCCTTAATTACTATGTTACTATGTTATTTTTTTAATCCCTAAAAACACTATTTCTTCCTTGTGTGCATTTGCACCTCACATTATATGTTGTGTGTATGCATGTCAAAGAATTTTTAACCTCTGAAAATACTTTCACCAGCCGCTGAAGGAGGTCATCCAGTGCAATCCTATGTGTTAAGGGTTTGCACAGGACAGTGTCATCTCTTCTTTTAATCTGAAATTAACTAATAAAAGTTGAAATTTTAAAACAACATTTTTTTTTCCTTTAAATATTTCTCTCTTTGGTTTGCATCCATTGTGCAAATCTTTAGAAGGCGGCCCAGACACATAAAATCCCTAAAATTATGAAAGGGACATGACCGAGTTGTGTGCGGACCTCCAATCCCCTCTCCCCTCTCTCCCTCACTGATTAAAGCACTGTAGAGTAAGAAGGGGCCAGCAGATAGAGAAAGGGCCACCATAAGGAAGTACTGGTAGTATACAGTACCTGTATGCAGTCAGGGTAGATGGAGATGCCTAGTGGCTCATGACCCTGACTACAGACTGCTTCTATTCAGCAGTTGCTGTAATCATTGGTGCCTGCAGCAGGGCCAAATTATAACAAAGAATCTTGCCCTGTGAAAAACTTTGACACATTCAGGTCCCCCCTCAGCCCCCCCCTCCCCCCATTAGTTTGCCTTTCTATTCTTGGCTCTTCAGTGGCCCCGCTCCAAACTCTTCTGTGTTCTGCTACTTCTGCTCCAGTTGCCCCACAGAAAGAAGGTTGGGACTGTCCCTGAAGGAGCTGGCTGCAGAGCACACTACAGTTCAAAGGTACACTCTGTGACACTGCCACCCAATCCCCTGCAGTCTTTGCCACTGCCTCTCAATACCCTGCACTCTGTGCCACTGCCTTCCAATCCTCTGCACTCTTTGCCAATGCCTTCCAATCCCCTGCAGTCTGTGCCACTGCCTCCCAATCCCCAGCATTTTCTGCCAGTGACTCCCAATCCCCTGCAATCTATGCCACTGCCTCCCAATCCGTTGCAGTCTTTGCCACTGCCTCACAATCCCCTGCACTCTGTGCCACTGCCTTCCAATCCTCTGCACTCTGTGCCAATGCCTCCCAATACCCTTCACTCTATGCCACTGCCTCCCAATCCCTTTCAGTCTTTGCCAATGCCTCCCAATCCCCTGCACTATGTGCCACTGCCTCACAATCCCCAGCATTTTCTGCCAATGACTCCCAATCCCCTGCAATCTATGCCACTGCCTCCCAATCCCTTGCAGTCTTTGCCACTGCCTCTCAATCCCCTGCACTCTGTGCCACTGCCTTCCAGTCCTCTGCACTCTGTGCCAATGACTCCCAATCCCCTGCAATCTATGCCACTGCCTCCCAATCCCTAGCATTTTCTGCCAGTGACCCCCAATCCCCTGCACTCTGTGCCACTGCCTCCCAATCCCTTGCACTCTGTGCCACTGCCTCCCAATCCCCTGCACTCTGTGCCACTGCCTCCAAATCCCCTGCATGCTCTGCCACTGCCTCCAAATCCCCTGCATGCTCTGCCACTGCCTCCAAATCCCCTGCATGCTCTGCCACTTGCTCCCAATCCCCTGCACTCTGCAACACTGCCTCCCAATCCCCTGCAGTCTCTGCCACTGTCTTTCAATCTCCTGCACTCTGTGCCACTGACTCCTAATTCCCTGCACTCTGTACCACTGACTCCCAATACCTTGCAATATGTGCCACTGCCTGCAAATTTTCTGCACTCTGTGCCACTGCCTCCCTATCCCCTGCATTCTTTTCCAGTGACTCCCAATCCCCTGCACTCTGTACCACTGCCCCCTAATCCCCTGCACTCTCTGCCACTGCCTCCCAATACCTTGCACTCTGTGCCACTGCCTCCCAATCCCCTACAATATCTGCCCCTGCAGTATCTGCCACTGCCTCTATTACCCCCTTCTGCAGTCTCTTCCACTGTCAACTTTCCCCCTGTTGTGCTCTCTCCCACTGTCTTCTTCCCCCTGCATCGTATCGGATCGCAGTGCATGCACACTGCATGCACTAGGGATGCGATCCGATACAATGTGTACTTTAAAAGTACAGAATGGAGCTTTAAAACGGAGCGTGTATGGGCTCCTTAAGAATTATCAATCACTGTCTAATTGTATTGCTATGTGAATCTCACCAGTGGGTACACACTTCTTTCATTTGATTTTGTAGGTTATAGTATCATGTTAAGGAAAATGCAGCAGGTTCCCGTGGACTCCGATATAGGTGGGGACGTGAATCACCCAGTGTCTATGTGGCTTAAATCCATAGACCGCTATAACTTCAATGTCATTAGACAGGTAATGAAAAGGTAACTTTAAGTGCAATTAAAATAAACTTTATTAGGTACAATGAAAACAATTGTAATTATATAGGTAGCGGAAAGAGAAATACATTTACATTAGGTCACTATGTGGTATACAACGTATATAAATTCCAGTAACTGGCATTTTTTCCATATGTGTCAAGCTTAGCAAAATCTTACAATAATATTAAGATATCCAAAAGTGAATTGTTTAAAGAAAGGCTGAATTCACTAAGCCAGACCAGGGGAACGCCAAGCATTTTATGGAATCGCCATGAACTTTCCACTGGGAACGCAGGTGGACCGATGCCTGCTCGGGATTGGGTGTTTTTGGACACATCCCCTTGCATGGTACCGAGAGGATGCAGGCAGCGGAGGGGGACTTTCGTCGGGGCGGTGGGTGGTTTTTACCAGCTCATCAGGCAGTGAATATAAGCAGCAGGAGGCGACTATATGAAATAGACACATCCTACATTGCATTAGATATCCAAGTGCACTATCCGTAGCCAATGCCATAAGGTAACCATTGCAACCATCCGTTTGGCTTGGCCAGGCTGCATAACTTAGCCTGACAGGTTTCTGGCAGCTTGCAAGGCCACAAAATCTGAGTGCAATCAAGCACACCCTGATCTCACTCCTTGCCAGATAACAAAGATGTCACACCTCTGAGAACACTAACCAACATTCCCCCGCACCACCTCCCCAACACAACCGCATGCCAATAATCCATAGCATGAGCAGTCATCCCACTATTGGAGATCTGCGCTAACTATTGGGTTAGCCTCTGAAGTCTCTGAATCAGGCCCTTAGTTTCTAGCTCAGCAGACAGAATGGGGGTAATTTACTGAAGGAAATTTGTAAAAAATAGGTGTATTTGTATCCAGAAATTCACTTATTTTTGACATTTACTATCCCGAAAATATGGCAATTCGTATTCGTATTGATAGAACATCAATACGAATACGAATTGCCGTATTTTCGGGATAGTAAATGTCAAAATTAAGTGTATTTCTGGATACAAATACACCTATTTTTACACCTATTTTTTACAAATTTCCTTTAGTAAATTCCCCCCAATATGTCTCTGAGAGTATGGTGACTACAGTACCTTTCAGAGAAGAATGTATTCTAGGTTTTGGTGCATCCAAGTCACATGTGATTGAATGGTATGTCTTATGTATAAACAATAAAGTACCTTCTAATTCACCTACTAAATTATTATTCAAATTCCTACACACCGGTGTACCAAGTTGATCTCATTAGTTACATTAAGGGCCAGTTCTTTGATTATTTATAGCGACCCGCCCTGGCTTCGCACGGGAAGCACTAATTATCTATAGCCAGATGACTTCGGATTTTTGTAGTTGGTTGTTAGATTTGTGAATACCATGTCGACAACAGCTTGAATATTCAGTTGAATTTGACAGAAGTTCGGCAGGAACGAAGTCTCATTTGTGGCGCGATAAATAAAAAAAAAATTCTGTTCCTAGCCTAGAACTCTATACAATATCAGTTCTCTTTCGTTATATTAATGATTGGCTCCTAGGCTCCACTAAATACACATGCCCTCAAATTGACCAAGCCCACGTTTATCCATTCTCCTCAGCTGGCTTACTTCACTCCAAAGTCAAAGATATCCCACCAGAAATATTTCATAATATTATATTCCATGACACATATTTGGCCTGGCTAGCCTTGAACAAAAAATTACACAGAGACCACCAGAGTTCTCCTTATGCCCCTATTTGGGGTAACCCGGCTTTCCCATCTTCATTAGACAACTCCCTCTTTTATTGCTGGAAAGAAAAAGGTCTTTCAAATATCTCCAAAGTCTTTGATCCTGGGGGTCAGATGTGTCCATTCTCTGCTCTAAAGGAAAGATATGTTATACCTTCCCAACACTTTTTTATGTACCTGCAGCTTCGACATTATATTGTGTCTTTGTCGGAATAATGTGTTAAGAATTTCAGGCAAATTCAGAATATAGCAAGACTTCTTCAACTTCCTTCCAAACCTTATCATACGAAAGACTTATACTTTCAACTGCTTACATCAAATTCCTCTACGAATTGGTCTACCATCACTGCTCCATGGACTCCATTCATACCAACTAATGTGGAAGTCGCTAATCTACACAAATCTTATTCCGCAGCGTTTAAACACCTTACTTCTGCCTATCTGCAAGAAGTCCATTTCCGCTTCCTCCATAGAGCTTACATATCACCCACACAAAGAAAACACTCGGTGAAAGAGGAGACAGGTGCGTGCCAAAAATGCCATCACTCGTCTGCCTCATTTCAACATTGCATCTGGGACTGTGGGAAAATAAAATGATTCTGGTACAAAGTCACCTCATTCATCAACTCTCTCTTCCTCATCCATTTGGCACCAGATCTCCTTGCATGTATAGTCTTCCACTTTGGCTCCTGGAACTCATCGCAATGCTATTCGTCATCCTTTCCTCTACTGGTTAAGATACTAACTTTATCCAAGAAACTCATTCTAATATATTGGACTTCTAAAGTTCCTCCCAACCTCAATGACTTCAGCAAAAACTCCTCCATTTGCTATATTTGGAAAGACGGTCTATAATGGACGCCCACAATGATGTATGGAAACCGTACATTTCCTCTCTTCCATCCAATACTAAAGAAGACCTTTTAAAACCATTTAGTAACATGTCATGGTTCAAACCCAGTATGATTTGAGTTACTTGTGATAGAATTGTATTTTAGGAATAGCAGTTTCATCCTTTACAAATATCTAATGTTTTGTGAGTGAAGTTGCTCGAAGTGTGATGAAGGTGATGAAAGAAATAGGAACTCTTCTTCCTCTTTCTTTTTCCTTTCCTTTCTGAAAGCCCCATTTTGCACTAGTACTAAAATTAGTAACCTTTCTAGACAATCCTTTCCGTGCCTCTGTCCATATATGATTGTTCAGAATAGGCCAACCTAATATCTCTATTCTGTATTTCTATTTGTTTTTGCAGTTCTATCCCCAATTCCCACTAGAAATGGTGCCAATTCCCTCTATTTTCCTCCTCCCTAACTACCCTCCCTCCTCCCACTCACCCTTAATATTCTTCACAATTCCCACCCCTCTCATAACCCCCCCCCCTCCACCCCCCCCGCCTCCTCTTGAAATCTTGTTGCAGTAATTTATTTCACAACTATTTTGTGTATCGATATATCCATTCATGTTGTGGTTTATTACCAATAACGCTGCCTGAATAGGTACATTTACTCCTGTTTCAAGGTACTCCTTAGGTAGTATATACTCCCTTGTTGAGGTGGCACTGTTTGTTGGTATCAATACTACAAGCTATGATCCTATTTGCCTGACTTAGTTTATCTCACAAGACGTGAATGGTACTTGTATGTATTCTCCTTTGTTGACTATTGTATTGTTTAATGAAAAAACTCAATAAAAATTGTTTAAAAAAAACACAAAATTCTGTTGATAAGATCGCTACCAAACTTCACAGGATCACCCGCTGGGCTAATCTGAACATTGCCTGAAAATGTCATCAAAATCGGTCACGCCGTTCCATAGGGAACATACACACATACATTTATATATTAGATTGCAACTGTAATGGACACAAAAATGTGTACCTCTAGCCATTTAACACTAGGATAACAGCACTAACCCAAGACAACTACTTGTATAAACCAGGAATGAAAAAAATCAATAAAATTGTACCCTGCAGGCATGTCCTAACAGTCATACATATCATACATACACAGCAGATTTAATATATATCATACACGTGTTACGTTTTGTGCACAAATTGTTCACTGCACTCATTAGTTTTGAAAATATCCACAATTATGAGTATAAACTCCAATAAAACTAAATGTTTCATTGTATTAAACCTTTAACAACAGGTGTTGGTAGGATAAACTTTTATAAATAATAGACAAAAGCACACAAACATCAATGTATGAAACAGTTAAGTGGTTATACATCTTATAAAGTTTGTCATGACTATCCGGTGGAAGAATGTGTCCCAATTCCCATTCCACTGATTTTAGATAAAAGGACAACTCTCCAGCTATTCACTCATCTTTCAAACCTACCCGTGCCTGACTTCTTTCAGAAGGACACTGCTCCACCAGTAACCGGTCATGTCTGGAATCAAGGGAGGAAAATGCGGCCAGAAGATCCAATGTCAGGATCCATGCAAGGACCCATGCCAAAGACCACCTGTCTGTGTAAATCCTTGCCAGGACCGTAAGTTACTTATTAACATCTTCTTTGCTGTTTTTAATGGAAGTCTAATCCAGTATATAATAGTTAATAGTACATGTATTGCACTTAATAATTTATTCAATATTTAATTATATAAACTAGGTATTAAAATACAGAGAGAGAGTTGTATAAGCTGGCACTCAGTCCTAATTCTATGACCATCAACGTGGTCTACACGTAGGTGGCTGGCAGAGGCCTGACTTAGACGGGCTGCAATATTGGACTAATATTCAATGATGACGAGCACCACCTTCATTCTACTTTTCAATTCTATTTGAAAAACTTAAAATGTATATCAGAATAACAATATAATGGAGTTATTAGAAATCATGAAGAAGACAATACGACATAGTGAGTGTGTTTTATATTCTGTATAGGCATAAGCAATAATCGGTGTAAATCCCCCTGTTTGTAACTGAAACACTGCCGTTTGCTGGCAATGAGTGAAGGAAGCAGACTAGCTTTCAAAGCTTTTGCTTCGAGCTGGCTTTATATATATATATATATATATATATATATATATATATATATATATATATATATATATATACATACTGTATGTTATATTCTGTAAAAACATATATACATATATATATATATATATATATATATATACTGCATATAATAGACAGCGTGTTGCAAAAAGCAGCACTCCCAGGACTTGTAAAAAGTTGTAATTATTTAATCCAACGTTTAGGGGCTCTGAACCCCGTTTTCAAAATGTCTGAAAATGGGGTTCAGATCCCCGAAACGTCAGATTAAATAAACACCACTTTTTACAAGTCCTGGAAATGCTGCTGTTTGCAACGCCCACCTATTATCTAAATTCCTCAGAAGGCGAGTGTCGGGCTGATATATTTGCTATATATATATACATATATATATATATATATATATATATATATATATATATGCATCCAAATATCCCCGCAGGGAAAAACGGCACTCAGGAGACAGACAGCTTAATAATGTGGCTTATATTAAAGCATAGAGGACGTTTCGGGGTATGAGCCCCTTCATCAGCTCTTACCTACAGCTGATGAAGGGGCTCATACTCCGAAACGTCCTCTATGCTTTAATATAAGCCACGTTATTAAGCTGTCTGTCTCCTGAGTGCCGTTTTTCCCTGCGGGGATATTTGGATGCATATTGATTATTCTCTGGCACCTGGAGCAAGTTGTCTTCCCTGAATTCGAGTGCCGGCAGAATTGGAGCAGTATATATATATATATATATATATATATATATATATATATATATATATATATATATGGAGAGGATACCCTTTCAATGCGCTACAGGAAATATATGGGCAGCAACTATGTGAGTCCCCCCTGTTAGTGGGGGAAAAAGGGGAAGAATAGCAGACAATGGACAAAGTGCGCCCTCTTGAAATATATCCACCACCAATAGAACAAATGGTGACAATGCGGTCACAATACAACAAATTTAATGTATAAAACAGATAAAATATAACAAAACAATTTATTCATCTGTGTGGAGTCATGGATTCTAAAACGGTCAATCATGCACAAAACCCAACGCGTTTCGTCGTTAAAACGACTTCCTCAGGGGTAACCGTCCACAAGTAACCTAATGTCTCTCAGTCAAAGTGTAATACAGCTTTCATTAGAAAGAGAGGGAGTGGATCCTTAGCAGATCTCAATCCTTATGCCTGTCAGCATCTAAAAACATGAACTAAACATATACAGTATGTCAGGGAGGGAGCAAGGTAGGACAGAGGAAAAAATGACAATAATGGCAATAATAAAAATAGAAATAGAAATGGAATAAAAACATACCAATTTCCATACCAACTGAAAGATGAAAGATGGGGTAATGTCCTGAAGAAATTCAGGATTATTCTTAAGTGTGGTACAAACGGACCTACAATTATGATGGATCATGTAAACCATAGGCATGGACCAAACAGAACAATAAGAACTGGGTAAATTGGATAAATTAGTGTGGATCAATAAGAATATAGGAATTAAATCCAATTCAATAATAAATTAAAATTAAAAGGAATGGGCGCTTCTCAAAAAATGACACAAGACAGAATAATTATTATTAGTATTAGGGGCAAATGTTTGGAGGGAACAGGTACTCCCCAATAAATGACAAATATGCAAACATAAATTATTTCTAGGTGCATATAATCACCAATAGCAATTTGTGTGTATCATACACTAAACTCACAATCAATGTAACATGCTCACAGCAGGGAGCAACAGATCAAAAATAGTTATATTCCAATGGATATGATATAAATGATAGGAATAAATCACATTTAGGACACAGATGGCCAAGTGTCCAATGTACAACATAGAGGGAAACATAATAATACAAGCCATAGTTCTTTGGAGAGAGAAAACCAGTTCTTACATACCTCACTAGTTTTAGTTGAGCAGCCAGATCAGGGACCAGACTCCAGGTAATTAATCAGGAGTAGCTGGCCAGTTTATATGGGGATTACCAGGTGACGTCACTTCCTATATGGAATTGAACTAAAGAATAAGAATTGAGGCACAGACGGGACAAGATAATAGACCCCGTAACATTTGATGGATCCAGGACGCCTCATAGATAGAGGCTATGTTAGTGTGGTGACATACTGATCTATAGAAGTCTGTAAAGCACGGGGAAATGCCGCGTGCGTTCCATTTTGCGTTCCTTAGTCACTTCCGTGACATGACTTCCGCCCGGCGGAATCAGGACGCGCAATCAGTATTGACGTCACTTCCGAACGGATGCGTAGGCCGGAATGTGCGTTCCAATTCAGCGGTGAAGCACATCCGGCTTGCGTTCCAATGTAGTCAGCGTTACTGATACAGCGTCGTCACCATTGACGAACGTGAAATCTAGATCAGGGATATTTTCGCCTATAGCCTCCACTGGTCACTAGTAGGATATTTTAAATGGGGCATGATTATATATGCGCTGGTTACTATTAGAAGGAGAAAAAATTTTTTTCCAATGCTGAAGTAACGGTAATGGGAGCTGGATGTTTTCTCTCCAATTACACATAAAAAATACATTTTCACATTGAGGCATAGTACAGAAAAAATACAAAAAAGCCAGAAAAACCAAGGTAGTAATAAATTTTAAATATAGTCAAAAAGGTCCAAATCATTTACGACATCGATGGTGTTGATATCGCAATTCACAAAAAATGGCAGATACCAACACGGTGACATTCGAATAATGCAGCAATCGTTAATCGATAGTTTTAAGTTTTAGATGGGTACAGTAATATATAACAGATATGCTAGCATCAACATCGGTTTTAGAAGAGACATCGATGTTGTTAGTATTGCAATTCATAGTCAAATGGTAAATGCCAACACAGTGACATTCAAATAATGCAGCACTCCTTAGTCGATAATTTTAAGTTTTTGATGGGTGCAGTAATATATAACAAATATACTTGTATCAACATCGGTTATAGAAGAGACATAGTGATAACCATCAATTGGTTGATGAAACAGATTTGGGCCTCAGATTAGTACAACAAAAAATACATTCACATTAATTATTATAATACAAAATGAAAATTAATCAAGTTGTGTATATTCACCGGAAACTATAATACAGTGCAACCTATAATAGTAGCATTTGGCATAAGAAGAAAGTTTTGTAGTGAATATGTTTTTTCAGAGTTCTGCAAGACCCATATAACCAGAAATAAGGTGCAACATATAATAGTGACATTTAGCCACAAAGTGAAAATGAATGAAATATTATAGGTCGATTATTTATAAGTGATAGGTAGATACAAGTCCTAACATTTAAGTGGGTGAAGAATATAAGTGCTGTGTTATAAAAGCGGAACAGTTATATGGGTTTAATAACCTAAACATTCAAACATTATAATTATCCAAAAAAGGGGAGTATGAACTAGATTAGCCCAGAAATGAAACTATGTCTACGTTCTCATTCAAACCATGTGGATGAAGAGAATTCAATGAGTAAATCCAGAATGTCTCTTTTTTGGACAAAGTCAGGTCCCTATCTCCACCTCTAGGGTTTTCTGGAATTTGCTCTAATACAGTAAATGAAAAGTTATGGGTATTGACACTTGAGTTGTGACACTCAAGGAAGTGTCTGGGTAGACTATGGGTAAGTATTTTATTTTTAATATTGCGGATATGTTCCTGGATCCTTATTTTGAGTTGACGTTTGGTCTTTCCAATATAAGTTTTGCCACAATTGCAGGTAATTTTGTAGATTACGTAGATCGAATTGCAAGTTGTGGCTGAATTAGCAGAGTAATCTCTCCCGTCAATAGTACATTTGAAGGTTTTCTTCTCTACAAACTTGCAACAAATGCACTTGTTGCACGGGTTACATCTCTTCACCTTCTCCAGGAAGTTTCCACTTACCCCCTTAGATGATGGGGTCTTTAACTTGCTTGGGGCAATGATACTTTTGAGATTGTTGGCCCTTCTGAAGACCAAATCTGGCTTAGGGGGAAGATGTGGGCCCAAAATTTGGTCTTTAAGTAGTATATCCCAGTGTTTGGTGAGGATCTTTTTGATCGTATTGCCATCCTTAGTATACTGGGTGATGAACGGTCTCTTCATTTTCACTGTTGTTTCACCTGGGACAGTGGTCTTTTTAGCTAGGGTTTCTTCCCTACTTCTTATTCCCGCTCGTTGACGTGCCGCCTCAGTCTTCAATGGGTCATAACCCTTTTCCAGGAAGCGTTTTGAAAGCATGCGTGATTGTTCATCATAGTCCTCATACTCGCTACAATTCCGTCTGATCCGGTTGAACTGTACAAATGGGACATCGTCCTTCCATCGAGGATGGTGGCAGCTGCTGTAAGGTATGAAACTATTGGTATCAACCTTCTTGAAGAAGGTTTTGGTGCCAACAGTTTGACCAACGTTCCCAATAAGTTCTAAATCTAAGAACTCGATGTTTCTATTATTGGTCTGATGAGTAAATTTTAAATTGAAGTCATTTTGTTGTAAATGAATCATGAAACTCTCAATGCTGGCAGTATCCCCACACCAAATGAAAATAAGATCATCAATGTATCTTTGATACAATTTGATATGATGTTTAAACTCAGATTCATAGATGAACTGATCTTCCCATACCCCCATCAGGAGGTTCGCGTATGAGGGGGCAAACTTCGTCCCCATAGCCGTCCCGTTTGTTTGCAAGTGGTATTTACCCTCAAACTCGAAGTAATTGTGGGTAAGAATGTACCTGATACTGTCCAGTACGAAATTTATTTCATCCTGTGTATGGTCAGTGTATTTGGACATAATTATAGATACCGCCTCGATTCCCTTGTTGTGGGGAATCGAGGAATACAGTGCCTGTACATCAACTGTCAACCAAATGTAGTTTTCTTCCCATGTAAAATCAACAAGTTGGTTCAGAAGTGAAGTAGAATCTTTGAGGTGGGACTTGTTCTTTAACACATAAGGTTGAAGCAATAGGTCCACAAAGTGGGAGAGATTGCTGCTTAAAGATTGGATCCCCGCCACTATGGGACGTCCGGGTGGAGTTTTAACATTCTTGTGGATTTTCGGGATATGGTAGAATATCGGGACCAAAGGATGCTTTATGAATAGATATTCAAACTCTTTGCTGTTAATCAGCAATTTGGTTTTGGCATTCATTAATAGGTTGTATAGGTCCTCCTGAAATTTCTCAGTTGGATTATCCGGTAATTCCATATATGTAACTCCATCATATAAGAGTTTAGTTGCTTCTTGAAGATATGCCACTTTTGACTGAATGACTACAGCACCTCCCTTGTCGGCATTCCTTATAACAAGGCTATCGTCTTTTTTTAAAGTTTGTAACGCCTTTTTTTCTTGAATGTTTAAATTGCCACGATATTTGGTGTCAGCTGATTTCATTCTTTTGAAGTCGTCATTGACCAGACTGTAAAAAATATCCACATTACTGCCCTTCGATTCAATGGGGTAGAATTTAGAGGGATTAGATACCCTAGGTTTATTCGTCTCGTTTGGCTCAATAGTCGGGTTTTTTAGGAAATGTCTCTGAAGCGTTAAATTTCTCACATACTTGTTTAAGTCAATAAATAGATTGAATTTGTCCGTCCGATTGTCTGGAGCAAATTTCAATCCTTTATTCAGTAATGCGATCTTGGTTGGGGAAAGGTCCGTCTCAGAGAGGTTAATAACCCCTGTTTCTGGTTTCCTTGGAGGTGTGGGGCTTTTCTTTTTGGGCTTTTTTCTACCGCCTCTACATCCTCTTCTCCGCCATTGAAACCCCGTTTTATCCCTTGTGGAGAATCTAACCGATCGTACAGTATGTCCTCCTTCTGTAAGTAGGAATTCTTCCTTTCGCCTAAAAAATGGAGGCTAGTAGAGGGTCTTTCTGGGGAGGGTGTTCTGTATCTCCTCGCTCTTTCTCTATAAGATGGTGGCCTTCTTTTTAGGTCACGATTTTGTTCGTATTCGGGTTGAAATCTATCACGAAATGAATTATTTCTATCCCGGGGATAGTTATTTCGATACTGCTTCCTCGGGGACTCCACACAGATGAATAAATTGTTTTATTGTTATATTTTATCTGTTTTATACATTAAATTTGTTGTATTGTGACCGCATTGTCACCATTTGTTCTATTGGTGGTGGATATATTTCAAGAGGGCGCACTTTGTCCATTGTCTGATATATATATATATATATATATATATATATATCAATCCTCCTGGTCATATATATATATATATATATATGACCAGGAGGATTGATTGTGCCAGATATATTTATATATATATATATATATATATATATATATATATATACATATATAGATGTAAATTTATATGTACATATATATATATATATATATATATATATATAGATAGATAGATAGATAGATAGATAGATAGATAGATAGAAAGATATGCCATTATTTTTTTGTATTTCGAAAAAAACAGTTTAAAGTACAAAGAAAAATGCATGGAAAACATTTGGATGGATTGAAAATCTGTATATGTTTAATTTTCATTATTTCATTTATTAATTTGCAGCATGTATGCCTAGACCCCAGTACTATGCACCCCGGCAACAAGGTAATGGGAAATTAAATTATACAAAGAATGATTAATTATTTAATATTTTTTTAGTATGTATATTTTATTTAAAACCTCAAAATATATGGTCACAATGTTCCATAACATATCAGCTTATCTGAAAAGCCAAAGGATCAAGTCACATGATCACTGCCAGCCCAGAATCAATGGGATCAAATCTATGTGGCATCATGGCCAACAGCAGCAGTTATATAAGCATCTCGGTGGCCGAACCCAAAGGTTAGGTGCCATTGTTGGCTTGGGTAGGATTTCATGTTCTTTGGGGGTTATTCACGTCCATTCGGTCAGATGGTGCGTGTATGCGCAGGTACGTTTCTGCTCATGTGCAGACGTAGGGTGCGTGCATCCAGAGCAAACTATCGGTTTGCCAGGTGCATGCACCCATGGCGGCATGCGGGGGACATGCCGCAGGCGACCCCCGCATGCCGCAGGCGACCATATTGACAGTGATGGGATTGTGCCCCGGCGATAAATCGTCGGGTGCGCGCTACCGTTTTCAGCCCCGTTCTAATCGCTGGTCGCAGGAGCTTGCTCCTGCGACCAGCTGATTACCTCTGCGGCACCGCCGGCAGAGGTTCCCTTTCATCAGCGACCATCTCTGGTCGCTGATAAAAAGGAGAAACTGAGCAATATATTGCTCAGTCATATATTGCTAGCAATTTATCTCCCCCATGTGTACGGGGCTTTAGATATATGCAAAGTTGGAAACTGATCTGAATTTCTTTTTTACTGACAAGCTAGATTTTCTAAAAGGTACATATATATATATAGTCTAAAATGTCAACATTCTGTATTATGTTCTAATGTATGATGTTTTCAATGACAGATCCATGCAACCCATGTTGCCCTGATCCTTGCAAACCCTGTTGCCCTGATCCTTGCAAACCCTGTTGCCTTTAACCTTGCCAGGGCTAAGGAAGCTTCAGCTGTGATAAATGTAGACATGACATCTCAACAGACAACATGGAATGCCCTTCTGCTTTACTGCTCGCCCATTATCATCCATCTTCCTCAGCACCCCTAACTTTTGCCCCTGTTACCAGCTTGGTAATGGGTACTGCTACTAAATAAAATATTGTTTTCAATTGTGTATCTTGCATTACTTTTATTATAAACATTTATGACTAGTGTTATATGCATGTTTTTTTTCTTATATCACAGAACCAAAATGTATTTATTTAAGGGTTCTATAATCAATACAAAGTGCACTTTGATGTTTAATACTAATACAAGCTAAAGCTTTATTTATTAGTTACAAATAACTGTAACTACATTATATACATACATTACAAACAATAGGGACCTCCTAGCGTTCTGTTGCATGATAGAAGCACCATTGGCTGAAATAACAGATTTGACACAACTCTGTGCTCCACCACATAAATGACAGGTAGGCACAAATTACTTAATTTAATATTTTTTCCAAATTTATTTAAAAAAATATTTTATCCTAAGGGTGGTTTGAAAAATATGTTTGGGAACCACTGCACTAGATCCTTACACTCCTGTACACTGTAAGGTTTGCCCATGAATAAAAAAGATGAGGCACTACTTACAACAAATCAATAAATCAGCAGAATAGAGGCAGGTACTAATTTAGGGGGATTTATCTTCCAGACATTTACTGGACTAAAAGTAGGGAATTTCTAAACTTACAGATGGATCAGTATATTACTCCATCAGTAGAAACACCTACTTGTAATGGGGCCATACTCATCTTAGTACTAATAAATAATGTGGATTTAGTATCAAACACAAAAGTAATAGAACATCTGGGATACAGTGACCACAACATGGTTTCACTGGAAATTAGCTTTTGTAAACAACAATATAAGGGACCGTCTAAAATATATATATTTGAAGAGGCAATTTTATATTTTTAGGGACTCTTTAAAAGAAGTAAATGGGATGCAATATTTAAGGGGAAAAACACAGAGGAAATATGGGAAACTTTCAAAAAGTTGCTGGATATATTTACAAATACAGTTATCACAAAGAAAAAGAAGAGTCATATCAAAAGAGCAAACCTGTCATGGTTGAACAAAAAAGTTAGGGAAGAAATAAACAATCTAGACAAAACAGTTGTTCCTTGCTTATTGAGAAGGCTAATTTGATGTTACAGTTATTTGATATTATGGTCATAATTTATTGACGACATTCTATAGATATGGTTAGGTAGCCGAGAGAATCTCGACTCCTTATGCAAACCCCTTAACACCATAACATCAAACTAACCTTCTCAATAAGCAAAGCAAGAAACAACTGTTTATTCTAGATTTGTGTCTCTATACAAAAATTGGAGTTCTAAATACGAAAGTGTATAGAAAGTCAACAGATTCTAATAGCCTAATAGAGAAGATGCATCACCTTGAAAAAGCTGTAAAGTGAAACGCATTGGTGACTTCCTACATGGACACCCACCACTTGGATCACTCACCTGCACCCAGCTTTTGGGACTGGACCAGCTTTCCATTTATCCTTACAGCTGACCTAACACCAGGACTGTAACAAGCCAACTTCTACAAAATGGGAACCTCCTTCTCAGGTGTCCCCGTGGCTGGAGAGCACAGTCTCTCCCCAAAAATCCTTCCAGTTAGAAAACTGGCTTCTGCAATTTGAGATCTACAAGGAAAGCACTATAGTACACTTGACAGGAACTCCATTTGGACTTCTGGGTGACTATATCTGTGTTATCAATATATGGTACCAGTGACTTATACATCATATTCAATCATTTATAATTGCCTTTTAATATCCTAATTATTTGTTTTAAATAAACTCTGCTCATTTCTTTAGATTTCACCTGTTGCATGTTTTTATATGTAGTGCAGTTAAACACCCTTCTTTTTCCACTTGTTATTATATTTGGGTCTGAAACCCCAAATCACCTTAACTGCAGCTAAGCAACTCCACTCCTCCCTAGGCGCCTTCTCTGGGCACTAAGGGCCCTAAACCCCCAAAAATATGAATTAACCCATAAAGGACTTCCTAACCTGTAATTCTAGGATTATAATATAAGACTTGGAATGTCTTTGTGGTTTAGTTTACGTAGGGAAAACTACAAGGTGTCTTAAAATCAGATTGTCCAAATGCATCCGAATGCATCTCTAATATAAAGAAGGGTCTCAAAAATCAGACAGTATCTGCATATTTTTTTAAAAATTCATAAATCCAAATAATATTTTAGAACATTTAATTCACATGTCCCAGTATCTTTTCCTTACGAGTCCATTATTCTGAGTTACAGTATATTTACAGTATATGTAAGTTTCTTCTTAATATCTATTTTTGGATGTATAATTTTAATATATTTTTTCTTGATGTGTCTAATAATTACCTTTTTCAATTTTTGTTTTCGTATTAAATACAAATGGACCTTTTATAATTCATGGACTTTACATATGGAGCTACAGTACTTTTGAGATGAATGTAACTGCTTATTTGACATTAAAAACGAACCGATATGATATATGTTCAATTCATACAGACCATATACCAGATATCCAAGTAAAATGCAGGAAACAAACATTTGGAATGCAGGGAGGATTGGTGGCACGTCATTTCCGGCACAGACTTGCCGGCCGGATCAGCTGTATTTTCTAATTATGTGCAGGGTATATTAAGGCCCCATTCGGCAGTGATCTCCACACTTCTAAGAAAGGGCATTTTTGACCAAAAGAGGGCTCAAGCTTTTGATTACCAACGAACGGAACCACTTTGATGCCGGGGGTTGAGGATCATCTTACAAATACATTTACCGATAGTCGGTCTTGAATTGAACACATATTCAACCAAGTGTTGGAGGAATCCATTACCCCATTAAGGGGTTATATGCTATTTTTTATGAATATTATGTGAGTGTGTCAAATAGGTTTATTGTGATTTTATACCAAAGTGGTATTGCACTATATCTATTTTCATCAAGATCTCTTAGGTTCTAAGGAGGAGGATCATATACAAGTGAAAGAAAGATTACCTATTAACATGTGCTTTGTCTCGCTTTAATGTGAGTGCATTGTGTGAAAATAAATCTCTTTTTTTCTATCAAGACAGTAGTGCACTATGGTCCTCTGTTTTTGGTCCTCTGTAATTTTTTATAGATCAAGCATTTCCAATGTTAAGAATTATCAATCACCGTCTTATTGTGTTAGTTGTATTTCTATGTGAATCTCGCCAGTGGGCACACCCTTTTTTCATTTGATTTTGTAGGTTATAGTATAATGTTATGGAAAATGCAGCATCAGCACCCCACAGAGTCCCTGTGGAAGCCAATATTGGTGGTGTCGTGAATCACCCAGTGTGTATGGGGCTTAAATCCATAGACTGCTAGGACTTAAATGTTATATATCATTAACATTATTCTAGTGCTTAAAAAATTACCCTTACAATCAATCAAGTAGTCCCCTGCAGTGTTTTTTTTAAAAAAAAAGGAATGCTAAATCCTTAGCAATAACAAATATAACAAACAACATATAAAAACTGCACTGGGGACAGCCTCACTATAATTTGAATTTATTATCTATATGTAAATCACTTGATGAAATTAAATTTTTTTTTAAAAGATTAGTAATACATAGACATACACAGAAAAATACCATAAAAAAAACATTATTGATTTGCAACTCAGATGTTATTATTAAAGTGGCTTATAATAAATGCTAGTAGTCCAATTATTTTTACTTTGTTTTTCTTAGTAAAAACATGCATATTAGTTGCAATTAGCATGTTTGATACTTGTGTTATAGCACGGAGCCCGGCTACAATTTCAGCATAGGCTAAGCTATGCTGCCAGCATTGCCCAATGGCTGCCTTGCGTACTTAGCGTAGCGACTCCACGGCAGCCCGACTCTGTTCCCGGCATCCATGGCAAGCCTAGTGAGCACCTCTCACACAGCGCTGTTAACAGCCAGATCTCCTGCGCTGGCAGACGTGGGCACAGAGGGGATCATCCGGCAGAGAGGCGCTCCAGCTGTCTGAGACGCAGGTGCGTCTCAGACGCTCCTGCGTCTCAGTAATTATTGCGGCAGGGTATGGCAACCCTGCCCGTGTCCGCTTCAGGGAGAGCCTCCTTTTCAAACCCCCACTATCCTTTCTCAGATCGTTATAATGATCTGAGGAAGCCGCTGATACCGGAAAGGAGGCGGGAAAACGCATCATCATGGAATACTAATTTTATCAGCTTATTGTATATCCAACATCCATCTGGAATACAAGGAGACTCTCATTGGTACCTGGATATACATTAAAAAGCTATTCATAGCTTGCTCCCCCAGCCTGCGAAGCAGTGCTGTGCTATTTGCACTAAATCACACTAAACCAGGGGATGCCTTTTAACAGGACCTAAGAGAGGTACCTTATTTTGTCTGCCCAGACAAGTCAAGAATGTTATACTATTTTTGGTACTTGTTTCCTAGCACAGCCACACCGATTTTCATCGGGGTGGTCGTGTCGGAAAAATCGCGTCGGTCGCATCGCATGCGACCAAATCTAATGCGATGCGACCGACGCGATCGACCCGATTTTTACATTGAATCAAATGTGAATAGGGTCCCTGGGACCCTATTTTACATTGGATTCAATGTAAAATATTCCCCAGACCCCCAATTTTACCCCCTCAACGCCACCCCACGATTGACGCCAACCCGAAGCGTGGCGAGCGGCGGCAGTGCGCGTCCTCCGACCTTTTCATACCCCTACTATGCACGTCGGCGTGGAGTTGAGAATATAAAGTGTGGCGAGCGCAGCGAGCCACCGAGCCCGAAGCGTGGCGAGCGGACGGGTATAACTTCACAGGTATACGCGTCCCCTCGCGGTGCTCGCTGCGCTCGCCACGCTTCGGGTTCGGTGGCTCGCTGCGCTCGCCACACTTTATATTGTCGACTCCACGCTGACGTGGATAGTAGGGGTATGAAAAGGTCGGAGGATGCGCACCGCCGCCCCTCGCGGGCTCGCTGCACTCGCCACGCTTCGGGTTGGCGTCAATCGTCGGGTGACGACATATTTCAAATTGGCCCATTTCACATTGTTTCCTATGTGTTGTTTCCTATGTAATCAAGTCCATCTCATCTTGTGCCATTATAATGGCACAAGACCGACGCGATGCTCCCGATTTCAATGTTAAAAAATATTTTAACATTGAAGCCTATGGCAAAATCGTGGGCATCGCGTCGGGGGCCATGTTAATGGCCGCGACCGACGCGATGCCCCCGATTTTGCCTTTGCCGGCAAAATGGACCTGATTTCAAAGGTAATCGGGTCCATCGCGGGCATCGTGTACCTTAACTTTAAGGTACACGATGCCCGCGATTGTGGCCGTTCTAAGAAACAAGTACCCTATTTTTTATTTTTTAATTTTTAAAAACATGCTAATTGTAACTAATATGCATGCTTTTTACTAAGAAAAACAAAAAGAATTGAACTACTAGCATTTATTATAAGGCACTTTAATAATAACATCTGAGTTGAAATGAAGGTACGGCGCCACCGATTTTAATTGTATGCAATCGGGTTGCAAAAATCGGGTCAATGGCATCGCATGCAACCAAATTGCATGCGGTGCGATTGACCCGACCGACCCAATTTTTTACATTGGAATCAATGTTAAATGGTCCCTGAGACCCGATTTTACATTGGCCCCAATGTTAAATGCCCCCCAGACCCCATTTTTCATTGTATGCCCCCCCCATTGTTAACGCCACGCCATGATCAACGTGAACCCGAAGTGTGGCGAGCGCAGCGGTACGCGTCCTCCGACCTTTTAATGCCCCCACTATCCACGTCGGCTTGGAGTTTGTGGAGTTGACTTTATATAGTGTGGCGAGTGCAGCGAGTGTGGTGAGCGCACGCGCATTACTTCAGACATATTACGCGCGCACTCACCATGCTTTGGGCTCGGAGGCTCGCTGCGCTCGCCACACTATAGAAAATCAACTCCACGCCGATGTGGATAGTGGGGGTATGAAAAGGTCGGAGGACGCGTACCGCTGCCCTCGCCACGCTTCGGGTTGGCGTTCAAAATTGGGTATGGGGGGCCATTTAACATTGATTCCTATGTAAAATCGGGTCCATCGCATTGGTCGCATTGTATGCCATTATAATGGCATACAATGGACACAATTTTACATAGGAATTTAATATTACATACAATGCTTACAATGTAAAATCGGGTCGGTCGCGACGGTCGCATCGCATGCCATTATAATGGCATGCGATGGACCCGATTTTACATTTGTCAGGAAACCTCAAAAAAAGCCCGAAATCGGGTCCGTCGGGTCCCATCGCACACCTTAAGTTAAGGTATGCGATGGGACCTGATGGGCACCGTGCTAGGAAACAAGTACCGAAATAAATAATTATTGTTTTTTTATGGTGTTTTTCTGTGTATGTCTATGTATTACTAGTCTTTAAAAAAAATGTTCACTGGCCAGTGATTTACATATAGATAATAAATTCTAATTATATTAAGGATGTCCCCAGTGCAGTTTTTATATGTTGTTTGTTAGATAAGTTGTGGATATGTCACACATTCCATAAGGAGTTTGTGGTGGAAAGGGGGGCACAATTGACAAGGGCCGCTTCACCGGTGCAAGCTGCTGCTTAAAACCTGATTTTAGTGGAAACAGGTATTTTAGACATATTGTAGAAACACAACAAATAGCAGCGCTAGTCCCTATAATTATTGGATTGACTTTACAAAAGCATTGACAATAAAAAGTTATTATTTCATTTATTGTACTACTTCATGTACATTTAGAGAAAAAAATCAGCACAGCTAAATCATCCCACTGAAAAAGCTGTTATTAGCAAAATATGTCAAGGGGACTACTAGACACAGTAATCTACATCCCCAATTCTCTGCCCGGACCAGCCTGGACAAATTCAATTTTCAGTTGCTTGCTCAGGTCTGCCATTTACTCATTTGGATTACACAAGGGACTCATGGCTTCATCGCTGTATGTAACTTATTCTAGCAATCTGCTAAGGACTTTGAACCCCATGTCCAAGAGATGCGGATGGTAACTATACTAACCTGAGACATTCCTACCATTCCAGGCGTACATACATTAAGAACGGACAGTGGGATGATTTAGCTGTGCTGAATTTTATATATATATATATATATATATATATATATATATATATATAGATATATATAGATATATATATATATATATATACATATATATATATATCTATATATATATATCCAAACCAATAGTGTTATATAGCGCCCTATACGATTATCAGGATACTTCCTGTCTTTCCTTTATAATATCATAATCACCATAAACAATATATAATAGGCAGATAATAACTCATAACTCATGGGAAAATTCTTCCGCGCACCACTCTCAACGAGTGGTGCGCTTAGCACCGTCACCGCTTTCAAAATGGCGGTGCGTTCCACCTCAGATAAGGTGGAACGCTCAGTTAATAAACTGAATCATAATAATGGTTGTGCGTTCCACCATCGGGCAGGTGGAACGCAAACCATGTAATTAAGACATTTAAGGTACCCCTAAAGGGATATTAATCCCGTTATAATGGTGAAAGGCCTTAATACACTTAGAACTAGAGACACCATTGAATAGAAAAAGAAAGAAGCACCATTTAATGAAAAAAAATTATATACATTTTTAAAAAAATTCTAAAAAATTCTAAAAAAAAATGTCAATACACAGTCAACACGCAGGAGTATATATTAGTAATATAAACTAGCATTTATAGCCTTTATTCAAATAAATTGACATAAAAATTATAAATTAGTAAAACATATCCAACAGGAAGTGATGTCACAAGTCACTCCCTATAAATACCCTAGCTAGGACAGCTAATAGCTCACTTGGTGTTTGGACACAGGAGAGCACACATCACTAGGAGCCAGAAAGGTAATATACTCCCATTCACTTACTATTTTAGTATAACACTTAAATGGAAACACTAAGAATAATTTATATCATTGGGTAGGTCTTTTGTTGGACCACATCTTCATTCCTGTGATCCATAATGAGATCGTTTATTGGAAATTGGAGGTATGTTAGTATAATATCTCATTTAATGACCACACTATAATTAATTCACATTAATTCATTCTAATTTTTTTTACTATTTATTTCACAGTTTATTCCCGAATATTGTATAGGGGGATTGCACTTCAAAAATCTTTATGTTTAAGTTATATTTAATATGTTTAAGTTATATTTAATTAATTTAGTGTCAAATTATATTATGGGAGTATTAAAGGTTATCCATGTTTTTGGCCATACATCATTAGGTACCCTAAAAATCAGAACAAATTTAACAGAAGTTCTTCAAGTTTCAAGTACGGGCAACTGCCCATTGCCTAGTGATCTCTCTTACACAATAGAAAGAATCAGGATTACACTCCATTATCTATTACAGGTAATTATCGATTACCATTCAACTAGATTTAGGATTACACGTAGACCCATGTGTTTACATTTATGTTTATATTTATTTCTAGCAAAAAGCTTGAGCCTGTAATCGGACCTTATATTACTACTACAAAATAACAAAAAAGTTTTTGTGATAGAAGACCTATAAAGGTATAGTACCGACTTATTAAATCAAATCATATGTGAAAAAGTGGTGTTTGAAGTATCAGCTTTGGGTGCAGAGTCTCTCTTGTTTCCCCACTAATATTTAAGTATGTGACATGGCACGGTCTGTCAAATGAATTATATATATATATTTTTTGTCCTCATATATTTTTTGTCCTCTTCTGTTCTCCTCCTTTCCCCTTCAACTTCAAATTTAATATACAATTATGTATATATTTGTATTTGTCTTTCCTATGTTATTTTAGAATTTTAAAATTATGTTCTACTTTTGTAGATCTAATATAAAACTGTTCACCCCTGATGAAGTCTCATAAAGAGATGAAACGCGTTGGGTAACCATTGACAACCATTGTGATCCATAATCCAAAAAAACACACCTGTATTAGAAAACCTACCTCAAGATCTGTTTTGAGATATTTGTTTTAAATGTTTTAAATAAATGTTTTATATTGGAAATTGTTTATGGTGATTATGATATTATAAAGGAAAGACAGGAAGTATCCTGATAATCGTATAGGGCGCTATATAACACTATTGGTTTGGATATATATATATATATATATATATATATATATATATATATATAAAATTTAGCACAGCTAAATCATCCCACTGTCCTTCCGATATTGGTTTTTGGATCTCTCTAGTAGGGGATCAAGTGTTATTAAGCGACCGACCCAGCTTAGCGCAAATTCTAGAGATCTTGTACATTATATATATATATATATATATATATATATATATATATATATATATATATATATATATATATACTAATTCTGCTTGTCATTTTATATTACAGATGAGTGCTGGGGCCGAAGATTTGGATTTGTTTTCATCGCTGGGATTTGGTTTTGTCAAGCGGCGGTGAAAAGTTTTGGATTTGGATTTTGTATGGATTATATTTTGGTTTTATTTTATATTTTTATGTGCAGCTTGTATAACACTGCATGGAGGCCTAATAATCACACATGGAACTTCTGACAGTACAGTATGGGTGCAGTACACACAAACAATAAAGAGATATTTTTTTTAAAAATTACTGTTATTATTTTGTAATATGCAGCTGCGTGGAGGCCGAACAATCACACATGGAACTTCTGACAGTATATACTATGGGGGCAGTACACACAAACAATAAAGAAGATAATTTTTTTTTACATTTTTTACTGTTATTTTTTTGTAATGTGCAGCTTGTATAATGATGCGTGGAGGCAGAACAATCACACACGGAACTTATGGTGTATACTATTGGGGTGCAGTACACACACAAAAAAAAATAAAGAAAAGCAATAAAAACTTTTTATGTATTTTTTTTTTATAATGGTCGAAGCTTGGCGTGAAGCCAGAACAATCAGACACGGAACTTGTTCTGACAATAGTATATGGTGTATTGGATTGCAGTAGAGCACACCACACACCACAATGGAAAAAAATGAAAAGCTGACTGACAGCCTGCCTGTGTACTGTACCCTACTACACTGACTGACAGTCTGCCTAACACAGGACCAGTACAATATAACCCAGCACAAACCCCTCTGCACTGCACAGCACCCTTCTGCACAGCACAAACCCCTCTACACTGCACAAACCCCTCTGCACTGCACAACACCCCTCTACACAGCACAAACCCCTCTGCACTGCACAAGCACAACACCCTTCTGCACTGCACAGCACCCCTCTGCACTACACTGCACCCCTCTGCATAACACCCCTCTGCTCTACAAGCATGTGGAAGCGTGTGTGAAATGGCACCAAATTCTCAGGACGCCAATCCTTTAAACACTCTGTGTTTCGCGAGAATCCAACGTGAGATTACCGCATTCGGCCACGCTCGGGTTTCCAAACAAAGCTGGAAACTTGTGAGCGCGGTTCGCGGGCGTTGGGTTGCGTTCGGATCTGTAAGGACTCCACGGAATCCGAACCGCTCATCTCTATTTTATATATTGCTTTATTTAATCTAGTGCTACAGTATTTTACATGAATTGGTACAATAAATGAAATAATACCTTTTAATTATCATTGCTTTTGTAAAGTCAGTTCAATAATTATAGAAACTAGCACTGCTATTTATTGTATTTGTATATCATTAGATAAGTAGTAAAAGTAATCAAATGGCACATTTAGGTCACTTTAAATGCAATTAAAACTAACTTTCTTTATTAGGTACATTTAAAATAATTGTAATTATATAGGTACTGCAAAGAGAAATACATATATATTATATCACTATGTGGTATACATCCATTATAATTTCCAGTTAATGGGATATTTTCCAAACATTTCAAGCTTAGAAAAATCTTACAATAATATTAAGAAATGTTAAAAAAGAAAGGCAATTGAAAAGGGAATTGTTTACTGTGTACAATTCCAGGTCTAGTTTACTACAGCTTTTATCCTTCTATATGTAAGATATTGAGGGATTTAAAAAAACACCCACCTAGTAAGACTGCATAAGGCAGGGTGACATTGGGCCTAATTCAGACCCAATTGGAAGGGGCCAAATTAGGTCCTGTTCCAAAGGTGTGGGATCTGCACATCCTGCATTGCATTTGATATCCAAGTGCACTATCCATAGACAATGCCTTAAGATCACCATTGCAAGCATCCGTTTGGCTTGGCCAGGCTGCATAACTTAGCCTGACAGGTTTCTGGCAGCTTGCAAGGCCAGGAAATCTGTATGCAATCACGCAGACCCTGATCTCACCCTTGCCTTATAATCGTTACCAGGAGCAGTCATCCCACTATCGGAGATCTGTGTTAACTATTGGGATAGCCTGAACTGCGGAACATATTTATAATATACGTAAAAAACTGCAGACACACATGGTATCAGAACATTTACCTGTTGTTCATAACTCAAATGAATGTCAAATTATCAATTTCTGTGCTATTCAACAAATTCTCCCCAAAAGACGTACAAATGATGTGGCCAGGAGGCTATCTATGTCTGAGATGCGCTGGATACATCATTTAGGAACATTGGTTCCTAAGGGCCTTAATGCAGAATTCGAATTAAAACCCTTCTTGAGTTAATTATATTATTTTTCACTTTTTCTTTATATCATTGGCTGTGGTCACTTTATGGTAATTATTCTTTTGGTGTTGGGTTAATATTTATGTATGTATCCCATTTTAATATATACTTTTAATCTGTTATAGTATTTTTAATATAGGGAATGAATTCTCTGTAAACAGTATCTGATCTCCTTGTGAAGCTTCTATTTGTCATCATGCCTGTATTATGGTTGGTACTCCAGTGGAACGCAAGCGCTAGTGCTCTGGAACGCACAGCCATCTAAACCAGCCTACAATGATGACTTCCGGGAGTTGGAAGACAAGCGGTGACACGGTTCCTGTCTGTGGAACACACCGCCATATTGCTTAACATGGAGGCCGGACACTGGATGCCGACTAGCGGCCAATCAATGCGCTGTATTTTAATTAACAGGGGTATATATACGCCCCATTGTGGACATGTTTTACACGTTTCTGATGAAGGATAATTTCCGAAAACATGTTTAAGCGTGATTTTACTGCTAACCTGGTGTGTGGACCTGTTGGGACAGCTGTGAAGCACTGGTGAATCCTGGACTGAGCCCCCCTTGTTTCCGGACCAAGGGACCCAGACTGAGGGAGGATCCTTATAACATCACTTGCATGCTGTTTTGCCTGGGATATTGTTCATGCTTTTATACAAAGTCATTATATTGTAAGTGCATTTGACATATTAAAAACCTGTTTGATTTAATTGACCTGCACTATGTTGCTTTTTATTATGTCTCCCTTGTGTGTTAAAATAGGGGAGCATTGGAAAAAGATTGTATAATCTGGATTATACAGTATATTATATGCAATATACCTGTGAATTATGACAAGCTGTATCTGGTTTTGTATATATTTTAATTCTATCTATGCAAGGCTTAAAAACACCTTGTTAAATAGTTACCACTGGGCGCTATTGTTTCCTATTCACTTCTTTTCTGCTTGCAACTATTGGGATAGCACACATCTCTGAATCAGGCCCTTAGTCTCTACCTCAGCAGACAGACTATGTCTCTGAGAGTATGGTGACTACAGTACCCTTTGGAGAAGAATGTATTCTAGGTGTTGGTGCATCCAAGTCACATGTGCTTGAATGAAATGTCTTACGTATTAACAATAGAGTACATTCTAATTCACCTACTAAATCCTTACGAAATTTCCTACACAACTGAGTAACAAATTGATATCAGTATTTAAATTAAGGACCAGTGCTTTTTTAATTTATTAGTAACAGACCAATATAGAGGTAGGAGGGCCCTGCTCGCAAGCTTACAATCTAGAGGGATACATAAGGAAATGAACCTATAGTATGGTAGTCCCAACAGGCATTTCCTAACAGTCATACATAGCATACATACACAGCAGATGTAATATACATCACACACGTGTTACGTTCTGTGCACAAATTGTTCACTGCATTCATATCAGTTTTGAAATAATCCACATTTATGAGTATACACTCCAATAAAACGAAATGTTTCATTGTATTAAATCTTTAATAACAGGTGTTGATATGAGAAACTTTTATAAATCACAGACAAAAGCACACAAACATCAATGTATGAAACAGTTAAGTGGTTATACATCTTATAAAGTTTGTCATGACTATCCGGTGGAAGAATGTGTCCCAATTCCCATTCCACTGATTTTAGATAAAAGGACAACTCTCCAGCTATTCACTCATCTTCCAAACCTACCCGTGCCTGACTTCTTACAGAAGGACACCGCTCCACCAGTAACCGGTCATGTCTGGAATCAAGGGAGGAAAATGCGGCCAGAAGATCCAATGTCAGGATCCATGCAAGGACCCATGCCAAAGGCCACCGGTCTGTGTAAATCCTTGCCAGGACCGTAAGTTACTTATTAACATCTTTTTTACAGTTTTTAATGGAAGTATAATCCAGTATATAATAGTTAATAGTACATGTATTGCACTAAATAATTTATGCAAGATTGTATTATATAAGCGGTGTATTAAAAGACAGACAGAGTTGTAGAAGCTGGCACTCAGTCCTAATTCTATGACCATCAACTTGGTCTACGAGTAGGTGGCTGGCTGAGGCGGCACTTAGATGGGCTGCGATATTGGACTAATATTCAACGATGACGAGCACCACCTTCAGTCTACGTTTCACTTTTATTTGATAATCTTAATATGTATATCAGAAAAACAATATGATGGATTTATTAGAAATCATGAAAACAATGATATGACATAGTGAGTGTGTTATATATTCTGTGTAGGCATATGTAAGCAATAATCGGTGTAAGTCACCCCTGTGTGTCACCAAAACACCGCCATTTAGTGGCAAGTGAAAATACATCTCTTTCACACATACAGAAACACAGAGGCAATCACAAGGTAGCAGACCAGCCTTCAAAGCTTTTGCTTCGAGCGGGCTTAGCTAATTAATATATATATATATATATATATATATATATATATATATATATCATTTTACTTTATCTTTGTATTTAGAACAAACCAGTTTGATGTTGAAAGAAAAGTGCATGGAAAACACCTGGTTGGATTAGAAATCTGGGCAGTACGGATGGTGTAATGGTTAGCATTACTGCCTTACAGCACTGAGGTCATGGGTTTGATTCCCACCATATGCAGAGTTTGTATATTCTCCCCGTACTTCCGTGGGTTTCCTCTGGGTACTCCGGTTTCCTCCCACAATTCAAAAATATATTGGTAGGCTAATTGTCTTCCAACAAAATTAACCCTACAATGTCTGTGTGTGTGTTTGTGAATATGTGGTAGGGAATATAGATTGTAAGCTCCACTGGGGCAGGGACTGAGGTGAATGTTCAACTATACTCTGCATAATATGTGTGCGCTATATAAGAAACTGTTAATAATAAATATGTTTAATTTTCTTGCAGCATGTATGCCTCGTCCCCAATACTATGCACCCCGTCAACAAGGTAATGGGAAATTTAATTACACTAAGAATGATTAATTATTTAATATTTTTTTCTATGTATATTTTATATGGTCACAATGGTGCATAGCATATCACCTTATCTGAAAAGCCAAATGATCAAGTCACATGATCACTGCCAGCCCACAATCAATAGGATCATATGTATGCGGCATCATGGCCAAAAGCAGCAGCTATATAAGCATCTGGGTGGCCGAACCCGAAGGTTAGGTGCTGTTGTTGGCTTGGATAAACAATTGATGAAAGAGGGCCCTGCGTGTGAGGGCGTATTCGCTTTAGAAGAATGGGAGACACAAAGGGGAAAAATTAGTAATTTTCATTTGCATGCAATTAATACTAATTGGATGGGTGTAATCTAAGATAAGTGCAAAATCCATCTTAGAAACTGATCTGAAAATTCTTCTACTAACAAACTAGATTTTCTGAAAGGTGCATATATGGTCTAAAATGTCAACGTTCTGTATTATGTTCTAATGTATGATGTTTTCAATGACAGATCCATGCAACCCATGTTGCCCTGATCCTTGCAAGCCATGTTGCCCTGATCCCTGCAAACCCTGTTGCCCTTAACCTTGCCAGGGCTAAGGAAGCTTCAGCAGTGATAAATGAAGACATGACATCTCAGCAGACAACATGGAATGCCCTTCTGCTTTCCTGCTGGCCTATTATCATCCATCTTCCTCACCTCAGCACCCCTAACGTCAGCCCCTGTTACCAGCTTGGTAATGGGTACTGCTAATAAATAAAATATTGCTTTCAATTGTGTCTCTTGCATTACTTTTTTATAAACATTTATGACTTGTGTTATATGTATGTTTTATTTTCTTATATCACAGAACCAAAATTATTTTTTAAGGGTTCTAGTACTAATCAAGATAAAGTGCACTTTGATGTTTAATACTAATACAAACTAAAGCTTTATTTATTAGTTACAAAAAAATAAAAAAATATGAATTACATAAAGTACAAACAATAGGGACCTCCTTTCGTTTTGTTGCATGATAGAAGCACCATTGGCTGAAATAACAGATTTGACACAACTGTGCTCCACCACATTAATGACCCTAAGGATCACAGGTAGGCACAAATTACTTAATTTAATATGTTTTCCAAATTTATTGTTAAAAATATTTTATCCTAGAAGTGGCATGAAAAATTTGTTTTGGAACCACTGCACTAGATCCTTACACTCCTGTACACTGTAAGGCAGGCATGTCCAAACTATGGCCCTCCAGGTGTTGTGAAACTATAAGTCCCATCATGCTTTACCACAGTTTTGCTGTTAGGGAATGCTAAAAATATGGCAAGGCATGCTAGGATGTGAAGTTTCACAACCGCTGGAGGGCCACAGTCTGGACATGCCTGCTGTAAGGTTTGCCCATGAATGAAAGGGATGAGACACAACTTTAGGGGGATTTTAACTTCCAGACAATGACTGGACTAAAAGTGGGGAATTTATAAACTTACAGAAAGAGCAGTATATTACACAATCAGTAGAAACACGACTGTACTTGTAACGTGGCCATATTTGAGTTAGTACTAATAAATAATGTGGATTTAGCGGGTTATTCTGGTTGATTCGCTCGGATGCAAATTCGCACCCTTGCTGGGCATTCCAATGGTCGTGAAAATCTGCCTCCACCCCTCGCTGCCCACCTGCTGCCTTGGGTGCATGCACCCGGCGAACAATCTGTTTACCATGGCCGCATGCACTCGGCGTATGAACATATGCAGAAATGCGGCTGCACATGCGCATATACCAAACACCAGTCCACGTGTGAACGAATGGCTGCGAAAGGACCAGAATAAGTTCCTTAGTATCAAACACCAAAGTAATATAACATACAGTGACCACAACATGGTTTCACTGGAAATTAGCTTCTGTAATCAACAATATAATTGACCACCTAAAATACTTATTTTTAGTAAAAGCTCATTTTAAATATTTTAGGGACTCTTTGAATGAAATAAAGTGGGATGCATTATTTAAGGGGAAAAATGTAGAAGAAATGTGGGAAACTTTCAAAAAGTTGCTGGATACATTAACAAACACATTTATCACAAGGGGAAATAAGAGTAATATCAACAAAGCAAACACGTCTTGATTGAACAAAAAAGTTAGGGAAGCAATAAGCAATCTAGAAAAATAAACAGTTGTTCCTTGCTTAATGAGAAGGTTAATTTGATGTTACGGTCATTTGACGTTATGGTCATAATTTATTGATGACATTGTATTTATATGGGAACCACGAGAATCTTGACTCCTTCTGCAAACCCTTTAACACTAATGACCGTAACATAAAAATCAACCTTCTCAATAAGCAAGGAACAACAGTTTTTCCTAGATTTGTGTATCTATATAAAACTGGAATTTTAAACACTAAAGTGGATCTCTCAGCAGCTTTTGATACCGTGGACCATAATTTTCTAATTCAGCGCCTGAAAAATGTCTGTGGGTTGAATGGCACAGTTCTTAGCTGGTTCAAATCATTTCACACTGGTAGGTAACAGAGAGTTTCATCTGGAGTGTATTCATTATCACAAGTGCCAATTCCATTTGGTGTCCTACAGGGTTCCATATGGTCTCCCATGCTTTTTGCTGTTTACATCCTACCACTGGGTGAAAAAATCAGATGTCATGGCCTGGTTTACCACTGCTATGCAGATGATACACAAGTATACCTGTCCTTTGCTCCAGATACTGAGAACCCAATACCAACCCTAAATGGCTGTCTAGCTGAGCTACAGGAGTGGATGAGTGCCAGTTGGCTGCAGCTGAACCCTGATAAAACAGAGCTGCTTATGATAGGTCACAGGACAAGACTTCAGAAGAGCCAACCAACAGGACTTACGCTTGGGGATGCAGAACTTCAAAATACTGAACATGTGCGGAATCTTGATGTTGTCCTAGATAGTGGCTTGACACTTAAACATCAGGTATCAGCCACAATTAAATTCTCATTTTATCATCTAAGGAATATAGGGCCTTATTTTGGTTCACTCTTTCTGACAAAATCCTTCTTAGATGGACAAAACCATGTGCACTGCAGGGGGGCAAATGTAAAATGTGCAGAGAGAATTAGATTTGGGTGAGTTATTTTGTTTCTGTGCAGGGTAAATACAGACTGCTTTATTTTTACACTGCAATATAGATCTCACTTTGAAGTAAATCCCCACCCAAATCTAACTCTCTCTGCACAAGTAACATGTGCACCCCTGCAGTGCACATGGTTTTGTCCATCTAAGAAGGATTTTGTCAGAAAGAGTGAACCAAAATAAGGCCCATAGTCAGAATCAAGCACTTACTGTAATTCCCTCAGAAGAATTGCCTAAAGTCATACATGCATTTGTATCATTGCACCTTGACTACTGCAATGCCCTCTACCTCGGTCTCCAAGCAAAATTGCAGATAGTACCAAATACAGGCCTGATGGTCGCCAAGGTGGCGGCGTGGGTTTTCTCCTCTCAGCCTCATGCACCTACAGTGTCATTCACCCTGAACCCTCTCTCCTTTTTTTTCTTCTTTGAGTCTCACTCTATCCGTCTACACTACCCCTACCACCTCCGTGTCGCTGCAATCTACCGCCCCCCTGGCCCTATCTCCCAATTTCTTGACAACTTTGCCGCCTGGCTTCCACACTTCCTCTCCTCTGACCTGCCATCTGTCATTCTTGGTGACTTTAACATCCCCTTGGATAACCCTGCTGATCCTGGTACCTCCAAACTCCTCTCTCTCTGCTCCTCTCTTGGCCTATCTCAGTGGACTACCTCTCCCACCCACATCCAAGGACACTCCCTCGATCTCGTCTTCTCTCGCTCTTGTTCCCTTACTGACTACACTATCTCAGCTTTTCCTCTTTCTGACCATCACCTCATCTCCTTCTCCCTCACTGCTTCCCCCTCTCCCACCTCCCCTCCCAAGCGCATTGTCTCACGGCATAACATCAATACACTTGATCTTGCTGCCTTCTCAAACACGCTGTGTCCTCTTCTCGCTCCAATCGCCCTCATGTCCTGCCCGAACCTCGCCGCCTCCCTCTATAATGACACCCTATCTTCGGCATTAGACTCTGCCTGCCCTCCCTCCTCTATCCCCCTTCGATGCTCCAACCCCCAACCGTGGCACTCGCCTATCACCCGATTCCTTAAAAAGTGCTCTCGCACTGCTGAGCGCTTCTGGAAGAAATCACGCTCCCTTGCGGATTATCTCCATTTCAAATTCATTCTTTCCTCCTTCAGCTCTGCCCTTGCTCTGGCCAAGGAATCCTACTTTAAGTCCCTCATCCTTTCCCAATCATCCAATCCCCGCAGGCTCTTCGCCACCTTCAACTCCTTGCTCCCCCCCCCCCTCCTCCAGCTCTTCCGTCCTCCATCCTAGCCGCTGATTTTGCTACCTACTTTTCAACCAAAATCTCCTCTCTCAGGACTGCCATCACTGCTGCCATGACCTCACCCTCTCCCTCCTCCCCTCCTACATCTCCACTCCCCTCCTTCCAACCCCTGTCCTCATTTTACCCCACCACTGCTGCTGAAGTCCACTCTATCCTTCAATCCGTTTCTCCCTCCACCTGCCCGCTCGATCCTATCCCCTCCAATATTATCCGTCGTCTCAGTCCATCAGTCTGCTCTCACCTGTCTCACCTCTTTAATCTTTCCCTATCCTCTGGGATCTTCCCTTCCTCCTTCAAACACGCTCTTGTCTCCCCAATTCTCAAAAAAACAAATCTGGACCCCAACTCTCCATCCAACTACAGGCCCATCTCCCTCCTCCCTTTTGCCTCCAAGCTCCTAGAATGTCTGACCTATAATCGTCTCCTAAGCCACATTACTGCTAACTCCATTCTAGACCCTCTCCAATCCGGGTTCCGCCCTTTACATTCCACTGAAACTGCCCTGACAAAAGTCACTAACGATTTACTATCGGCTAAATCCAAAGGCCTCTTCTCTATCCTCATCCAGCTTGATCTGTCGGCTGCCTTTGACACTGTTGACCACCCTCTCCTGCTCAACACCCTCCGCTCCTTTGGCATCACTGGCACGGTCTTCTCCTGGTTAACCTCATACCTCTCCGATCGCTCCTTCTCCGTCTCCACTCCGAGCTCCTCCTCTCCTACTACCCCGCAGCCAGTCGGTGTTCCCCATGGGTCAGTCCTTGGCCCTCTCCTCTTCTCCCTCTACACCACCTCTCTGGGCACCCTCATCAGCTCCTATGGTTTTCATTACCACCTTTATGCTGATGATACCCTAATCTATCTCTCCTCCCCCGACCTATCCCCATCACTCCTGTCCAAGGTCTCCGAATGCCTCACGGCCATCTCAGCCTGGATGACCCAATGCTTCCTGAAACTAAACATGGCTAAAACTGAACTTCTAATCTTCCATCCCCCGAACATCCCCTGTTCTCCCACTATCTCCATCAGCATTGGTGAAACCGAGATCACTTCCACCGACCAAACGCGCTGCCTCGGTGTCATCATTGACTCCTCCCTCTCTTTCACCCCCCACATTCGTGCTCTCTCACAGTCTTGCCGCTTTCACCTACGCAACATCTCACGCATCAGACCATTCCTCTCCACTGACGCAACCAAAATTCTCATTCACTCTCTTGTCATCTCCCGCCTTGACTACTGCAACATCCTTCTTTCTGGTCTACCTCTCACCCGCCTCGCACCTCTCCAATCCATTCTTAACGCTGCTGCTAGGCTCATCTTCCTCTCCCGCCGCTCTACCTCCGCCTCCCCCCCTCTGTCTATCTCTTCACTGGTTCCCCATTCCTTTCCGAGTTCTCTTTAAACTCCTCACCACCACCTACAAGGCTCTCTCCTCCTCCACCGCTCCTTACCTCTCTTCACTGATCTCTATCCACACTCCCTCCCGTCCTCTTCGCTCCATCGCTGACCGCCGACTGACCTCTCACCTAATCACCTCCTCCCACTCCCGTGTCCAAGACTTCTCTCGCGCTGCCCCCCTGCACTGAAACAACCTCCCGCCACCCATCAGGCTTTCTGATTCCCTTAACTCCTTCAAGTGCTCCCTCAAAACCCACTTTTTTCGACTAGCCTATCCCTCCTCCTAACCTCTTTTGATCCTCCTATCCTGCCTTCGTTCCCCTCCGTTCCTACTTATCCTGTTGTTTTTCGTTCGTCCACCCACCTATTTTTAGTATGTTAACTCTTATGAGTAGGGTCCTCCTGCCTCACGTACTCACCCTAACTCTTTACCTCACCTGTGCTCCTGTCCTGTTCTTCCCTTCCTCTACTTCATCTTCAGTCTCCTCGACAATTTTGACACCTACTTCTGAACTGATGCTGATTTTATTTCTACCAGCTATACCCCTATTTATACTGTATTTTTCAACACACCTTGTATGTTACCTTGTCATTTGTTTTTTGTTTGCTATGTACGGCACTGCGGACACTTTGCGGCGCCTTATAAATAAACGTACTACTACTACAGCTACCAGGCTATTAAACAATAAGCCCCGTTCCGGCCAAATAACACCCATTCTGTACTCCCTTCACTGGCTGCCTATAAAATGGTGAATAATTTTCAAGAGTGGATTACTGACTTTCAAAGCTCTACATGACCAGGGCCCAAGGTACTTGCAGCAGCTTCTGATTCCTTATGGTCCCACTTGATTACCGCGATCAGTTGATGAAGGACAAATAATAGTACTAAGAATTTCCCTGAATTCATCTGGGGGTCGCGCTTTCTGCACTGTGGCTCCAACTCTATGGAACTCCCTTCCCCACACAGTTCGAGAAACTTCTACTCTGGAAACATTCAAAAATAGACTCAAGACTTTACTGTTCACTCAAGCATTTCACTAATGTCCCTTGTTAAGTTGTTAAGTTTGTTTTGTATTTTGTGCTGTAAAAGGCTAATGCAAGCACTTTGAATCCTATTAGTAGAACAGTGCTATATAAATAACATTATTATTATTACAGGTTGAGTATCCCGTATCCAAAATGCTCGGGACCAGGAGAATTTTGGATAACGGATTATTCCGTATTTCGGAATATTTTAATATTTCAATGATGTATTTTGAAGTATCTTGCATTTATGCTGTATAAACACATAATATACACACAAATATATTTTATTACCACATAAAATACACACAAACATATTTTAATTGTTCAAAAAACAAGGTTTCAAAACGTGAAACAAAATGTGTGTACTATCTCAGCACTGAATTTGAATGCCAAGCAATCATTGTCTTGCACATATATAGTGCCAGTTACATATCATGTCCCCAGTGATGCTGTTACATATGTCCCCAGTGAGTTTTTAGCAAAAAAAATTTTTTTTTTTCACTTTCTGGAATGTCCGCATTTCGGAATAATTCGGATAATGGATATTCGGATACGGGATACTCGACCTATATTATTATTATTATTATTATTATTATTATAGAAAGTGAAAGGAAAGGTGAAAATATATTGTACCAAGCACACCCTGTTTATCAACAACAACTAAAAGAGATGGGCACCCATTTTCTGCAGACAGATTATTCCACGAATTTTATAGGGAAATTGCAAGAGAGAGTTAATAATGTTGCTACAATGGAACTGTTACATACAGAAAGGGACAGCCATCTGTGGATATGAAACCATCTGTGAGATGAACCCATATTCAACCAAGTGTTGAAGGAATCCGTTACCCTATTGAGGGGTTCTATGCAATTTTTTATAAATATTATATGAGTGTGTCCAATAAGTTTATTGTGATTTTATACCAAAGCGGTATTGCACTATATCTATTTTCATCAAGATCCCTTAGGATCTAAGGAGGAGGATCATGTACAGGTGAAAGAAAGATTACTTATTAATATGTGCTTTATCTCAGTTTAGTGTGAGTGCACTGTGTGAAAATAAATATTTTTTTCTATCAAGACAGTATTGTACTATGGTCCTCTCTTTTTCAAGTTTTTTTTATAGATTAAGGATTACCAACGCTAAGAGTGATCAATCACCGTGTAATTGTGCAAGTTGTATTGCTATGTGAATCTCGCCAGTGGGTACACACTTTTTTGTTTAATCTTGAAGGCTATAGTATCATGTTATGGAATATGCCGTGTCAGCACCTTGCCGGGTCCCCGTGGAATCCGATATTGGTGGTGTCGTGAATCACCCAGTGTATATGGTGCTTAAATCCATAGACATCTATGACTTCAATGTTATATGTCAATAGATAGGTAATCAAAGGGCACATTTAGGTCACTTTAAGTTCAATTAAAACTAACTTTATTAGGTTCATTTAAAATGATTGTGATTATATAGGTAGAGCAAAGATAAATACATTTATATTAGATAACTATGGCCCTTATTCTGATCGCTGCGGCCGGATCTGAATATGTGGCCAGCACCGTGCGTCCTAAACCCCGCCTTCCATACGGATCGCCAACTCCGTCCGTACGCGGTAAGAAGCTGTCCAAACAGACCGCACGTGTATTTCTCATGAATACACCTCCTCCATCTCAGGGAACCTCCCCCATCATTCGATGGTCGCAGACCATCGAATGCAGGACCGAGTGGCCAGGCAGCTCCCGCAACCTCAGACCACACAGGCATTTCTCCATGCAAAAGCAGGGATCTGGGCGGGCAGCTGACATATGTCATATGTCCGCCCCCTACACGTGCGTCACGGCCGCATTACCATACGTACGCCCAGCGTTTGCATGGGAACGCCCATGAAACGCGGGGTGTAAACATATGGTAATGAGCCCAAACAGCCCTTCACACCCCTCTCCACCCCCTGTTCGTAGTGTACACATTTCATGCGGAATGTGGCCGTGCGTCCCGCTCGCACATGCGCAGAGACGCCTCTGCACATGCGCAGACACAAAACATCAGCGGCACGAATGCACACGGATATTACCGCACCAACCAGAATAAGGGCCTATGTGGTATACACCCATTATAACTTCCAGTAACTTGGAAACTTTCAAAAAATATTTGAAGTTTAGCAAAATCTTACAATAATAATAAGAAATGTTAAAAAAAGAAAGACAATCCAAAAGGGAATTGTTTAAAGTAAGACTGAATATACTCTGTACAATTCCATGTCTAGGTTTCTACAGCTTTTGACCTTCTATATATATGTAAGATATTGAGAATTTTAAATAAAAACGCATACATCTTGTAAGTCTGCATAACGTAGGGCGACATTGGTACTAATTAAGACATTGGTAATTAATTAAGATGTGCAAACCCTGGGAGTGGATGGCTTCACACTGTCCTGGAGCAGGGGCAATTCTAGCATTTTAAGGATGTCCCCATGAAAAAGCTGGACTCTCCCCTGGGAATGCAGGTGGCCAGATGCCTGCTCCGGGTTGGTGACTGATGTCACATGGCGTTTACTTTGAACCCACCCTGTATTCAGCCATCTCCGGCAGAAATAATAACCAGTTTTCACTTTTATTTCCGAAGGATAGAGAAATCATCATATGATGTGTTTTTTGTATACATCTCCTCATATGTTACTGAGGGGATGCAGGCGGAGGAAAGGGGCTTTCATCGGGGTGGTGGGTGGTGCTGTCCCGCTTGCTAGGCAGTGAATATATGCTGCATAGTGAGCAGGTCTGAATTAGCCCATTGTGCTTAGGGCACAATCGACTCTGCAACTGCATCCACCAAAATGGAGCAGGAAGCGACTATATGAAATAGACACATTATGTATTGCATTTGATATCCAAGTGCAGAATCCATAGAAAATGCATTAAGATCACCATTGCAACCATCTGTTTGGCTTGGCCAGGTTGCATAACTTAGCCTGACAGGTTTCTGGCAGCTTGCAAGGCCAGGAAATCTGTGTGCAATTACACAGACCTTGATCTCGTCTTTGCCTTATAATCCTTACCATGAGCAGTCATCCCCCTATCAGAGATCTGTGTTAACTATTGGATTAGCACAAGTATCTGAATCAGGCCCTTAGTCTCTACCTCAGCAGACAGAATATGTCTCTGAGAGTATGGTGACTACAGTACCCTTTGGAGAAGAATGTATTCTAGGTTTTGGTGCATCCAAGTCACGTGCTTGAATTAAATGTCTTATGTATTAACAATAGAGTAAATTCTAATTCACATACTAAATCCTTAAATTAAGTTAAATTAAGGACCAGTCCTTTTTTAATTTATTATTTATTTTTTACAGACTATTATACAGCGCAACATATTTTGTTGCGTTTTACAATTGGAAACAACAGTGATAAAACAAACAGGGTATTAACAGACCGATATATAGGTAGGAGGGCCCTTCTCACAAGCTTACAATCTATAGGGATAATAGGAGGGCTACATAGGGATATGAACTTATAGCATGGCCGTCCCAACAGATTGCAACTGTAATGGACACAAAAATGTGTGCCTCTATCCTGTTACATTAAACACTAGGATAACAGCACTAACCCAAGACAACTACTTGTATAAACCAGGAATGAAAAAAGCCAATAAAATTGTTCCCTGCAGGCATGTCCTAACAGTCATACATAGCATACATACACAACAGAAGTAATATACATCACACACGTGTTAAGTTCTGTGCACAATTTGTCCACTGCACTCATATCAGTTTTGAAATAATCCACAATTATGAGTATACACTCTAATAAAACTAAATGTTTAATTGTATTAAATCTTTAATAACAGGTGTTGTTAGGAGACACTTTTATAAATCATAGACAAAAGCACACAAACATCAATGTATTAAACAGTTAAGTGGTTATACATCTTGTAAAGTTTGTCATGACTATCCGGTGGAAGAATGTGTCCCAATTCCCATTCCACTGATTTTAGATAAAAGGACAACTCTCCAGCTATTCACTCATCTTCCAAACCTACCCGTGCCTGACTTCTTACAGAAGGACACTGCTCCACCAATAACCGGTCATGTCTGGAATCAAGGGAGGAAAATGCGGCCAGAAGATCCAATGTCAGGATCCATGCAAGGACCCATGCCAAAGGCCACCTGTCTGTGTAAATCCTTGCCAGGACCGTAAGTTACTCATTAATATCTTGTTTACAGTTTTTAATGGAAGTCGAAAGCAGTATATAATAGTTAATAGAACATGTAGTTCACTAAATAATTAATGCAAGATTGTATTATATACTCAGTCCTAATTCTATGACCATAGACGTGGTCTACACGTAGATTGCTGGCTGAGGCGGCACTTAGATGGGCTGCGATATTGGACTAATATTCAACGATGATGAGCACCACCTTCAGTCTACGTTTCACTTTTATTTGAAAATCTTAATATGTATATCAGAAAAACAATATGATGGATTTATTTGAAACCATAAAGACAACAATATGAAATACAGTAGTGTGTTATATATTCTGTATAGGCATACATAAGCAATATTTATATACATCATTATACATTATATTTGTATTTAGAACAAACCAGTTTGAAGTAGAAAGAAAAGTGCACGGAAAAACCTGGTTGGATTAAAAATCTGAATATTTTTAATTTTCTTGCAGCATGTATGCCTCGTCCCCAATACTATGCACCCCGTCAACAAGGTAATGGGAAATGTAATTTAATTAAACTAAGAATTATTCATTATTTAATAATATTTTTGTAAGTATATTTTATTTATAACAGCAAAATATATGGTTGCAATGTTGCATAACATATCACCTTATCTGAAAAGCCAAATGATCAAGTCACGTGATCATTGCCAGCCCACAATCAATAGGATCACATGTGTGTGGCATCATGGCCAAAGAAGCAGTCATAGTACCCAAATAAACATCTGGGTGGCCGGACCCAAAGGTTAGGTGCAGTTGTTGGCTTGGGTAGGATATAATGGTCTAAGTTAGGGGAAAGATAAACAATTGATGAAAGAGGGTCCTGCATGTGATGGCATATTAGCTTAGGAAGAATGGGAGACACAAAGGGGTGAAATTAGTCATTTTCATTTGCACACACTTAATACTAATTGGATGGGTGTAATCTAAGATATGTGCAAATCCATCTTAGAAACGGATCTGAAAATTCTTCTACTAACAAACTAGATTTTCTGAAAGGTGCATATGCGGTCAAAAACGACAACATTCTGCATTATGTTCTAATGTATGATCTTTTCAATGACAGATCCATGCAACCCATGTTGCCCTGATCCTTGCAAACCCTGTTGCCCTGATCCCTGCAAACCCTGTTGCCCTTAACCTTGCCAGGGCTAAGAAAGCTTCAGCAGTGATAAATGAAGACATGACATCTCAGCAGACAACATGGAATGCCCTTCTGCTTTCCTGCTCGCCTATTATCATCCATCTTCCTCACCTCTGCACCCCTAACGTCTGCCCCTGTTACCAGCTTGGTAATGGGTACTGCTAATAAATAAAATATTGCTTTCAATTGTGTCTCTTGCATTACTATTTTCTAAACATTTATGACATTTAAGTTATATGCATGTTTTTTTTTCTTATATCACAAAACCAAAATTAATATTTTTAAGGGTTCCATAACTAATAGAGACAAAGTGCACTTTGATGTTTAATACTAATACAAACTAAAGCTTTTTTATTGGTTACAAATAAATAAAAAATATATAAATTATATAAAGTACAAACAATAGGGACCTCCTTTCGTTTTGTTGCATGATAGAAGCACCATTGGCTGAAATAACAGATGTGACACAACTCTGTGCTCCACCATATAAATGACCCTAAGGATCGCAGGAAGGTACAAATTACTTAATTTAATATTTTTTCCAAATGTATTATTAAAAATATTTTAACCTAGAGGTGGCTTTAAAGATTTGTTTCGGAACCACTGCACTCGATCCTTACACTCCTTTACATGGCAGGCATGTCCAAACTGATGTGAAACTACAAGTCCCATCATGCCTTGCCACAATTTTGCTATTAGGGAATGCTAAAACTATGGCAAGGCATGCTGGGATGTGTAATTTCACAACAGCTGGAGGGCCACAGTTTGGACATGCCTTCTGTAAGGTTTGCCCATGAATGAAAGGGATGAGAACATGGGCAGGTACTTTCATCAAATCAACCTTCCCAATAAGCAAGGAACAGCAGTTTTTTCTAGATTTGTGTCTCTATATAAAAAAAATTGAGTTCGATAGTCAACAGATTCTATTGGCCTAATAGAGAAGACCAGTCAACATCATCAGAACTGGTTGAATGTTATTCCATTCAGCCAGTTCTTATGGGTGAAAAGATATTGTACCAAGTACTCCGTTTATCAAGTACAACTAAAAGAGATGGGCGATTTTAGGGATCACCCCCCCACAACAGCGGGCAACTAGACACGTTAAAAAAATGTTACTAGTTCTTAGTGCTGCAGGACGTAAGACGATATTACAAGGATGGTTGGATAGCGCACCACCGCAATTCCCCTTATTTTTGAGCAAAGTCAGTCATATCTTTAGAATGGAATGGACAGAGACGCTATTGTTAAAAGAAAAAAAAGTGGAGAACTTCCTGTCCTCATGGGAGCCATATATAGATAATCTACCAATAGCCACTAGAAAACAATTGCACAACAGCTTTAAGAACACAACCTGGTATATGACACAACTTGCTTGTAACAAAACTCCAATAAACTTAAGTTAATAGAAATGAGGAAAGACCAGACACCCCAGACTCTGGAAAATGATTTCTGCACCAATAGTTTGTGTTTGAATGTAATAGTAATCACTCAGAAATGATTAACTGTTAAAGTAATATTGTACTTTTATTTTCATTGTAATAGAGCAAGTGTTAAACATTGTAATGTATGCTTTTGACATTATGGTAAATTGTAATGTGAAATAACGTGCCTCAATAAAAATATTAAAAAAAAAATAAAAAAAAAAGAGATGGGCACCCATTTTCTGGAGACAGATTATCCCAATAATTTTATAGGGAAATCACAAGAGAGAGTTGCTAGAATGAAACTGTTACATAAAGAAAAGAAAGTAATGAATACATTCAGTGTAGGGTGGCCAATCCCGGGATCGGGATCGGCGGGATCCCGGGATTTGGCCCCCAAAACGCCGGGATTGGAGTTTCCAATCCCTGGATTTTCGGGATTAGACTGCGCATGCGCAGTCTAATGCCGGGCAGCGTCTGAGCACTCGCTCAGCCGCTGCCTGGATACTCCCATACCCGGCAGAGCAACCCTGCGCAGCGTGACCTCTCAACGTGATGAGAGGTCACGCTGCGCAGGCAGGCAGAGATGAAGCCGCCCGTCCACCTAGCCAGCCCACCCAGCAAGCAAGCAACTCCGCATTATGAAGTCGCCCGCCCGCCCAGCCAGCCAGCCGACCCAGCAACCCGGCTCCCGAAGTAGGAAGCTGCCCACCCGGTATCCCAGCTCCCACCCTGCCGCCGGCCGGATGAAGCTGCCCACCCGGCATCCCGGCTCCCACCCATCAACCCGGCCGCCGGCCGCCCCCTGCACATGTAAGTAAATGCGGGGCGGCCAGGGCGTTTTTTTTTATTAGGAAAGCCAATCCCGGGATCCCGGGAATCCCGGGATTGAGCATTTTTCAATCCCGGGATTGAAAAAATGCCCCGGTATGGGCTTCCCTAATTCAGTGGTCTTTTATCAGCCAATGTCATTGTTAGCATAGGGAAGTGGAAGGTATCTTTAGAAAAAAATTGGAATATTCTAAAGAATGATCCGATTCTGGTACAACATTTATCTCAAAATCCAGGGTTTATATACAGGAGCTTAACCACTATCAAAGACACTTTAGTTAGAAAGGGTAGATGGATTGCTCAAATGTAATTGCACACGCAGTCAGGGTTTTCACCACTGCAGTTTATGTGCCACTCAATAAAGTATATCATCTATACTATAAAGAAGGGTCTCGAAATCCAGACAGTATCTGCACATTTAAAAAAAAATTGTAAATCAAACCATTGCTATATTAAATAATTTTGCGGGTATCCAACAAATAAATTTAAACTGGCTATGCAATAATATAGATATACGTCTGGCAAAAAACAGAAATGTTGTGAATACACAAACGAAAAACACTTGTACCACATAGTTTAAATAGTGAGTTCAAAAACATTTTTTTATAAATAATATTTTAGAACATTTAATTTATATGTGCCTTTATCTTTGCCATATGAGTACATTATTCTGAGTTATATTTATATGTGTGTTCTACCTCAATATCTTTTTTTGGATGTATCATTTAAATACAATTTTCTACAGTTTCTTCATCACAGAACCCTAATAATTCCAATATGCTATTACGCTTAGATACCCATAAAGAATTTGATACAATATTGTGGCAACATTTATTTTAAGTTTTACAACGTCGAACCTTTGGGCAAGATTTTATTGGTTTGATCTGGTATTTTTACAATGCCCCGGGGATGACTCTGTTAGTGAATGGTCAGTTCAGTACAGAGGTCAGAGATGGGCAGAGGAACTAGGCAAGGTTGTCCACTGTCCCCAATGTTATTTAACTTAGCTCTGGATCCTCTTCTTCAGTTAGTCCAGCAGGATGAGAACATTAACGGTATTAAAATTGGTTCTCAGGAAATTAAGGTCACAGCCTTTGCAGACAACATTCTAATTTATATGTCTGAAGCTAAAAGGTCAATAGGATATCTTATGTCATTAATACAAATCTCAGATAAATCGGTGGCCTTGTATTTATGACCAGGAGTTTATCATCCCTACTGGCATATAGGTGTTCCATTTACATGGGCTAGGGGAAGTTTATTGTATTTAGGAGTACTGATCACCAAAAATCCCTTTCTGCATTATAGGAAAAATATAGCAACAGCTATTAAAACCTTGATACAAAATTTGAGAGGATGGGATCATCTCCAGCTCTCCTATATAGGTAGGGCCAGCCTTCTTAAAATGATATATTTTCCAAGATTATTATATTTATTTCAATACCTCCCTTTGTTGTTAAATAAGGAAGAGACAAAACAAATTAATTCTTAATTTGTTAAATTTATTTGGAATACTAAGAGACATAGAATAGGACTGTATAGATTACAACAACCAATTATAAATAGAGGTATTAATTTTCCTAATTTAACTCAATATAACCATGCAGCATTGCTACGACATCTTAGAGATTGGTTACATAACACTAGTATTTATACTGATACTGAATTGGAAGAAAATTTAATGCAAGGGATTAATTTAACCTCCTTCCTACATAGAAATGATCAAGAGATACCAAAGGAAACGTGAGATAACCCTCTTCTATGGTGGACTCGCAAATTATGGTATATTCTTAGACATAAGAAAGGGTTAAATGCCCATATATCTTTATTCCTTACATATATAAATAACCCCGATTTCCAACAAGTTAAAGCGGGGAATCCTTTTCAACAATGTTGCACTAGGGCGCTTAATTCTGTAGGTTGTTTAGTGGACATATCCACCAAAAAAACAATTACATTTCAACAGGGAATTGAGAAATTCGAATTTCTGGCACCATATCCTTCTGCTTTTTAACAAGCACAACTTTATGTATATCAGGTTACAAGAAACATGACTGATCAGGATTGGCATAATACATTGGATAGATTTTTATCTATCCCTCCTTCGGATAGTAAGGCAATATCTATACATTATAAAGTGATTTTAATTAATTATGAAAATATTAGGACAGGTTTACCCCAATGGTTGAGACATTTCCCAGATTTAATGGTGGAATCCTTATTGAAAAACGTATATAAATCGTATTGTATAATACCGGCTAGCTCATATAGAGAACCTTTTTGTTTATATATATCATAGAACATATATAAGCCCACACAGGGCCTATTTAATGGGTTCATCATTGTCACATAATTGTCCTAGGTGTCAAGAAGAGAAAGCTGATATATATATCACTGTTTGTGGGCTTGTCCTATAGGAAGAACATTCTGGCTTAGAGTTCGCAAGTTGGCTATAGAAAATTTAGTAAATTACATTCCTTTTAACCCAGAATGGGCGATACTAGGTATTTTACCATATAGATAACGGATATCAAGAGGTTGCAAAAAAATATTGTTGATTTTAAGCTCAGCTGCTAAAAGACCATACTGCACGTGTGGAATCACTCAGAAGTACCACCATTATCCTTATTTAAGGAAAAGTTATTTTTCGTGTTTAGCATGGAATGGATAGAAGCTTCATTGAAGAAAAAATCAAAAGTGGCAGGGTTTTTTGAATTGTGGGAAAGTTATATATCAATTTTACCTAACTCCACAAAAAAAATATTAATTAAATGCTTTTCAAATACCTCATGGTATCAAACAAGATTAGGGTCTTATGATCCTCCAATATAAGGTATTCCTTAATGTTGTTTTGGGGTGCCACATGGCTTGTCTCACACGATTTTATTAAATGCATAGAAAATTTATTTGACTAGATAAATAAGTTTGATAATAGTCTCATATAAGTTTTGTTTATGTTATCGATATATATTGGATTTTGAAATCATGGAAATTAAAAAATCATTATGCTTTGTATGGTTTACGCTACAAAATCGCTTATAAAGAATAAATTGAAAAAAAAAATCTTAATGGTACTTGTGTAGTTTCATGGCGCCAGTGTTTGTTTATTAATCCAGACAGCTGTGTTTAAAGTTTCTTTGAAAATTGGGAGCATGCCAGAGTCCACGTCCTGAGTCAGTGTTTACTTTAAATGTGTAGTGTTTACTTTAAATGTGAAACTTGGCTGCTTTTTAGACTCTGTGCTTAATCTGCGTAACTGTTCTAAGCTACATTATCGGTGAAATAGCGGGGGGTTTATTTGCGCTGCAGTAGCATCAGTCACAAACAGCGGCTGTAGTCACAAACTGCGTCTAGTTGGCCACAGTCAGAATTTGAGTCCCAGTGACAATTGCGTTCCAGTCACAAACACACTTTCCACACCACCTCGAAGCGTGGCGAGCGGACGCGGTACACATCCGACCAACCTTTTCATACCCGAATATCCACGTCAGCGAGGAGTCGATTTTATATAGTGTGGCGAGCGCAGTGAGCCACCGAGCCCGAAGCGTGGCGAGCCCGAAGTGTGGTGAGCGCAGTGAGCCCAGTGAGGGGACGCGGATTACTTCACATGTATTCTGCGTCGCCACGCTTCGGGCTCGGTGGCTCGCTGCGCTCGACACACTATATAAAATCAACTCCACGCCGACGTGGATAGTGGGCATATGAAAAGGTCGTTGGATGCGTACTGCATTCCCTCGCGGGGCTCGCTGCGCTCGCCATGCTTTGGGGTGTTTGTGACTGGGACGCAACTGTGACCGGGACTCAAATTCTGACTGCGGCTAACTAGACGCAGTTTGCGACTACAGCCGCTGCTTGTGACTGGGACACCACTGCAGCGCAAAAAAAACCCCCGCTATTTCACCGATAACATACCTTAGTACAGTTACACAGATTAAGCACAGACTGAGCGTGCGCTAGCCTAGTACAGTGTAGGAGCCTGGAAACCTGCCAAGTTTCACAGTTATGGTGTGTACACACTTGTACAATGTGCATGAGATAAAATCTCATCTGGATTGCATGCAGATCGCACAGGTTTTAACCCTTTCAATGCCGATGCACGCTCCCATATCGCAGCCAGAAAGTCTTGGCTGCATAGACTATATAGTGCAGATCTGCACTATATAGTCTAAATCTGGGGTAGCCAACCCTAGTCCTCGAGAGCTACCAACAGTGCATGTTTTGCAGGTCTCCTCACAGAATTACAAGTGAGCTAATTAGCTCCATCTGTGTATCTTTTAAAATGTGTCAGTGATTAATGAGTGCAGCTGTGCAGCAGCTAGGTTGTCAGGAAAATTTGAACTGCTGGAAGCTCTCGAGGGCTAGGGTAGGTAACCACTGGTCTAAATTGTATGCAGATAGTCTAAATTGTATATATTGTATGCAGATAGTCTAAATTTTAATATAGTCTAATTGTACAAGTGTGTACACACCATTAATCACAGACTCTGGGAAGCTGCCAATTTTCAAAGAAACATTAAACACAGCTGTCTGTATTAATAAACAAACACTGGCGCCGTGAAACTACACAAGTACCTTCTTAATATAATCTAATAATTACCTTTTTCTGTTTTTGTAAATACTAATGGCCCTTTTATTATTCATGGCTTGCTACCTATGGAGCTACTATTGTGATGAATGTAACTGCTTAATTTGACATTAAAAACTAACTGATTTGATATACGTTCACTCCATTCAGACACATGCATTCCATATACACTACCAGATATCCAAGCAAAATGCAGGAAACAAACATTTGGAAACGTCACGTCATTTCTGGCACGGACTGCCTACTGGATCAGCTGTTTGTATTTTCTAATTATGTGCGGGGTATATTCTAATTATGTGCGGGGTATATTAAGGCCTCATTTGGCAGTAATCTCCACACTTCTGAGAAAGGGTATATTTGCCCAACAGGGGTTCAAGCTTGTTATTACCACCAAACAGAACCACTTTGATGCCGGGGTTAAGGATCACCTTACCACTACATTTACCGCTTGTCAGTCTTCTGTGGATGTGAAACCATCTGTGAAGTGAACCCATAATCAATCAAACTTTGAAGGAATCCGTTACCCCATATTTTATGAATATTATGTGAGTGCGTCCAATAAGTTTATTGTGATTTTATACCAAAGCGGTATTGCACTTTATCTTTTTTCATCAAGATCCCTTAGGATCTAAGGAGTAGGATCATGTACAAGTGAAAGAAAGATTACCTATTGATATGTGCTTTATCTCACTTTAATGTGAGTGCACTGTGTGAAAATAAATCTATTTTTTTCTATCAAGACAGTATTACACGATGGTCCTCTGTTTTAAAGAATTTTATAGATTAAAGATTACCAACGCTAAGAATTATCAGTCACCTTTATGAATACCTATATTTTTACTAACTGGTGGACAATAAAATAGCTATGCTGTTTTCGTAACCTTACACTCGTTTTGTCTGTTACCCTTCGCAACAACCCTAGTTAGTGACTTCATGTACAGCCTCTAGTTCGTCTATGCAATATGAATTTCAATACAAACGTAGTTGTTTACTTTAAACACTTTTCAATAATACTTTCCATTTGTACTTGACTTCACTATATAGTGTAAATGCTTTCTCAGAGTTTCAGATGCTGAATAAGTATTAAAGAATTTATTATTGGGACCACGGATCCAACCCCGTGTCCTAGTATATTTACTCCCTAATGGACATGGGTATACAAGATGTAACAAACACTGAAAGGTAACAGATTATACAATACAATGCAGGGTATCCAATGTTTACATTTCAGGAATATATATTTATATATATAGTTAGCTATGCAGACCGGCAATCTCCACAAAGGTGTTGTGTACCCGGGTGCCTTCCAGATAGAAATGGATACGTAGCAGTAAGAAACAGCAGCGGCACTCAACGGGATTTGAAAAATCTTTTTTAGTGGTGAAGCATAAAGAAACCAATGTTTCATGGTATAAAGTGACCCCTTTATCAAGGTTTACAAGCAAAAATACAGTGAATTGATAAACCTTAAATACCTGTGAGACTGCGTGTCAAACTCAGTCACGGAAGCTCCCCGGCGTCTGACGCAGCTTCTGGGTTGGCTTTGGTGGTGACACAGAGCGCAGCGTGTCGGTTGTCATAGGAACCTCATGTTTCAGTGTCTTTGCGCCGACAAGAAAATGCGTGACCATGGTAACGTAGGCTCCGGCTTGTGTGCCTGCAGTTACCGATATGTTTACACCTGCCGTCCCGATGCGTTGAGACCCGGTGTTCCGTGTCTGAGAAAGATACAAATACAATGTGTATAAAACAACAAAGTGTGAATAAAGACATGATACGTTGCATTCAAAGACTGATCTAATAGATTATAATACTTATGCATGTTCCGATCATGATGGGTGAATTAAAAGCCTAAATATCCTTTAAGTGAAGACGTAGACTAGGACATAATATGTCATTATCTAATGTGGTGCCTTGTGTTGGTGCCACTGTGAATAATTAAAAATGCGTGTATAAATATATAGATAAAAGAGGAACAGGAATTAAAAATACATATATATAAAATTGTGCACCATTATAGTATAGGTGAATGGTGTAACATATCCAGATGAATAGATAAATAAATAAAAGAAGTTACACTTGGAACAACAATGTTCCAATATTATGTTAAGGCTATAAGCACGTAAAAATATGAATGTTTATAATATAGTTAAAGAATGGACACTATGGAGTATTGCTAAATAAAGATATTGAGGGACAATCTTTCATTAAGGCCTGTGGACTTGCTGGATTTCAAAACAAGAATCCATTTGGTTTCACAGCGTAGTAGAAGTCCAGCTCTATCACCACCACTTTTAGACTCTGGGATCTGGTCTATGACCATATGTTTGAAGTCTGATAACTTGTGTCCCTTTTCCCCGCAAAGTGCCTAGCTACAGGCTATTCTGACGTTCTGTCACCTAGAGCACTTTTTTTTTTTTTTTTTTTACTTATATTCTTTTATTGGATTTTATAATACACATAATACTTAAAAAGAGAAATCAAAAATAAAAAACAAAGACATTCAAATTAAGTTGACAAACATTTACATTTAGTACAAACTATGTAGGGCAGCCAGGCCCAGTCTTAACAGAATAGTAGTAGTAAAGTATGAGACCTGCGGGGGGCCTTCATCCACTAGGGACTGAGCCTTACCACATCTCTCATTATTGGTAGCGATCTCTTCCCATATGGTATTATCAGTCTACTTTAGGTCCCTCAGATAGGGCTCAGGTACAAATTTTTAGATCAAGGGGGGAACCACTAGCTTGTCCCATACAGAAATAAATACATACCGGTGGAGAGGGAAGAAGGGAAGCAATCATAAGATAAAAAACAACAAGGAGAAGCCAAAAAAGGTGGGCCATAATCACGTGAATTCATAAAATATAACCAACCAATTGTGAGTATTCATAATATATCTATCAATAGCTATAGTTACTAATATGGGATTGTAAAAATACAGTCCATTAAGGTGTGCTTTTAATACTTTCAAGTGACCAATATTATATCTGTGCAATCAATTTCTATTCATTATTTATGCAAATATTTCATTTATCGTACATTAAAGTAAAAAAAAAAAAAAAAAAAAAAAGGTATAAGAACACAAATTATAAAAACATTTAGGTTTAAACCAATTATCATGTGCTTTCAAGTCCAGTATAAGTGCTGGGTGCCCATAACATGTGTACCCAACCATATCCATAATACCTAAATTAAGACAATCTCGTTCCTGGAGTCCCAATATCTTGAGCATCTCCAGTTTCGCCAAATTATTTCATATTTATTCAATGTATTCCTTCCCATATGTAAATATTTCTCTTGGTAGGCTGTATAATTTACAAGTGCTACCCATTCGTCCAGCCCTGGGCCTGTTTTTGCCATCCAGTGCCATGATATAACCACCTTTGCAAGTGCTGTTAATGTTATAACATACATTTTTTGACCCCATTCCCAACCTTGATTTGTAAAGATATTAAGAATACAACTTTTTATTGAGAGCATTTCGGGCTGAATGCCGGTTTCAATTAAGACTAGTCTCACTTTACTCCAAAACTCCGCTACCAATTGGCATTCTGAAAGCAGATGGAAGAAGGTGCCATCTGCATTCTTACATCTCTTGCAACGTGTTGACGAGACTGCCCCATACTTAATCATCCTAGTAGTTGATAAGTAGGCCCTGTGAAAAATAAAAAATTGCACTTGCTGGACCCTTATAGAATTAGTGGCTTTAGATATTGAAAGTATTGCCACCTGCCACTCCTCTTCTTGCAGTAGGCCCAGGTTCTGCTCCCACTTACCCTTCAAACTATTCAGGTATTCTTTTGATGATTCATTAAGTAGTAATTTATATAGCTTAGATGTAGTTTTCTTGTTACTAGAGACTATAATTTTTTTTATCGGCGATGGACCGAAAGAGGGGCGGGGGTCAGGGAAGCGTTGATCTAACGCACTTCTAAGTTGGAGATAACGGAAAAAGTATGATTGGGGAAGATCAAATTCTGCTTTCATTTGCAAGAAGGATTTAAACCCATCCTCAAAGTATACCTGACTCAGATAGAGCACAGAGTATGGAGCCCAGACTTCCCGAATCTGCAGTTCCTTTAGTTCTCCTATCAACCGTTTATCATCTATTGGATACTGTGGATCGTAATTTGCAAAGTCTATCACTTTATTTGCCTCCTTCCAGACCTTAATAGCCTGGATCACCAGTGGGGGGTCCCCTGTCATAGTATAGCCCTGAAGCAGTCTAGAGAGAGGTTTACAGCCAGGTGTGTTCGTATTTATCAAGTCCTGGATCAAATTGCCTTCTGGTTCATATTTCGTCCACTCACTCATCTGTGCCAGTTGGGCCGCCAGATAGTACTTCCTAAGATTTGGTACCCCTAAACCCCCCTGATCTCTATCCCTCATTAACACCTCCAATCTGACTTTAGGTCTGGAATTTTTCCAAATAAATGATGTTATTAGACTATTGATTTTTCTAAACAGTGACATAGGAAGGAAGATTGGGGACTGTTGGAATACATAAAGTAATTTCGGGAGGACAATCATTTTCACAAGATTAATCCGCCCGGTCGGCGTTAAGGGGAGTTTTTTCCAAGATTTAAATTTAAGTTCCAGATATAGCACCAAGGGATGAATATTTAATGTAACAAACTCCTTTGGATCTAAAGAGATCCAAACCCCAAGATATTTGAACTTAGAGACCCATTCCATGGGAAATTTATGCGAAATGGGTGGGGCCCCTTTGTAATTCAATGAAAGAATGTTTGATTTACTCCAATTAATTTTCACCCCCGATATCTCACCAAATCGATCGATCGCACTTAGGACCCTGGGCAATTCCACCACGTAATCAGCTAAATATATCACTAAATCATCTGCATACAAAGATATCGTATCGCAACTAGAGCCTACTTTGAAGCCCGTAAGTCCCGCCTGCTTCCGTAACAAACATGCCAGGGGCTCTATTGCAAGAGCGAACAGGACAGGGGAAAGCGGGCACCCCTGTCTCGTCCCCCTTGCCAGTCTAAAAGCCGAAGATATCCAGCCATTGACTGAGATTCTAGCTTGGGGTTGTAGATACAACATTTGGATCCATTTTATAAAACGTGGTCCTATGCCAAAGATCCCAAGAACAATCCATAGATATTGCCACTCAATAACATCAAAGGCTTTAGTGGCGTCCAAGGAGGCCACTGCGGCCCTTGATGTTTCCCCCTTCGGGGTTTGCAAATGACTATGTAGTTTACGTAAGTTTATAGAGGTGGTCTTACCGGGCATAAAGCCACTTTGATCTGGATGAATTATTTTAGTAATATGTTTATTTAACCGATTGGCGAGAATTTTTGCTAAAATTTTAGCTTCTACTGTGAGCACTGAAATGGGTCTATAAGACTCAACTTTTGTGGGATCCTTATCCTGCTTTAAAATAACGGTGATTTTTGCCTCGACCATTGAGGGGGGCAGTTCATTCATCTCAAAGCAGGATGAGAATGTTTCCAGCAGCAGCGGGGAGAGACTTTCAGAAAATTTTTTATAGAGTTCCGCTGGTATTCCATCCAATCCGGGTGCTTTCCTTCCCGGAAGGTCGCTGATTGCCTTTCACCTAGAGCACTTTTAATTGCCAAACGGTGCTGTGCCATCCTTTCTCGGATAGGGCATGTTGTTTTTCTGACATAGATGCAGTGACAGGGACATGTAGTGATGCATACAACAAAAGTAGAGAGACAGTTCAACGTGTGTCTTATGTTATTTGTCTTGATTCCTTCAGCATCTTTAAAAGTACTTCCTACTAGTAAATGATTGCAGGCATATTGCCCCTAGAATAACAGGGCATGGGTCTTATTTGGCTCAAACTGGGTAAACTGCGGTCTGTAGAAACTATAGGCCACAGTGCCCTTGTGGCACGGGGTATTACAGGACTTGTCGTGTTAAATCGCGTGGTCCATGGAATAACTTTGTTGGATTTCTTGGGTTTAGATATCAGAAATTCCGAATTAGGTGTTCGTAGTATTTAAGCTTTTAATGTTTGTAGATGTTTCAAATCGTATCCCCTTTCGGTAAACCTTAGGATCATCTTATCTAGTTCTCGAGGGAGAGTTGTAGGGTCACTAGTTATTCTTGACACACTAAACATTTAAGACTGTGGAAGGCCTTTTTTCAAAGCTCTCAGGTTGTGACTATTATTTTGTAAAAGCGTATTTTTGTCTGTGGGTTTTGAATAAATGGAGGTATGTAGCTTTCCTTCATCGATAGTAACCTGTACATCTAGATAGTTTAGGGTGATGCTTGAATGTTGTGAGGTTACCAAAATTGGGGATGTTCTTTGATTGATGAATTCAAAATGGGCCAATAGGGCTTCTCCCCCCCCCCCCCCTGTCCAAAGTATGAACAGGTCATCGATGAACCTTGTATATAAAAGTATATTGCTGCTGGTCACTGTATCATTAAAGAACATATCCCGCTCTTCAGCAAACATAAATATATTTGCAAAGGATGGCGAAATGCCCATTGAGCAGCCATTTAGTTGCAAGAAAAATTGATTTTTGAATAGGAAGTAATTCCTTTTGAGGGTAAGTGTCAAAAGCTCCAAAAGTAATAACAGTTTTTATAATAACAGTTTTTATTGTCATTGTCATCACAATAAAAAATTGAACAACAACGAAATTACAGTACGAAACATAGAAAGACAACAATTAACGATCTTGGTTAAAATCAATAATTGCTAAAGGAAAGAAACTGTTTCTCATACGTGTAGTTCGTAGCTTAGGAAGCCTTAACCTTTTCATTGATGGTAAAAATGAGAACATATGGTAATAAGGATGGTGGGGATCAAGCATAATACTATCTCTTGCTCCGGCAGTTCTTAACAAAGATCTCTTCAGTAGAGGGCAGCTCACAGCCTATAATAGTCGCGGCAGAATGAATCACCCTGTCCAGTTTATTCAGGACTTTTTTTGTGCTGTTACCAAACCATACCACAATGCAGTATGAGATAATACTTTCAATAACTTCTCTATAGAACCTAATCAGATTTAATTGAGAAAACCCAGCCACTTTAAGCTTCCTCAAAAAAAAAAAGACGTTGGTGAACCTTCTTAACCATCAAATCAGTATTGGCAGACCAAGTAAGGTTTTGAGAGATAGTTACTCCCAATAATTTAAAATCTGTAACCCTCTCTACTACCAAATTATTGATCTGGAGAGGCATCAATTCCATCTTCCTACCTCGCCTAAAATCAATAATAATTTCTTTTGTCTTAGCCAGGTTTAATAATAAATAATTTTCAGTACTCCACCTAACTAAAACATCAACTTCCTCTCTATAGGCCCTCTCATCTCCGTCATTAATAAGGCCTACCACAGTAGTATCGTCCGCAAACTTTATAATAAGATTAGTATCCGCCTGCGGATAACAGTCATAAGTAAAAAGGGAAAATAAAAGTGGACTCAAGATGCACCCTTGTGGCGTACCTGTGCTAATTTGAATAGGGGAAGATATATGGATAGCAGTTGTAAGTTGGCGCCCTTTTTTAGGCCTTTAAGTACTGGGTCTTTATTAGCCTTTGATGAATTGTAACATGGATAAAAGTAAAGTCCAAACTTTGTAAATATTTATTAAAAAGTCTTTAAAACCACTTGGCAGTGGTGAATATTCCAGATCATAAAAAGTTTTTCACATTAGCAAACAGATGTTCCCAACGTGTTTCGTCCCTGCAAGGGACTTCATCAGGGGTTTGCGAACTGTTTAGAAACAATTTCCACAAATCTCGTATGTGGGATAAATCCCCAACCAGGAATAGATAGATACACTCTTATTGGAAAACTCTCATCGAGTAGTCAATACTGGATCAAGGACTCTGTTTCTTGTGAAGGTTATGTCGGTGAATTTGCAGCCAGATAGCTTTAAGGGTTTAGCTGGTTGGAGAGTTCCTCCTATATGATTATCTCCAGTATGGGATTGGTTGCATTAATAAGACATATTTTCAGTGAACATCATCTGTTAATAAAATCAATTATAACACGCACACAAATTGCAGTTTTTTGTTCAGCAAATGGTTCTCACTGTCCTTTTGGAGGTGTGTACCGGTGAAAGGCTCAGTGGGAATGGAAGATATATATTCGCCAATTTTTATTTGTTGAGGTCTAATAATCAGGAAATCTAAAATCCAATTGCATAGTGCCGCTGAGAACCCCAGTCTACAAAGTTTATTAATCAGAATGTTTGGGAGAATAGTATTGAACGCTGAGCTATAATCTATGAACAACAACCTGACATAGGCATTGGATTTGTCTAGATGGGATAACGAAGAATGGATTACCGACAACAAAGCATCCTCTGTGGATCTTTTTGATTTATAGGCGAATTGATTATTATCAAACCCTACCGGCAAAAAACATCATCTTCATGCGTGTCAATATCAACCTCTGAAAACATTTCATGATAAGGGGAGTCAACGCAATTGGGTGATAATCATTCAGACTTTCCTTTTTTGTTTTCTTGGGTAAAAATAACTCAATGTCCACAGATTGAAGATTTCTCCAATGAAGAAATCTCTCATTGCTTGCAGATGATGGTACCTTTCGGGACCTCTCCCAAACCACTTAGTTTGGAAAGGAAATCCGTAGTGTCCTTGATGAATACCGGTTGGTGTTGAATAAGGGGCTGTAGAATCCCATCCAGGAATTGTGACACTGGTTGCTATAGGGAACTGCTGGCAGAAATAATGGGCATGCCTGGCGGTTTAATCAGACTCTTATGAATTTTGGGCACCATAAAAAAATCAGTACAACGGGATGTTCTTGTGTTAGAGCGTCTTTCAATTGTTTAGTGATTAAGTTGTCTTCCATTGCTCTGGTTAGGAAGTCATCAAACTCCTTCTTATATACTTGAGTTGGGTCTCCTGGTAGTCGCTCATAGATGCTGGTGTCGGCCAGTTGGACAGTGATTTCTTCCTTGTAGTATTCCTAATCAAGAACCCCCACTCCACTCCCCTTGTCAGCAGGGCGGATGATGAAGTCTCTATAACTACTTAGTTGTTTAAGTGCCTTCCATTCGCTTTTTGTTAGATTATAATGATCCTCCTTTTTGGCATTGGTGAATTTTGTGACAGTTTCATCTAGGAGTCTAGTGAAAGTTTTTATAGATTAAGTATTTGACACAGGATCGAAACGGAAGTGTGCTTTGATTTAATGAACTCTTGATGAGGGACTTCCAGCGATTTAGTATTTTTGTCTTGGTAACATTCCCACAGGCATAATTTCTATGAGAATTTGTATAGATCGACCTTCCAATCAAATTCATTGAAGCTGGTGGTGGGGACGAAAGAGAGTCCCAATTACAAAACCCGTTTCTCAAATGCCTTTGAGAGAGGTTGAAAATCAAAGAGGTGCTTTTTTTTCTTGTGTACCCACCCAGTGGCGTCGCTTGGTTTGGGGCGCCCCCCCGCCGATAATGGGGGGGCGCATCCCCGCCGGCCTCCCCACCCCATCGCCGCAGGCTTACCTGTTTGCGCGTCCTGGCTCCCCTCCGCAGGTAAGCCTGTGGGGGATGGGGGGCAGGGGCATTAATATAGCACCGCAGCCCCCCGGCGCCCCTACATGCACAGCGCCCCCGTGACCGCGGGGGCTGCGGTGCTATAGTTACGCCACTGATATATATATATATATATGAACACAAAAATCTCTAAAATTGCGCTATTAGAGCACAGAAAAAGGTTGCACTCAACACTCAGTCCCCTACTAGTTGGAACTGAATAACCCTTAACACACCGACAATAGTGTCTTCAGCACCCTCATATGGTAATGTCTATATAATAAAAATAGTAAAAACAAGTAAGTACACTCGTGGTTTTTTCTTTTGCTGTTTGGACTAGGAGAACACATATCCTATTCACAGGGAATTATTCTACCTTTTGAAAACTAGGCTGTGAAGCATATTGTTACTGAAAATGTTGCCGGATATGCCCCAAGTTAAATCCTATTAGGAATCCAACCCTCATAGACTTTCTTATAAGAAAAAAACTTTTTAAGTTGTACACCATGGGCGAAATGTAATAGGGGTCGGTTTTTTTAGACGTGTGCGATTTTTGGTAAAAAACGTCCGAAATCGTACGATTTCCAAGAAACGTTCATTTTGTAGGGTGCGATTCGCAGTAAAAAAAAATCACACTTTTTCCAGCAAAATCGCACATTTTAAAGTGGTGATTTTTAGTCACACTTCAATTTGCATCCAAATGGTTTCCCATTATAAAGTTCCTAACTCGCACATGTAATACGGTGCGATTATTGGTAAAAATTACCAAAACTCGCCAAAAAATTAGACTAGATTCTGGCTGGGGAAATTGATAGAACCATGCACAGATCACAATGATCTGTGCATGGTTCTGTCCAAAAAAAGGGTTATAAAAAAGAAACGGGGGTGGGGTCCTCCCTCCTGAGCACAAGCAGCCCTGGGCTCAAAGAACCGGTCCTGGTTTCATAAAATCAGAGGTACAAACATCCCCGTATTTCAAGAACCAGCACCGGGCCCAACCAGTCAGCAGGGTAATGCCACAGCCGGGGAGACGTTTTATACAAGAACCCCCGGCCAAAGCATTTATCCCTCTGACCGGTCAACATGGGCAGGAGTCCTGGGGAAGTGAGGACCTGGGAAAGTTGTGACCAGCTGTAACCAATCCTTTTATGGCCCTTTGTCTCTGTTCAAAGATATACATACATATATTGCCGTTTCTAGAGGCAGACAAGCCGTGCAGCAGCCCGGGGCGCCGCATGGCTTCCCTTTCTCCCCCTCAGTCCCCAGCCGCCAGCATCGCGGTTGATTTCCCAGGGGAGGGGAGGGGAGCGCATCGCGCTTCTCTCCTTCCCCTCGCTCATTGGGCTGTCAGCCAATCAGAGGAGCTTGCGGGCCGGCAGCCAATCAGGAGCCAGCCCGCAAGGTATGAATGGCTGACAGCTTCAGGTGCACAGTGAAGGAGAGACGCATGATGCGCGCCCAGCACCAGCACCCAGGGCCACAGTGAGTTGTGGGGGCATATCTGGCGCACTGTGGGGGCCATATGTTTGGCACTGTGGGGGCCATATGTTTGACACTGTGGGGCAATATGTTTGGCACTGTGGGGGCATATCTGTGGCACTGTGGGGGCATATGTGTGGCACTGGGGGCATATGTTTGGCACTGTGGGGGCATATCTGTGGCACTGGGGGCATATCTGTGGTACTGGGGGCATATCTCTGGCACTGTGGGGGCATATGTTTGGCACTGTGAAGGGCATATGTTTGGCACTGTGGGGGCATATGTTTGGCACTGTGGGGGCATATATTTGGCACTGTGGGGGCATATATTTGGCACTGTGGGGGCCATACGTTTGCCACTGTGGGGGCATATCTGTGGCACTGTGGGGGAATATCTGTGGCACTGTGGGGGCATGTCTGTGGCACTGTGGGGGCCATATGTTTGGCAATGTGGGGGCATATCTGTGGCACTGTGGGGGCATATATGTATGGGACTGTGGGGGCATATCTGGCACTGTGGGGGCATATTAGTAAACGACATCAGTTGTATGGCAGCGGCACGTGGGGCATAATGTGTAATAGGCATTACGGTGTGGGGAGTATTGAGTAATTGCCATCACAGTGTGGGGTCTAATGGGCATCATTGTGTGGGACATAATGTGTAATTGTCATCACGGTGTGCAACATAATGTGTAATTGTCATCATGGTGTGCGGCGTAATATGTAATTGTCATCACAGTTAGCGGCGTAATGTGTAATTGTCATCACGGATAAATAGTTTATAATGATTTAAGTAGTCTGTCATTGTTTGGCCTTGATCGTTGAGGCGTACTAGGTCACTGTGTGGGCCTTTATATTTTTATGTCACTGTGTGGCCTTCTGCCCGCCAACTTAAGTGCAGGAGGACAATGACCATTCCTGCGGTAACCAATGTCTGGACAGGTTGCGAAAGTAAGATGTAAGGTAATGGTTTTTCTGCTAGACCATGCCCTTATATTATGCCACACCCCCCTTTAAAATAAACCACCTTCCCTATTTTGCCCCGCGCAATTTCTTCTATATATTTTGGGGGGGGGGGGCATTTTTTTTCTTTGCCCTGGGAGCTAAATTGTCTAGAAATGGCCCTGCATACAATGTGCACATTGTTTTGAGCACTAAAGAGAGGTTTATTTAAGTCTGCCGAGTGCCGCCTCGTTTCTTCCCCTGCATACAGTAACGAGTGAAATGCTCGCTACATAGGAAGGCACCGGAGCCAGCTGCACTGGGTATACACAGGAGTGCCGGAGAATCTGCTTGCCATATATATATATATATATGTGTATATGTATATATATATATATATATATATATATATATATATATATATATATATATATATATATATATATACCACAATTTATTTGATATCTCTGGAGCTGTACATTTTTTAGTATTAATATTGGTCTAGTGAGATTGCATCTGTGACGGTGGATCTAACAATATCAAACAATAATATGGGAACTTCAATATCCTAATGTTTATGAAAATACATAATGTGAATGTGTTAGGGATATCACAATGATTTGTAAGTAATGCATTACGCTCGCCATTACTCAATTTCTGATTCTTTCGTTATTATTATTATTATCGTTTATTTCTATGGTGCCACAAGGGTTCCGCAGCGCCTGACAATACATAGATGAGCAAACAAAGATTGCGATTTACAAGAAAACACAAGAAAGATTGTGATTTACAGTACAAATACAAATTAGGACAAGTACATGGTAAATAAAATAGACAATTGCAACAGTCGACACTGATGCATTAAGCTACAGTAGATATAAGCAAACTGCTTAGTTAAATGACGTAAATGATGATCGCAATGCATTAGCACCATAGAGGTGCAAATTCAATGTCCACACTGTCTAATTGTATAAGTTGTATGCTATGTGAATCTCGCCAGTGGGTACACACTTTTTTCATTTGATCTTGCAGGTTATAGTATCATGTTATGGAAAATGCAGTGTCCCCGTTGAGTCCGATATTGGTGGTGTCGTGAATCACTGTGTATGGGGCTTAAATCCATAGACTGCTATGACTTCAATGTTATATGTCATTAGAAAGGTAATCAAAGTGCACATTTAGGTCACTTTAAGTGCAATTAAAACTGACTTTATTAGGTACATTTAAAATAATTGTAATTATATAGGTACTGCAAAGAGAAATACATTTACATTAGATCATTATGTGGTATACACCATATATAATTTCCAGTTAATGGGATATTTTCCAAACATTTCAAGCTTAGAAAAATCTTAAAATAATATTAAGAAATGTTAAAAAAGAAAGACAATCGAAAATGGAATTGTTCAAAGTAAGGCTGAATTCACTCTGTACAATTCCATGTCTAGGTTTCCACAGCTTTTGTCCTATATGTAAGATATTGAGGGATTGAAAAAAACACACACACACCTTGTAAGCCTGCATTGGTAGGGCGACATTGGGCCTAATTCAGACCCGATTGGAAGCTGCCAAAGTAGGCCCTGTTCCGAAGGTGTGGGATCTGCGCATGCACATTTATGTGCATGTGCAAACCATGCGAGCCGAGGGCTTCGATGAGTCATTCATTCCAGAGGGGTCGGGCGGGGAAGACACTGGACTGGAGCAGGGGAACACCCAGCATTTCATGGACGTCCCCATGAAAAACGTGTACTTCTACCTGGAAATGCCGGCGGGAAAATGCCTGCTTGGTATTGGCAGCTGACGTCAAAGCCATATATTCAGCCATCTCCAGCTGAAATAAAAATCAGTTTTCACTGACTTTTATTTCCGAAGGGTAGAGAAATCATCAAATGATTTCTGTTCCCTTTGGCTGCATGTAAGGGCATGTGTTTTTTTGGACACATCCCCTTGCATGTTATCAAGGGGATGCGAGCGGCAGAGAGGGGGCATTCTTCAGGGCTGTGAGTGTCACTTACCTGCTCGCTAAGCAGCAAATATATGCTGCCTAGCAACTGCATCCACCAAAATGCAGCATGAGGCGACTATATGAAATAGACACATCCTGCATTGCATTTCATATCCAAGTGCAGCATCCGTAGACAATGCCTTAAGATCACCATTGCAACCATCCGTTTGGCTTGGCCAGGCTGCATAACTTAGCCTGGCAGGTTTCTGGCAGCTTGCAAGGCCAGGAAATCTGTGTGCAATCTCGCAGACCCTGCTCTCACTCCTTGCCAGATAACAAAGATGTCACACCTCTGAGAACACTACCCAACATTCCCCCGCACCACCTCCCCAACACAACCGCATGCCAATAATCCTCAGCATGAGCAGCCATCCCACTATCGAAGATCTATGTTAACTATTGGGTTAGCATATGTCTCTGAATCAGGCCCTTATTTTCTAGCTCAGCAGAGAGTATGGTGACTACAGTACCTTTCAGAGAAGAATGTATTCTAGGTTTTGCTGCAAAGTCAATATAATTGTTTCCTGCATGCATTTCCTAACAGTCATACATAGCAAACATACACAGCAGATGTAATATACATCACACACGTGTTACATTCTGTGTATAAATTGTCCAATGCATTCATATCAGTTTTGAAATAATCCACATTTATGAGTATACACTCCAATAAAACGAAATGTTTCATAATATTAAACCTTTAATAACAGGTGTTGATAGGAAAAACGTGTATAAATAATATACAAAAGCACACAAACAGTTACGTGGTTATACATCTTATAAAGTTTGTCATGACTATCCGGTGGAAGAATTTGTCCCAATTCTCATCCCACCATTTATATATAAAAGGACAACTCTCCAGCTATCATCATCTTCCAAACCTACCCGTGCCTGACTTCTTACAGAAGGACACCGCTCCACCAGTAACCGGTCATGTCTGGAATCAAGGGAGGAAAATGCTGCCAGAAGATCCAATGTCAGGATCCATGCAAGGACCCATGCCAAAGGCCACCAGTCTGTGTAAATCCTTGCCAGGACCGTAAGTCTTCTTTACAGTTTTGAATGGAATTCTAATCCAGTATACCGTATAATAGGCAATAGTTCATGTATTGCACTAATTAATTTATCAGAAGGAACAGAGACTGATCTTTCACATCTGAATTTAAAATAAGAGCAGCAGTCACCTCCTACATACAGTAGAAGGTTATTCTATGTCTAGCAAGTGATGGTAAGGTTAGAACATTACTACACAATCATGGACTCAGCTGCTACTTGCACTATGTGAATCCACTAGTACACCGACATTAGAATGACTACAAATAGGACCAACAGGACTAGAAAATGAGAATGATAGAAACACGCCTTTAGATGCTTATTAGCAGTTAGAGTATCTTTGACTATTTGGATTTGTATTACAACCATTGACAATGGCCCTTATTCAGATCTGATCGCAGTACAAATTTGTTTGGAAAATGGCAAAACCATATGCACTGCAGGTGAGGCAGATGTAACCTGTGCAGAGGGAGTTAAATTTGGGTGGGGTGTGCTAAAACTGAAATCTTAATTGCAGTGTAAAAATAATACAGCCTGTATTTACCCTGCACTGAAACAAAATAACTCACACAAATCTAAATCTCTCTCTGTACATGTTACATCTGCCCCACCTGCAGTGCACATGGTTTTGCCCATTTTCCAAACAAATTTGTACTGCGATCAGATCTGAATAAGAGCCATTGTCAATGGTTGTAATACAAATCCAAATAGTCAAAGATACTCTAACTGCTACAGGGGCAATATGATGATTTATTTGAAGCAAGACATTCAGTTATATATATTCCATTATCTTTCAAATAAAAGTAGAAAGAAAAGTGCATGGAAAACACCTGGTTGGTTGGAAATCTGAATATTTTTCATTTTCTTGCAGCATGTATGCCTCGCCCCCAGTACAATGCACCCCGTCAACAATCTGGCTATCGTCAACAAGGTAATGGGAAATTAAGCCAACTAATTTATGACTCACTCCCATGGGACATCTCTTCCAGAAAATTGTCAGACAACTAGTTTGCTGTGCAACGTTTCGAGGATTTATTCCTCGTCTTCATACTGAAAAGCTAAAGGATCAAGTCACATGATCACTGCCAGCCCACAACCAATAGGATCACATGTATGTGGAATCATGACCAACAAGCGAGATCAGCAGCAGTGATAGTACCTAAATTAGCATTGGCTTGCGGAAGAGATAATGGTATAAGTTATGTGAAGGAAAAACAAATAATGAAAGAGGGTCCTGCATGTGAGGACATATTAGCTGAAAGATAATTGGAGACACAAAGGGGAGAAATAAATGATTTTCACTTGCATGCAATGGTATATATTCAACTAAGGCCAGATCTATTCCGAAATTCTTTTGACAGATTGGATCAACCAAATCCGGGCATCAGATTTGGTTGCTGATTGATGCTCAATCCAACTTGATTCTTTCAATCCACCTGGTTTTCGGCATGTCAGAACATTTCAACCTGCCAAAAAAGAAACCCCTTCTGATCTATTCATGTCGAAAACTGCCGTCTTTTCGGCAAGACGGCAGTTTCGACATCAATTGAATATTGAATATACCCATATATATAGGCTAAAAGGATGGGTGTAATCTAAGATATATCCATATATATATATAGATAGATACAACCGATCTGAAAATTCTTCTACTGACAATCTAGATTTGCAACAATGTGCATTTTTATTCTAAAATGTCAACTTTCTCTTTGTATTATATTCTAACGTATGATATTTTCCCTGACAGATCCCTGTTGCCCTGATCCTTGCAACCCCTGTTGCCCTGATCCCTGCAAACCATGTTGCCTTTAACCTTGCCAGGGCTAAGGAAGCTTCAGCAGTGATAAATGAACACATGACATCTCAGCAGACAACATGGAATGCCCTTCTGCTTTCCTGCTGGCCTATTATCATCCATCTTCCTCACCTCAGCACCCCTAACATCTGCCCCTGTTACCAGCTTGGTAATGGGTACTGCTAATAAATAAAATATTGCTTTCAACTGTATCACCTGCATTACTTTTTTTTTATAAACATTTATGACTAGTGTTCTATACTGTACATGTTTTATTTTCTTATATTACTGAACCAAAATTAATTTATTTAACGGTTCTATAACTAATCAATACAAAGTGCACTTTGATGTTTAATACTAATACAAGCTAAAGCTTTATTTATTAGTTACAAATAATATTAACTACAATACATTAGGTACATACATTACAAAAAATAGGGACCTCCTATTGTTTTGGTGCATGATAGAAGCACCATTGGCTGAAGGACCAGTATATTACACAATCAGTAGAAACATCTACTTGTAACTGGGCCATATTCAACTTAGTACTGATAAATAATGTGGCTTTAGTATCAAACACCAAAGTAATAGAATATCTGTGGTCAACATCATGGTTTCACGGGAAATTCGCTTCTGTAAACAACAATATAAGGGACCATCTTAAATACTTAATTTTAGAAAAGCTCATTTTTAAATGTTTAGGGACTCTTTTAACGAAATAAAGTGGAATGCAATATGTAAGGGGAAACAATGTAGAGGAAAAGTTGCTGTATACACTAACAAACACATTTATCCCAAAGGGAAATACGAGTAATATCAACAGAGGAACGCTGTCATGGCAGAACAAAAAAGTTAGGGAAGCAATAAACAATAAAATTAATTTAAAATATACAAGGCTAATGGGTACAAGGAGGCATTTGCTAAGTAGAAAGAATAAAATAAAGGGTACTTGTTTCCTAAACCGGCGCCCGTCGGGGTTGATCGAATGCCTTAAGTTAATGTACTTAAGGCATGCGATCGACGCGATGGACCCGATTTTATGTCAATTACCAGCTTAATTTGTCAGTAAAGCCAAAATCGCGTTAATCGCGTCCCATTATAAAGGGCCCCGATGCGACCACCGCGATTTTGCCATAGAGAACAATGTTAAATGATTTTGAAAGTTAAAATCGGGTTGATCGCGTCCGTCGCGGACCATTATAATGGGCCGCGATGCAATCAACTCGATTTTACATAGGTGACTATGGGAAATGGGCCAATTTCTCATTGTATATGGTTATAAAGTATGGTTAATGCCCCCCTATTGTTAACGCCACCCCACTATTGACGCCAACCCGAAGCATGGCGAGCATGGCGGTACGTGTCCTCCGACCTTTTCATACCCCCCACTATCCACGTCGGCGTGGAGTTGATTTTATATAGTGTGGCAAGCGTAGCGAGCCACCGAGCCCGAAGCGTGGCGAGTGCACGCGTATACCTGTGAAGTTATGCGCTTGCCACGCTTCAGGCATGGATAGTGGGGGTATGAAAAGGTCGGAGGACACGTACCGCCGCACCTCGCAGGCTCGCTGCACTCGCCACACTTCGGGTTGGCGTCAATAGTGGGGTGGCGTTAACAATGGAGGATATTTCACCCATCGGGGGGAGTTTCCTATCTAAATGGGGGGGTTTTGGGGCTTTTTACATTGAAATCAATGTAAAATTGGGGTCTCAGGGAACATTTTACATTGATTCCAATGTAAAAATCAGGTCAATCACGTCAATCGCATCGCATGCGATTTGGTTGGCATGCGATCAACGCGATTTTTGCGGCCCCGATCAATACAATTAAAATCAGTGGCACCGTGCTACGAAACAAGTACCAAATAAAATTTGCAAAAGGGAAATTACAGCAGTTAAATGGGAAAATTAAAAGCTAATAGCCACTGAAAGCAAAACAAATTCCAAACAGTTTTTTAAAATGCATAAATAGCAAAAGAGCAATAAAAGAGAACATACTGTAGGCCCCTTAACCAATGCTAATGAAACTAACATTTCTGAGGATAAAGAGGAAATAGCTGACATAGCTCACTGAAACGCGTTGGTGGCAGTGTGAGCAGACCTAAGTGGAGTTACTGGCACAGCGTCTTTCCTCAACCTGGCTTTAACCATTGGATTGGAATTAAATACATCCTATACAGCAAATCCTCACCACAATATCTGGGAAGCCCCACAAGGTCCTTGATCTTCCTCCAGCGGCCCTTTACCAACTGTGCACAACCGCATTCTAGTGAGGACTATTGGACCCAAGTTGGAAAAACCCCAAAATCATCATTGGTGAGACTTTACAAATTGTTGTTTGAACATCCAGCCACGAAATGAGAGGACATAATTCCAGCCAGATACCCATCTTGTATACAAAAGGTTGCTCTAACACACATGAATTAGTTATTCTAAATGTTTTTTAAATTGTTTAAATAAATTGTACATTTTTTCAGACAATCCCATGCAATGTTGTTTAATTTTGAATTTTATTTGAATGTAAATTAGCGCTGCTTTACATATATTGGGGGAAATTTACTAAAGGAAATTTGTAAAAAAATAGGTGTATTTATATCCAGAAATACACTCATTTTTTACATTTACTAATCCCGAAAATACAGCAATTTGTATTGATGTGCTATTAATACGAATACGGATTGCCGTATTTTCGGGATAGTAAATGTCAAAAATGAGTGTATTTCTGGATACAAATACACCTATTTTTTTTACAAATTTCCTTTAGTAAATTTCCCCCAAAATGTCTAAAATAAGTGTATTTCTAATTACAAATACACCTTTTTTTTTTTTACAAATTTCCATTAGTAAATTTCCCCCATTGTGTTATTGAGGATAAAGATAAACTGTTAAATACATATATTTCATCTGTCTTTACTATGGAGGAGCAGGCAGTGGAATCTTCAGGCAGTAGGGCGACATTGGGCCTACTTCATACTCGATTGGAAGCTACAAATTCGGCCCTGTTCCGAAGGTGTGGGATCTTTGCATGCACATTTATGTGCATGTGCAAACCCTGCGAGCCGACGGCTTTGATGAGTCATTCATTCCAGAGGGGTCGGACGGGGAAGACACTGGACTGAAGCAAAGGAACACCCAGCGTTTCATGGACGTTCCCATGAAAAACTTGTACTCTCCCCTGGAAATGCAGACCGGCCAATGCCTGCTCGGTATTGGCGGCTGACATCACATGGCGTCAGCGCCCGCCCCGTATTCAGCAATCTCCAGCTGAAATAAAAATCAGTTTTCACTGACTTTTATTTCCGAAAGGTACAGAAATCATCAAATGATTTCTGTTCTTTGGCTGCATGCAAGGGCATGTGTTTTTGGACACATCCCCTTGCATGTTACCAAGGGGATGCAGGCGGTGGAGAGGGGGCATTCTTCGGGGCTGTGAGTGTTACTTACCTGCTCGCTAAGCAGCAAATATATGCTGCCTGGCAACTGCATCCACCAAAATGCAGCATGAGGCGACTATATGAAATAGACACATCCTGTATTGCATTTCATATCCAAGTGCAGCATCCGTAGACAATGCCTTAAGATCACCATTGCAACCATCCTTTGGCTTTGCCAGGCTGCATAACTTAGCCTGGCAGGTTTCTGGCAGCTTGCAAGGCCAGGAAATCTGTGTGCAATCCCGCAGACTCTGATCTCACTCCTTGCCAGATAACAAAGATGTCACACCTCCAAGAACACTACCCAACATTCCCCCGCACCACCTCCCCAACACAACCGCATGCCAATAATCCTCAGCATGAGCAGTCATCCCACTATCGAAGTTCTGTGTTAACTATTGGGTTAGCATACATCTCTGAATTAGGCCCTTCGTTTCTAGCTCAGCAGACAGAATATGTCTCTGAGAGTATGGAGACTACAGTACCTTTCAGAGAAGAATGCATTCTATGTTTTGCTGCAAAGTCAATATAATTGTTTCCTGCAGGCATTTCCTAACAGTCATACATAGCATACATACACAGCAGATGTCATATACATCACACACGTGTTACATTCTGCGCATAAATTGTCCAATGCATTCATATCAGTTTTGAAATAATCCACATTTATGAGTATACACTCCAATAAAACGAAATGTTTCATAATATTAAACCTTTAATAACAGGTATTGATAGGAAAAACTTGTATAAATAATATACAAAAGCACTCAAACAGTTACGTGGTTATACATCTTATAAAGTTTGTCATGACTATCCAGTGGAAGAAGGTGTACCAATTCTCATCCCACCATTTATATATAAAAGGACAACTCTCAAGCTATCATCATCTTTCAAACCTACCGTGCCTGACTTCTTAAAGAAGGACACCGCTCCACCAGTAACCGGTCATGTCTGGAATCAAGGGAGGAAAATGCTGCCAGAAGATCCAATGTCAGGATCCATGCAAGGACCCATGCCAAAGGCCACCAGTCTGTGTAAATCCTTGCCAGGACCGTAAGTCTTCTTTATAGTTTTTAATGGAATTCTAATCCAGTATACCATATAATAGGTAATAGTTCATGTATTGCACTAATTAATTTATCAGGAGGAACAGAGACTGATCTTTCACATCTGAATTTAAAATAAGAGCAGCAGTCACCTCCTACATACAGTAGAAGGTTATTCTATGTCTAGCAAGTGATGTAAAGGAGAGAACATTACTACACAATCATGGACTCAGCTGCTATTTGCACTATGTGAATCCACTAGTACACCGACATTAGAATCACTACAAAGAGGACCAACAGGACTAGAAAATGAGAATTATAGAAACACGCCTTTAGATGCTTACACATTGTCAATGGTTGTAATACAAATCCAAGTAGTCAAATATACTCTAACTGCTACAGGGTCAATATGATGATTTATTTGAAGCAAGACATTCAGTTATATATATTCCATTATCTTTCAAATAAAAGTAGAAAGAAAAGTGCATGGAAAACACCTGGTTGGTTGGAAATCTGAATATTTTTCATTTTCTTGCAGCATGTATGCCTCGCCCCCAGTACAATGCACCCCGTCAACAATCTGGCTATCGTCAACAAGGTAATGGGAAATTAAACCAACTAGTTTATGACTATATATATGTATTGCAAATAGTGGGCACTATCCCTCCTAGTATAGCTGCTGCAGTGCCTGTAGTAAATGCATACAGTATTTCAAAAAGTACGGCACTCCCATGGGATTTCTCTTCCAGAAAATTGTCAGACAACTAGTTTGCTGTGCAACGTTTAAGGATTTATTCCTCGTCTTCATTCTGAAAAGCTAAAGGATCAAGTCACATTATCACTGCCAGCCCACAACCAATAGGATCACATGTATGTGGCATCATGACCAACAAGCGAGATCAGCAGCAGTGATAGTACCCAAATAAGCATTGGCTTGCGGAAGAGATAATGGTATAAGTTATGTGAAGGAAAAACAAATAATGAAAGAGGGTCCTGCATGTGAGGACATATTAGCTGAAAGGCAATGGGAGACACAAAGGGGAGAAATAAATGATTTTCACTTGCATGCAATGGTATATATTCAACTGAGGCCAGTTCTATTCCGAAATTCTTTTGACAGATTGGATCAACCAAATCCGGGCATCAGATTTGGTTGCTGATTGATGCTCAATCCAACTTGATTCTTTCAAACCACCTGGTTTTCGGCATGTCAGAACATTTCAACCTGCCAGAAAAGAAACCCCTTCTGATCTATTCATGTCGAAAACTGACATCTTTTCGGCAAGACAGCAGTTTCGACATCAATTGAATATTGAATATACCCATATATATATAGGCTAAAAGGATGGGTGTAATCTAAGATATATCCATATATAGATAGATAGATAGATAGATAGATAGATAGATAGATAGATAGATAGATAGATAGATAGATAGATAGATAGATAGATAGATAGATAGATAGATAGATACTTAGTAGCCAATCTGAAAATTCTTCTGCTGACAATCTAGATTTGCAACAATGTACATTTTTATTCTAAAATTTCAGCTTTCTCTTTTTATTATATTCTAACGTATGATATTTTCCATGACAGATCCCTGTTGCCCTGATCCTTGCAACCCCTGTTGCCCTGATCCCTGCAAACCCTGTTGCCTTTAACCTTGCCAGGGCTAAGGAAGCTTCAGCTGTGATAAATGAAGAAATGACATCTCAGCAGACAACATGGAATGCCCTTCTGCTTTCCTGCTCGCCTATTATCATCCATCTTCCTCACCTCTGCACCTCTAACATCTGCCCCTGTTACCAGCTTGGTAATGGGTACTGCTAATAAATAAAATATTGCTTTCAACTGTATCACCTGCATTACTTTTTTTTTATAAACATTTATGACTAGTGTTCTATACTGTATTTTCTTATATTACTGAACCAAAATGAATTTATTTAACGGTTCTATAACTAATCAATACAGAGTGCACTTTGATGTTTAATACTAATACAAGCTAAAGCTTTATTTATTAGTTACACATAATTGTAACTACAGTACATTATGTACATACATTACAAAAAAATAGGGACCTCCTATAGTTTTGGTGCATGATAGAAGCACCATTGGCTGAAGGACCAGTATATTACACAATCAGTAGAAACATCTACTTGTAACTGGGCCATATTCAACTCAGTACTGATAAATAATGTGGCTTTAGTATCAAACACCAAAGTAATAGAACATCTGGGGAAACAGTGACCACAACATGGTTTCACGGGAAATTCGCTTCTGTAAACAACAATATAAGGGACCATCTTAAATACTTAATTTTAGAAAAGCTCATTTTAAAATGTTTAGGGACTCTTTTAACGAAATAAAGTGGAATGCAATATGTAAGGGGAAACAATGTAGAGGAAAAGTTGCTGGATACACTAACAAATACATTTATCCCAAAGGGAAATACGAGTAATATCAACAGAGGAACGCCGTCATGGCAGAACAAAAAAGTTAGGGAAGCAATAAACAATAAAATTCATTTAAAATATACAAGGCTAATGGGTACGAGGAGGCATTCGCTAAGTAGAAAGAATAAAATAAAGGGTACTTGTTTCCTAGCACGGCGCGGGTCGGGGTTGATCTCATGCCTTAAGTTAAGGTACTTAAGGCATGCGATCGACGCGATGGACCCGATTTTATGACAATTACCATCTTAATTTGCCGGTAAAGACAAAATCGCGTTGATCGTGTCCATCGCGGCCCATTATAAAGGGTCCCGATGCGACCAACGCGATTTTGCCATAGAGAACAATGTTAAATTATTTTTAAAGTTAAAATCGGGTTGATTGCGTCGGTCGCGGCCCATTATGCGATCAACTCGATTTTACATAGGGAACTATGGGAAATGGGCCAATATGGCCAATTTCTCATTGTATATGGTTATAAAGTATGGTTAATGCCCCCCTATTGTTAATGCCACCCCACTATTGACGCCAACCCGAAGCATGGCGAGCACAGCGGTACGCGTCCTCCGACCTTTTCATACCCCACTATCCACGTCGGCGTGGAGTTGATTTTATATAGTGTGGCAAGCGCAGCAAGCCACCGAGCCCGAAGCGTGGCGAGTGCACGCGTATACCTGTGAAGTTATGAGCCACCGCTCACCACACTATATAAGATCAACTCCAGGCCGGCGTGGATAGTGAGGGTATGAAAAGGTTGGAGGACGCGTACCGTCGCCCCTCGCAGACTCGCTGCGCCCGCCACGCTTCGGGTTGGCATCAATAGTGGGGTGGCGTTAACAATGGAGGACATTTCACCCATCGGGGGGAGTTTCTTATCTAAATGGGGGGTTTTGGGGCTTTTTACATTGAAATCAATGTAAAATTGGGGTCTCAGGGAACATTTTACATTGATTCCAATGTAAAAATCGGGTCGATCACGTCAATCGCATCGCATGCGATTTGGTTGGCATGCGATCGACGGGATTTTTGCGGCCCCGATCAATACAATTAAAATCGGTGGCACCGTTCTAGGAAACAAGTACCAAATAAAATTTGCAAAAGGGAAATTACAGCAGTTAAATGGGAAAATGAAAAGCTAATAGCCACTGAAAGCAAAACAAATTCCAAACAGTTTTTTAAAATGCATAAATAGCAAAAGAGCAATAAAAGAGAACATACTGTAGGCCCCTTAACCAATGCTAATGAAAATAACATTACTGAGGATAAAGAGGAAATAGCTGACATAGCTAACTGAAACGCGTTGGTGACAGTGTGAGCAGACCTAAGTGGAGTTACTGGCACAGCGTCTTTCCTCAACCTGGCTATAACCATTGGATTGGAATTAAATACATCCTATACAGCAAATCCTCACCACAATATCTGGGAAGCCCCACAAGGTCCTTGATCTTCCTCCAGCGGCCCTTTACCAACTGTGCACAACCGCATTCTAGTGAGGACTATTGGACCCAAGTTGGAAAAACCCCAAAATCATCATTGGTGAGACTTTACAAATTGTTTGAACATCCAGCCACGAAATGAGAGGACATAATTCCAGCCAGATACCCATCTTGTATACAAAAGGTTGCTCTAACACACATGAATTAGTTATTCTAAATGTTTTTTAAATTGTTTTAATAAATTGTACCTTTTTTCAGACAATCCCATGCAATTTTGTTTAATTTTTAATTTTATTTGAATGTAAATTAGCGCTGCTTTACATATATTGTGTTATTGAGGATAAAGATAAAATGTTAAAAACATATATTTCATCTGTCTTTACTAGGGAGGAGCAGGCAGTGGAATCTTCAGGCAGTAGGGCGTCAATGGGCCTACTTCATACTCGATTGGAAGTGGCCAAATTCAGCCCTGTTCCGAAGGTGTGGGATCTGCGCATGCACATTTATGTGCATGTGCAAACCCTGCGAGCCGACGGCTTTGATGAGTCATTCATTCCAGAGGGGTCGGGCGGGGAAGACACTGGACTGAAGCAAAGGAACACCCAGCGTTTCATGGACATTCCCATGAAAAACTTGTACTCGCCCCTGGAAATGCAGACGGGCCAATGCCTGCTCGGTATTGGCGGCTGACATCACATGGCATCAGTGCCCGCCCCGTATTCAGCAATCTACAGCTGAAATAAAAATCAGTTTTCACTGACTTTTATTTCCGAAGGGTAGAGAAATCATCAAATGATTTCTGTTCTCTTTGGCTGCATGCAAGGGCAAGTGTTTTTGGACACATCCCCTTGCATGTTACCAAGGGGATGCAGGCAGCGGAGAGGGGGCATTCTTCAGGGCTGGTAGTGTCACTTACCTGCTCGCTAAGCAGCAAATATATGCTGCCTAGCAACTGCATCCACCAAAATGCAGCATGAGGCGACTATATGAAATAGACACATCCTGTATTGCATTTCATATCCAAGTGCAGCATCCGTAGACAATGCCTTAAGATCACCATTGCAACATCCTTTGGCTTGGCCAGCCTGCATAACTTAGCCTGACAGGTTTCTGGCAGCTTGCAAGGCCAGGAAATCTGTGTGCAATCTCGCAGACTCTGATCTTACTCCTTGCCAGATAACAAAGATGTCACACCTCTGAGAACACTACCCAACATTCCCCCGCACCCCCTTGCCAACACAACCGCATGCCAATAATTCTCAGCATGAGCAGTCATCCCACTATCGAAGATCTGTGTTAACTATTGGGTTAGCATACATCTCTGAATTAGGCCCTTCGTTTCTAGCTCAGCAGACAGAATATGTCTCTGAGAGTATGGGGACTACTGTACCTTTCAGAGAAGAATGTATTCTAGGTTTTGCTGCAAAGTCAATATAATTGTTTCCTGCATGCATTTCCTAACAGTCATACATAGCAAACATATACAGCAGATGTAATATACATCACACACGTGTTACATTCTTTGTATAAATTGTCCAATGCATTCATATCAGTTTTGAAATAATCCACATTTATGAGTATACACTCCAATAAAACGAAATGTTTCATAATATTAAACTTTTAATAACAGGTGTTGATAGGAAAAACGTGTATAAATAATATACAAAAGCACACAAACAGTTACGTGGTTATACATCTTATAAAGTTTGTCATGACTATCCAGTGGAAGAATTTGTCCCAATTCTCATCCCACCATTAATATATAAAAGGACAACTCTCCAGCTATCATTATCTTCCAAACCTACCCGTGCCTGACTTCTTACAGAAGGACACCGCTCCACCAGTAACCGGTCATGTCTGGAATCAAGGGAGGAAAATGCTGCCAGAAGATCCAATGTCAGGATCCATGCAAGGACCCATGCCAAAGGCCACCAGTCTGTGTAAATCCTTGCCAGGACCGTAAGTCTTCTTTATAGTTTTTAATGGAATTCTAATCCAGTATACCGTATAATAGGTAATAGTTCATGTATTGCACTAATTCATTTATCAGAAGGAACAGAGACTGATCTTTCACATCTGAATTTAAAATAAGAGCAGCAGTCACCTCCTACTAGTAGAAGGTTATTCTATGTCTAGCAAGCGATGGTAAGGAGATAACATTACTACACAATCATTGACTCAGCTGCTATTGCACTATGTGAATCCACTAATACACCGACATTAGAATCACTACAAAGAGGACCAACAGGACTAGAAAATGAGAGTTATAGAAACACGCCTTTAGATGCTTACACATTGTCAATGGTTGTAATACAAATCCAAGTAGTCAAATACACTCTAACTGCTACAGGGTCAATATGATGATTTATTTGAAGCAAGACATTCAGTTATATATATTCCATTATATTTCAAATAAAAGTAGAAAGAAAAGTGCATGGAAAACACCTGGTTGGTTGGAAATCTGAATATTTTTCATTTTCTTGCAGCATGTATGCCTCGCCCCCAGTACAATGCACCCCGTCAACAATCTGGCTATCGTCAACAAGGTAATGGGAAATTAAACCAACTAGTTTATGACTTAATATATATATATATATATATATATATATTGCAAATAGTGGGCACTATCCCTCCTAGTATAGCCGCGGCAGTGCCTGTAGTAAATGCATACAGTATTTCAAAAAGTATGGCACTCCCATGGGATTTCTCTTCCAGAAAATAGTCAGACAACTAGTTTGCTGTGCAACGTTTCAAGGATTTATTCCTCGTCTTCATTCTGAAAAGCTAAAGGATCAAGTCACATGATCACTGCCAGCCCACAACCAATAGGATCACATGTATGTGGCATCATGACCAACAAGCGAGATCAGCAGCAGTGATAGTACCCAAATAAGCATTGGCTTGCGGAGGAGATAATGGTATAAGTTATGTGAAGGAAAAACAAATAATGAAAGAGGGTCCTGCATGTGAGGACATATTAGCTGAAAGGCAATGGGAGACACAAAGGGGAGAAATAAATGATTTTCACTTGCTGCAATGGTATATATTCAACTGAGGCCAGATCTATTCCGAAATTCTTTTGACAGATCAACCAAATTAGGCTAAAAGGATGGGTGTAATCTAAGATATATCCATATATAGATAGATACATACTTAGTAACCGATCTGAAAATTCTTCTACTGACAATCTAGATTTGCAACAATGTGCATTTTTAGTCTAAAATGTCAACTTTCTCTTTGTATTATATTCTAACGTATGATATTTTCCCTGACAGATCCCTGTTGCCCTGATCCTTGCAACCCCTGCTGCCCTGATCCCTGCAAACCCTGTTGCCTTTAACCTTGCCAGGGCTAAGGAAGCTTCAGCTGTGATAAATGAAGAAATGACATCTCAGCAGACAACATGGAATGCCCTTCTGCTTTCCTGCTCGCCTATTATCATCCATCTTCCTCACCTCTGCACCCTTAACATCTACCCCTGTTACCAGCTTGGTAATGGGTACTGCTAATAAATAAGTATTACATATACAGTTGAAAGTATTGCTTTCAACTGTATCACCTGCATTACCTTTTTTTTATAAACATTTATGACTAGTGTTCTATACTGTACATGTTTTATTTTCTTATATTACTGAACCAAAATTAATTTATTTAACGGTTCGATAACTAATCAATACAAAGTGCACTTTGATGTTTAATACGAATACAAGCTAAAGCTTTATTTATTAGTTACAAATAATTGTAACTACAGTACATTATGTACATACATTACAAAAAATAGGGACCTCCTATTGTTTTGGTGCATGATAGAAGCACCATTGGCTGAAGGACCAGTATATTACTCCATCAGTAGAAACATCTACTTGTAACTGGGCCATATTCAACTTAGTACTGATAAATAATGTGGCTTTAGTATCAAACACCAAAGTAATAGACCATCTGGGAAACAGTGACCACAACATGGTTTCACTGGAAGTTAGCTTCTGTAAACAACAATATAAGTTACCATCTAAAATACTTAAGTTTAGAGAAGCTCATTTTAAAATGTTTAGGGACTCTTTTAAATAAATAAAGTGGGATGAAATATGTAATGGGAAACAATGTAGAGGAAAAGTTGCTGGATACACTAACAAATACATTTATCCCAAAGGGAAATAAGAGTAATATCAACAGCGCAACGCCTTCATGGTAGAGCAAAAAAAGTTAGGGAAGCAATAAACAATAAAATTAATTTAAAATATACAAGGCTAACAGGTACGAGGAGGCATTCACAAAGTACAAATAATAAAATAAAGTTTGAAAAGGGTAAATTAAAGTAGTTAAATGGGAAAATGAAAAGCTAATAGCCACTAAAAGCAAAACAAATTCCAAACAGTTTTTTAAAATGCAAAAATAGTTAGTAAAAGTGTATTTTAGTCCTTTTAGTCAATCAAAAATTCCCTTAAAGGTGAATTTACGATCGTCCGAGTTACTGCTTTTATGAGTAGCAAGTTCGTCAGAATTCGACTGTATGAATAAGTAGACCATTGACAGAACTCAACAACATCTTTCCATAGAGATTGGCAAATTTACGAGCATTAGTATGAGTGAATTTGACCATGAAATCAGCTCAAAATATGAATGCCAAATAGTTATTTTCAGAACATTGACTTTAATGGGACCCAGCTAGCCAATCCAACGGCACAGCTCCTATAGAGCTCGCAGGGGATTAGCTGAGGGGATTCCCATTGACTAATGTCAGTGGGAGTCCTGGTCAGTTATTTGAGAATTGCAGAAATACATTGATTGCAAAAAATACTTATTTTATCCCCCATATTTTTAGAACCAAGAGCAAGGGGCTTGTTTTTGCACTATGGGGTACCCTACATCTCCCCCCCCATATTTCAGTAACCAGGACCGACTTAAAGAGTCCAAGGCTGGTTTTGCATGGATAGGAGGACCCCAGCACCATTTTTTAAAATTTTAACACTTTTACTTATTTTTACTAGAGATGAGCGGGTCCGGATCCCCGAGATCCGACAGATCCGAATATCGGGGATCCGGGCCATATCCGAGCCGGCTCGGGAGTTCCCGCCGGAATTCCGGACCAATAACGAGGCCGAACGTCATCATCGCGCTGTCGGATTCTCGCGGGAGCGGGATCTTATAAAAGACGCACGCGCGCCCCGCAATCTTCACTCCAATCTTGGAGAGTGAAGAGGGTGGTTGGGAAGCTCCGTGTGCCCTGTGCTGTGCTCCGTGCCATGTGCTCCGTGCTGTGCTCCGTGACCTGCCCTGTGCCCTCACTGCCCTGTGCTGTGCTCCGTGACCTGCCCTGTGCCCTCACTGCCCTGTGCTGTGCTCCGTGACCTGCCCTGTGCCCTCACTGCCCTGTGCTGTTCTCCATGACCTGCCCTGTGCCCTCACTGCCCTGTGCTGTGCTGTGCTCCATGACCTGCCCTGTGCCCTCACTGCCCTGTGCTGTGCTCCGTGACCTGCCCTGTGCCCTTACTGCCCTGTGTTGTAGACTTGAGAGTCAGTGACTGTTTATAGGCCTGAGCCCTGTAGTGTGATTTAACTAACTAGGGGCTGCAGTGTCCACTGTCCAGGGGCTGTCCTGTGGCCCGTGCCCTGTTGTGATTTATTTAGCCCTAAGCCCTGTGTTGTGATTTATTTAGCCCTGAACCCTGTGTTTTTTGTGATTTAACTAACTAACTCAGTGCTGCAGTGCTCACACGCAGGGGCTGCAGTGCTGCTGAGTAGTACACTGTGTACAGGGGCTGCAGTAATACAACGGGCTGTGTCCAGTGTGACGGCCTATATCTTATCCATTGTCCAGTGTCACGAGTCACTCACGACATATATCCTGTGTCCTGTCCTGTGTGACGACTGACGACATATCCTGTGTCCAGTGTGACGACATATATCCTGTGTCCAGTGTGACGACATCTATCCAGTGTCCAGTGTGACGACAATATATCCTGTGTCCAGTGTCACAAGTCACAACATATACCCTGTGTCCAGTGTGACATGTAATGTGTGCCGGCATATATCCTGTGTCCAGCGTGACATATATCCATTGTCCAGTGTGACGACATATATCCAGTGTCCAGTGTGACGACATATATCCTGTGTCCAGTGTGACGACATATATCCTGTGTCCAGTGTGACGACATATATCCAGTGGCTAGTGTGACGACAATATATCCTGTGTCCAGTGTCACAAGTCACAACATATATCCTTTGTCCAGTGTGACATGTAATGTGTGCCGGCATATATCCTGTGTCCAGCGTGACGACATATATCCTGTGTTCACTGTGATGACATATATCCAGTGTCCAGTGTGACGACATATATCCAGTGTCCAGTGTGACGACATATATCCAGTGTCCAGTGTGACGACATATATCCTGTGTCCAGTGTGACGACATATATCCTGTGTCCACTGTGATGACATATATCCAGTGTCCAGTGTGACGACATATATCCAGTGTCCAGCATGACATATATCCATTGTCCAGTGTACAGGAGCTGTGTCCAGGGGCGGTGTCCAGAGGCTGTGTCCAGTGTGACGGCTGTGTCCATTGTCCAGGGGCTGTGTCCTGTGAAACGGCTGTGTCCAGTGTACAGGAGCTGTGTCCAGAGGCTGTGTCCATTGTCCAGGGGCTGTGTCCAGGGTGACAGGCTGTATCCAGTGTCCAGGGGCAGTGTCCAGTGTCCAAGGGGCTGTGTCCAGTGTGACAGGCTGTGTCCAGTGTAAAGTAAGAAAAAGAAATAAAAGTAATAAATAAAATAAAAACACATTTTTGGAGGATGATGGAGGAGGAAATAGTGGGAGTGCTGAAGCTGCTACCACCAGTCATGACAAGGCCGATACCTCTTTGTATTTGCTGTTTAGTACATTTCTCTTTTTTTGGGATAGTTTATTAAACTGCCACCCTGTCTGCCCCTGCAGTGCCGCTCTGCCAGGTTGGAAGTGTAAGGTCCACATGTATGTGATGCCGACTGCTGTCGCTTAGCTTAGTCATCCAGCTACCTCGGTATACCCTTTTGGCCCAACTACAGTAGATGAAAACAATTTTGTAAGCTGTGAAGTGATCAAAATTGACTAGAAATGAGTGGAAACTAATGTTATTGAGGTTAATAATACTTTAGGGGCAAAAACAGGCCCAAATTCTGTTATTTTAGCCATTTTTAGCATTTTTTTCATAAAAATCCAGATCCAAAACCAAAACCCACAAGGGTGGTTTTGCCAAAACCAATCCAGATCCAAAACACGAAGGGAGATCCAGATCCAAAACCAAAACCAAAACCCGAAAAAGTGGCCGCCGCACATCTCTAATTTTTACACATAGAAGCATCACACAGATCTAGCTGTTACATGCAATACTTCAGGGTCTGCAATGTTTGGCTGCTGGTAATCACGGCACCAAATACAAATGGCTTCACTTTTGGAAAATATGAATCCTGAGAACTCAGCAGCTAGACAAATTTGCTGAATTCTCAGTCTGAAAACACGGGTGGAAAATACAAAACTGCACAGAGTAGGAATACTTTGGAATAACATTTTTAATAAAAATAAATAAAATAAGAAATTAAACGTTGTTCCTTCTTTTTTATGTTTTTTTATGTGTATTTTTTACAAATATGTACCTAAGGTATAATAATTTTTATAGATTATATATTTGTATCAATACATTTATGAACGCTTTGAAAAAATTCCAATTGTGTGGCGCTCTCTGGATGCATGTGTTTATTCACATACATCCGTACGTTTAATAAAAAATACAATTACACAATAATAAGCTAGTAAGCTAATAGGTGGCCACTCTATTATAAGCTGATAATACAATAGTAAAATACATCTAGAAATGCAATTAATATAGCATAGAGATGCTTAATTGGATAGAGCCCGTTTAGTAAATAGTAGCGTTTCTACAGTATATGGCAATTAACCCCTTCCCGACATTTGACGTATATATACGTCATGGCCGGGATGTACTTCCCGACACATGACGTATATATACGTCATGACTTCATGACTTCAAAGTGCCACTGCGTCTAGAGACGCAGTGACAGAGGGACGATGTCTGCTGTCCCCCCGTCGGCGATCGCTGTGATTGGCTGTTCAATGTGAACAGCCATTCGCAGCGTTTTCCTGTGTTAATCAGACGCTCGGTAACACAGGTGTCAATCACCACCGGGTGTGAGGGGGCATGAGGGGGTCATCGGTGACGACGACACCTCACCCCACCTGCCCCCAAGGCTGTGATTGGTCCATCGGACCGACGGACCAATCACAGCCATGGCGCGCCATTTAAACTAACGGTGACTGCGCTGCAGACGCCATTCCGGTCTGGAATTGCGTGCAGAGCGGTCACCGGCCACTCTGTCCTGCTATACATACCTGAACCTTGCCTGATACTTACCTGATCACCGCTGATCACCGCTGGTAGCGTGCTGCCAGCAGCTGGATGCTTCCTGGATCTTGTGACTTCCTGTGTGCTGCTGCTGCTGCAGTGTCATAGAGTCACAGATAGTGATAGATAGTCAGAGATAGTCAGAGATAGTCAGAGATAGTGACAGAGAGTGATAGAGAGTGATAGAGAGTGCTATATTTTGTGTCTGCTGCACCCCCTTTTGTGCTGATCACTATATCTGAGCTGATCAGCAACTTTTTGGGGGTGCAGAGGTTTTTTTTTATATATATATATACCTGTCAGTTGCACCAAAGGTTGTGCTGCCTGTGCAACTGACTGATGCCCCCTCTGCTGCCCCCCTTTTGTGCTGATCAGTTTAAATTAATTAAGATCAGCAACTTTTTGGGGGTCCAGGGTTTTTTTTTTTATATATATACCTGTCAGTTGCACCAAAGGTTGTGCTGCGTGTGCAACTGACTGCTGCCCCCCCTGCTGCTCCCCCTTTTGTGCTGATCAGTTTAAATTAATTAATCAGCAACTTTTTGGGGGTCCAGGTTTTTTTTTTTTATATATATACCCTGTCAGGTTGCACCCACAGTTGTGTGCCTGCTGCCCCTCACTGCTAAACAGTGTTGCATCACTGCATCACAGATCTGCAGTTTTTTTTTTTTTTTGGAGAGTGCAGTGGGGTTTTGTTTTTACACCCACGTTGCTTTTGTGGGTGTCCTGTGGCCGCTGAGCGCTGATCAGTGACGTACAATCACTGAACAGCATTTTTGGCACTGGGTTGATATAATTTTTTTTCTGCAGTTTTTTTAAATTTTTTTTTTTTTTTTTGGAGAGTGCTGTGGTATATTTTTTTAAATTGTTTTTACACCCACGTTGCTTTTGTGGGTGTCCTGTGGCCGCTGATCAGTGACATACAATCACTGAACAGCATTTTTGGCACAGGGTTGATATCATTTTTTTTCTGCAGTTTTTTTAAATTGTTTTTTTTTGTTTTTACACCCACGTTGCTTTTGTGGGTGTCCTGTTGCCTTTGAGCGCTGTTCAGTGACGGACGTTACTGACCAACATCTGTGCTCAATTTTTGGCGCAGGACCTTTTTTTTTTTTTTTTTAACCCCTTCAATTTTTTTTTTTTAATTGGGATCAAATTCCTGTATAAAGTATTTTTTTTTTCTGCACTACATACACACTACACACTACATACCCCCCGTGTTGAAATAAAGTTTGTACCCCCCCTACACTATACACGTGTTGAAACATTACACTTACAGAAACACAAAAATAAAAATGGCATCCCAAATGTCAGCCCAAATGTCATCCCAAATGTCATCCCAGTCATCCAGAAGAATGTATTCAGCGGAGGAGGCATATGCCATGCTTGCCTCTGACTCTGACCCAGCCAGTGATGCAAGCGGGGAATTTGAAGGATTCGTCTTAAGCTCCTCTTCCTCCTCTGGTGATGAGGGACCCCTCAAAGACGCCCCCGTAGAGCAGCTGAGACCCCCCCCCCAAATGATTGATCCCGTATGGACCCCACCACCAGACAATTTTGAGCCCCAGGTTCCTGAGTTTTTGGCAATCCCAGGAATCCAATTTGATTCAACAGGTCTCAGAGAAATTGACTTTTTCAAATTATTTTTCTCTGATGATTTTATAAATTTAATGGTGGACCAAAGTAATTTATATGCCCAGCAGTTTATTGCTCAAAACCCCACGTCATCATTTGCTAGGTGGACCCCTGTAGATGCAGTAGAGATGATGACATTTTGGGGTCTGGTGTTACATATGGGCATAGTAAAAAAGCCAGAAATTAGGCAATATTGGAGTACAGATGTTCTGTACAGCACCCCATTTTACCGTATGGCCATGACTCGGACTCGTTTTGAGACAATCCTTAAATTTTTACATTACACCGATAATGCACAGTGCCCACCCAGAGATGATCCCACCTTTGACCGGCTATTCAAAGTCAGGCCGGTCATTGATCATTTCAGTGCCAAATTTGCAGAGATGTACATCCCTGAAAAATTTATTTGTATCGACGAGTCCCTTATACATTTTAAAGGAAGGGTTAAATTCCGCCAGTACCTTCCCAATAAGAGGGCAAGGTATGGCATAAAAATGTATAAGCTGTGTGAAAGCACCTCAGGGTACACCCACAGGTTTAGGGTATATGAAGGGAAGGATTCAACAATTGAACCGGCAGAATGCCCCCCCTCCCTCGTAGGTGTTAGTGGAAAAATTGTCTGGGATTTAGTGCACCCCTTCCTGGATAAAGGTTATCACCTCTATGTGGATAACTTTTACACTAGCATCCCCCTGTTTAAGGCCCTTGGTTCAAGAGGTACAGCAGCTTGCGGTACTGTGCGCAAGAACCAAAGAGGCCTCCCAAAAACGCACATTGCCCAAGTACTGAGAAGGGGTGAAAGCAGGGGAATATGCACCGAAAATATGTTGTTCGTCAAATATAAGGACAAGAGGGATGTACTTATACTGACAACAATTCATGGAGACAGTACCACCTCCGTTCCTGTACGAGGTACCAGTACCCACACCTCAAAACCTAATTGTATCCTAGATTACAATAGGTACATGGGCGGAGTGGATCTTTCAGATCAGGTACTGAAGCCGTACAGTCCCCTGCGGAAAACAAAAATCTGGTACAAGAAGCTGGCCGTGTATATCATCCAGATGGCACTGTATAACGCTTACGTGCTATTCCGTTCTACCGGCCAGAGGGGGACATTTATGCACTTTCAAGAGGAAGTCATAAAGGGCCTAATATTTGGGAACCAGCAGGCAGAGGGCCCCAGTACTTCTAGTACTGGCCTCCGTATTGTACCAGGGCAGCATTTTCCTAACGAAATCCCCTCCACTGCAAGAAAGGGCAGGACACAAAAAAGGTGCAAAGTTTGCTATAAAAAGGGAATAAGAAAGGATACTATTTTCCACTGTGAAACTTGCCCCGACAAACCCGGCCTATGTATAAAGGAGTGTTTTAAAATATACCACACATCTATGGATTATTAGGTTCATCATTTCACCGTGCTTCGGGGGTCTTGCTAATGCCACATAGCACCCACCATTCATTCCACTAGAATCTGAGCTGCAAAATCCAAAAATCACTCCTTCCCTTCTGAGTCCTGCCATGCACCCAACTGGTATTTTTTGGTCACATGTGAGGCATTGCCGTACTCGGGAGAAATTGGGGCACAGATTTTGGGGTGCTTTGTCTCCTTCATTCCTTGGGAAAATGAAAAATTTTGAGCCAGAACTGCATTTTTGTGTAAAAAATTTAATTTTTCATTTTCACTGCCCAGTTGTACCACAATTGGTGAAACCCCTGGGGGTTTGAAATGTACACTATACCCCTAGATGAATTCCCTGAGGGGTGTAGTTTGCAAAATGGGGTCACTTGTGGGGGGGTTCCACTGTATTGGTGCTTTGGGGGTCTTGCTAATGCGACATAGCACCCACCAACATTCCACCAGAATCTGTGCTGCAAAATCCAAATATCACTCCTTCCCTTCTGAGTCCTGCCATTTTTTGGTCACACATGATGCATTGCCGTACTCGGGAGAAATTGGGGCACAGATTTTGGGGTGCTTTGTCTCCTTCATTCCTTGTGAAAATGAAAAATTTTGAGCCAGATCTGCATTTTTGTGTAAAAAATGTAATTTTTCATTTGCACAGCCCAGTTGTATCAAAATTGGTGAAACCCCTGGGGGTTTGAAATGTACACTATACCCCTAGATGAATTCCATGAGGGGTGTAGTTTGCAAAATGTGGTCACTTGTGGGGGGTTCCACTGTATTGGTGCTTCGGGGGTCTTGCTATTGTGACATAGCACCCACCAACATTCCACCAGAATCTGAGCTGCAAAATCCAAAAATCACTCCTTCCCTTCTGAGTCCTGCCATGCACCCAAATGGTATTTTTTGGTCACATGTGAGGCATTGCCGTACTCGGGAGAAATTGGGGCACAGATTTTGGGGTGCTTTGTCTCCTTCATTCCTTGGGAAAATGAAAAATTTTGAGCCAGAACTGCATTTTTGTGTAAAAATTTTTATTTTTAATTTTCACTGCCCAGTTGTACCACAATTGGTGAAACCCCTGGGGGTTTGAAATGTACACTATACCCCTAGATGAATTCCCTGAGGGGTGTAGTTTGCAAAATGGGGTCACTTGTGGGGGGTTCCACTGTATTGGTGCTTCGGGGGTCTTGCTAATGCGACATAGCACCCACCATTCATTCCACCAGAATCTGAGCTGCAAAATCCAAAAATCGCTCCTTCCCTTCTGAGTCCTGCCATGCACCCAAATGGTATTTTTGGTCACATGTGAGGCATTGCCGTACTCGGGAGAAATTGGGGCACAGATTTTGGGGTGCTTTGTCTCCTTCATTCCTTGTGAAAATGGAAAATTTTGAGCCAGATCTGCATTTTTGTGTAAAAAATGTAATTTTTCATTTGCACAGCCCAGTTGTATCAAAATTGGTAAAACCCCTGGGGGTTTGAAATGTACACTATACCCCTAGATGAATTCCCTGAGGGGTGTAGTTTGCAAAATGGGATCACTTGTGGGGGGGTTCCACTGTATTGGTGCTTCGGGGGTCTTGCTAATGCGACATAGCACCCACCAACATTCCACCAGAATCTGAGCTGCAAAATCCAAAAATCACTCCTTCCCTTCTGAGTCCTGCCATGCACCCAAATGGTATTTTTTGGTCACATGTGAGGCATTGCCGTACTCGGGAGAAATTGGGGCACAGATTTTGGGGTGCTTTGTCTCCTTCATTCCTTGTGAAAATGAAAAATTTTGAGCCAGAACTGCATTTTTGTGTAAAAAATGTAATTTTTCATTTGCACAGCCCAGTTGTATCAAAATTGGTGAAACCCCTGGGGGTTTGAAATGTACACTATACCCCTAGATGAATTCCCTGAGGGGTGTAGTTTGCAAAATGGGATCACTTGTGGGGGGGTTCCACTGTATTGGTGCTTCGGGGGTCTTGCTAATGCGACATAGCACCCACCAACATTCCACCAGAATCTGAGCTGCAAAATCCAAAAATCACTCCTTCCCTTCTGAGTCCTGCCATGCACCCAAATGGTATTTTTTGGTCACATGTGAGGCATTGCCGTACTCGGGAGAAATTGGGGCACAGATTTTGGGGTGCTTTGTCTCCTTCATTCCTTGTGAAAATAAAAAAATTTTGAGCCAGAACTGCATTTTTGTGTAAAAAATGTAATTTTTCATTTTCACTGCCCAGTTGTACCACAATTGGTGAAACCCCTGGGGGTTTGAAATGTACACTATACCCCTAGATGAATTCCCTGAGGGGTGTAGTTTGCAAAATGGGGTCACTTGTGGGGGGGTTCCTAACTTTTAGCATCTTATGGTGCCTAGAAACCTACATGGTGCCTAAAAAATAATCTCATAAAAAGGAGGCTCCAAAATCAAGTAGGTGCTCCTTCTATTATGAAGCCTGTGGTTTGGTCAACGTGCACACTAGGGCCACATATAGGATATTTATGAAAACAAAAGAATTGGGGGAATCAATTTTTAGTCACATTTCTCTAGTAAAATCTACTGTGTTCCTTAGAAAAATGTATTAAAATTGCAAATCTGCAAAACAAATGAAATTTTGAAATTTCACCTACACTTTGTTTTAATTCCTGTGAAACACCTAAAGGGTTAACAAACTTCCAAAATGCTGTTTTGAATACTGTGAGGGGTGCAGTTTTTGAAATGGCATCATTTATGGGGGTGTCTCACATACAAGTCCCTCAAAGTCACATCAGAACTGAACTGGTCCCTAAAAAAATCAGTGTTTGAAATTTTCTTGAAAATTTGAGAATTTGCTATTCATATTTTAAGCCTCCTAGTGTCCAAAAAATTTAAAAGGAAGTTGAAATAATGATGGAAACATAAAGTAGACATATGGTCTATGTTAGTTATTAACTATTTTGAGTGGTATAATTATTTGTCTCACAAGCAGAAAATATAACATTTTGAAAATTGCTAAATTTTCCATTTTTTTATGACATTTTGGTATTTTTCACAAAAAAACACAGACTGTATCGACCCAAATTTACCACTAATTTGAAGTACAATGTGTCACGAGAAAACAATCTCAAAATCACTGGGATAAGTAAAAGCAAAAAAAAGTTATCCCCACTTAAGTGATACATGTCAGATTTGAAAAAAAGGGCTCTGTCAGGAAGGCAAAAACTGGCTGCGTCAGGAAGGGGTTAATTCAGAGGGTGCTCCAAGATAGTATCTTATGATTAGTAAGATTTCTTTGCCAAAGATTTTGTATATGCAGTTCTTGTGGGTGCATAAGAGTGTCAATTTAATTCTCTGTGAAGCTGTTTAGGGGTTAGTAGATTATGGCAGTTATTTGTTAGTAATAGGCTTAGTCAGTGGTGTAGCTAGGTTCCATGGTGCACGGAGCAAGGGCATGTTTCGCGACCCTCCCCCGGTATAATAAAAGGAAACCACAGGCTGCTCCGCTGTATAATAATAATTATATGACCCCACAGCCGGCTGCTGCAATAGTGAGCTGGGAGCAAAGAAAGAAGCGACAGCCCACTATCCTACCCTCCACACGCTGTCCAGCCTCCAGCCGCTCACCCCTTGACCTCTGGATAGGGACTCCAATGCCAGGGATGCGGCACCATGACGTTGATGCCCGTTGTGCCCGGCATCAGTCAGTGGGGAAAGTTAAAAAACGGCGAGCGCTCTCACATCACGTATGCGCTGGTCTGGGGCGCCGGAGGCGCTCCCAAACCGGAGCATGCGCAGTGAGAGTGCTCGCCGGGTTTTAACTTTCCCCACTGACTTGATGCCAGGCACAGCGGGGGAGCAGGGCGGGGGTTAAAGGAGTTAGATGTACTGCACTCACCTAGTGGGTGTGTTTTTAGGTGCTGCTTAGCCACAGTGGTGTCCCGACCCCTGTTGGTCATAAGTGGAAAGAGAAGGGTGGGCTCAAGCGCTGCCTCTGTAATGGTCTGCTGTACTAGAAATAAATGCAGGATAGTGGTGTGAGCTGATTGGGGTTCTCTATATATGCAAGAATGAGTGAGAGGTTGATTAAATAAATGCAAGGGTGTTTATTGATGAAAATTCATAAACAACTTCCAAATATAAATGTTTTTGCTCATGTATGCCTTTGTGCTTCCCCCTCAGGGAATGAGGGCATCAGGGGATCCCTTTATACCATAAGCCCAGATGGGGTTGATGTCCCTTAGCAAGTGTGTGTGTGGTAATGTCCCAGGGCTGAGTCCATAATGTCTTGCACAAGTCTGCATATGATAGGGTTTAAGCAGGAAACGGCGTCCCGCTAACCTGCTTCTTTCCCTGTCAGCGATGAGGAGATTAAAATCACTGGCTCCGGCTCCTTGTTGTTTGCCCCCCTGCACTGTGCATGCCGATCCTCTCAGGGAGTTCCTCCTCCCTTCTCGTCTCACGATGCCCCGTGTGCTGTGTGTCGGGAGGCGCTGCAGCCACAGCGTCCCATGTCCTGCTATGCGCGTCTGCCCGGCTCCACCTGTAGTGTCCGGATCGGGGCTTCCGGGTATCCGTGAGACCAACAATGATGCCTGGTGCCGCGTCACTAGTAGCAGGGCAGGGGAGCCGGGAGCAGAGCTCCGGCGCCAGGTGACATGTCGGCGCCCGGAGCTAGTGCTATGCCGGCTCCGCCCTAGCTACGCCTCTGGGCTTAGTAGTTACCTTTGCTGCTTATTCATTTTAAAGTTCTGTCTGGCCAGACATAAAGTATATAAGGTACCTTATAGCTTCTAGAGGATATGAATCACCTCTTGTGCCTCCCAGTGGCTGATGCTGTAAGTCTGTAATGCAACTTTATCCAGAGTCAAACACCATGGATGTAGAGTTTGTTGCTGTTTGCAGAAAGCAATCCTAGAATGCATAAATGTGACAGATGCCTGAAATTCTTTATCTCTTACACATTTCCCCGCCTGCTGTTAGCTTCAGCTGCTTCTTCAGAGAGAAATTTGTATACAGTGCAGGTCTGCACTGTATACAAATTTCTCTCTGAAGAAGCCCTCCTACCTCTATGTCGGTTTGTTTCTACCCAGTTTGTTTAATTACGGTTGTTTCCAATTGTAAAGCACAAAGGAAATTCTGTGCTATATAAGAAAATGTAAATAAATAAATAATGTTCTGGTATTTCTTTATCTTATATATATCATGTCAGTGGCAAACCCAGGAATTTTAGAGAGGGGTTTCCAAATGTAATGTAATCCAAAATATCCCACTCTGTGTAAGTAAGGGAGTCTGGAGAAGTAGAAAAAGCCCGGAATAGTGGTCTTTTCATACACTGGATACTGTATAGAATAAAGTATTTATATTTAACAGTAAAAATGGTCTATAGTATAGGCTGTTTCAAACATTTAAATAAGATAAGTGTTCAGACAAAGGTTGAACATGTCATACTAAATAAATACACCACATAATAGAACCAGTACTGCACTTTCTAAGCTCACAATCTCCCACTTCATGGTAAGACTCCTGTCTCTTCCTCCTGACAGCTGCTCTCTGGTCAATTTTGATGTTTGAGGACTCAGATCCACACATACAGTAAATGTGCGATAAGAAGCTGTTACACTGGGCATGTGCATCAGCTCTGCTCTGTCTCCTAAACTGCATGATGTAGTGGCAGCTCTATTGATCATATTATATACCAGTGCTATTGTTGTCATAATTTAAATCACTTGACAAGAGCAGGGGGGTTTCCGGGCAACCAGAAACCCCCCACCCCTGCATTTGCCTATGCATGTTTATGACAACACACAATTTCTATTATGACACTTCAATACATTTAATTTGTATGAATTGGTTAATGCAGCCTTTCCATTTGTAAGTTATTCTACTCTTAATGTAGAAATACAGCTGTCATTAGTTTATGGCTGTGACATGTATTGATCTACATGAGACTCAAGATATCCTTGAAATCTTGATCAAGATGAAACTACTTTATTATCTTAAATAATTTAAAATAATGCTGAGAAGTCAAATTAAATTATGGGGTAATTCAGTACCACTCGCTAAGCAGCGTTCATTCTTTGCTTTGCCAGTGGCTTAATGCCAGCACACAGCACTCCTCGTCTGTTAAAATACCCTTGCATGTACTCCACATATACATCAAGACTACTGAGGATTAAGTCAATCTTGTTCCTGACAGTGACAGGCACCGGTTATAAAAAAGAAAAAAGTTCCTCACCCTAAAAATTAAATTGGATTGGTGGAGACACTTTAAGTCACCAGGCATCATCCTCCTCTAGAAACAAATTGTAGAGTCAACAGATAAAAGTGAAGCCCTCCCCCAACCTAGCTTTTATAAATTCAGAAGCACCAGAATTTAAGTTGAGGGTCGTCCCCCCCCCCCAGCAGCTATCGTCTAATGATAGAGGGGGTCAATTGACTCAGTAAGCTGCAAAGCTCACAGCTTGTGGCCCCATTGAATAACAATAGTCACCTTGCCATTTTCCCTCCAATAGTACAATATGTACTATTATTCGTACATTGTATATGTCTTTCTAATGTTATGATTCCTATTATCATGTTTTTTAATTGTGTGCATTAAATACTTATAAAAATGTAAGGATACCAGCACCAGTCATGATTATTACTATTTAAGTAAGTAGTTTCCATTTGTATGTTTTGTTAGGGAGTGATACTCCCACATCTTTGTACATAGCTCATCACCCAGTTTAGGATATATGATTGAGGCCATTTGGGTCTAATCAAAGGACCTTTATAGGGCACCAATCCACAATTGAGATTATTTATATATATATATATATATATATATATATATATATATATATATATCTAATGCTCTCGATTATTACCCACAATAAAATACATAACAATAATGACACAGTTGTACCCAAAATCTGCAATCCCCCTCTCTAATTGTAAATAAAATCCCAGTTCTGAAAACACCCACATTTGCCTTTTGCCACCTTTATATAATCTTGAATTAAGATCTGTGTGGTGACTCGGTCCAGTGTCTCATTTTCCTTTTGACCCTCCACATCTTAATACCCATTACGTTGGCATCCTCCCTCTCTCAATGTGCCCTACTCCCCATCTGCAAACCCATTACCCTTTACATCTGCATGTTAATTACTGTGCCCTATCCAAATGCCCAATATCATGCTCTTCTACCCATATACAGTAAGTATTTTCTTGTCTCTTCTTACCTGATTTCTTCCCAAGTTTTCCTGTAGCTCCATGGCTACTCCAATCCTCCTACAGTCCACTGTCTATAGGTACATCAGAAGCTGAAATGTTGCACTCTGGTGCATGTCCTCACTCTTCACAGGCAGCTGTATGGAGCATGTGTCTTACAAGGCACCAGCAGACACATTTTTTGCAAGTGCCATTGGTTTTGCAGAAGCACACACAGGGTCCTTAAAAACAGTCTTGGTTGCACACAGCTTGGCCACACAGCTCATCACCCAGTGCCCCTACTTGATAACTTGTTATCAAAATCTTTCGCACATGTCCTGAACCAAGGGTCTAGTCAGACTCTTTTGACTAGTACTGATGGTCAGTCTGAGTAAATTTTGACTTACTGTAGGAAGACTGGCTGATGACAGCGACCGGTCGTCATAGTGATCTGACACTGCACTTTTGGATCACAGATGCAGTCGGATAGCATCTCCTGCTGCATTTGCATTTTAGTTGCACGGTATTGCACAGCCGCTTTCATAGGATGCCAGTAAAATGTTGTACATTTACCCATTGACCATTAGTTAATTTATACTGATTCTTATTATATTAATGATGTATTCCTTTTCACCAAGTATTGTCATTTATGGTTTCATTGTGTTGCTTTTTTGGTTATACTTAATAAGCATATGTTATTATATTAGTGTTGTACTCTAAATCAGATTACTTTTATCTGTTTATAGATACTTTATATGCACCCAACACTGGCATATGACTGTTTTTCTTGCTATTTTGAGATACTCCTTTTTATAGATTTGGGTATTTCTTACTTAAATGCATCCAACGCAACATCATGTCAGCTTTAAAAAAAAAAAAAAAAAAAAGATTATATATTGTGTAAGATGACTCTGCCTTGTGTGATATAAATTTATCTTTAAGAGAGTTTCAACCTTGTAAAACATTTGGGAAGGAACTCATTGTGTGTCAGCAAAATATGTCAGAAGATCCAATCACAGCAGCCTAGTATTTATCTGTTATCTTCCTTGTGTTACTCACCCAGAATGTTGTTATATCTTTATTGCATTTTATCATGTGATAGGTGCTTTCATATACATTTGCCATATAAAGATAGTGTTTTGGCATATAAAGTAATTGGCATGAGATACTTTTTAGGAAACACCCAACTTAAAGGAAATAATTAAAATGACATTTGTAAAACATTTTTGTCAGCTATGTCCTGGTTTTCAGACTCATAAAAATCTAATTAGTATTGTGCATGATCTAGGTTTGTGACACATGCAGATAGGTCTGTATAAAAGGAACGCATCTCAAGTGTCCCTACAAACCACCAAGGCTCTCCCAATCTTGCTTTGACTCAGAGAGCAGAGAAGAAATCGCAATCATGTCTGGAGTTAAAGGAGGACAGAAGTCCCAGTGCAAGGACCCCTGCCAGAAGCAACCTATCTGTCAAGATCCTTGCAAGGTACAACCTGTGTGCCAGGATCCTTGCCAGAAGAAACCTGTGTGCCAGGATCCTTGCCAGAAGCAACCTGTGTGCCAGGACCCTTGCCAGAAGCAACCTGTGTGCCAGGATCCTTGCCAGAAGCAACCTCTGTGCCAAGATCCTTGCCAGAAGTAATATATCTGCCAAGACCGTAAGTAATATTTTAGTCTTAATATAATTACTAAAAAGATTGCTTTTAAATTTATCTAGCATAAAAGACGGGCATCAAGCTTCAAAAAGTCATAAAGTGGAGAGTGATAAACAGCCAATCAGCTCCTACCTGTAATTGTTTTCAACCCAGCCTGTAACATGGCAGATAGGAGCTGATTGGCTGGTTGTTAATCACTCTCCATTTTATCACTTTTTGAAGCTTGATACATCTGGCCCATGATTTGCTGACTACTGTCTCAATATAACACATTCAAGGTCAAATGTAATGTGAAATCAAGTTAGTTAGATTACTTAAAGTAGCACATTTGTTTGAGCATAGATAGCAAAAGGAAATTATTTCATTTTTCACAAGAGAAGTCGGTAGGCAAATTTGCAATAGGTACATAATATACGACTGAGACCAGAGAACAACTCCACAGGACAAGAGAGTTAGGAGGACTGGATATAACATAAAAAAAAATAGAGAATGTGAAGCGCTGATGGGGTAAAAATTAAGTGTAAAAATTTGGTCCAAATAACCATTAAACCAAAGAAAATCTAATGAACCAGTTCACATGAAACATGTACATTTTTATTGAATACATTTTTTTTTTAAATAAACACACCATAAAAAAATATATAAACACAATGAAGGTAAAAATATATACGATGTAAACAATATACGCTTATGCTAAAAGCTAATCATCTGTATTATCATGAATATATAAGATTTGTTAACATGACACATTTGGAAGGAGACATATTACCACATAACACAGGGAGGTGCTTAACAGGAAGCAGCACGAGACTCCAACTGCAATTGGAATAAAAATAATATCCCTTTTTTAATAAAAACGCACTTTTTATTTGTTATCCAGTGACGACTAGACGTTCCTCTAAAAATGATCTGCTACCAGATTCCCATGTGTTACAGTATGTCTATCATTGTGGGATTTTAAACTATATGATGTCAGTGGAAAGTGTGGATTTGGAGAAGACACAGCAAAATAAAATCTCAAAACAAACTACCAGAAATCCTTTTTTGTTTAAGTAAAATAGAGCAGTGCCACATACAGTACGTACAGTACCAAATGGAAACAACTAGAAATTCCTTATTTTTTTTATTAAAATACTTTTAAGAATACATATGGTTTCATAAATGTAACAAAATGTATTTATTCACTATAGGTGCATATATAATAAAAAATAAGATTTCTTTTTTTTAGTTTTCTCTATCCAACATTGGTAACATCACTCTTCACATTTACTTTATTTTCAACTTTGACTATATAGTAAAAATTGATTGTCAGAATCCACAGCACATTGTCCACAGCTTTAAGGTAGCAATTCAGTTTAAAAATAATGTTCACACTCACCAGTATCATCACAAATGTTAGCATTTCCATACAAACATGCAGTGGTACTTGCAGATCCCCTGACAATTAGCCATCTGATACCTCCTTCAGACAGCCATGGCCAAATAACCCAGCAATTACTCGCCATTTGAAGCCCCTTCACACAGAAGTTCAAATTTTCAGGTCTAATATTGAGACCCAGTAATTTATTCCATTACACTGGGTTTTCGCCTGTGTGAAAGGATCAACCCGGATCCTAAACTCCAGGTCTCCGACCTTGGTCATTTTTTAAGGGTTGAGACCCGGAGTTTAAGATCTGGATTGACCCTTCCAAACAGGAAAAGGTCCCTTGTATTTCATGAAATTCCCAGGTCACCTGTGTGAAAGGGGTATGAGTATCCTTAAGGTCACACAGAAGGACCAGGACATCTGAGATTTCTGAATAAGAGATATGCATTCTGCATGCCATGTTTTCTGCATATGAGAGACAGTTGTAAGCTGAGACATCCCCCTAAAATGATTGCAACATGCCTGTGCTTTTGCCGCCACTCCCAATAAGGACATTTTTAAATCTTGATTTTCTATATTTTTTACATTCTCTTTTCTAAACGGTTTCCAAATTTTTCGCCTTTCAAGTTGAATTTATTTACATACTGTATCTATAGATCTCCTTCTTGAACCAAAGGGGAGAGCAAGATTATATTAACTGCCTATCAGCTGCATTCCTACCTATATTTACACCCTGTGCGGGGATCACACATAGGGCCTGATTCTGGTTCACTTTCAAAAGCAAATTGTCTTTCTAATAGACAAAACCATGTGCACTGCAGGTGGGGCAGATGTAACATGTGAAGAGAGATTTAGATTTGGCTGAGTTATTTTTTTTCTGTGCAGGGAAAATACTCTCTGTTTTTTTTTTACACTGCAATATAGATATCATGTTAAAGTTAAAAAAAACACCCAAACCTAGTTCTCTTTGCGAGTGAACCATAGAGTGCACAACAAAGCTGCATGTCAGTAGAAGAGGTGTAGGAGGAGTAGCCCCAGATATGTGGTCTGCCCTTGGAGACCAGTGTAAGTGCAGTGCGAAATCCTTATCGTTGTGCACAGGCTAAACTTCTGGTTGGGTAGTTAAATATGCAGCAGATACATGATTCATGTATCATTTTTATTTTCCTCTTATTTAAATAAACTGGTGTTTTTCAACCACTGTGCCTTGAGCTGTTCTCAAGTGTGCCCCCAGATCTAGAGATGACCAAAACAGTTTACAGCCACTACCAGTTCAACTGTTATTTACTGGTCTCTTCTTTTCATGTAAAGGGCCAATGTATTTTATATTTTGTTACCTGTGGGGAACAGTGTGATTTTTTTTTTATATATATGGGGTCTTGTTTGTTTGTATGGGGTTTGTTTTTTTGCCTGTGGGGGCCAATGTATTTTGCCCTGTGGAGATCTCATGGTGTGCCTTGGCAATTTTAAAATCTTATTTAGTGTGCCGCAAGGTAAAAAGGTTGGAAATCATTGAAATAAACTAATAATAAACCATTATAGACTTTGAAATGTGTACATATTTGGAGAAACTCAAAGAATTTACGTATCAACATCTTTAATCCTGAATTATCACTGACATAATTAATATTTTTGCTTTTGCTTTACAGATCCCTGTAACCCCTGTGGTCCCGACCGTTGCCAGGCCCGAGCAAAACATTGCTGAAAGGATGGATTGCACCACTTTAAGGCAATGAGATAGACAAATTACTAGTGCAACAATCATCAATCATTGGCTTAATCATAAGCATAAATGTCTTAAATTGTATATATATATATATATATATATATATATATATATATATATATATTTACAATTTTTTCATAATGCAGATCTAAATAAATTTGTAACTGATTCATATGTATTTTGCATTTTGTCTTTTATTCACACTAAGGGCAGATTTATCAAAGCTTGGAGAGAGATAATGTACTATACAGTAAGTGTTTGAATAATGACCTTATTGGTTGGTGCAGTATTTAGTGGCATTACTAGGAGATTGGACAACTTTTTTGTCTTATAAATGATGTCATTATTGCATAAATTGTATGGCTTAATGATTGCCAGTCAAAGAAATCTGTTTGAGAAAAAGCCGAAAGTATACAATCTGGGGAGTTGTTGGATTAAATACAAGACAATACATTCTAAACAGTAGGTGCCCACTTATCAATGAGTAATAAAACGTATTGTGAATAATACTACTCACAGCTCCCAACTTATAATCAGCTCCCAACCATCATTTTTCACACATAATATGTGCTAAACACATGACACTTAGGAGCTGATTGACTGGAGCATTTTTTATCATTAACAATTAGTTTTTTCACTTGTTAATAAAGGATTCCTGTCAGTTTTAGCACATATGCTTAATAAAGATTTTGATGAATGTCTCAGCTGTAGTGATTGCTCAAGCCTGGTGATATCTACTAATATATCTACTGAGATCATTACTCATGCTAATTTTCGTTGTTCTATAAGAGGTGGCTGTTAATCCAAGCAAAAATGATGTGCATATTTTACTCAAGTTTGGGATATATGATTGAGGCCATTTGGGTCTAATCCAAGGACCTTTAAAGGGCACCAATCCACAATTGAGATATATATATATATATATATATATATATATATATATATATATATATATATATATATATATATATATGTACTGTGGATGGCGGCAATCTACTTATAAGAAAAAGACACAGGAGACCTTGTAGTTCCCGACGTTTCAAGCCTGTATCAGGCTTTTTATCAAGGTGCAAGAGACAACAGTGTACATGTAACAGACATACCTTTATGCTGATCTGAGCCGTCCACCTGCCCCTCGGCGTCCGCCCGGCGAGTTGAATGACGTCACCTGTCAGCGTCGGCCGTGGAGGGATCCCCAGATCTGCCAGTCTACCTGTGAAAACAGTGAAAAAGATATACATAAGTAGGGCATATTACAGCAATAAATCTTGTGCAACAAATTACACATTGTAGATCGTGAAAATGTGAAGAAGAAAAATAAAACGATTAAAAACATTTAAAACATGGAATGCATCTGGCGTTATCTTATTAACTATTAAAGCGCACTGACAGCTAAGGTCACGTGACTTGCTACACTGTGACCTGATGGAATATTAGGGATATACATACGTCCAGTTTGAAAAAAGGAATAAGGCTAAGATGAACATTTCTCATGATATCCCTAGATAAACCACAACTAGAATAACGTGTTGATGAGCTATAGAAAATAAGATAACCTGGCCTGTTCGTTGAGCCCCCTTGGGGCCAACGTCTCTAACCGGTAAATCCAGCGGCTCTCCGCTTTGCACAAAGTTAGCCCCCTGTCACCTTCTCTCTTTGGACGGGGGATTTGTTCAATTATACGGTATCTCAGAGATGACAGCGAGTGACGGGCCGTGGCGAAATGCCTCGCCACTGGCTGCTCGCTTGTGCCAGCCAATAGGGCATGTTTGATGGCTGACCTATGGGCTGCAGCCCTCTCTCTAAACGTTCTGATGGTTTTACCTACGTAGTGTTTGCCACAAGGGCAGCTGATCAAATACACTACGTAGTTAGAGGTACATGTCACCCTTTGCCTGATCATGAATGGTTTTACTGAGAACGGGTGCCAAAACCTGTCACCCACAATCATGTAGGAACAGGTTGTACACCCGCTACATTTGAAACATCCGGGTTTGGGGATACCTAGAAATGACATAGTCGACGCTCCTGACGACGGCACGTCAACAATGTTGTTTTTGACCAGGTAATCCTTCAGGTTTTTACCCCGAGTGTAAGCGCACATGAGTTTGGATTCCTTTAATGATTTTAGTGAGGGATCTGTGCTGATAATAGGCCAGTGGGTTTTGGCCATCTTATTGATGGCTTGGCTTTTGGGATGATAGGAGTTTACCCAAATAAACTTGTCCTGCTTCTTGGCTTTGAGACCATTCAAAGCTTGATCCCTGGGTAACGTAAGATCCCTGTCTCTGACCCTGAGCAGGTCACTAAGCTGGTACCCCCGTTGTCTAAATTTCTCAACCATGTCGTCCAATGTTGACTCAAGTACTTGTTGGTCACTAACTATGCGGCGAACCCGCAACATTTGTGAAAATGGGAGACCTTGTTTTAATGGGGTAGGGTGGTGACTGGAAGCAAGCAACAGGTTATTTTGGTCTGTAGGTTTACAAAAAAGGGATGTGCTGATCACCCCTTCCTCGTTGACAATATTAACATCCAAAAATTGGATGTTAGTTTTGCTGATCTTGTATGTAAGTTTAACGGGTGATGTCGACAAATTATGTGAAACAATAACATTTTCCAGAACATCCTGTGGACCAGACCACAGGATCAGCAGGTCATCTATGTACCGTGTGTACAGTACTAGATGCCCGCTGATCTGGGGTCCTGCATGAACAACTGATTTTCCACCACAAACATGTAGCTGTTGGCCAGCGATGGGGCCACTGAGGACCCCATCGCACAGCCACAGCGCTGCAAATAATAATGATTGTTAGACATAAAAAAATTCCGGGTTAATGTTAAACCTAGCAACTGCATGAAAAGGTCAATGCTGGGTCCCTGGTATAGAGGGTTGTCAGCTATGAGCGATCGGACTGCTGCGAGCCCCCCCTCGTGTGGAATACACGTGTAGAAGCTCGCAACATCCACCGTACACAACAGACACCACTCCGGGAGTCTCCCCAACACAGACAATTTGGAAAGAAGAGCATTGGTATCCTTCAAAAATGTGGTCTGGCCTTGCACACAAGGCTGCAAAAAACCATCAAGAAAAATCGAGATGGGCTGATACAGTGAGCCCGGGGCAGATATGATGGGTTTGCCCGGGGGGTCCACTGTACTTTTGTGCACTTTGGGGATTGTATATAGTAAAGGAACTACTGGGAAATCTGTAGTCAGGGCATCTTTAATTTGAGAACTAATCAATGAATCCAGCACGACCTGCTGCAGAATAGTGTCCAACTCTTGTTTGTATCCAGGTGTAGGGTCCCTCTGCAAAGGTAAATACACACTTTGATCCGACAATTGTCGGGAAATTTCCTGTATATAGTCAGCAGCATTCTGGACCACTAGTCCTCCTCCTTTATCGGCCGGGCGGATTGTAATAGATGTATCGGTGCTTAAGGCTTTTAAGGCACGCCATTCTGCTGCAGAAAAGTTGGAATTAGCAGTAGTAGATGATTTAAGAATGGCTGAGGTACTATGTTCAATAAGCCTGTTGAAAGTTTAAATGGAAGGATTCGAGGATAAGGGATCAAACTTCTGAATCGCTACTGGTATAGGATTAACACCTTCAGTGACCGAAAAAATCAGAATGGTTTAACATTAACCCGGAATTTTTTTATGTCTAACAATCATTATTTGCAGCGCTGTGGCTGTGCGATGGGGTCCTCAGTGGCCCCATCGCTGGCCAACAGCTACATGTTTGTGGTTGTTCATGCAGGACCCCAGGATCAGCGGGCATCTTGTACAGTACACACGGTACATAGATGACCTGCTGATCCTGTGGTCTGGTCCACAGGATGTTCTGGAAAATTTAATTGTTTCACATAATTTGTCAACATCACCCGTTAAACTTACATACAAGATCAGCAAAACTAAAATCCAATTTTTGGATGCTAATATTGTCAACGAGGAAGAGGTGATCAGAACATCCCTTTTTTGTAAACCTACAGACCGAAATAACCTGTTGCTTGCTTCCAGTCACCACCCTACCCCATTAAAACAAGGTCTCCTATTTTCACAAATGTTGCGGGTTCGCCACATAGTTAGTGACCAACAAGTACTTGAGTCAACATTGGATGACATGGTTGAGAAATTTAGACAACGGGGGTACCAGCTTAGTGACCTGCTCAGGGCGAGAGACAGGGCTCTTATGTTACCCAGGGATCAAGCTTTGAATGGTCTCAGAACCAAGAAGCAGGACAAGTTTATTTGGGTAAATCATCCCAAAAGCCAAGCCATCAATAAGATGGCCAAAACTCACTGGCCTATTATCAGCACAGATCCCTCACTAAAATCGTTAAAGGAATCCAAACTCATGTGCACTTACACTCAGGGTAAAAACCTGAAGGATTACCTGGTCAAAAACGACATTGTTGATGTGCCGTCGACAGGAGCGTCGACTATGTCGTTTCTAGGTATCCCCAAGTCCGGATGTTTCAAATGTAGTGGGTGTACAACCTGTTCCTACATGATTGTGCGTGTTTTGGCACCTGTTCTCAGGAAAACCATTCATGATCAGGCAAAGGGTGACATGTACCTCTAACTACGTAGTGTATTTGATCAGCTGCCCTTGTGGCAAACACTACGTAGGTAAAACCATCAGAACGTTTAGAGAGAGGGCTGCAGCCAATAGGTCAGCCATCAAACATGCCCTATTGGCTGGCACAAGCGAGCAGCTGGTGGCAAGGCATTTCGCCACGGCCCGTCACTCGCTGTCATCTCTGAGATACCGTATAATTGAACAAATCCCCCGTCCAAAGAGAGGAGGTGACAGGGGGCTAACTTTGTGCAAAGCGGAGAGCCGCTGGATTTACCGGTTAGAGACGTTGGCCCCAAGGGGGCTCAACGAACATGCCGGGTTATCTTATTTTCTATAGCTCATCAACACGTTATTCTAATTGTGGTTTATCTAGGGATATCATGAGAAATGTTCATGTTTGCCTTATTTCTTTTTTCAAACTGGACGGATGTATATCCATAATATTCCATCAGATCACAGTGTAGCAAGTCACGTGACCTTAGCTGTCAGTGCGCTTTAATAGTTAATAAGATAGCACCAGATGCATTCCATGTTTTAAATGTTTTTAATCGCTTTATTTTTCTTCTTCACATTTTCACGATCTACAATGTGTAATTTGTTGCACAAGATTTATTGCTGTAATATGCCCTACTTATGTATATCTTTTTCACTGTTTTCACAGGTAGACTGGCAGATCTGGGGATCCCTCCACGGCCTCAGCGGCTGATGCTGACAGGTGACGTCATTCAACTCGCCGGGCGGACGCCGAGGGGCAGGTGGACGGCTCAGATCAGCATAAAGGTATGTTTGTTACATGTACACTGTTGTCTCTTGCACCTTGATAAAAAGCCTGATACAGGCTTGAAACGTCGGGAACTACAAGGTCTCCTGTGTCTTTTTCTTATAAGTAGAGTGCCGCCATCCACAGTACATATGTCCACAGCCTGCCTTGCACCAGCTGTGTCTCACTGAGGGCACCTTATTCTTCATTTTCTGAAGCAAACGCAGAGTGCTGCCAGCATGCAAATTGTTATATATATATGTATACAGTATATATATATATATATATATATATATATATATATATATATATAATGCTCTATACTATTACCAACAATAAAATACATGACAATAATGACACAGTTGTATCTAAAATCTGCAATCCCCTCTCTCTAATTGTAAATAAAATCCCATTTGTGAAAACAACCACATTTGCCTTTTGCCACCTTTATATAATCTGGAATTCCGATCTCTGGGTTGACTCAGTCCAGTGTCTCATTTTCCTTTTGGCCCTCCACATCTTAATACCCATTACCTTGGTATGTTGGCTTCCTCACTCTCTCAATGTGCCCTACTCACCATCTGCAAACCCATTACTCTTTACATCTGCATATACTGTGCCCTATCCCCATGCCCAATATCATCCTCTTCTACCCATATACAGTAAGTATTTTCTTCGCTCTTCTTACCTGATTTCCTCCCAAGTTTTCCTGTAGCTCCCTGGCTACTCCAATCCCCCTACAGTCCACTGTCTATAGGTACATCAGAAGCTGAAATGTTGCACTCTAGTGCATGTCCTCACTCTTCACAGGCAGCTGTATGGAGCATGTCTTACAAGGCACCAGCAGACACATTTTTGCAAGTGCCAATGGTTTTAAAGATGCACACACAGGGTCCTTAAAAGCAGTCTTGGTTGCACTGCTTTAGATGAAGCATTGAAAATGTATCAGCCAGGGGGACAGACAGCACCCTGCTTCTCAGCTCAGCCCACTGGTCATAGTTCAAATACTATTGGGGTCATCATTGTTTTGAAAGTCAACCCATCCGCTACACTAGAAATAGCCATCAACTGGGCAGGTAAGTTCACAAATATTATCCAGAATGCTAGATGATAGTAAAAGTTCCATACACTGATCCAGACAACCTTCTGAAAAACATATTGGGCCTGATTCAGAGACAAATATTGCAGATTCTGGTCTAGCATCTGTTGTTAGAGTCATGGGTGCATTAATATGCAAATGCAGTTTAAGGCTTTCCCTGGGCACAATGAGAGTGCAAGCCGAAATGTCTGATAATTAAAATGTCAAAACTCACCTAAATTGCCTTGTATCCAAACGTCCAATTTAATCTGAGTGCACCTTCTTCAGGCCTACATGTTTTGAGATACAATGGGGCAGATGTATTAAGCCTTAACAAGAGATAAATGCAAGGGTGATAAAGAGAGATAAACGAACAGCCAATCAGCTCCTTACTGACTTTTTTCAAGCACAGCCTGTAACATGGCAGTTGGGATGTGATTTGCTGGACGTTTATCTCTCTTTATCACCCTTGCATTTATCTCTTGTTAAGTCTTAATACATCTGCCCCAGTGTCCCTTCCTTAAGGTTAAAGAATGGTGCTGATAAAATAGGTTTGTATCAGGCACATTTGCTGATCCGTCTTCTTCTGGTTCTGGTTTCCCAGACTGGAAGTGCTGTTCGTGGTCAAAGTTTATTTTGATACCTAGTGTAGCATAGGAGCTAATAATGTGATGGTGGTATATAAAAAAAACCCGGTACTTATGTATTATCTGGGCTCCCATGTTAAATGCACCCCATTTTTTCATACCCCTACTATCCAACTACGCATGGAGTTGATTTTATATAGTGTGGCGAGCGCAGCGAGCCACCGTGCCCGAAGCGTGGCGAGCGGACGCGGTCTCATAAGAAAAACAGGAGCCCAGATATTACATAAGTACCAAAAAAACATACTTATAATAAATTAAAAATGTCAAAAATGCCATAATTTCTGCTATAAAATGCAGATATCTGTTCAAAAACTTGAAAGTTTATTGAAGTTTATTTTGATGCCTGGCTTTAGCATAGGAGCTACTTATATGCTATATGAAAAACACATAAGACTTCAGACACTCTATTTTGGCAGAAAATTTGAATTAAAAAAATCACAAATTTTTGCTTTTACATTTTGACACATATTCAAAATGCATCACAGAGTTGAAATAAGTTTATTTTTATGTCTGGATTTAGCAAAGGAGGTAATAATGGGATGGTGGTGTATACAAAATAAAGGGTTTTGGACCTGCATTTTGGCTGAAAATTAAAAAAATGCCCTAAGTTCTGCTTCAAAATGTTGGTACCTATTCAAAATGCATCCCAGAGTTGAAAGAAGTTTATTTGAATGTCTGGTTATATCATAGCAGCTAATAATGCGATGATTGTAAATTAAACATAGGCCACCTACCCTTAATTTTGGCTGAAAATGGAAATTTCAGAATTTCCCCTATTTCTTCTTTTAAATTTTACTGCCTATTAAAAATGCAAATGTGATCTAAAGGAAGTTTTTTGTAATGCCTGGTTTTTGCATAGTAGCTGATAATATGATGGTGGCATATGGAAAAAAAAAACATAGGCCCCAGATCCTCCATTTTGGCTGACAAATGAAAATGTAAAAAATGCTGCTTAAAAATGTCAGTACCTATGCATACTGCATCCCAGAGTTGAAATAATTTTATTTTGATGCTTGATTTTAACATAGGAGCTAATAATGTGAAATATTGTGAAAAAATCATCAGGCCATCTACTGTACTACAATCAGTAGACAGTAAATAATATATTTATACATAAATATAATATGAGTAACAGTTGCAGTCTGATATTAATAAGAAAAGGAGAAACCAGACAGTGTGATGATTCATTTTAATAGTATCTCATACTAAGGAATTATTACAATTTGCATACTATATAAACATCATAAATCTCACCAATAAAATTATATTCATTATGCACTAAAATAGTAATACATGTGCTCTATATTCAGTTGGTGTAGCTGGTAAAGAACTTAATGCAGCTCATATAACTTATTTCAGTAGTAAAATACTAGAAATTGTGGGGCCCGGTACTGATTTCTAGGCTGGGCCCCCAGGCCCCAGGCACCTGCCCCCCTCCCCACCCCCTCTGCTGACGGCAGACTATGCAGGGCCACCCCCTCCCACATACATACACACCACACACATAAATACATTATTCTCTCTCACACACGCATATATAAAAATGTTTTGGCCAGCCTCAACAGTCTCTGCCCAATGAGGCGTTCACATTCACACTAGGGTTAATTCGTTTCTGGGAGCCCATTAACCTACAGTATATTTTTGGATTGTGGGTTACCCAGGGCTAAATATACAAACTCCACACAGTTGGTGCTATGGTCTGAATTGTAATAATGGGGATAACTGTGATTGCTCATCTAGAGAAAACAGGAGAGTACAGTATATGCAGCACTACTAGTGACGGATTGCCGCCAGCAGGGTAATTGAATAATACCCCTTTTACACCGCCGAAAAATCGGGGTCAGCGGCGGGTCAGACCCGAATCTTCGGCGGTGTAAATCCCTAACGCCGTGTCCCTTTACACGGGACTTCTACCCAGGTCCTGACCTGGGTAGAACACGGCTAGGACCTGGGTAGAGGTCGGTGTAAATGGGGACGCCGGGTCGTTTACATGAATGGGGAACGTCCAACCTGCGGACCGCAGCGTCCGCAGGTTGGACGGATTGTCAGTCTGACACTGACAGCCGGCGCTGCTGTCTGCTATACCCTGCAGACAGCAGCGGCGGCGGGGGAGGGAAGTGAACGGATGCCTGTGTGCGGCATCCATTCACCTCCTGTGCGACGGCGGGAGGGGTGCGCGCGGGGACTGGGGGCAGCCCAGCAGCTTACCTTAGTGCTGGGCTGCCCCCAGCAGCGTTCCGGTCCAGCGGCGGCGGTGATTGGCGCTTGGAGATGACATCATCCTGTCATCTCCAAGCACCGGGAGGGGGGGGGGTGCGGGCCGGGCTGTCCGCCCGGTGTAAATTGCACTAAACGCCGGGTCGTACCCGGCTTGAACCTGGGTCTAAAAAAGCCGGGTGCGACCCGGCGTTTTGGTGTAAAAGGGGTATAACTCATCTGTCTGCAAGTGCAGTCACACACTCTCGCACCCAGCTGCTTTACTGTGACCAGGTTTTTATTCCAAGCAAGAAATGAGGGACACTTTTGTCAATTGCTGTGACTGACTCCCTGTTCCTATCTCCAGTGAAAATGACTGTGAACCCTAAAATCTCTCATAAATCAAGAGTAAAGGTATCCTATTATCCCCCATCAGTGAATTATATAATGGAAATATCACACTTGAGGGTTGAGGCTGACCTTAGGAAGCCTCAGGCATAGGGGTATATGTAAACCTGGGAGGTTGTATAGGACTCCTTTACAGTACATACATCTAAGATGTTGCACATGCACCCAAAGGGCGTGCCCACCACCACCACCACAGAGAGGTAGAAGTTCAAAGGTGTTATTATGTGCACAATTGAATAATCCCAGCTGAGATAATTATTGGCAGATAAACTCAGAAATCGGCTGATAATAAACGTTAAGAATGCAGTAAGAATTCTTCAGGAACAGTGGTAAATGAGGAATGCTGTTAGATGTTGAATGGCATCAATACAGTACTGTCTTTGCAAGCACAGAGATGGTCTGTAGATGAAGTAGCTAACCACTTGGAGTGAAGAAATAATTTGACTTATATGGAGGCGACACACTGGAACTGAGGATCAGGGGCGGATTAAGGTCTGTGGGGGCCTGGACAACAAAATTGTGCGCCCCCTCCCCCCCCCCCGTGTGCACACATCTCACCCCCCCCCCCTCCCATCTGCGGCAGGGACCCTGTTGCTGACCGCCCAGACTGCTGCAGGGACCCCCTGCTCGTCTGCGCTGCGCCAGCTCACCTGCGCTCCCCAATCCCACTGCCCAAGCACGGGCGACAGGAGCCCCACACCGGCAGCAGTGCCAGTGTGGGGGCTCCTTATGTGTGGGGGCCCCGGGGCAACTGCCCCTGTCGCCATGTGCTTAATCTGCCACTGCTGAGGATACAATGTCAGAGTCCTGAAGTAGGTCGAGACGATGATGGAATGCTAGTGAGGCTGGATGGCACTGGCACAGATGGAGGAACTTCGAAATGGCACAATATGCAGTGGCATAACTATCATATTTGCGCTCCCCACACCAAAAATTTCAGCAGCCCCCCCAGTAAAGTTACACCCCCCTCCCCCGCGCTACCGCCGCCCATTCCCTTCCATGCCTTACCCCTCTGCAGACAAGGGTCCCGGCTCCCCTCCTGGCGGTGGGAACCGGCGGGGAGCTCCATCAGAAGGGGACGCGGGAGTGTCTCTTGCACGGGCATCCCCTTCTGGTGGCTGGCAGGAGCTGGTGGTTGGTGAACCGACTGCCAGACCCACGCTAGACGTGACGGACTCCATCTGTATCTGCCTCTGTCACTCCAGCAGCTCACTGCCCATGTCCATCCAGCAGCTCCATGTCCTGTATCTCACAAACAGCTTCCCCACCTCTCTGTGACCCTCCAGCTCCCTCTCACCATGTCTTCAGTATACACAGTGCCTGCTCCTCTTAAGTTGCTCTTCTTCCCTTCAGCAGCAGTGATGACATTACATCCCATACACTGTGCAAGGAAAGGAAGCCTCTGGGACAGCTTTTTATGTTGCACATTCTGTGCAGGGCAGTAGTGGATGTGGAACTGGCATTTTCCCTGACACTCCCAGAAAAGGGCCAGTTACCACTACCAAGCACTGGCTTCCTGTCAATCACCTTGTGTAGGCCAGCAATTACAAAAATATCAGGATTTTATCACAGGAGGGCCTAGCGCATGTGTGCTCCAGGCCGCATGCATGCACAGCCTATCTATAAATGCCCGGCCTGCTATTTCGCAGCTGTACAAAGAGGTCTGAATTAGGCCCATAGTGCAAACGTGAAAGCATTTCAACTAAACCAACTAAAAAATTTTTACAGGCCAAAAGCAAAAGCCATTACTCGATCTAAAGCGGATATTTAACTTTCAGCTAGGTGCAGATAAAGTATTGTGGGCCTGATTCGGTGAAGGATTCCAATGCAGCTATAAGAGCGGTTTTCTCCGCAATGTAGCTGCTGATATCAGCAAGTTACACAAATGGAAATTTGTACCCACAGAAGCAACTGCCACTCATTTGCAATTTTGTAACTGTTAGGAGTCAGTAGTATGACTCCTATTCTTCTTGCCTGTCATGGGTCAATTTCTGCCTGTTTTGGGAATTGACTCTCTGGTGGCCTCCAGTGGTGAGTCTGTGCCATTTCAGCCCAGTCCTCTGTGGTTAATTATGCACAAGTCTGACCTCATCTGTCATGCTGGACTGGATGGTGCACAGCTGCCCTAATTACCTGAGGCCTTGATAAGGCATCCTGACCTGTGCTACCCTGTCAGTCATAGCCTTTAGCTCAGAGCTCCTAGCCATAGTTCTGTGTGCATGCTTGTGCTGTCTCAGCGTCCTAGACCCTGTCTCGCCTCAGTCCCTGGTGTGTTCCTGACCCCTGGATTATCCTTGTCGCTGTCTCCAGTTCTCTCCTGGTGTCCCAGTGCAGCGGTAGTCTGTGCTCCATCTGTGGTTCAACAACTCCCAGATAAGTCAGGGTTCTCCCTACAATCATTACACCCCCTGCATATCTGCTATTCCATCTGCATCAAGTGTACTCTCCCGCACAGCTTGGTTAGTGCAGCCCCCTGTGGTTGTACACCCCAGTGCAGCGGACTGGGGGTTAACACATAATTGTGTTTCCATCCCTGTACATTGTTGCACCTACACCGTGTATTGGCACCATAGTTACTGGTGCATTAATTTGTATGTAGTGTGTCATCTCCTGAGCATTGTTGCTCCCCTGGGGACTCTGGAGGTTCCCCGTCCCTTGTTGGGCTTTAGTTAGTTTTCCCCTTGCTATCTTTCGGCCTTATCGGATGCGTTGTCAAAACATAAGACCTGACTGCAACGGAGTCTGGGCGGACCTAATTCGCCCTTACAGCCAGGGCAGTTAAAGGTGAAGACTAGCTCTGTCCGCATCCGTCAACCCCAGTCTGAGGCAACGGAGTCAGGGGTTGGCGAGGATACCCCCAGAGCCCTAACAGTAAGCATTCGCAGCCTTTATGCAAGTTTGATACACATTGGACCTGATTCAGGCCTGTTCACTAGGGTGCATATACTCACGGGTCAGCACCACCCGCCACCTGCCGACCATCAAATTATTTTTCTCCTCTTCAGTAATAAAAGTCAGTCTGAAATCACTTTCATTTCCACCGGAGATGGCTGAAAAGTGGGCAGGCGCTGACATTAAGTGATGTCAGCCGCCCACCCTGAGCAGACATAGGCCTGAGTTCTTAGGGAAATGCCGAGTGTTCCCCTGCTGCCAGCCCCTGCCCGTGTGAACATCTTGGAAAGTGTGATATTCGCCAATGCCGTTTGCACAGGGGGTCTGTAAATGCGCCTATTCGCACATGTGCAGATTCAACCAACGGAAATGGGGCCAAATTCGACCCCGTCCAATGGGGTCTGAATTAGGCCCATTGACTGCTCGAGTAGGCCTATAGCTAGCAAAACTGAATGCAGCAGTAGCAATGCAGGGACCATATTTTTGTATACCAGGGCTCACAGGTGATGTCAGATACATGCCCCAAAAATGGCCATGACACGCCTACATTTTAACTACCACTCCCTGTTAACACCCCAAAACTGTCCCTTTCGGTCAATCACTTTGCAGAGGCATGTATTATTGTATGTGGGTATGCAGCGGCACCTTGACATGCATGCAATGCAAATGCAGCACATGAATAGTCGGCCAATAATTGCTCAGTTCTATGGAAAATTGGATTTGTGTCCATCTCTGAATCAGGCCCTGTGGTGGGAAATGTACCGAGAGATAAAGTGAAGACAAATAAAGGACCAACCAATAAGCTTCTACTGTAACTGTCTTTTTCAAACACAGCCTGCAATATGACAGTTAAAGCTGATTGGATGGCCCCTTGTCTCTCTCTCTCCCCATTTCATCTTTTTCCAAGTTATCATACAACTGCCCCCTTTCAAAGTAATGTTACCATACAATTATCCTAGGAATGTTACATTAAGGACTATGGCCCTTATTCTGATCGGTGCGGATATTCCCGCATTCTTACGGAGCGGTCCGCACGCCACGGTGTTTTGCCGCGTGCGGCCATCGTCCGTAGAAACGCCCACGTGTCCTCCGCATTCGGACGGACTCACTCTTTAAGAACAGGGCGTGTTTACAGACGACATACAAACCATGCGTGTGCGGGAGAAACACTCCGATTCTGCACGGTATTACAGAGTATTACAGAGTATGCTCGGGAATACCGCATCCGAACGGGAGCCAAGCGGTGCTACCGCCCGTAAGCGGAGTATTTACGCCAAACAACCCACTATTATGTATATTCTGCAATACATCACATGACCCACTTATTCAATTACCTATCCTCATCAAAAAATGCTTATTTGGAATTGGAATCAATTAGATGCCAATATATCCTTACAAGCATGCCTAACACATGCATTGCACACATTAACCCTTACAGCAATTCAAGTGCAATGGTTTGTATTAGACCCTGTGTCAAATATTATAAACAATCTACACATATACTGTGTAATGTGCAAAGAAAACCAACAACTTTCAACTTGCATAAATAATTTATTATGATTAACAATGAAATCTCAAAATCAAAAGAAAAAAATTTACAAAAGCAAATCGCGCAGGTCCTGCAGATCCGCGATGAGTAGTCTTAAGTGGTGGCCCATCCGCAGCAGGGCCCCACGAATCCCCTCATCTGCCGGTGTTGTGGCATCTGTGGGCATGTCAAAGGGGCAAAAATTAGTCATGATTTTCATGCATACATTTCACATACTGCTACATACATTGCACAAATGCTAGGTGACATGTGTGTGTATATATATATATATATATATATATATATATATATATATATATATATATATATATGTAGAGAGATAGAGACACACATAGATAAATAGATATGACACATACATATATACATACATGCAAACTTATTTGCTACATACTGTGTTTTTTTCACTCTACCCTTTACTCTGCAGAAGACATAACAGTCATAGTGTTTCTTCTCAGTCACAACCCACCCATGACTAACCAATGACAAGCATGTAATGGGCTCCGTCAATAAGAACTTGTCACAATCTCCTCAGTCTAAGTTCAGTGATGGTTCGTGGCATGGGAGTTATGCAAATGTCAGGAATGCACAGTACACATCCTCAAAATCATAATTCAGTCTAAACCAACCTACAATTCTGTGCGGGGCAAAAAACAATCTGAACTACAGGGGGTGTTTAGGTAGAGGAGCCTCCTGGGACACTGGCAACTTGTGACTCCATTCCAAGGTAGGCTGGGCCATACTCCATTTATAGCATACATCCTATAGTTTATAAATAACATTCACCACAAATATAGATTCCACTATTTGATTGGGTCATAATCAACGCTTGCAGCAGGTGAATTTAATCCACAAATGATCCACTCATCCCTTTACTCCAGGATCCTGTTTAACTACAACGGTGATGTGGCAGTCAAAATGGAGCTCCAACCCATCCCACAAACCTGTGTCATTCAGAGGTGTCCTGGATGAAAGGGATGCCTTGGACACCCCATCTAACCGGTACCTGTATCTGTAGCTACCCACTTTGGGGTCTATATGAATAGTATTGGGACAAAATTTTTAATCACCAGTGCTACATAACAAATACCAGTACAACTACTTCATGAATGATGCATTATGTAAACATACCGATCTGATGGGACTCTGGGGCCTGGCACGCCTCCTCCCCCTCGGATTCGGAATCCTCTGGGGCAACCGTGGCCTCCTCAGCCCCCTCCTCCGCCAGCTCCTCCGCCACCATGACCTCGTCCACCTCCTCCGCCACAACCACCTCCTCCACCACCACCACCTCCTCCACCTCCTCCTCCTCCTCCACCACCACCAGCTCCTCCACCTCCTCCTCCGCCACCAACACCTCCTCCTCTGCCACCAACTCCTCTTCCACCTCCTCCACCACCACCGCCTCAGGCACCTCCTCCTCCTCCACCACCTCCTCCACCATCTCCTCCACCTCCTCCACCATCTCCTCCACCATCTCCTCCACTTGCTCCTCCAACATTTCCTCCTCCTCCACTTCCTCCTCCTCCACCCTTGCCGCCACCTCCTCCTCAGGGTCTTGGGCCTCCTCCTCGGCCAGGGCTGCCTCGGCCTCTTCACGTGCCTGTCGGGCTCGGGCTCGTGCTGTGTGGTAGAATAAAAAATCATGGTCAATGTCGGGTCATTGGGGCACATGTATTAATCCATAACAAGACATACATGGAAGGGTGATAATGATGGCAAACGATGCTGGAAAGTAGCTCCTTACTGTTAATGGACTCCAAAATGTGACATTTAAATTATTATGTGATTGTTAGTAATTTGTTCAAACATTACAACCCTGGCATTTATCAATGTGTAACACATATTACATCTGGCACATTGTATGCATCAGAATCCTCAATGCTATGTCATTACATATAAAAGCCACATGACTGCATGTTAACCAGGAAGAAGCACACATAACAGTCTATGGACTTTTAAACCCATGGACACCCACTTATCATGAGACACATTTTATTGTTTATATATGCTATGTTGTAAGTGCGAAATTTCATAGCTAAAATACTCACAATCAGCTATTTCGCCCCTGATTTGCTGTAACAGCTGGGGCTGGCGCCTGCGGAGGTCCGACCACCGCCTCTCGAGCTGCCCGATGGACCTCCGCACCCGAGTGCGGGCGTAAATACGGCGCCCTGCCGCAGCATAGGCCCTCCGCTTATGGCGGTTACTGATAAAGGGCCCCGCACGGCCCAGCCTTGTCTCCATGACGGAGACCAGAACCCTCAGCTCCGCAGGTGAAAAGGGGTCTGCCCTTCGTGTCTCCGCCATGTTAACAATGGCATCAATCAACCAATCACGTGGTGGCATTGGTTTATCACAGTTATTTGTGTTAATAACTTTATTGTTCATCTTTACATGAACAGCGTCTCTGCGCCAACACAAATGGTGACAAATTCGCATGCCTTCAAAACAGTAGTGCTGATGTATGGCAATGAACAAATCTGATATATATAAAACACAGTGTGTATGCACTTAGCAAATCCAATGACGCCTCGCTCCGCCAAGCAACGCGTGCTATAGCTTAGCAACGCATAGCTGTAGTTAGCATTACTTACTCTATGCATCTATGTGTATGCGTACATTTATGTTTAAAAGACACATACACATACTTGCAGGTATCCTGAGACCAGCATTATACACCAGCCCTGCCTGCCTGCCTGCCTGCCTGGGTGCCTGCCTGCCTGCCTGCCTGCTCCTTGAAATGTTTAAACATGTTAATAAATTCAAATATCATATATATAGATATATATATATATCTGCAAACAAATCATACATCAACACAGGAAAAAATCCCCAACACATTAGATAATAAATCAATGTACTCACCAGTCATCAGGGATAGTATCAACTACAATAATGAAGATATAACAAACACATAAGATCCCTTGTACAAGGTATAATAATGAGCACCTATATTGAACTTCCCCCAAAACTAAGCACATATGATAAATATCTACTATTTCTTTGCCATTAGGAGGGCAGGCTGGCTAATTTTCGTTTTGTAACACTGACAACTAACACACTGTACTTATTTGAAGGGGTGATTTTTACTAAAATTGGTGTGTTCTGTCAACTCGATAAAATGTACCTGAAGTATCTTTGCGCCACAGAGTCCCGCAGCTGGTATCCCCTCCGGCATTCAGGGGCGCGGGATGGGCGCATGGGCGGATCTTGCGGCTCAGATGGTACCTCCCACTCATCAAAGGGTATCTCACGCCGCACAGCAATGTTGTGGAAAAATATACACAGGCCCACGATCCTCGACACCATTTGAGGCGCATATTGTAAGTCACCACCAGTGCGGTGGAGCACTCTAAATCGACCCTTTAAAAGGCCAATTGTGCGCTCCACCACTTGCCTGGTGGCAACATGCGCCCGATTGAATGCCTCCTGTGGGCCCGGTTCTGGGGAGCTGTACGGCGTAAGTAGCCAGGGCGTACATGGGTAACCGGAGTCACCCAGAACCCACGCATCACGGCCTTCCAGCTCTTGGAGTCTTTGCCATATCCCGGTTTGTCGGATGACATGAGAGTCATGGGCACTTCCGGGAAACTTCGAGTTGAAGGCGAGAATTTCCATGGATGGGCCACATACCACCATCACGTTCAGTGAGTGGAACAATTTGCGGTTCCTATATATCTTCTCACTTCGAGATGGAGGCACAAATGGTACATGGGTGCCATCCACAGCCCCTATCACATTAGGGAAGCCAGCAATTTGATGGAAGGCCTGCTGGCTTCTGCGCAGGGTCTCGGTGGCAAATGTCATGGCCATGAAGTGCCCCTTGCGCCTGAACATGGCCAACGTCACACGCCTCAGGATTCGGCAGAAGGCCGGCTGAGATATTCCAGCAAGTACTGCCACTACTTGTTGGAATGATCCTGAGGCGCAGAAATGCAACACCGCCAGCAGCTGTGTGTGAGGCGGAATTGCTGTCGTGATCCCGTGTGGAGGTTCCAGATCGCTCTCAATTAACGTGAGCAGATCCAGAATTACATGTGGCGGTAACCGGTACCTAGTAAGTACCTCATCATCGGGCATAGCAAACAGAGTCACCCGTGTGCGATAGATTCTAGCACGTCCTGGCCTCCTTGGGCGACGAGTGGGGAGAGCCGCAAGTGCCCTTAGCCTCCTCTCCATGTAGCGCATCATTGCTTCAGCAACCTATAAAGAAATGAACATAAATTCTGATGCACCTATGCACATAATGGCCATATCCGACTACAAATAGATTTGTAGGCTTCAATACGTACAATAGATGGCCGCCCCGTGAAATCCCGCAGATCCATTTGACTCTATAATGATGTAACAATAATATGAACTCAATACACACCGTCCTAAACACACAGATAAAGGTGTCAGCATTTTTTGCCGACATCATGTACTATGAGACATTTCATCTATTGCTGGGACATGTTGTCCTGCAATAGATGAACCCACACAGGTTTAAGACCTGTGAGTGAAATAGTGAACATGTGACATGTTGCAATAATGCTACACGCACTTTGCTGGCCCAACAATCTGTAGTCAGTGAGGCAATGGTGCATACATTCATACACTTACATTGTTAATGGATATCATATCTACAAGGAGCATGGAAGAGCTTACCTTAGACCAGGGGCGGATCCAGGATAAAATGACAGGGGGGGCACCATGATAAAAGAGGGTTTAGGTGGGGGAGGGCCAGTGTTAGTGGTGCCAGTGTACATGCTAAGAGAGCGGCAGAGAGAGGGTGGCAATGGGATTAAAAATAGGCCCACCATGGCAACAAAAGTGAAGGATGTGGTTGTGCGCGCGCCAAGGGCGCGCTCTGGAAAAGGGGGTGTGGATACTCAACAGGGGGCATGTCCTTGAGTGTAGTGTACAACACCATATACAACTTCTACACATTATGCTACAAAATACTAGACCCCATTATTCTTGCCCCTTACACATGATGCCAAATGGAATGAGACAAAATTCAAACAATGCCACATGGATTGTGTCAAAATTCACATAATGCCACACGGATTGAGCCAAAGTTTACATAATAACACACGGATTGAGCCAAAATTCACAAAATGCCAAATGGATTGAGCCAAAATTCACATAATGCCACATGAATTGTGTCAAAATTCACATAATGCCACACGGATTGAGCCAAATTCATAAGATGCCATATGGATTGAGGCAAAATTCACATAATGCCACATGGATTGAGCCAAAATTCACATAATGCCACAAGTATTGAGCCAAAATTCACATAATGCCACACGGATTGAGACAAAATTCACATAATGCCACACGGATTGGGCCAGAATTCACATAATGCCACACAGATTAAGACAAAATTCACAATACGCTTCATAAACAGGGACATTGTCCACCAAAGGCGCGCATTAAACATTTACACCATAATGTCCATTACACGTTAAGTTACACGGCATGATGTCCAATAAGTATTATGCCAAACACCATAATGCCTATTAAAAATTATGCTACATACAGTAAGTGCTGCTTATCTACATGCTCATTGCCAAGGGTTCCATGCTCATTGCCAGAGGTTCCATGCTCGTTGCCATGTGGGATTACATGCTCATTGCCAATGGGGAATACATGCTCGTGGTAAATGGGGGACAGCCGCCACCAGGCAGAAGTGATAGCCACTGACAGTGGCAGAGCCTGGCTGTATTCCGAGCACTGCAGGTCCCAGCTATTTGAAATAATACCCATTTCACACCAGAAAATGCATTCCCAGGTTGGCCCCTTTTACACCAGCCTAGTCCCTGCATTTTCTGGTGTGAGGGGGAGAGAAAACCACCCCACCCCTCCTGTAACCAGTTATCTCATTTAACCGGCTATATCTTCGGAACTAACTGACCCATTTACATGAGACAAGTATCATATTGAAGAACTTTTGAGTGGGCTTTGAATGATTTTGGTCCAGTGAAACTGGAACGTTTGGTTCCAGAGTAATCTGCCCTCAAAGAACATGAACAGACATGAAATTACATTTCAGAAATAAAAAATTTGATTTACACGCTATATCTCTGGAACCGATTGACCGATATGGACCGTCCTGGTATCATATTGAAGGCCCAGCGATTTGAAATTGAATGACATCAACCACAAGCTCCTGTGATGCCAGGGGGGGAACTGGCAGCCGTCGGAACCGGGTGGGGGTCGGAATTGACGGGTCCCATATTATCCTATGGGGAAAAAATGTTACAGGTTTGCCAGGCGATATCTCCGGTTCCCGGGGGGCTAGAGACATGGGGCTGGGCTCGTTGGAAAGCTCTGGTCCTCATCTACAAAATGAATGACAGGGGGGGCACGTGCCCGGGTGCCCCCCCCCTGAATCCGCCACTGCCTTAGACCCTGACAAGTCCAGATCTGGAGACAAATGATTCTAGCATCAAGTCACTATTTATAGGCCTCTCACATGTGTGGTCTATAACAGTAGAGATGAGTATTGCATGACTTGTGGCCTGGATTATCTAAGGGATTGGGCTACTTTTAGCTTGCAATCAAACTCCACAATACCACAGTAGTCATGAATCAAATGTCATGTCATGCTAGCAAATAGCATGTGTATTGTGCAATAGTCACAGGTGTATCAGAAGATTCTATGCAATGTTAGCATTGGTGACCAGTATTTCATGTCGAACTTTCGCCAGGTTTTACACAATGGAATTTCCGCCACCGTATGCGGCGCGAAAAAACAGCGACGTACGCTCACGCGCGGAACGCAGCTGCCGCTGATGTCCGCCAAACAGGATACACAAACAGTATATAAAGGTGTATTAGAAGGTGACAATGTTGTTGCTAACATGTCTGGATCACAACCAGAGGTGGACCCAGACCTGCAGCAACTATTTGACCAGATGGACTCCAGCACCACCTATGTGCCACTGCACATGCAGCCAGTGGGTAATGAGGAGGCTGCTGGCCCTTCTACAGCAGAGCAACCTGCACCTGACCATTCTACAGCAGGGCAACCTACACCTGGCCCTTCTGCAGCAGGCCAACCTGCAGCTGGCTCATATGCACCATCAGCAGAATTGTTTGGAACACAACCGGGGACTTCACAAGGTAGTACCATGGCCAGCACTTCAAGTGCAGCGACACGTGACAGGGGGCGTGGCCATGGACGTGGCAAGGGGAGAGCCAGGGCAACAGAGGAACCACCAAAAAAAAATAAGGCATATGAAGCACAGGAGCTTGCCATCCTGGTTCCCCGAGCACGTGATTGGATTGAGTGTCCATCGGAGAAGCTGACACACACACGCAGATGGAAGATTTGGGAACAGATAACGGCAGAGATTAATGAAGTAGCGCCACAAGTTCGTGAGACGGACCATGTGAAGAAGAGGCAAGTTGTTTTGTGATACATGTGCCCAGTAATAGCCAAGTAATGATTGAATTGATGCTTAGATGGATTTTGCAAATGGCCCGTGAGGTTGTTACGATACACAGACATTATTGCCATGTTATTTCGTTGAGAGTTAGAGTAGGGTGATTGTGAATGTGTATTGTAACGGTTGATATCATAGTTGCATGTAATATTATCTTTTGGACATTAATCACATGTCGTAATATGTAGCACAGAGCAATGGCTGCAACAGCTAACATCTGGAGTGACATGTATTAATATGTCAACTTACATTGCAGGTGGCAGGACTTCAAAACCAACCTGAAGAGGAAGATGACCAAGCGGTGGGAACACAGCCAGACATCTGGGGCCGGGCCCATGCCATCAGGGCTAGAGCTCACCCCCCTGGAGTTGATGGCCGAGAGCTGTATATCAGTTGAGGAGATCAGGGGGGTGAGCACGATGGATAGCGAGGCCCCAGCTGAAGTGTTTGCGTCTTTTATTGAAGGTAAATATTGGTCATGCCATAACCTTGTGCAAGTAATTATCTTAGAATGTGTCCTAATTGTGTTTATCTTTTTCCACAGACACCCCACCGCTTGGTGACGACTCTGCTCAGGAGGTGGAGGAGTCCGTGCCACCTGGCCCCAGGGGTAGGCCTGTGCAGCAGCAGCCATCGGCCCAAGCCGATTTGGCCGCCTTGGCCAACATGCTTGGGGACATCAACCAGCAGGGAGACTTGGCATCAGAACGGATGCATAGGACCGAGGAGATCCTGGCGAGCTTGGTCAGCACCCAGCAGGCCATCGCTGCGAGCATGCAGGCCATGGCTGAGTCACATCAGGCCATGGCTGCAAGTGCTCAGGTGCTGGCCGAGCAAGCCACCCGCCAAAATGATCTCCTCCTCCACCATAATGAGCTTATGGTGGAGCTGGTTACCAGCAACAGGGTCCTAATGTCATCCGTTTCTGGTGCATTACCACCGGCAACACTCCCTGCTGGCAGGAGGGGTAGACCAGCCAACCCCTCAACATCATCTGCTCCACCTGCCCCAGCATCTGCCCGTGCCAGAAGAGCTGCTGCACAGGCCAAGGAGCCTACCAAGGCCAAACGTGGTCGCAAATGAACTTGTGGCTGCATTAATCTCCACTGTTATGTGGTCCCAAATCTTCCATTGTGCTGTGTGTGTCAGCTTCTTGTGTCCAATCACGTGCTGAGGGTAACCAGATGAGCCCTTGCTTCATATGTCCTTTTTGGTGCCCCTGTTGCCCTCTTTTGCCTGCCATTACTGTCAGCTGTACTTGAAGTGATGGCCATGGTACTATCTTGTGAAGTCCCCGGTTGTGTTCCAAATGATTCTGCTGATGGTGCATATGAGGCAGCTGCAGGTTGGCCTGCTGCAGAAGGGCCAGGTGTAAGTTGCCCTGCTGTAGAATGGTCAGGTGCAGGTTGCCCTGCTGTAGAAGGGCCAGCAGCCTCCTCATTTCCCACTGGCTGCATGTGCAGTGGCACATAGGAGGTGCTGGAGTCCATCTGTGTGCAATTATATTTGTTTTGTATTATTATTTATTTTGGTACATTCCTGCCATGTTGTTTATTTTTTGGATTTTGTATTTTTTGGTCATTGCATCACAGTGGCATTGACTGTGACATGTATAGAAATAAATTTGTTTACTTTACCAAAAATGTGTGGTTTCATGAGTACATGTCGAATACACATGTGTATTGATAGTATTAATATTCAGTCATGTCCATTGTTAGCAGTTTTAAAGTGTCGGACAAGTACAGCATATGTGGGGGATTAGTAAGGTTTCCTTGAAGCAGCAATGGTTTCAATTAAAGCACTGACAAGCGGCCTATTAGTGAGTAATGAGTAAAGGAGTCGATTCTATTGGGTTCAGGTGTTAATGCTTGTAGTCATTAGGCGGTACGTTCAACTACCGCATGAACGAGTGGTGTCCGCAAAGCAATAGTACACTTGTGGACACCGCACATTTCTGCCCTTTTTGATCGCGTGCATTCGGAGTGCTATCCGAATGTACGCCCCCCAACATAAGTGTACTCCCCCGTGTCCGCCCATGTTTCCGCCCCGTTTTGCCCACTTTGAAACTACGCCCATGTGTCATTCCGCATGACGCCCATAATACGCCCATATTTCCCGACTGATTGCGGGGAACAGTTTTGGACGGGATTTGGCCGAACTGGTACGGAGTCAAGGCGTGGCACATGCGCGTTGCGTTCTCCACGCATGCGCAGACGCCGTAAAGACGCGATCCGAAAGTATGCGGTAAAGTATGCGTCAATCAGAATAAGGGCCTATATTTTGTTTATTTTTATTTGTGTTGACTTTTTTTTCAAAAACTTTACAAATTTGAAATGTGTTTTATTTTTGTTTTCTTCTAGAAGCGGTGTATTTCTTTTTTATGCATAAGACACATATAATATTTGTTAAAATAATATTTTTGTAGCAAGATACTGTTATATGAAAAAAAAAGGATTTTAACATTGTGAATAATGTAGAAAAGAGATTACTATGGGTGTCTACAAAATAATTCAAATGTTCCAATCTAATTATTTATCCTATTATTTATATTCTCTGTGTTACTCATCTAAAATAAAATTGTATCCTCATTTCACAAAATTATATGACAGGTGATTTCAAAGAAATTGGCCATAAAAGTGTAGTATTTTAAGATATGTGTCAGGAGTTGTTCTCTAGGAAACGCCTGACTTTGAGGATATAATTAAAATGAAATACATTTTTAGTCAGGAATATTTTGCTTTTTCGGTCTTGTAAAAACTGGTTTGTTTTGTTTATGTCAAATAAATTTGTGACAGTATAAAAGGGACATTTTCTCAGTGTCTTTACAAACCATCAGGACTCTTCAGCTATTGGTTTGACATCAGTGCCCAAAACCCAACCATGTCTGGAGTTAAAGGAGGACACTGCCAACAAAAGTCCCAGTGCCAGGACCCTTGCCAGAAGCAATCTGTGTGCCAGGACCCTTGCCAGAAGCAATCTGTGTGCCAGGACCCTTGCCAGAAGCAATCTGTGTGCCAGGACCCTTGCCAGAAGCAATCTGTGTGCCAGGATCCTTGCCAGAAGCAAAGTATCTGCCAAGACCGTAAGTAATATGTGGGTTTCATTATGTTCACTATAACAATTGATACTATTTTAATTTAACACACAAATGACACACTACAGTACAATATAACACATTCTTAAACAAAATAAAATACATATGTGACATAGCTTAACCACATTTTTAACATGGATATTATGTTTTTATCCATGCAAAATATTTTCAACACTTTTCCACAGCTGCTGGAACTATCATAGAGAGACATCAGGTTTTTACCAAATGCTACTTGTGCTGTAGAACGACCATTGTGGCTTTGTGTAAAAGCTTCTTCCTACAATGTAGCCAGAACCAAAGTACAGGAATACATACACCCCCTGGGGTGCCTTGAGGACCACGTTTGGGAACCTCTGACTTACACTATTTTTGTATATGGCAGTGTTTCCTAACTCCAGTACTTAGGGATGAGATCAATAAAGGTGCCCATACACTCGTCCAATTTGATCAGGTTGAGAGATAGGCCCAAATCGGGTTTGTGTTTGACAGCCCCCTCAGTTCCAAAGCATGGTCCCGTGCACATCGGGCCTGAGCCAGGAGGTTGGACCTGTTGCCCGTCCGATCTCCGACTCGGGGGCCAGGTCGCATGTGAAAGGACCGCATGCAATGTATCACATGCAATCCTGCCAACTGCTATGGGGGGGTTGGATGGCCATACACTGATGCAATACATTGCATAGTGTATGGCCACCTTTACAGCGGGCTAAAGTTGGAGATTACTAGTATATGGAGATACTCTAGTGGTTCTAAAACTATCTTGCATCATGGCACCCTAAAGTATCAGCATTTTTTTGGGACACCCCTAGGATAAAAGTTTATTTATATATTTGAGAAAAAATATTAAATTAAGTAAATTGATCTTTACTATCACCCTTAAGGTCAGTTATGTGGTGTGTACAGCTGTGCTTCTAACTGTCCACATGTTTTATGACTGGCAGCTACTAGCACTGGATTTGCTCACTTTGACCATAAATATTTGTATTTGGTAATGGATCCCCAACCTGAGACACCCCTACAAGAGCCTTGTGGCACCCCAGGGTGCCTAGGCACACAGTTTCAAAACAACTGAATTACTCATAGTGCTACCTGAGCAGTATAAGCTGCTACAGTGCTTGTGGCATTATTTCCTGCAAGCAGAGGTTAAAGTGGGAGGAACATAGTGGAACTGAGTAATTCTAACTGAAAAGCATTATAGTTTGCAGGGGGGTGCCAAAAGCCCTACCACTGGAAATATACAGAATGAACACCCTGAGTCTGCTATCTCCCTACCACTGGCCCTGACTCATGGGGAGTAGGGTTACCACCTTTGTGCAGAGAGATTCCTGGACAGTGGCTCGCCCATTGTGTTACAAAAGAAACCTCTATACACTAGCCAAACATTCATTAAATGGCTGAACAAATCATACTAGTAGGTACAAAGTGGAGTAAATTATTATTGTTTCTGCTCATACAGTACATCATTTCTCAATATCATATTTTCTGTTAAGATATCATTATTACTTTAAATTAATAAAAAATATATTATACATCTCAATATTAGTTTCTTGAATTGGTAAGTAAGTCATATTATGTACTAAATAATATTTACATTTACTTATTTTTTTTCAGCTTGCAAGCCTGTGCAACATTGCCAGAGCTCTGGAGGACATCAGAAAGGTACATATGTATTGGCATAAAACTAAACAGGGAATGTGTTCACCTTATAAAAGATATACTACAGGGTACTAATACAGTATAGGTATTACATGATGCTCTTCCTAAAGGTTATGGTATAAAGGGTCAACAGTGTTTAATTCATTAGTCAATAGGGCAACGCCAAACGGTCAACATGGACAAGTTCGATATAGACAAAGGTTGACACAAACATAGAAATGGTAGCCAATTGAAAAGCTTTTTCTTTTTTTTCTTTTTTTTTTTGGTGTGAATTTGTAGACTTCAGCACATGTACCCCAAATTATTGTCATGTTCCCCCATCATGGCTCACTTTGCTCATCATGTTTTGGGTACTTTCCCAATCGGAGATCGCATGGATGGTGTGAAAAAATGTAAAAACTCCAACTTTTGACCATTGCCATGTTGACCTATGGCACAATCTACCTACTGTCAGGGTCGGCACCACCACTTCAGGCATTTGCCTAAGGAGCCGGCCACTAACGGGTAGAAATTAGGAACAGGAGTCCCCTCCTGGATGGAGGTGAGCTGCAAATGACATCCCTCCCTCCCCGTAGAACGACTCGGCACCTGGCATCACCACCCCAACACCCCTCTGGGAAGCAATGTGGCAGCATATGCCGCATCATACACACACACACACACACACACACCCCGGTTGAGTGGGCGAGTGCCATGCTGCCGCATGAAACCCCCCCTCCCCCTGGAGCGAAGCATTGGCCTGCATCACTCGGCTGCTGCATCAGACCCCCCTGCTGGAGCGCCGAGGCACACACACCCACCCCCCTGCCTGGGGCACTCCCCTGCCAACTGTGAAAATCATATACCCTTCCTTTAGTAGGTGTATTTGCCAATAGACAGAATCTTAAGGTCATATAGTAATAAACAGAATCTAATGCTGGGTACACATTAACAATATATAGTGCAAATTGTCCTGTCTGTATGCTCAATTTTGTTAATGACCCCCCTGTCCTTTGTTCATGCCGCTCAATCTTGACAATCTATACAACAACTAAATGTACAGAGCAGGGGGCAGATGACAGATATCAATCAGTGTGGATGCATTTACACAGCACCACCGATATAGTTAACAATATCGTCGGTGATGCGGATTGCCTCCAAATCGGCCCTGGCATTTGTGCGCGGGCGCGCTGACGTCGCACGCATGCACATGCCAGGCATGCGTATGCAAACGCTGGGCATGCGTGTCGATGGACCCGCCGTGAGTCCAACGTCTCTCTGTGCGCCGATGGAGAGGCTTGCTGCCAGTCTAAAATAAATTGGCCCTGGATGCACAAATCGGCCCATGTGGTCATCGGCCCTTCTGACAATTGCCAGAAGTGCCAGATGGCCAGTCCAGCCCTGATCCCACACCGCTACCCACATACAGTCACTGGCTGGTGATTTGTATGCTCTGCTCATGCTTCACTCCATGTTGAGAGTCTTTTGCATGACTGTGAGTATAGCTGTATATCCAGAATTCCAGAATACTGCTAAATGAACCAATTCTCTTGTCAATTACTGGGCTGTTTACTGACTCCAGGGCATCTGCTGGTGTGTACCATCACTCTGCCATACCACCGTCAATAGTACACACAACATAACAAAAGTTACAATTTAGAGTTACAATGTCAAGTGCTACACATGGACAGTAAGAAAAATGCTTTAAAGTATGTAGGGCCAGATGTACTAATCTTGGAAAAATGATAAAGTGGAGAGTTATAAACTAACCAATCAGCTTCTAATAGTCTTTTTTCAAACACAGCCTGTGACATGGCAGTTAGGAGCTAATTGGCTGCTACTTTATCACTCTCCATTTTGTCTGTTTAAACAGAGCCAGTGATAACTGACCAGTATTGTTTATGTGTTCAAACATTAAAAATGGATATTATCAAACTTTGGTAAATAACAAAATCAATTTAAAACAATATTTCAAAAGATACCTAAAAATAGATGCACTAAAAGTAAGCCAGCTACCTAATAGTCCCTCTAGTCCCTGTGGTGGCTTGGAGGCGCTGGGTAACTTGTGGAGACAACAAACTCAGGCCAACATGCTGTTGTCAGTGCAGCAGAAAGGAACACCTGGCCTGAGAAGCAGAGTGGGAGAGATGTCCTCCAAAAATGGCCGCTGCCTCAGAGGAGACCGTTATTTTGGATGCTAGAGGAGTGAAAATTTCAATAGTATGAAAAGGGCAGACCTGCCGCCAGGGTGGAGATCCCCTGATAAGGAGCAGAACCCCTGAAACCAGGCAGGGTTGTAATATGCAGCACTATATCATGAATTGGTTTTCTCATTGATAATTTGATTTATTCTTGACAGATCCCTGTGACCCGTGCCAGACCCAGGCAAAACATCACTGAAGAAGAAAAAATCTCTCTGAAGCTAATGACGAAGCTAAACTGTCAGTGATCTTGCTTTTATAACATAGAAACATGTACGCATATTACAATACTGTACCGTAATGAATACTGTAGACAAATAAATGTGAGCCGATGCATTTTTGTCTGTAATTTTATATACCCCAAACAGTAAACTTTAAGAAATTAAAACTACTATTTTCTACAGATGGACCCATGCTCATCCATTGCACGAGTGCCTAGGCAATACAATATGCATGCTATACACCTCGGCACCACTGGGTGGATAACTCTCCACTAATCCAGTGGCAGATTGCTATACATTACAGTAAAGATGGAGCTGTGCCATTCGCTGAGAATGGGACATGCTTACATTTTGAGACGCTTGTTTACAGTACGCTACAAGCTCGGGCAAATGCGCTGTGTAATGTAGAATGGTCAGGTGGAGCGTCTGGGTCCCCTAGGCAAATGATTTCATAAACATAACATCCTACAGTTCTCTTAGCCTATGCAGTATACAGTAAGCATAACTGTTGGCATGAGATCACTCTGTACATAGACTCATGAGCACAGGTCGCTATAACCAGGTGTTGTAGGCTAGTGGATACGTGTGCCGCTGTCCATGCTCGGGTTTCTCTCTCTATGTTTTAGTCTACCATTCATACAGTTATACATACTACTTTACTGTACCGTACTGTATGTTAAATAGACAATTTTTGTAGACCTATTGCATAGGTTCTGCATGTACTGTATATGGTCACTTATTTACATGTGTCTTATTAGGCCATTTAAAACACATAGGGGCTATCCCCACAGTGAGCATACAGTCACCATACTGTCCGTAGCAGGCCAGTCTTGTGCACGGATGGCTAACGAACGAGGGCTTCATGGAAGCCTGTACCTATGGAGCGAGCAACAGCATAGGATTTACATGTCTAAGGAGAATGCTGAAGGTGCGTCTCATTACAATAGTTAAAACACACAGGGGCTGCTGACGAAGCCAGAAACCCCTGAAAGCTGGGCAGACAATTGGAGGGGATCCCACACGTGGATGTTTACAGCTTCCCTTCCCGGTGTTACATAATCTAATAGTCTGCCCCAAAATTCAAGAGTCTCCTCTTTCGTATGGTACTAGTCTTGAGTCTCTAGGACACATAGAACCGGAGACATCAAGGTGAAAATTTGGACACATTTTCCCCATAGACTATAATGGACCCATTAATTCAGTCTCACCATGGGTTCTGATGCTTGCCCTTAGCCTTTTGGGGATTTCAGAAACTTGGGGTTCAAATCCTTTGGTAGCTAAACGTCTCCCCTTCCAAAAGACCTAATTCTTAGCTGATTCGACTAGCAAAACCAAAGGTTATTCATAGGGTTAAGCTATAGCAATTTTAAAACAGTGTGCCTTGACACCGGCACTGCTGACACTGTGACACATGCTGCACTATACAGATGGGGCTGTGGTTAACAGTTTTTCCTATTTGAGTACTAAGTAGCACTTGTGTACTAAGTAGCATGAACAGCTTTTTTGTACTGTGCTGTAACAGCTACAGCTATAAGTGATATCCCTAGAAGTATAATGGGGAGAGATAAAGTTTCTAGATGCAAAAACATTGTGCTTTGCCTTTCTAAACAGTATTTCCTATTTGCACAGTAAGTAGTAATTTATCCGTAGGGTTAAACTATAACAACTCTATAGCAGCGTGCCTTAACAGCAGTGCTGCTGACACTGTAACACATGCTACACTATATAATTAGAGAATGACAGATTAACAATCCAACCAGCAGTTCACTTGCCGTATTGGCTATGGGACTTAGATGCTCACATGACTTCCGCATTGCCATCTATTTGAAAAATGAGACGCTGGTTAATACTGGCTGGTCACACCAACCTCTCCCATCCCTTCTCCATCTTCCCCCTTCCCTAGAAGTCTGTTCTTTTCACAGTGAACAAAGCCAGTTTGTATACTGTAAATAGCATCCTAGTCCCCTAGCCAGAAACCCATGCAAGCTGGACAGCAGGATGCAGGACCTGGCTCCCAACACATGCAAGGCAGCTCCGTGCACCCTTTACCCAGCTCCCAGCAGCTCCTTCTGCCCTCCACATACCTGCAAACATCAGCAGCTCTGTCCTCCTCTATAAGGCTCCCCACGGTGGCAGCTTTCATCCCTCCTTCACCTGGCTCAGGGAAGCTGTCTGTCCTCCATCCACATGAGCCCTGGTGGCTCGGTCCCCACTCCACCTGGCACCCTGCACTGCCTCCATTCCCCCCTCCACCAGACCGCTCCTTCCTTGCTCCACTCCGCAGCTCTGGGCGGGGAGGCACATGTCTTGGTGCTCCGGGACGGCAGCCAGCATGAGGCAGAGGACACTAGGGGGAGATCGCTCCCTCTTCGCCCTCCATCTGAAACCAGCATGGCGCTGCAGCACCGGCCGGCGGCTGTCACAGTGGGGAGAATTTTACCTGGTTATTGGCGGTGGGGGGGGGACCCTTTAAGTACGCACTGTGCTCCCGCCGCAGACCCCGCTGGCGCTGGCTCCTCCAAGCCGCCGCAGGGTCTGCATCCCCTTAGTTATGCCACTGAGACAGGGCAACCCTTGAGGTGTTCCTCTAACCTGGGATATCTACATCTAATTACCGGGTCCATTCAATACAAGTACAGGATAGCTACACCAATTTTATCCAGAAATATTGATTTGATACATATCCACTAGGAGTGATATATAAAATTGGGAGGATCCACCTTCGCCAAGTATGCTTATAATGCTCCCCGCATTATAATGCAATTTTATATATGAAAGTTAATTCATATGTTTTTTTAAATAATCTATGTAAAATCTGGTATATTAAATATGTTGTTTTTTATTTGTGACATTGACCCTTATTCAGATCTGTTTGCAGTACAAATTTGTTCTCAAAATGGGCAAAACCACGTTCACTGCAGGTGGGGCAGATGTAATATGTATAGAAATAATTAGATTTGTGTGAGTTAATTTGTTTCTGTGCAGGGTAAATACTGGCTGCATTATTTTAACACTGCAATTTAGATTTCAGTTTCAACACACACCCCACCCAAATGCAACTCTCTCTGCACATGTTACATCTGCCCCACCTACAGTGCACATGGTTTTGCAAATTTGCAAACAAATTTGTACTGCAATCAGATCTGAATAAGGGCCATTGTGTGGTTTGATTCTAACCTATCAGTCCTGTTTAACTCAATATATTAGCACAGATAAAAAGTTATTTTATTTTGTTTGGTACATGTTGGCAAGGTCATCTTGATACGCTCCCACAAGCATATTAGTGTTTTCTGCAGCTTCAATTATATTATATATAACTATTGTGTTTTAAGAATAATCCTGTACACAGATGCTTAAGCGCTAATCACGTCGGATGCAAAGATTTATGCCAAAATACTAGCTACTAGACTACAGAAGGTAATCGACCAGGTGGTCCATTCGGACCAAACGGGTTTTAGGGTGGGGAAGTCCACTATGATAAATCTTAGAAGGGCTTATACCTATCTTCAGAACGCGGAAATGAGGGGGTCGGATGCACTGCTTGCATAATTTGATGCGAACAAGGCATTTGACTCAGTTGAATGGCCTTTTTTATGGAGGGTATTACAGGCCTTTGGGTTTGGGGAGAGGTTCATTAAAAGGGTTGCACTGTTATATCAAAATCCCAGAGCTAGAGTGACCATTAACGGGTTTACATCTCCCTCTCTCTCCAGAGGAACGCGTCAGGGTTGTCCTCTATCCCCTCTGCTGTTTGCGGTGGTGGTGGAGCCCCTGGTGTGTGCGTTGAGATCAGCCCTGGGGGGAGGGGGGGAGGGGAGATGTACCGGCCGAAATCTAGTTTCTCTGTATGCGGATGACCTCTTGGTGGGGTTGGTGTCTCCCGGGGACTTACCTGTTGTAATGAGACTTGTACAAGAGTATGGGGGATTCTCCGGCCTTACAATGAACTGGGATAAATCTAATTATATTCAGTTAGGGAGTGTAGGTGGGACTGGCCAGTCACCAATAGTTCAGTTGAAGAGGGTGGAAAAATTTTGTTATCTTGGTATTAGCTTCACTAGGAATTCAGTAGATTTTATTACTGAGAATATAATCCCGTTCATAAATGTATTAAAGTCTAAATGTCGTAGCTGGTCTAGACTCCAGATATCACAAATTGGAAGGGTCAACCTGGTGAAGATGGCAATATTGCCTAAATTCCTGTATATAGTACAACACTCCCCGGTTTTCATTGGCGGTGGGTATTTTAGGAAGATAAAGAGTATTGTCTCCTCATTTATATGGAGGGATAAAATACCCAGAGTCAGGATGGATACTATGTGTCGGGATAGAGAAAAAGGGGGTCTGGCCCTTCCAGATTTTAAAGTATATTATATGGCTGCCCAGATGGTACAAATTTGTGCCTGGGTTAGGCCAGGTGAGGACTCAGAAGAGTTACGGAGCCTGGTGGAGTGTGTGGATCCAGATTATTCTCCACTTCAGAGACTGTTTGTGAAGGGGCTTCGGCGGGATTTTCCCCCTATAATCAGCCAAGCCGTAAAAGTATGGAAATGGTCATGTAAATTAAAAAAAGTGGCGGGTCTGGATCCGGACACCCCTATTCTCTCCCTACCAGGTATGAGGGAACTTAAAGAACAACAAGGGGGGAGAGTATGGAACGCCTATGGAATTAGCACACTAGGTCAATGGTGCCAAGAAGGGGTGCTGAAATCATTCTTCCAGTTACAAGCAGAGTTTGGGCTTCCGAAGGAAGTCTTTTTTAGATATCTGCAAGTTAGGAGTGCGATGTCTCAGGGCGGTAAGGTTGCGCAGTGGAATGTGGAAGAGGCTCCCTGTAAAATCTTCATTAAACAACTAGCAAAGAGCAAATGCCTGTCTAAAATGTACCACTATTTGCATTCCATTGTGCAAACTGAGGAATTGGGGGCTCTACGGCTAAAATGGACAGAGGACATCTCCCAGGTTGATGAAAATAGGTGGAGGGCGGCTCTGGCAGGTCCACGGCAGGTGACCAACTCAATGAGGACACAACAGGTCCAATTTAATATCCTCTATAGGACCTATATAACGCCAGTTAAGATGAAAAAATATGCTGGAGCAGGATCGGATAAGTGTCCAAAATGTGGAGAAGGTGAGGCCACATTTGATCACCTGCTGTGGAGCTGTAGGGTGGTTAGCAGGTTCTGGGATGCAATAATAACAACCTTAGTTCAGATAGGTGTCCCACGAGTCACCCTAAATAAGCTAAATTTGGTTCTGGGGTGCGGGGTGGAAGGGACAATTAACAGGGAAATGAAACTACTATCTAGGAATTTAACGGCCTTAGCGAAGGTAATAATAGCTCGCAGATGGATGTCCCCTATGGGCCCCCTCCATGAAGAATGGGTCAATTTGGTCAATCAGACCAGTGAACATGAAAAATACGTGCATGCATCCAGGGGTACGTGGATTAAATATCAGGGTATTTGGGGGCACTGGAATAGGTCAGCCAATCATAGGGTTAGTAATAATGAGAGGTCAAATGTATAGACACGTGGTTCCGTATATAGTAAATTAAGGTTGAGAAGTACGTATGAGGTGTCACAACCTCTCTTACACAGATAGGGGCGTGGTAGGCCCAGTATATATTGTATAATCAAATATTTTTTTTTTTTTCCCTTTCTAGGGGGGGGGGGGGGCACACAATGTGCACGAGTAGAATAGGCATAATCGTAAATGGTGATTTATGAAAAAAGAGGATACACGTCATGTATTTGCACTGTGGGGGACGCTGTCATAGTAAGGTCTACAGAGGGAGGGTAGCTACTAGATAGTAGGTAGTGTAACCGAGTGATAGCATGTTGTTTTTAAGTTTGGAAAAAATCACATACAATACACTAAGGATATTGGATAGGTAGCACGGTGACGCTGTGGTTGGGAAAAATGTACGGACCCATTGGCCAAGGAAATGCAAAAGATGTAAAGGGTGCATAGCTAGGAGGGTGCATTATCTAGTGAGTGATTACTGAGTGGAGAAGAGTCCAGGGGTACAATTTAACGGGCTGTGTGCAATAGGTCAAGGAAAAAATGTGTGTAGTTCAATAGGAGAGGTCTCGACAGGGGAAGCGTGTGTAGGTTCGCTGTGACTTTGTCTATGTCTTTGTCTTCGTTTTTGTGTTTGTCTATGGTATAAAGTATAGTGCAACAAGCTGTGTATGTAACACGAATAATATTCTTTGTACTGTATGTTTTTGTGTTTTGATATGGAAAATTAAATAAAGACGCAATTAAAAATAAATAAAAAGAATAATCCTGTACACAGATGCTTAAGCGCCTGAATTAATTTTATGGAAACCATCAGTTTTTGCCTACAAATACGAATCAGGTACATAGTTACAGGAGGCACTACTCCTCAGGTATTGTTGGAAATGTTTTTGATATAATGTAGTTGTTGCAATATCCATGTAGGTATTTGGTGCATATGTATTCAATGGCATAACTCTCAGAAACATTGGAGGCACTGCATGCTGGGCTCCCGCTGTCAAAGGGGCACAAAGGTTTAAAGACTAATGAACTAGGACAGACTTTTCTCCATTCCTTTCATAGTGATGTGCTACAGTCACTGCTGACTGCTGTGACTGTCCAAGATCACAAACTCCCTTTGCAGCCCACTGAAGAGTCTTGGATTGTGACTGTTATTACTAGAGACAGGATTATATGCAACATAAAAAGCTTGAAATATGCATGCAAATATGCATGACAAATACTTAAAATATGCATGAAAAGTGTTAAAATATGCTACACTAAATAATAAAAAAAGTAATTTTTAACTTATTTATTTAAAAATCAGCATACAATTAGTTGCAAATTAACCTCAAAATAAGGCCCACAGCATCTGCAGATGTCTAGTGCTGTACACAGAATTTTTTTCCTTCCTGGGTGCTACAGCAGACTGCAGCCTCCAATGCTCTTCTTGCATCAACTACACGGACCCTCATCTCCAGCGCCGGTGGATCAAATGTCAGCATAGCGTGTGAGGGCGGTGCAGTGGAGACTTCCTCCTTGCGCTGCATACTTATTGTGACACGGCATTTCCTCTGCGTGATGTCACAACCCTTCCGCCCATCTCCTCTGCTGCAGAAGTCTGTCTCTTGGTGTAAAGTCCCAGGCCAGGGCCAGGCAAAGGTTCAAGAACTTCGTAATGGCATCAGCCCCGACTGACTTTTGTCAACATGGATTGGCAGCCTAGAGCAGTGTCAGACATAGTGTACATCCAAGGTTCCCCACACTGCCCATATATTGCCCCAGCCTGCACACTCTACCACTACCTGGCTAACAGCAGCATTGCAAAGCAGTGCTGTGACTCGCGGATGGAAAGAAGGTGGGGCCTAAATTATTCACCATCACTAGATTTTAGGTAAAATATGCAATAACCAGTGAGAATGGGCAAAATATGCAAATGAATATGCAAATATGCAAATGCATATAATCCTATAATCCTGTCTCTAATAATAACAAATAAAACAAGAACAAACAGAAATGATTCCCGCACCAGTCTTCAAGTTTTATATTAGAAAATGGACTTTCTTTTCTCCTTTAATACAATATTTTCAGGGTATAGTGTCCCACAATTTGAAAAATTAAGGGGCTAGAAAGAAAAGGTAAGTATAATGTAAGTGCACTGAAAGTCTAATAATAACTCATAAAATTTAACTTTTAATCATTTTCAATAAAAATGGTGAAATACATATTAAAACATAGTAGAAAGAAATAAAGAACAGAAGATAATAGATTTAAAATATAAATGGCCACAGCTCATCCACGTCCTCAATTTGCAGGGTTAAACTGTCCCCTGTATGTTTTTAATGTGTAATAAGATACTTTCTCTCTGAGTATTGTGTCAAATAGGGACAAAGAAATTGAGACTACCAAGGTAGCTTGAGTAGGCGCCACCAGAGATGTTTTGCTAATAGCTGCTACTAAATGGAGTTGTTAATCCCAGACCTAGGGCAAAAATACAAGAAAAAAAGTAGCGCTTGTTTGATGGAAGATTTTTACAGATTTAATATCAGTGTTAAAAAGCATAAAAACATATAACACATAAATCAATAACAATACAAATCATTAAAATCGAGGTGTATAGATATAGCACCACTAAGATTTGAATCTAGACTGAAAAGACTAGATTGGTATAAGCTAAATTTTTGGACTTAGTAACTGTCCCACTTCACATGCAAGTATATAGAGGGTATAGCAATCATACAGCTTGAAAACAGTGATATGCCCTATGTGGGCTGTTTGTTACCCAGTGCCGCTCGAGGACTTAAATCCCTTGGGATCATGCTGCAGCAATTGTGTCCTCAGTGGTATACGGCCATGTGGTAAAGTTCTTTTCACTGTAGGCGTATGGAAGATATGCCAATCAACAATTTGTATATTATTTACCCGACGCCGCTCGAGGACTTGATTCCAGTGAATTGATGGTTCAGCACTGGTGTCCTCAAATATATACGGCTTGATGGAGAAGGGAAGAAGGTCTATTGTATTCCCAGTCGGGTGCAGGGAGCCAACAGAGAGGCCAATATGCTCACAGGTGGTGAATCGGTTGAAACGGCCAATTGCTGTTACAATGTAGTGATAAAGGCTCCAAATGGAGTGGTTGACCAAATGTGGGTTATACCAAAGATAGCCAGTCCAAAATATAACTCCTGACACGTTTCGCTGTTTAGAACATACAGCTTTATCAAAGGTATTGCTGGAGCTGATCCTAGAAGGGGTTTATACTGTATACCCTGAGATAAGTGATTGAGGGTGGACAACTGTATTGCATAATTAACATACAAAATAACAAATAATATTCATAATGAAGATCAACAGAAGGCAAATAAAGCTAGAGGACACAGATATTTATTAACATTAAAAACAATGTAAAACGATTTGTTGGTAACAAGTTTTCAACAGATTTAGGCAAAGATAAACAAACCCATATTGACCAATAAGCCATATGGGAACTCTATTAGTTCCTGTAAACATTGGTGGTTCATGTGGCAACGGGCCTCCGTCCAATCAGCCTAGCCGGCGGTCCGGTCACGTGGATCTACTGCCCAATAGCAGAAACAATCAGTCCGGTCACATTGGACACATCACATTCTCTTGAGGTAGGGAATCGGCGTGCGTTCCACGCCTCATCCTCACATAGCGCCGGACTAGACCGTCCAATCTCCTCTGCCCAGAGGTCAGTCATGTGAGCTGCCGCTCGTCCAATCAAAGTGCTGGGCGGTCCGGTCATGTGGACCACAATGGGTGGAGTTGCCGGCTATAGGACTTAGCTGGTGTGTGTTCCAAGCCTCACCCTCATAAGCCTGTTGCTAGAGCAACCTGTTCTAGTTGGGATCTTCACTTCATCCCAGGATTAATATTAGTGGTACTTCTTTACTTTCACGGCGCCAGCATGGCGTCGCGCGTCAGAGTCCCCTTGCGGGGCTCGCTTTGCTCGCCCACGCTGTGGGCTCGGTGGCTCGCCACGCTAATTAAAATCAACTCCATGCCAACATGGATAGTGGAGGTATGAACTATCCATGTTGGCATGGCGTTAACTTCGTTTATTTTACTTAGTTTGTGGCGAGCGTAACCCGGAAGTAGCGCGGCGCCATGCTGGCGCCGTGAAAGTAAAGAAGTACCATATTAGTTAATAAATAACAATATTATTAATCGAAATACCAAAATGGAACTATTAATAAGAAAATTAGAAAGTGATTAACAATCAATTAGTTCTGCATATGATTCGATATATTCACTATCAAGCTATACTTCTTTAAAAAATAGCTACAGTATAGAGATAGTGACATTTTGGGCCAAACAATATTATCGACTATAAGTTATAATTATAATCTTTTTTTGAAGTCCTGTTCTCCCTCCGCTGGTGCTGCGCCGCTGCCCGGCAGAGTTTTCTCTTTTTCTGCCCGGTTCCTGCGCTGCCCCCCCTTGCTCCAGCTGCCACGCTAATAGTAGCAGCGGTACTTATTTTTAGCCTTTTCCCCGACAATTAAAAAATCTCGTCCATCGCATGCCTTAAGTTAAGGCATGTGATGTGACTGATGCGATGGACGCGATTTTACATAGGGAACAATGTAAAATCGGCCAATGGACCAGATTTTTCATTGTATACCCACCCTTATGGGTATTTTACATGTGAAATGCCCCCCTAATTGTTAACGCCACCCCACGATGAACGCCAACCCGAAGCGTGGCGAGCGCAGCAGTACGCGTCCTCCGACCTTTTCATACCCCCACTATCCATGTCGGCGTGGAGTTGATTTTATACAGTGTGGCAAGCGCAGTGAGCCACCGAGCCCGAAGCGTGGCGAGGGGACGCTTAATACCTGTGAAGTAATGCGCGTCCCCTCGCGGGGCTTGCCACGCTTCGGGCTCCGTGGTAGAATCAACTCCACGCCGACGTGGATAGTGGGGGTATGAAAAGGTCGGAGGACGCGTACCGCCACCCCTCGCGGGCTTGCTGCGCTTGCCACGCTTCGGGTTCACGTTGATCGTGGTGTGGCGTTAACAATGGGGGGCCATACAATGAAAAATGGGGTCTGGGGGGCATTTAACATTGGGCCGAATTTAAAATCGGTTCTCAGGGACCATTTTACATTGGTTCCAATTTAAAAATCGCATCGCATGCGATTTGGTTGCATACGATGCGATCGACGCGATTTTTTAGGACCCGATGGATACAATCAAAATCGCAGGCGCCGTGCTAGGAAATAAGTACCGTAGCAGCTTCCCTCCGTGCACAGCACCCTGCGCCACCTCCCTCTGCCCGGCTCTCTGATAGCCTCATGTATGGGGGCCTTAAGTCTGTTGTTTGCCTCTAGAGAAAATGTAACCTGTGACCCAAAGTGGCAGTCACTGGTGAAAAAGTAGAAGTTAGGATATGCTGCTATCTCTAAAGGCTACGTTGCCTTCCTTAATCTACATTTTCATTATTTACAGTACAGTTCACTAAAAAGTTGCAAAGCTCATAAATCATTCCCATTTTTGACTTTAGGGTTATTATCTATACTCATTACTTGAGATAAAAAAAATGACAGTTTTCTTTTTTTGGATGTTGCTTTTTCTCCATAAGCATCCCATAATATCCTTCATGTCACTTCCACCTCCTACAATGATACAAAGGCCCGCTGCCTAACTCAACAGCTGCTACAGTATAACACTAACAATACTTTAATTTGAACTTGGCCAGCACTATGCTTTGTCATTCTAAAGATGAAAAAAAGGATTTGGTGACATCTAGTGGTGAAAACGGAGGCAAAAATAAAAGAAAACAGGACAGTAAGTAATACAACCTAAATATATATTTCCATGAAGTTGTATACTTTCTTTATTATTTGTTGTGCTTAAGTAGTTGTGCTGCTACAAGGGTTTTTTTCCCCACATATAAATAGATATGTATTACTTCAGACCTTACATTACTAATCTTTGCAGGTGTTCTTCAAAATTACTTTTATTACTAGAAAATAAATGTAGGCACAGAGAGGGGCATGTGCAGTGTGAGGTGGTGTGGCATGCATAAATTACACTATGGGCGGTATCCATTGCCCTCGGCAACCAAGGTGGGAACAGCACTGATCACCATCATAGCTCGGCATTTGGCATTGAATATACCCCTATAAAGGGGGTCCCGTGACCACACAATCACATCATCGTAGCCCCTTAGGCGCGGGGGGGGGTGTGTTGTTCGGGGGGGGGGGGGGGCGCTCCGGGGCTCACCCGCCCCCCCCTGGCTGATGTACGGGGGGAGGTGCCGGCAGGCCACCGCGGCTTTCAGGGGAGGGGGGGAGCTCCGGTGCTCACCCGCCCCTGGCCGCTGTACACAGTGTCGGTGATCGCGGCGTTCCGGGCTGGGGGGACGAAGACTTGGCAGGGGTGTGTAGGGTGATGCCCGGTGTGTCATTTCCCGGGCTGCCTAGTAACATTTTAGAGGTACAGCACAAAAAAGACAAAATTCTTTGGTTAATAAAAATAATGTTATTTTGCCACTTCACAACAAACTGCAAGGTTCCCACAGATAGTCTTCTATGAGGAAGCCTAGAAGCATATGGGCTGTGGAGGTCCACCAGTTACGTAGATGAGAATTTATGTGTATGCATGGATTCTCTTCAGTCCTATTAGATTAGAATAGAATCCACTTTATTGGCCATGTATGCTTGCGCACACTAGGATTTTTTTGTGGATTACAGTGCAGCATCAAGCCGGGATGAAGGTGGGGGGGGGGGCATTACATACATTACATTAAGACATTACATACTGGGGGCACATGCCCGCCAAGCTGCGCAGCGCCTAGGCAGCCATCAGTGGCACCACTGGTCATTGCAGCAGCCAGGTGGGTGACAATATGAGCAGGAACAGTACAGTTATCAAACGGGTTTGGAAACTTTGCGATTTTTTTTTTAACTCTTACGATGCCTCCTAGGACCAAAGAGGACTGATCAACACTGGATAAGGTATTTACTTTATTGACAGGTACTGATGTATAAGAGGTCTGAAGGGCGATGTTGCATGTATGTATGTTTGTATGTATGTATTTATGCATGTATGTAATTGTGCATTCATGTTACTGTTAAGGTATGAGTGTGATGTGATTATTGTATTTTTTTTTTTTTTTGCAGGTGAAATTACAGACACCAGTGAGTCCATTTATGCCCCCCCCCCCCCCCAACCCCCCCCCCCATGCTGGTACTTGAGGTTCTCCAAAATCCAGCACATGGAGAGGCTTGCTGGGACCTGTAATTCCACAGGTAAAACACTATATAATTTTTTTATATACTTAATGCTATCAACTCGCCACCCACTGCCCTTGGATTTAGCCGTGGCCCTTGCGTGCCCTGGAGGGGGGGCCCACTCCCCAGCCAGGGTTCAATAGATGAGGATAAAGCTGCAGCTACAGGGACCACCATAAACATCTCCCAGCTGTGGCATTACCTTACTGACTAGTGGAACCTGGTGCTGGTTTAGAAAATGTGAGGGACCGCTACGTCTTTTTCCCCCCATATTTTTGTAAAAAGGACCAGTCTTTTTAGAAAGAGCACCTGCTCAATGAGCCTGGGGCTGGTTATGCTTTTTTTCTCTTTCTTTTACTTTTACACACAGATCTGACTGATCCGTGCATGATTCACCAAACATGCCAGCTTGAAAAGTGCCTTCTTGCAGAAACGAATGTGAACGTAAATTCTGTGTTGTTCCGATGTCTATGGAAAGTCCTGCTGAGTTTGTCTGATGGTTTATTGCCTCATACATGTGTGTAATGCTGTGATTTTTTATTGGTATTTGAGCAGACTCTACAGAGTTAAGTAAATTACGAAGATGGAGCTTTTGAAAAACTGCAATCTCGAATGGACACAAATGTTAGTACATTTACCCCATACAACCAGCTATAATCTGTGGACGCTGTGTGTGAAGGTGCTTTGGCTGGTATAAGTGTGGAAGCTAGTGAAGGAAAGTGAATGAATTGTAGTTGAAATATGCCTATTTTATCATAAATTTCTTCGTTTATATCAATATTGGTTTCGTTGATTGTAGTTGATAGCAAAATTTACATAACACTACTTTAAACAGAAATGTACACAAAAATAGTGCATTACCACCCATGTGCAAAGCCTAAGAATTGGTGGTACATGTACCTAGTTTATGATGTCATCATCATCATCAGGGCTGGATTTTCCACTAGGCCCGTGAGGCAGGGGCCAATGGGCGGCAGCTGTTGGGGGCGGCATGGCATTCCCCTCCCATCGTGAATCAACCCTGCTGCAGAGGCACTCCCTCTCACTCTCCCTGCTCTGCTAGCTTGCTCACTTGCTTCTGCCTGGCTGCCATCTGCTCTGTACTGCCTGAGGCTGTCACACGTGAGTGCGAAGCAGCGCAGCCCCAGGGAGCGGTGTCCCAGTCAGGGGCAGATTGGTGCGGGACAGTTTACCGGTGGCCCGGCCCTCCTGCAGACTTCTGTGGTTGCGCTCTGACCACAAGGGGCTGATTCATTTATAAGAGGCTGGCTGCTGGACTAGCGGCAGCTTGGCAGTTAGCAAAGTGACTGTAGAGCCTGCAGATCTCTGCTTACTTTCTATGCTGCTCACTGCTCAAAGTGTCCCAGATCAGGGGTGCAAGCTCTGCCCCCTTCCTTCCCTCAGACAACCCAGTCCGAAATTTCCCTATTCCCTGCCCTGTCTCAGCCGGCATCCAACTCCCAGCTTTCTCTGTGCCCTGCTAGGATGGAGAAGCAAACCCCGCCCTCTTCTCCCCCCAGGCAGTTGTCCTAATTTTTCCTGTACCCTGCCCTGTCTGTCCCAGCAGTCGGGGTAGCAAGCCCTGCCCCCTTCTTCCCCAGGTAATCAACTCCCAGCTTTCTCTGTGCCCTTCTAGTAGGGAGAAGCAAGCCCCACCCTCTTCTCCCCTCAGGCAGCTGTCCCAGCCTTCCCTGTACCCTGCCTGTCTCAGCAGTCGGGGTAGCAAGCCCTGCCAGCTTCTTCCCCTCAGGCAACCAACTCCCAGCTTTCTCTGTACCCTGCTAGGATGGAGAAGCAAGCCCCGCCCTCTTCTCCCCTCAGGCAGCTGTCCCAGCTTTCCCTGTATCCTGCCACCAATTCCATCTTGCATCACAACAGTTCACATTTCCCTGCTGTGATCCAAGGGCTACCCAAGGGTGAATTCCTGAGGACCAAAAGCAATTGCTCCCGCCTTGAAACTTATGATACTAGAGCGAATAAACTGGGACAGAGTCTACAATGTAGGGGATATAGCAAATGCCAAATTAAGAATACCACCAAAGAGGTCAAAAAATACTCTAGAGATGACCTCCTGGTTCCCAAGAAGAAGAACACAGATGTAGAAAAGAGTAATGATAAAGTCCGCTTCATAAGAACTTATTGCCGGGAATGGAGGGACATCCGTAACATCCTCAATATGTTAGATTTCGGGTGTGACCCCGCAGCCGAGACTGCTGTTCAGGACAGCCACGGCAAAACCCTACATTGGCTCTGTTGACCCCCCGAGTTGGGTGACCAGTTCTTGCAGGAACTAGGATTCGCCTGTAGCAGCCACGTTTGAAAGGGTGAGTTAAGCCCGCCCTAGCTCTGGTGCAGCCAGGTGTTACATAGAGACAAAGAACTGGGACCCCCCCAGGGTACGGCCAAAAGGGTAAACTAACTAAGGTCCTAACTAAAGTTAAAGTAACGGCAGCTTGCCGGGCCCTAGCTAAAGCTACTAGGAGCCAGCGACCTAGTCGCAAGAACCAGCGCCCACATCGCATACACAGTGAAAATATGCACCCTACAAAATGGCACACAAGAAACAAACCCCCAATGCTTGGGGCAAAGGAATGGCGTACCAAAAATGGCACACCTGCAATACAATAAAATCCAGATAATAATGCAAGCCTGACCGTCTCGGTAAGAGAACTAAAAGGACCAAATAAATGGAAAAACCAACAGTGAATAAACAAGGGAAAACCCCGAACTGGGGAACTCACGAAACCCGGAACAAAAGAGAACCACGGCTCCACAGGGAAAAGCATCAGAGAATCTGCTGATTTGGGGAGAGAGGAGGCAGGTGGACTGCTTCTAGGATGTATGCTATCACCAGTGGGGCAGTGCTGGGCTGGCTTCTCACTGAAAGCCCAGCCTTAATTAATCACCCCACGGACACCTGTGGTCCGCCTGCTGTCTGGCCTTACAGAGGCCGACTTGTCCCTATCCACAGCGGCGCCACTCGTTGCTAAGCAACAGCACCGCCATGGGCGGACATTTACTCGGGCGCCTTCTGGCATCCCTGGTACCCGGGCAATGAGAGGGCGGGGGACCGGAGCTGCGTCCGCCCGCCTCGTCCTCCGGCGTCCCTGGTTGCTGGGCACGAGACGCCAGACCCGGAAGGACGAGCGGCTGGAAGGGAGCGCAGCCCCGTCCTGCTCACCGCACGCCCTCTGCGTGCAACACAATAAGCATATTGAGAATCTGAAAACAGATAAAGACCTTGACACCATTCTCCAGAACCAAGTGGAAATTAGCTGGAGATGCAGCGGCAACTTAAGGGACATCCTGGTCCAGAGCCACCTGGATAAAACAACTTCCAGTATAAAGAAAAAGAAAATAGGATCTTACAAGTGTGGCCACTGCAAGGTGTGCTCCATAATGATCCCTACAACTCAATTTCACGACAAATTCGGCAAAAAGTGGAGCATCAAAGAATATATCAGTTGTGATACAGTGGGAGTGATATATATATATATATATATATATATATATATATATATATATATAAATCTAACATGCCCATGTAATCATGTATACATTGGGAAAATTAAAAGACCTCTGAGACAACGATTGTTAGAACATCTATCCAGCATTAGAAACGCAGCCAATCACTAAGCATTTTCACAGATACCATCAAGGTAAAACCAATTGACTTGTAGAATACTTAATGTGAAAATGGGCATCAGAAAGGGCAACCTGGATAAAACTTTACTTCAGCAAGAAACTAAATTCATATTTCTGTTGGAAACACTGGTCCCCAAGGGACTTAGGGGCACATTTACAATGCGATCTTGGCGGAATATTACCACCCATGATCGCATTGTAAAATGTGATCATATCACCTGAATGTATTAAGTTTGAGGGCGCAGGGACAGGGCTCCAAATGGAGCCTGTCCCTGCGATGCCCGGAGCCGGAAGCCGGGGGGTCTGCGCATGCGCGGTTACGTGCTGCCCCCACCCCCCCTGCGACCCCGCTGACCGCACTGCCGCTCGGGCAGTGCGATGTGTAGCCATAGGTTACAATGGGCTCTCGCCATCCCAGAGTGGCGATAGCCCAGGGATGCGATGTTGGGCTGCCCGATGTTGATACATCAAGCAGCTTCGCTTCCCCCATAGAAACCTATGGGGGATGCAGGCGGCGGCGCTGCAGGGGGGGATCACAGCAGGGATCGGAGATTCCTGCTGCGGTCCCCCTTTAATACATTTAGGTGATACTTAATATTTGCGGTTAATCCCCGAAAACAGGTGTTTTGGGCGGATTTAGCAGCAAACATTACTTGATGAATGTGCCCCTAAATGAGGAAAATAGCTTTGCGGCATTCTTATGAGATACAGTATTAGGCCCGGCATTTCTTGAAGTACAGTTTCTCTTTTCCACGATGTCATCCACCTACCATCCCTGACCAAGGATGAGTAATGGGAAAGGGTGTTACTGACATATGAATCGCTACAATTCTGACTCCACCTTTCATGGGCAGCATCCAACAACAACACAATCCTATGATGTCATTTAGTCACATTCTACTGATTTTTCTTTAACACGATGAATAATGGAATGTTTATTTTATTTAATTGATTATCATAACAGAGGCTATCGGTAACTTCCCTGCAAATATTCTGTCCAAGAGCCATAGATGCATGTTTATACAGTATGCACAGATAAACGGAATGATACATATGTGTTAGTACATGCGCACAATACCAGGATCTCTTTCTCCTTTATCAGAATGGACATAACTACAACCGAGTAAGGGCACTATTATTAATAGGCCTCATAAGATATTATTATTATTATTATTATTATTATTATTATTATTATTATTATTAAAACACTGGATGACAGAGGATTAAAGAAATTTTTCAAGATGTATCATAAATATTTTGGAATAAGGGATAATCTCTTATTATCTACTATACATCTAGTATCATATTGAAATGGATTACCTCATCAATATTGAATTTCCTATAACCCTATTCCTGTAACGATTATCAGTGATATTTATTAAGCATGCACTCTAGCCTCTGTGTGAAGACTGACGCACATTAATATGTACAAGTGGTAAGACGCCGACCGAACGGACCGCGAGTGGATGTTTCATGTGAACACCTCCTCCATCTGTGGGAACCTCCCCCATCCTCCGATGGTCGCCGATCATCGAATGACGGACCGAGTGGTCAGGCAGCACCGAATGCTCCAGACCACACGGACATTTTTCCAAATGAAAGCAGGGATATGGGCGGGCAGCTGACATCCGGCTACAGTATGTCAGCTGTCCGCTCCCCACACATGCGTCACGGCCGCATTACCATACGTACGCCCAGTGTTTTCATGGGAACGCCCATGAAACGCGTTGTGTACGCATATGTTAATGAGCCTAAACAGCCCTTCACGCCCCTCTCCACCCCCTGACGATCATTTTCTGTATGGAACTCACGCCATGTTCATACGTGTGAGGTGTTCGCACATGTGCAGATACGCCTCCGTACATGCGCAAACACCAACCATCGGCCATCCGTCCGCATTCTGAGCCCTCCGATTCAATGAGAATAAGGGCCATTGAGCTATTGAGGTCTTACACATTTAATGAGTCACTATTCAGTTTGTTTGCTGTTATTATTATTATTTTTTAATGTCACTAGTTTGTCACTTGTAAGCTGATTTTCAGTCCTAGGGTGTTTTAGACCCTTTGAATTTCTACACATACACACCACGCACCATGAGTGCATCACTTTCTGTCATCTTTTATCATTCTTTGTATACATACTCGGTATCACACTATAGAATTAACACTGTGTGATATGTTTACATAATATATTTTATATGTGCATATATATCACCTTTTTTATGAACCTTTATCACTCACATCAATTGAGGGGTGATAGCACTCCAGGATTACATAACCTGGTTCATTACACGGTTCTTTCTTATACACTTGCCCACATTGTCCTTTCCAGTATATCACCACCTTTTAAAGAACTTATAATTTATACTAGGTGATTCATCGCGCCCTACGGGCGCTCTTCACACCGTCGTAAGGGGCTGTGCCCCCTTAATTTGTGAACATTTGTATATGAGAAAGATGGTTAGAATTGTATGAAATATGCCTGTATTGCAACTTCAGTTATAGGTGAAATGTTTTAAATAGAGAGCATATGATGTGGAAAGGGTGTGTGTATTGTTTTGTTTAATTAAAAAGTGGTTACAGAGTAAGATGTACATTGATAGTGTGGATGGTACAGTGACATTTGTGGTGGGGGGGGGGCTGTGTGTGCATGTTGTTTAGGTGTGTGTGTGTGTGCGCAATAGTATAGTAGGGTGTTTCTGAGTCAGCGGCTCCCCACTGGCGGAGGTCACGACACAGGAAAACAGGAGGCTGGGTAGTGATAGGGGTGTGTAAGAATAAGGGGGACTAAAAAGGAGGGTGGGAGATACTGTGCTGCTTCTGCCAGTGGGTGAGGGTCCAGCGTGGCGGCACAGGAGTACAGGATGGTGGCCCTTAGTCAGTGTCTCCTCCTACTGGGTGGGAGGTCGGGGGCATGAGAGCAGGAGGCTGGGCTATGAGGCATGATAGGGGCATGTGGGCAAAACAGTGTCAGCGACTCCCCAGTGGTGGAAGTTACGGTTCAGGAGAGCAGGAAGCTGGGTAGTGATAGGGGTGTGTGAGTATACGGGGGAATAAAGAGGGGCTAAGGGGTGCCGTGAATTGCGGGAGGGGCGCGGGGGTGCCGTGAATCAAGGGAGGGAGGGGGCGCAGGTGTCGGCGAATCGATGGAGAGGGCGGGGGTCAGCAAAGCGTGGGAGGGGGCGTGAATTGCGCGAGGGGGGGTTGCGAACTTTTGGGAGGGGGGGTGCGCGGGGGGTCCGTGAATTGCGGGAGGGGGGGGCACGGGCGCGATGAATCACCTAGTTGGTTATATATTCTTGTAGAAGGATGGTAGGATGTTGCTGTCATTCAGAATGCATTTACATAAACAGTAATAGTAGCAGTAAAAGGTCTGACTTAAAACACCTACAGTAAAACAGAACAGGTGTTATATATTATACAAAGAATTGGTTGATGATGTGTAGGTTGACGTGCACATAGTTCATTGTTGTCACTGGAAAAAAATTGCTACAAGAAAAAATCAACACAGAAAGTTCAACACATGTAAATGTTGACATAAGTGTGGCACTTCATCGGTGTCCATGTCGACACATGAGAATGAATATGAAAACATTCAAAAAAAGAAAAATAAATCTTCAAAAACTCATGTCAACCTTTTTCATTGTCGACCATAGCCGTGCCAGTGTTTTGCATGTGCCATTTAATCCTGGGGTTGCCGTGAATCACGCGCAGGGGTTGGGGGAGGGAGGTGAGGGGTGTCCGCGAATCACGGGAGGAGGGGTCGTGGGTGGATGCCGTGAATTGCGGGAGGATGGGTCACAGTGGGGGGGTGTGGGTGCCGCGAATTGTGGGATGGGGGGGCGCGGGGGGTTGCAGTGAATCGCGGGAGGGTGGGTCGCGGGGGCGGGGGGTTGCCGCAATGACAGGAGGGGGGTCAGGGGTGGGGAATCGCGGTAGGGGGGGTCGTGGGGGCACCGTGAACCGTGGTAGGGGGGTCGTGGGGGGCACCGTGAACCGTGGGAGGGGGGGCCCGGGGGTTGGCGCGAATTGCAGGAGGGGGGGTGTCACGGGGTGGGGCCGCGAATCGCGGGAGTCACCGGGGGTGCCACGAATTGCGGGGGGTGTGCTGCAAATCGCGGGAGGGGGGTCGCGGGGGGTGCCGCGAATCGCCACAAGAAAAAAATCAACACAGAAAGGTCAACACATGTAAATGTTGACATAAGTGTGGCCCTTCATTGGTGTTCATGTCGACACATGAGAATGAATATGAAAACATTGAAAAAGTGAAAAATAAATCTTGTCAACCTTTTTCATTGTCGACCATAGCCATGTCAGTGTTTTGCATGTGCCATTTAATCGTGGGGATGCCGTGAATGGGGGGGGGGAGGGAGGTGCATACCCAACATGACCCTCTCCAGGAGGGACACATTGCTCTGTTTCTGGACTTTCTTCTTAATTTATTTATTACCATCACCTGTGCTTAAACACCTTTCTTATTAATGACCCTGTTTTAAATGACAGGTGATGACAATAATAAATTAAGATGGAAGTCCACAAACATAGCATTCTGTCCCTCCTGGAGAGGGTCATGTTGGGAGGTATGGAGGTGTGGGGCGCTCACCTGGTGTGTCTGGTGTGTAGCTGTGTCTTTGCTGTGTAACATGGAGAGGCAGAGGGTGTCTGGCACTGTCTGTGGGCTCACTGGGCTGGTTCTCTGTCATGTGAGTCAGTCATGTGAGTCAGAGGCTCCACCCAGGGTTATATCTCCAGACACACTTTGAGTGACAGATGTAGCCAAATATATAAGAGATAATTGTATTAATAATACTAATTTACATATTTTTACTAATAATCCACAATATCATACTATAAGTATTTCTTTACCTCAGTAACCTTTCTGTAACAATCTAAAACTATGTTTACATATTGCAACAAAATCATCTTAATATGTCACAATAACCCAGTATGCGACATTTACAACATATTTAATGGGCAATACTGCCATGCGCTAACCCCGACATATATGTTAATAAAAATCCGATAGCTTCAATTTAAGACCTTGCCTTGGAAAAAAATCACAGTAATTATTGTGTGGCCGCATTGAACTATATATAGATTCCTATGCCCCTTAATTAATTCATCAATATACGTGATTAGAACCTATTAATAATACCCATGAATATTGACAGGAGCAGACATAGCTGCCCGTTAAATGAGAGACAGGAGCCATAGCCAATTATGATGTGAAATGGGAGGGACTGTCAGATGGAGGCAGCTCATTGGACGGCGTCTCAGTTTCAGTCCCCTTTATATATCTTCCAGTGATACCAGGGAGGCTTGCCCTGAAGAAGCTGTAGCTGGTACAATATCACAGTTACGTTGAATGTGATAAAGTAGGTGATAAAGTTTACTCTTTAACACCACGCAGCAATACAAGAGTTAATATCTTTAGTGATCTCAAGGGAACAGCAACAATTGCTGTCCTTTGATGACAATATCTATTAAAAGATACATTGTATTACTGTATCTTGTTAAGCAAACAGGAACAATGTCCTCTCTTATGTGATTATGAATCTCTATTCTATTGAGCATACTCAGCATTGTCAAACATATTGTATATCGGGATATTATATCACATTCAGAAGACTGGACTTAATCTTCACTGATCCTTGATAAGTAACTAGCATACACGGCACCTCCGCACATGCAGTTTTAAAACACATATATGTTCACTTGTTTTTGATAAAAAAAGTGTGACAATCGTGATTTGTGCCAAAGTTTAAGATATGACAGGGTTTATTGATACATAAACATATACATATAAAATTGTTAAAAACATGTAAAACACAAAAAAGGAAATATATGTGGAAATCTTCTTACCCCTAAGGGTATTTGGAGCCAGCAAGGATGAAATATGGCAGGATGCAGTCCGGATTGTGCACCCTGCTTGAGGCTCCAAATACCTTAGCACTGGGTTTGGTCCTGATTCAGGTTGTGGATACCAGTCACTGCCGACGCGTTTCGAGCATCTGGGTGCTCTTCTTCCTGGGAGCAGTGACTGGCATCCACCTTGAGCTGGTATTTATTCTTCCTGGGCCAGTCACTGCGCCCAGGAAGAAGGGCACCCAGATGCTCGAAACGCGTCGGAAGTGACTGGTATCCACAACCCTAATCAGGACCAACCCAGTGCTAAGGTATTTGGAGCCTCAAGCAGGGTGAACTGTATTCCATAAAAAGAAGCGCCCATTAATCAAATATGTGTGTTTTGCATTGTTACTGGAACTAGACCATTGTCATATCACTACATATCTGTGTCATCCATATTTTTTTTACTTTATTTGCATGTACTGTTACACAGTAATTAGAAGATTAAAACTGAAACAGGCAGGAGATTATGGTGTGGCTGAGAGACGTTTTATATTGTAGTGAGTGCCAATAGATGGTAGACACGCATGATTGGCGGTGATAGTGTTGTGATGTAGTGTAGTAATAGAGTGCGCAGTACAGGGTGTATGTAGTATAGTGATGTAGTGCTGCGTATAAGGGATATGTAGTGATGTAGTGCGGAGTATTTTTAACTGTTCACACTGGGAGCTGAATTGTCTAGAAACAGCCCTGCCTGTGATACAAAGGCTGTAGCATGGACCCCTGTAGCGCCTATCTACGCAGCTTCTGTATTCCTTTTGCCCAGCCGCCGGTAAGAGCCGCATGCTGTGGGAAGTGGGTGCGCGGGGGGGCAGGAGAGGGCCCCGGGCTGCCGTCATAGCTGTGTGTATTTGTGATGGCGTGTTTAGCAGGGTATGCCAGTGTGTGCCCGGGGCGTGCTGCGTGTCTCCTGCCGGTGTGGGTCAGTTAGGGGCGCCGACAGGTCAGCCAGGTGCAACTGGGGGTGCAGGTGTGATCACACACCAGCACAGGGAGGAGAGGACAGGCTGCCACTGTAGCTGCCTATCTCCTCAGCTCAGGACAGGTGTGGTATAGGGGTCCGACAGTCGGGATCCAGACAGTCATTATGCCGACAGTCATTATGCCGACGTTGGGATCCCGACTGGCCAGACCCAGACAGCATGGCGAGCGCAACAAAGCCCCTTGCGTGCTCGCTGCGTTCGCCACGCTGCGGGCCTGGTGGCTCGCTATGCGAGCCACCTATTCTATTCTCCCTTTATGGGGATCGTGGACCCCCACGAGGGAAAATAGCCGACGGCCGTCGGGAACCCGACTGTCGGTGTTTTGACAGTCGGGATCCCAATGTCGGGTGAATGCCTGTCGGGATAGGGGCACTGCAAGGGGGGAGGCAGATGTAACAGGTACAGAGAGATTCGTTTTGGGTGAGTTATTTTGTTTCTGTGCAGGGTAAATACCGACTGCTTTATTTTTACACTGCAATATAGCTCTCACTTTGAAGTAAAACCCCACCCAAATCTAACTCTCTCTGCAAAAGTTACATCGGCCCCACCTGCAGTGCAGCATTTTTGTGCATGTGCATATGCAGGGTGCGTGCATGCACGGCGAACAGACTGTTCACATACCCAGGACAGAGGGTGGTGGGCGGAGATGTGCAGGGGGCACCGGCCAGCCCCATTAGCATATGGGAATGACCAGCGTTTCATGGCCTTCTCATGCTAATAGGACTGTGATTGACATGTGGGGGGCGGACAGCTGACATCACCAGATGTCATCTGCCCACCCACTTCCCCCCGAGCATTGACGCCTATATAAGGTAGCTCAGAGCAACCTTACATATGCGTGCATGCACCACATCTTCGATGGTCGGCGACCATTGAAAGATGTGGGCGTTCCCCCTGGCCTGCAAATTACATCCATTTGTAGGCCCTGCAGGTGAATCGCCCTTACAAATAGGTGGCGGCCAGGCCACCACTCGCAATGTGGGGTTTGGTGGACTCGCAAGGCTGCAAATCAACCAGAATAACCCCGTATGTGTATGTGTATGTGTATGTGTATGTGTATGTGTATGTGTATGTGTATGTGTGTGTGTGTGTGTGTGTGTGTGTGTGTGTGTAGGGGGGTTGGCCATGAAAGGACACAAATTATATATGGAAAAACAGACACTTGTGTAGAAGTGTGATATACCCTTAACCCCTTCATGACAGAGCCAGTTTGTGCCTTCATGACAGAGCCCTTTTTTTCAAATCTGACATGTCTCACTTAAGTGGGGATAACTTTTTTTTGCTTTTACTTATCCCAGTGATTTTGAGATTGTTTTCTCGTGACACATTGTACTTCAAGTTAGTGGTAAATTTGGGTCGATACAGTCTGTGTTTTTTTGTGAAAAATACCAAAATATCGTGAAAAAATGGAAAATTTAGCAATATGCAAAATGTCACATTTTCTGCTTGTGAGACAAATAATCATACCACTCAAAATAGTTAATAACTAACAAAGACCATATGTCTACTTTATGTTGCAATTATTATTTCAACCTCCTTTTCATTTTTTTGGACACTAGGAGGCTTCAAATATGACTAGCAAATTCTCAAATTTTCAAGAAAATTTCAAACACTGATTTTTTTAGGGACCAGTTCAGTTCTGATGTGACTTTGAGGGACTTGTATGTGAGACACCCCCATAAATGATGCCATTTCAAAAACTGCACCCCTCACAGTATTCAAAACAGCATTTTGGAAGTTTGTTAACCCTTTAGGTGTTTCACAGGAATTAAAACAAAGTGTAGGTGAAATTTCAAAATTTCATTTTTTTTCGGATTTTCAATTTTAATACATTTTTCTAAGGAACACAGTAGATTTTACTAGAGAAATGTGACTAAAAATTGATTCCACCAATTCTTTGGTTTTCATAAATATCCTATATGTGGCCCTAGTGTGCACGGTGACCAAACCACAGGCTTCATAATAGAAGGAGCACCTACTTGATTTTGGAGACTCCTTTTTATGAGATTATTTTTTAGGCACCATGTAGGTTTCTAGGCACCATAAGATGCTAAAAGTTAGGAACCCCCCCACAAGTGACCCCATTTTGCAAACTACACCCCTCAGGGAATTCATCTAGGGGTATAGTGTACATTTCAAACCCCCAGGGGTTTCACCAATTGTGGTACAACTGGGCAGTGAAAATGAAAAAAAATAATTTTTCATTTTCACAGCTCAGTTGTATCAAAATTGGTGAAACCCCGGGGGGTTTGAAATGTACTCTATACCCCTAGATGAATTCCCTGAGGGGTGTAGTTTGCAAAATGGGGTCACTTGTGGGGGGGTTCCACTGTATGGGTGTTTCGGGGGTCATTCAACCAGAATCTGTGCTGCAAAATCCAAAAATCACTCCTTCCCTTCTGAGTCCTGCCATGCACCCAACTGGTATTTTTTGGTCACATGTGAGGCATTGCCGTACCCGGGAGAAATTGGGGCACAGATTTTGGGGTGCTTTGTCTCCTTCATTCCTTGTGAAAATGAAAAATTTTGAGCCAGATCTGCATTTTTGTGTAAAAAAATTAAATTTTTTACACAAAAATGCAGTTCTGGCTCAAAATTTTTAATTTTCACAAGGAATGAAGGAGACAAAGCACCCCAAAATCTGTGCCCCAATTTCTCCTGGGTACGGCAATGCCTCACATGTGACCAAAAAATACCAGTTGGGTGCATGGCAGGACTCAGAAGGGAAGGAGTGATTTTTGGTGGTGGAATGAATGGCGGGTGCTATGTCGCATTAGCAAGACCCCCGAAGCACCAATACAGTGGAACCCCCCCACAAGTGACCCCATTTTGGTCACCAGCTTTGGGAGGGGGGCTGGCGCTGCGGCTGGCGGGGGGGTGGGAGGGGTGCTGGCGCTGCGGCAGCCGGGTGGGTGGGAGGGAGGGGGGCTGCCGGGTGGGAGGGGGGGGGGGCTGGCGATCGTTGGTGATCGGTGCGGTTTACGCACACACACACACACACACACACACACATATATATATATATATATATATATATATGTGTGTGTATATATATATATATATATATATATACATATATATACATATATATACACACACATATATATATATATATATATATATATATATATATATATGTGTGTGTATATATATATATATATATATATATATATATACACATTTGCACATTATTTTTTATTTTATTTTATTTTTAACTTTTCCAGCAGCAGCATGATGCTGCTGCTGCTGCTGCTGCTGCTGCTGCGGGGGGAGGGGGGAGGAGGGGAGCGCAGCGTGCGCTCCGGACGTAGCGGTGGAGCCGGGGGAGCTGCTGCTGCTGCCGGGTGAGTGCCCGGCGGGTGGGAGGGGGGTGCTGCCGCTCGGTGGTGATCGGTGCTGCACCGATCACCACCGTTTTCTGTGTTACCGAGCGGCTTAGCCGCCGGTAACACAGGAAACGCTGTGATTGACTGTTCAGATTTGAACAGCCAATCACAGCGATCGCCGACCGGGGGGGGCACCCCTGCCCCCCCTGGGCGACGAGGGGGGGATGTCTGCTGTCAGGGACAGCAGACATCTCCTAACTGTCACCGCGTCTATAGACGCAGTGACAGTTAGAAGCCATGACGTACATGTACGTCAAATGTCGGGAAGTACTTCCCGACCATGACGTACATGTACGTCAAATGTCGGGAAGGGGTTAACAAAAGATTCATTTTGAGCACATTCTGCCCATTGAGGAATCATCCAAGGCAACCATCTGTGGTGCACTTCTTTGGTTGCTGCTGGCAGGCTGTGCAATCAGTTAAGGTTCCCACTACAGGAAGAGCACATGGTGGGGCGGAAATACACTGAAAAAGAGGGAAAAAAAACACATTTGCAGGTAACTATTGGAAGTAGGAAAATTAGGTTAACATTGTTTTGCTAAAATTATAGACGTCCTGATCTCATAAGAGGAGTATGGGTGTGAGTACAGTATGTGTGGAGCAAACTCATGTCTGATAGAAATGTCCGTGCTTAGCTTGTTCTTGGTGCTCTATATCCTCACCTTGTGGGGTAGGCCAAAAGCAGGGCTGCCATCAGAAATTGTGGGGCCGGGACTGACAAAATAGGCAGCCCCCCCCAGGTCCTGGTGTATTACACATATTATTTAGTCCTGACCCCTGTACTATTTGCTTTAACATGGCGGTGAGGCGGGCGGCCACACGATATTCCTTCCCTACCTGCAAGGGCATCTCACACAATGGCGGGACCGGCTCCTCACACAAGTCTGGGGCACAGTATGACGTCATTACATCACGACACACGTTGGGGGCTTTGTGTGGCGGCTCCCAGCTGGCATGTTACTGAGGGGATCCGGATGGTGCTGGCAGGGGGGGGGGGGGGGCTTGTTCTGTGGGATGGCCAGCGGAGTTTAGTCACTTGATGAGCAGAGAAAGACCACTGCTAGCGGGTGACTCTGAATCAGGCCCTTAATCAGCAGGGCCCTATTCAAGCCATAATACCAGCACTCACCAAAAATCTATACATAGCACTTACACCAGCATCTACTGTCCGACAGATCCCATTTCTGGCCAAAGTAGCGCTGCCTAAGGTTCTGATGGACTGTAGATGCTGGTAAAAAATGTACAGGCACATCAGCGGGGATGCACAGTGCAGGGAGAGTGCCTCTCGTCCCTGCACTGCATCCTTCCCTGAGCGGCTAGCACCGGCTCGGCTGTGTAGTGAGAGGGGGTGCTGGCGGCCATTCAGGCTGCGTGGACAGAGTTGCTTGGGCCCTACCCTCTGTCATAGTGGTGGGGTCCGGGACATTTGTCCCCACAGCACCCCCCTGATGGCGGCCCTGGCCAAAAGGCTTTCCTGATGTTCTCAGACAGAGTGGTAGTAGGCCTGGCCCTCATGTGGAGAGGCTACATAATGATCCTGAACTGCAGTGTTTGTGAATCTTGTATCATTTGAGATTCTAGAGTAGTCCAAACTCCAAATCCAGTTTAAAGTTAAAATTGCATCCTTCAAATGCATCCTTAGATAATGCAGGCCAAGCCGTGATTGTCTTAGATCTGCAGTGCCCTGGTACAGGAAGAGGGTGGGCAGCTGACATCCGCTGACATTAGCTGCCCACCCTCCGCACCCGTGTCACTGGCAAATTTCCATGGGAACACCCGTGAAACGCTGGGCATTCCCATGGGCGTGACTGCAGTATGCGGCCATACGCCCCCCCGCCCGCACTACGGATACGCCCCCCTGCCCGCACTGGCCCAGCGAATAATCAATTCCCCGCGCCAGCTCGCACAAAGTGGCTGCACATGCTCATACTGTAAATGCTGGTGAGCAAGTGCAGTTGCAAAACATTGCTCCCTTGTGTGAACACACAAGGGAGCGATCATATCAGAATGAGGGCCTATATCAGATGGCACAAGTGGAGGTGGTTTCTTCAGGATGTTCATCTACCTAAGTATCTGAGGGGGTTTTGTGTTGCATACAGGATCACTGTAAAACCCCATACACATGAGGTTAGTTCAGCACTATGCTGAGTGATGTAGTATAGCACAGATCACTCACCACACATCACTGATACACCTGCTATGCACCAGCAATGTGTGCTGAACGATCTGTGCTGACCAATGTTCTCCGGTGAGAACAACAGGAATTTGACGAGGTCTTGACTGTGGTCAAGATCTCAGCGGGAGATGGCAATGGGCCGTGCATCGCCGTCGCTTGAGGGCATACAAGCACAGCAATCCATGTTTAAATACTAAGTGATCTAGTCAAACTGCTTAGAAAATGGCCTTAAATTACCCGTGTGTATGAGCCTTTGGGGTGTGAAAAGTGTAGCCAGAGAGTGGTGACAAAAGCAGATATATATAAATGTGAAGAAATCAGAGATAGGATTTCGGTTCTAACTGCATCCATTAAGCAGACAGACTATAAGTACCTCCTTTTAAAATATACTGTACTTCATAGGGTCGACAGCACTAAGGTAAACATGCTGCACTAAGGTCGACATGAGAAAAGGTCGATTCCTCAAAAGGTCGACATGGCATGTCATTAGGTTAACACACGCTTTATGTCGACATTGGGCTAGGTCAACAGCAGGGCCAGCAACAGAAATCTTGGCCCTCACCCCCTCATGCACTAGTAGTTGTGTGAAGCAGGGACAGGTGATGGGTGTATTGGTGGCAAGAAGTCCCATATAATGGCTGTCCCTAGCGCAGACAGTCTCACTTTTGAACTGACAGCTACTACTTATTGTAATCCCTACTACACATTATACCACACACTATAATGCCCATTAGACATTATAACACAAGTCATGATGCCCATTACCCATTATGTCACACACCATAATGCCCATTACATATTATTCCACACACCATGATGCACATTACAGATTATGCCACACACCATAATGCACATGACAAAATAGGCCACACTCCATAATGTCCATTACATATTATACCACACATTTTAATGCCTAATACATATTATGCCACACACCGTAATGCCCATTACACATTATGCCACATGCTGTAATGCTCATTGCATATTATACCACAAGCCATAATGCCCATTACATATTATGCCACTTAAGTGCCACTCATCTACATGCTCTTTTCCAGGGGGTGCATGCTCATTGCCAGGGATTACAGTACATGGTGATTGCCAGAGGTTTCTTGTTCAATGCCAGGGGTTACATTCTAAAAATATGATGATAATAATAATAATAATAATAATAATAGTGCTGTGCGTAGTGCTGTCAATTTAATGACCATATTCCCTTCATTCATGTTTCCCCTTAAACAGTTATTTAATTGAAATGATTATACTCATTTAGCACTCACACTAGACTTTCTCTGTTCTAATGCAGTCTCACAATTTTATGGAAGTATCTATTACTTTTTGCAACGAGGGCCAGTTTTGGTGAGGTGAAGATGTGGGGGGCCGACCATTCAGCCTCACAGTCTTTGAATCATTAATCACATCAGAATGTTCCACCACTCTGCCCCCATTCACTTTATGTCCCCCAGCCTGCCCCTTCACTGTATATTCCCTAGACTGCCCCCCTTCTCTGTATTTCCTCCAGCCTGCCCCACTCACTGTATATTCCCCTGCCTGACCATCTTTCTCTGTATGTCCCCCAGACTGCTCTTCTTCACTGTATGTTCCCCACTCTGCACCCCAGCCTATCCCCCCTTCTCTGAATGTCCATCACTGCCTCCATTCACTGTTTGTCCCAAAGCCTGACTCTCCATTCACTGTATGTCCCCCAGCCTGACCCTCCTTCACTGTATGTCCCCCACTCTGCCCCCATTGACTGTATGTCCCCCTGCCTGCCCTCTCCCTTCACTGTATGTTTCCCAGCCACTTGTGTGAGCCAGAGAATGGAGAGGCAAAGCAGAAACTGCAAGGACAGGAGATGCTTGGGCTCCCACCTCCTCCACTCTGCATGTTACGAGAGCAAGCTTCCCCCTTGCTGCACCCCCTCCGGAATCACAGTGAGATATACAATTGCAGCTGCAGGGGTTAGATGCATACTCGCCTGAAAGACGCCAAACACATCTCACTGTGGCGGCCGGCACCTCCTCACTGCTGCAGACAGCAAGGTAAAGGCATGCTCGCCGGGGCCCCACCTTTAGTGCTGTGTTGCGTGTTAATACCGATATTTATATAACCAGAAGAACAATAAGTGAAATGTGCAGTTTACGTACTCTTTCCGTGACTTGCGTACCCTTTATCTCTAGCTACGTGCGAACAAAGTGTAGCTGACCTTTTCCGTGTATTGTACACGCTGGATCAGTTCCAGTAATAAGAAATCCCTTCGCAGTACTTAGTACTTAAACTGCGAATACCTTTTATGGACAATGTCCATAATATACCTTATCGCTAGATGCGAATAATAGACGAGACAAAGATATAACAAAGTGAGGAGATAGATTCTCCAAATGGTGTATTTAGTCCCTAGCGGACAACAGGGGATTACAGAAAGTAAGAACACAGTGTTACACTTGATACAGTTAAACTAACAATAAAAAATATACTTTAAACTAACAAGGGAACAGAAACAGATACATAATATAATCAGCCACATTGAACAAACAGGAATACAAATGTTACCATAAAGAGAATATCGCAGCGCAGTCCGGTCGGAGCTCGCTATGTTCAAACTGAACTTAGCCCGGTCAAGATGTAGCTAGAGATGCAGTGCAAAAGAGAGAGAGTCAGCCAGCTCAGGGATAGCTATCTTTATAGTTTACAAACAAAGGGGGGTCAAAGGCCGTTTCCATTGGTCACAGGTTCAAATATCAAGTAGCAAAATACTGCACCCAATAAGGATTGGTGCAGGGGGGGGGGCTGTACTTCAGTGTACTTTGTTTGTTGGCATCGTCATCAGGGTCGTAAATCAACAGAAAGAGCTGGCTACATCCTGATTCCTTTGTCTCCCCAGGACACATGGCAAAAGTAAATATAATAAGCATTTTGTCCGTAGTTATCAGACCATAGGACTTGCAAATATTTATCTGCGACCGGAATGCTGCGCACGGGACGTGGAACGTAAAGATACCAAACATGTACAGAAACAATCGTGTATTTCAAATTAAACTATGTGTATCATACTGAACCTTTAATTAACTATATTTTATTTTTTGTTAGTGTGATGTTATGAATTTATGTGTATTAGTATGGCTGCGCTTATGATCCACTTTGTTACACAGACTCGGGTATTATACTTTATTTGCGCCACTCTGCGAACCAAAATGGCGGCCATACTATCCTAAAATGGCGTGTGTGTAACTCGACTTTAACAGTCCACCCTTTGACAGTAAATACAAAACTGTCACAGTACAAAATTTTTCCTAAAAACACAGAAATTCATAATCCTAACAGAACAATTTGGGATCTATGAATTGAACATAAAAGTGGAGTAAACCATCTGCTCTTAGGCCAATCCAGGATTATGGATAAATGAGGGGCCACATTTATTGAACAATCTACTCAGGGTGACGAAGGATAATGTACAATTTTGGGATAAAAATAAAAACCGGGGTGGTTACACTATATACATTTTACAGGTATGGCATCCTTTGGTAGGCATTGGTTGTGATTCTAGGGTCACACACACACACAACAGACCCTTGAATTCTTTGTTGTCTCTCGTTCTGGTATGCATTGAGTATGCTGGTATTATTACTGTCAAACCTTACCAACCTCAAGTCCTGGGTAACGTATCAAGCTTAGAGATTCTATCTTGACCTAAACTGGGTCAGGTAACACACTCTCAGAACTCTGTATCATCTGCCCGATACCTGGCAGCAGTGCGAAAGCAGTATCCTTGACTTTGGGGACAAGAACGGATAGTGGGGGGAAGCAAAATAGGACCCATAATAATGAAGGAGAAAATGTTAATGATCCTTCCAACCTGTTACCAGTGGGGTTTGTCACAGTCCTTTTTGTAGCTTGTACAGGTTGCTTGACCTCAGCTGCTCTCCAGTCCTCCCGAAATGATGCCTCTAGCGATTTCTTTCTTTCGCCCTTAGTGTAAGGACCTTCTGGGTTTCTGGTCTTTTGGCAGTAGGACGAACGTACCCAAATCTCTCTCTCTCTGCGACTTTGTTATTGAGGTAGTGCTGGTCAACAAGACTTGGGGTGGTTCTCTTCAATGGTCTATCGAGCAACCTGTATATGGTACATCATGGGAAACAACAAAATCTCCTGGTTCAAGGTTATGACAGTTCACTACAGGTGTCAACAAAGTCCTTTTGGCTGCCTTTTCCCAGGGGTGGATACATCATTGGTGTTATACTTGAAACAAGGGTCAGTTCGTGGTTGAGTCTAGGATCTTCTTGTGGGGTTATCATAACGTGTGGCTGCCAGCCAAGCAATGTTTCGATGGGGACAAATGAGGTGGAGTTCTGAGAGTGATTCTACTACTATGCAGCACAATGGGCAGTGCCCCTGGCCATAGCAATTCTCTTTCAGCTATAACTTTACCCAGTTTTTTTCTTGATAGTAACCTTCACCTTCTCCACCTTAGCGGTTATTTGGGGTCAGCAGAGAATGTGGGGTGTACCATCAGTCCCTAGGAGTTTACACATGACTTAAAACTTTTCATATACACTTGCGTACTCAGGGGTGCCTCTGGGCTACCATATCTATACACACAAACCTCAACACATATGAAAGGAATAATTAAACGCTTCTAGAGTGGACTGTACAAAGTCAATTTGTATTACCTGCAGAGGATCCTGCTGGTGGAGGGATGTGGAGATGGCTCTGTGGGAACAGCCGTTCCAGTATCTTTCCCCAGACAAGTAAGGCATGACCTTGTCGTCTTACCTGTCTGTGGGCACACCAGTAAGTTTTGACTAATTTCCACATACCTTCCCTGCCAAGGCAAATCAGGCCATAGGCTATCTCTGCCCTGACAGTTTGGCATGTTCTCTGAGTCACTGGTTTTCCTTGTCCATCTTTCTATTCCTGTCCACATCCTTTCGGCTTCCAGACTACTTTCTCCTGCAGGGGACACAAATCTTCCATTTTTATGTGAATACACTGACATTTACAGGGGAGCACAAACATTATTCGCAGAGCGCATGGCTCACCCAGCTGCCTTGCCAGCATGTTCATTATCAAGTGACACTGAATCCTTATCGAAGGTGTGGGCTTTACACTTGATAACAGCCACTCTGTCCGGCAGCTGTGCGCCTTTAGAAATCTTTGAATTTACAATGCTTGCGCCACTGTAGTACCAGCTACTGTAACAAAATCTCTGAGGCGCCATAGGGCCCAAGATCTTTTGCATTACCCCAACAAACGTACTTAGAGTCTGCATAAATATTGGCTGCTTTTCCCTCAGCCCGCAGCACTACTAATGAGGCTGCTGTTGCTGAGTGAGATGGTCCAAGGGGTCCAGCCTCTACTATACCTTCTCCATCTATCACGGTATAGCCAGTGTACAATTTTTCCATTTCAGTGTTTCTGTGGCAGCTGCCATCAGTGAAAAGAAAGAGGGAAAAAAAATGAATGATCTCTTTCAATGGGTTGTTACCACCCTTTGGGGACATGCTGCAAAGGTCTGATTCAAACATGTCATGCAATCATATTCGTCTAGGCTCCCACTAATTTCCACCATTCCAGCAACTTCAGCATCAACCCCCACCCTTTGTGCCTTGAAAGGCACACCTGGTAAGAGTGTTGCTGGGTTTACAATATTACCCATGTTACTGGTAACATTTATAAAATTCATCAATGCAAGTTCCCATTTAGTGAACTTGGCTGGTGAATATTTTTCTCATGTTTAGGCAGAATTTTAGGAGTGTCCAGACTATATGAGGAGCATAACTAGCTAAAATACACCCCAACACCACATCCTCAGTCTTGTTTACCAGTAGTGCTATGGCAACTACACTGTATAGACAAGTAGGAAGTGCTCGAGTAACTGGGTTTAATTGTACACTGCAGTTCGACATTGGTCAGGCTGGCATCACCAGGTTTCTTAAGTCACTATATCTGTCGCACACTCAGCAGATGCCATGTTCCACATCACATGGTCTCCTGTGTCAGTCATACCCACTGCAAGGGCTGTAATCAGGCCTGTTTTCGACACAACAACCACCAGCCATAGTGGCAGGTTCCTTTTTACTATTATCCACATGTGTCTGTGAGGACATGGGTTTTGTGATTGCACCTATTTATATGTAAATGCGTTTTACAACCCTTTTCATTCTCTGTTGAATGGGAATGCTTTGTGCACTTCTTGGACTGCTTTTCACAAGATGGTGGCTGTGGTTGCCCTAGGTAACGTAAGAGGCAATGCTTAAGGTTACTGGGACTTTGTTCAAAGTTTACTGAAAAATAGTGTGACTACTCTCTTGTCCACTTGTGCTGGTTTATGGGGTACTGCACATTCATAATAGAGTTTTGAACTACTTATTCTATCATTTGTGGGGTTGTGATTACTACCGTGTCCCAGATTCCCCCCTACAACACCTTCCCCCCCCCCGTTCAGGCACAACTGCAATCTGTCCTGCGATACCTTATGTCCTGCCTCAGGGGAATGCACCAGAAGTTGTCTATCGCCATCTACTGATGTTATGGATGAGTCAGGACATAACAATAAATCATTGACCCATTGTATCGGTATCAAGCCATTTGTGGGCTGTAAGGACAGTGTGCAATCCCGCAAGACCTGGGGGAGAGGCTTCGTGGCTCTTAAAGTATCTGGAACAGAGGAGGAGAGGTAAAGGGAAGGAATAAAAAATGTAATGACAGCAATGTGTGTATTTATTGCAACCGAAATTTCTCTTTTATTTGGATGACAACAGGATTTGGCACTATGGGGGAATTGGCTCTCAACTATTTGTTTTTCACCCTTTTCAAAACCTGTTCTGATCAGTAAGCCCTCCCTCCTTTCTTACCCAGTGGGGTTGTGACTATGGGCCGTGTCTAGGGGTATTAACTAAAAGGTTCTCTTTTGGGAACCTTGTTATATCACTGGGTACTTTTCCAGCTTGACCTCAAGTTTCAAATGGTGATGCTGTATTTTGGGGCGCTATGCTGTCTGTTTTTAACTGGGTTTCTATTGGAGCTATCATTGCCATTAACCCTGTGTCCCGCCCATCTTTAGTTCAAAGGGACTCGGTATTCATGCTGTAGTTTTTAGCTACCTATAACAGTACAGTGCAGCATTAATCATGGAGCCATATCTAACAATTTTGCATCTTGTTCGTGCATACTGGTCCTGTTGCCTCTAAGTTATGAATCTTCAGGAGCCCAGAAGCAGACATAACTTATTTTTCAAGGCAGTTCTGTAATTAGAAGGTAAATTGCAGCCGCTGCAGTCAATAAGACAGAATATTTGGTATGCAAGGGCCTGATTATGATCTCTATTGGTTTTACCAATGGGTAATGCTGCACTTTTCCTGTTACCCCAATTGTAACTAACGTTTGTTTTGCCCAACCTAAATCCAGAGGAAGGAAAATAAAAATTGGCAGGGTTAAGCAAAAAAAACTTTAGCTTTTAAACCATTACACTTACCCGTATCTTAGGCTCCTCCTTCAGATATTGTGTCATGTTACCTGGTTGTTGGGCATGTGTAAGTTCTACTCCCTGTTTGCATCTATGTGTCACTCTTAGGGCGGCGTTGGCTAATAGATGGGGCTATGGCTATGTGTTGAGACCTACCTGTCTCCTTCCGGTGTGTCTCCCGGTCACTTATATGTGTGTTTTAATCCCTATGGTTCTTTGTCCAGCAATTTCTGGCTAAGTGTCCCTTTGTACCACAGTTGAAGCATATAGTTTGTTTCCGTCCTACATCTTCTGGCCTTGTGTGTTGTGTGTTTTTGGTTGGGGCATTACTGAAAGCGTGACTGCCAATTGCCAATCAATTTAAGCACACCGTTTCTTTGCATTTCTTTATAATTCTTTTGTCTCGATCAATGGCATATTTTCTTAAAGTACCTATTGTCATCTCTCTGCACTTGGGGAAAATGGTTTCTATGCTGGTTCTCAAATTTTCCTTAAGACCTTGTATCAGCACAGAGACAATTACTCCCCTAAAGTATACGTTGTCCTTGGGGTCAGGGACACCAGTGTGTTTTGGCAATGCCTGCAAAGCATGGTTGAAATATCCGCTGGCAGATTCACCATCTTTTTGTTTGATAGTGAACGTCTGGATATTTTCAACCGTCGCAGGGAAATATACACCCAATTGTATATTTATTAGGCGTATATTTTCCTGGTTGCCCTGTTTAGTTAAAATCTTATCGCCCTCCACACCACTATCCCGAATAAATTTCGGGATATCTATGTGTGAAGGGAGGCAATCTCGCAACATGTTCCGCCAATCCTTATTGGTGGGCTCATCTGCATTTCCCAGATCCTCTACAAATTTCTGACAAATTGCCAGATTTTTCCTGGGATCGGGGAAATTCGAGATGATTGAATGACGTTCCAATCGTGTCCACGTATTGTGCAAGTCGCTAACCCTTACAGGCATTGCCTCATCTCTGTCTCCCCTTCCACAAGGAGTTTCCACTGTGTGCAGAGGGTAGGTTTGTATCCCCTCCGCACCATTGGACAATACTCCAGGAATAACTATGCTGTGTGCTGTGTTGTGTGTGCTTACCTGTGTCTCCAAGTATGTTCCTGGCATCAGCCATCTCCTCGGCCAGGATGGCAGCAGCAGCTGGACTGTCTCAGCCTTTCTCTCATTTCTGCTAGCTTCGCAAGGGATGGCTGGTGTCAGGAACTCCTCCGACTTCTGGATCGAAACTACCAACACTGGGAAATTCTACCTTGCTGCCCTGTGTCATTTCCTTCCATTTATTTAAGTAAACAACTGCTTGTTCACCGTGCTTCCTGCACCTTATGAATGGCGTAATTCTTCCCTAAGTAGCACGACCCCCCTGTGCGAGCTACTGCTTCTCATTGTTCAAATTTGATTTATGAGAATGAGAGGTTCACACTAGAAGAGGCCGGTGGGTAATTTATCAGTGAGCAGTACCCAAAACACTCCTTCTCAATATCCTGAAGCGTTTCCGCACTCAAGTGCGACACTCAGTCTACGAGGATGTGTACTCAATCAACGCTCGCTTTCGGCTAGCAACGGATTGCTAGTCGACTTGCAGGGTGCGGCCAAATTTTTCAGAACACAAAAAAACTGTTTTTTTTTCTGTATCCTTAAAAACTGGTTTTCTAAAGGGGCTAATCAGATCACTGGGTTCCGATTTAGCTTCTTGTACCCTTCTGGAGGATCCAAATAGGCGGATCCATGAAAGGGGCAGTTCCTATGGGCACGTCGTCACGCACACCTATATGTCTTATTTCAACACACAAATACTATCCTGATCTGGACTGTGCTGTGGGTCGCATCGTCACACGCCCGCTCACCCAATGATTTTCACACTGGATGCTATTTAAACCTTGAGCTTACGCTTAAAACTTGAAATATTTCTGTACAGAAAATTTTCCCAGGTTGGTAGTTTCTCACTTATGCGAGTATAAACCCCTTAAATGGCTATAGGAATCTATTAAAATAATGCTTGAATTTCTTGCTTTTGAGAATAAACCAAAAATATTAACTTTTATTAATTACCGCTTTATCCACAGTATGTTAATATACTGTTTAAATAGAGCTTGTGATTAATACTAGCCACCTCTGGGCTCCTATGTGTGCTGCATGTGCAGTGCCAGCGAACAGCCACGTGTGCACGTGTGTTTGTTAAAACCTGTTCACCGGCCGCCGATGGATCGGCCACCCACGTGTTCTACAGTGTATTTGTAAGGTCGTGATCGGGTACCGCTAAATGCAGCAATTTCGCCGAAATGCGAAGATAATCCCAACACAAATCTGTATGTAACGTACAAGGATGCGAAATAAATCTCACACAAAATCTGTAAATTACGTACAGAGATGCGAAACTATACTTAACGTAAACACGTGTGTGCATACCTTACGTAATACACTGCAGACGCTTTACGTTACTGTAAAAGGCCCAGAACTTATCGCCATGTGGTGGAGTCCCTGACCCTGCAGTAACGGACAACAAAAAAAATTATAGTTTTGCACAGAAGGAATCCTCTATGTACTATAATAAACAGAGGCCTTTGCCTCCACGTGTGCGAAACCTTATCGCACGTGCACATGTACCGTAACTATAAACAAACAATTCAATGTTATGGTTTTCGCCTGGGCTCTGGGTGATACGACAGCTGGCAGGAGAGAAAAGGTCAGGCGTGAGCCCGCAGCTGGGACCGCTGTTTAGAACGGCCACAGCGAAACCTACACTGACTCTGTTGAGTCCCCCGGGCAGATGGAATACCCCTGCAAGTGCTAGGCTTCGCCTGTAGCCGCCGCGTTCGACAGAGCCAGTTAGGCCGGCTCTGACCCCGATGCAGCCAGGTGTTAGGTAATGACAAGGGGTGAGCAATTGCCAGGGGGTAGCTCAAAAGGATGATCTGGCTAAAGGACCTAGCTGGGAAAAGACCCCTGACTACCGGCACCAGGCCAAGGACGGGAGTTGCGACCCAGTCGCAGACACAAGAGATACAATAGGGAATCTCGGAACAGGGGCACACCAAGGCAAGTGATTCCCCAAAACCGGTTGCAGATGGAAAGGGAAACACCCCTGCCTGATGGAAGCTAGGGCGACAGACAATAACAAAACAGGAGGAACAGCTGGAAAAATGACACAAAGGAATAACGACGGACCCACAGCGGGGAACAGCCACGGCGGGCAAATGAATAATAAAAGATAGAACCACCGGGCTCCAAAGGAGCACTTACGTGACCCACCGGGAGAAGAGGGAAGTGGATCAGGTGCAGGCTCTGGCCCAGGACTGAATGACACCCCAAGCAGACTTGGAAGCAGGAAACCAGGAGAGCACTGGAATTTCCAAAGGAGAACAGCAGGAACCAGAAAGCTCCGGGGTCCGGGTATACAGGCTGATGCTACAGTGAGCAATGAGCTGCAGAGGATAAATCCTGAGATCCAAACAGCAGACGGAACAGGGAACCAGGTAGCGAAGCTGAGAGCTGACATTCAAGACACCATACCCCGTTAAACTACTTGTGACAGGCAGAAATACAGTTTACTTAATACAAACACCTTATATACTTAAAACACGTCACTTAATTTCTCTTTGGATTTCACTTATTATACCTCGGGTTCATACGCTAGCACCTCTCAAACCCTGTACCGCCGCGGACTTGGCCTCTCCAGCAATGGTTAAATGATCACTTCCACCCTTTTGCTGGTATAGGCTCAAGTCGTGTGCTTGGTACAGTGTTCTAGAGTATGAAACGCCCGGACGAAGCCCGCAATTGTTAATACCGATATTTATATAACCAGAAGAACAATAAGTGAAATGCGCAGTTTACATACTCTTTCCGTAACTTGCGTACCCTTTATTCCTAGCTACGTGCGAACAAAGCGTAGCGCAGTGTAGCTGACCTTTTCCGTGTATTGTACACGCTGGATCAGTTCCAGTAATAAGAAATCCCTTCGCAGTACTTAGTATTTAAACTGCGAATACCTTTTATGGACAATGTCCGTAATATACCTTATCGCTAGATGCGAATAATAGACGAGACAAAGATATAACAAAGTGAGGAGATAGATTCTAGCGGACAACAGGGGATTACAGAAAATAAGAACACAGTGTTACACTTGATACAGTTAAACTAACAATAATAAATATACTTTAAACTAACAAGGGAACAGAAACAGATACATAATATAATCAGCCACATTGAACAAACAGGAATACAAATGTTACCGTAAAGAGAATATCGCAGTGCAGTCCGGTCGGAGCTCGCTATGTTCAAACTAAACTTAGCCCGGTCAAGATGTAGCTAGAGATGCAGTGCAAAAGAGAGAGAGTCAGCCAGCTCAGGGATAGCTATCTTTATAGTTTACAAACAAAGGGGGGTCAAAGGCCGTTTCCATTGGTCACAGGTTCAAATATCAAGTAGCAAAATACTGCACCCAATAAGGATTGGTGCAGGGGGGGGGGGGGGTTTACTTCAGTGTCCTTTGTTTGTTGGCATCGTCGTCAGGGTCGTAAATCAACAGAAAGAGCTGGCTACATCCTGATTCTAGCAACAGGGAAAGGAAAGAATGTGTGGTGCACAAAGAGGTTGATTTGATCTAAAATCTAACTTTTATTACAAATTTCTAAAATAGTAGCGAAGTATGAGACACAAACATCACAGAACATAAAACATAAAGTGACTTTAAAAAGGATAATATATCCTAGTTGATAGTTGAGGTCGGTATGTATGATATCAGTCTCCACGTATGTATAAATTCAATTAGTGCTTAGAGACTGTTGAAACCGACTCTGCCCAATCACTTTCATGGCCTTCTCATGCTAATAGGACTGTGATTGACATGTGGGGGGCGGACAGCTGACATCACCAGATGTCATCTGCCCACCCACTTCCCCTCGAGCGTTCACGCCTACGTAAGGTAGCTCAGAGCAACCTTACATATGCGTGCATGCACCACATCTTCGATGGTCGGCGACCATTGAAAGATGTGGGCGTTCCCCCTGGCCTGCAAATTACATCCATTTGTAGGCCCTGCGGGTGAATCGCCCTTACAAATAGGTGGCGGCCAGGCCACCACTCGCAATGTGGGGTTTGGTGGACTCGCAAGGCTGCAAATCAACCACAATAACCCCGTATGTGTGTGTGTGTGTGTGTGTGTGTGTGTGTGTGTGTGTGTAGGGGGGTTGGCCATGAAAGGACACAAATTATATATGGAAAAACAGACACTTGTGTAGAAGTGTGATATACCCTTAACAAAAGATTCATTTTGAGCACATTCTGCCCATTGAGGAATCATCCAAGGCAACCATCTGTGGTGCACTTCTTTGGTTGCTGCTGGCAGGCTGTGCAATCAGTTAAGGTTCCCACTACAGGAAGAGCACATGGTGGGGCGGAAATACACTGAAAAAGAGGGGAAAAACACATTTGCAGGTAACTATTGGAAGTAGGAAAATTAGGTTAACATTGTTTTGCTAAAATTATAGACGTCCTGATCTCATAAGAGGAGTATGGGTGTGAGTACAGTATGTGTGGAGCAAACTCATGTCTGATAGAAATGTCCGTGCTTAGCTTGTTCTTGGTGCTCTATATCCTCACCTTGTGGGGTAGGCCAAAAGCAGGGCTGCCATCAGAAATTGTGGGGCTGGGACTGACAAAATAGGCAGCCCCTCCCAGGTCCTGGTGTATTACATATATTATTTAGTCCTGACCCCTGTACTATTTGCTTTAACATGGCGGTGAGGCGGGCGGCCACATGATATTCCTTCCCTACCTGCAAGGGCATCTCACACAATGGCGGGACCGGCTCCTCACACAAGTCTGGGGCACAGTATGCCGTCATTACATCACGACACACGTTGGGAGCTTTGTGTGGCGGCTCCCAGCTGGCATGTTACTGAGGGGATCCGGATGGTGCTGGCACGGGGGGGGGGGGGCTTGTTCTGTGGGATGGCCAGCGGAGTTTAGTCACTTGATGAGCAGAGAAAGACCACTGCTAGCGGGTGACTCTGAATCAGGCCCTTAATCAGCAGGGCCCTATTCAAGCCATAATACCAGCACTCACCAACAATCTATACATAGCACTTACACCAGCATATACTGTCCGACAGATCCCATTTCTGGCCAAAGTAGCGCTGCCTAAGGTTCTGATGGACTGTAGATGCTGGTAAAAAATGTACAGGCACATCAGCGGGGATGCACAGTGCGGGGAGAGTGCCTCTCGTCCCTGCACTGCATCCTTCCCTGAGCGGCTACAACCGGCTCGGCTGTGTAGTGAGAGGGGGTGCTGGCGGCCATTCAGGCTGCGTGGACAGAGTTGCTCGGGCCCTACCCTCTGTTATAGTGGTGGGGTCCGGGACATTTGTCCCCACAGCACCCCCCTGATGGCGGCCCTGGCCAAAAGGCTTTCCTGATGTTCTCAGACAGACAGAGGGGTAGTAGGCCTGGCCCTCATGTGGAGAGGCCACATAATGATCCTGAACTTCAGTGTTTGTGAATCTTGTATCATTTGAGATTCTAGAGTAGTCGAAACTCCAAATCCAGTTTAAACTTAAAATTGCATCCTTCAAATGCATCCTTAGATAATGCAGGCCAAGCCGTGATTGTCTTAGATCTGCAGTGCCCTGGTACAGGAAGAGGGTGGGCAGCTGACATCCGCTGACATTAGCTGCCCACCCTCCGCACCCGTGTCACTGGCAAATTTCCATGGGAACATCCGTGAAACGCTGGGCATTCCCATGGGCGTGACTGCAGTATGCGGCCATACGCCCCCCCGCTCGCTCTGCGGATACGCCCCCCCCCCGCCCACACTGGCCCAGCGAATAATCAATTCCCCGCGCCAGCTCGCATTAAGTGGCTGCACATGCTCATACTGTAAATGCTGGTGAGCAAGTGCAGTTGCAAAACATTGCTCCCTTGTGTGAACACACAGGGGAGCGATCATATCAGAATGAGGGCCTATATCAGATGGCACAAGTGGAGGTGTTTTCTTCAGGATGTTCATCTACCTAAGTATCTGAGGGGGTTTTGTGTTGCATACAGGATCACTGTAAAACCCCATACACATGAGGTTAGTTCAGCACCATGCTGAGTGATGTAGTATAGCACAGATCACTCACCACACATCACTGATACACCTGCTATGCACCAGCGATGTGTGCTGAACGATCTGTGCTGACCAATGTTCTCCGGTGAGAACAACAGGAATTTGACGAGGTCTTGACTGTGGTCAAGATCTCAGCGGGAGATGGCAACGGGCCGTGCATCGCCGTCGCTCGAGGGCATACAAGCACAGCAATCCATGTTTAAATACTAAGCGATCTAGTCAAACTGCTTAGAAAATGGCCTTAAATTACCCGTGTGTATGAGCCTTTGGGGTGTGAAAAGTGTAGCCAGAGAGTGGTGACAAAAGCAGATATATATAAATGTGAAGAAATCAGAGATAGGATTTCGGTTCTAACTGCATCCATTAAGCAGACAGACTATAAGTACCTCCTTTAAAAAGATACTGTACTTCATAGGGTCGACAGCACTAAGGTAAACATGCTGCACTAAGGTCGACATGAGAAAAGGTCGATTCCTGAAAAGGTCGACATGGCATGTCATTAGATTAACACACGCTTTATGTCGACATTGGGCTAGGTCAACAGCAGGGCCAGCAACAGAAATCTTGGCCCTCACCCCCTCATGCACTAGTAGTTGTGTGGAGCAGGGACAGGTGATGGGTGTACTGGTGGCAAGAAGTCCCATATAATGGCTGTCCCTAGCGCAGACAGTCTCACTTTTGAACTGACAGCTACTACTTATTGTAATCCCTACTACACATTATACCACACACTATAATGCCCATTAGACATTATAACACACGTCATGATGCCCATTACCCATTATGCCACACACCGTAATGCCCATTACATATTATTCCACACACCATGATGCACATTACAGATTATGCCACACACCATAATGCACATGACAAAATAGGCCACACTCCATAATGTCCATTACATATTATACCACACATTTTAATGCCTAATACATATTATGCCACACACCTTAATGCCCATTACACATTATGCCACATGCTGTAATGCTCATTGCATATTATACCACAAGCCATAATGCCCATTACATATTATGCCACTTAAGTGCCACTCATCTACATGCTCTTTTCCAGGGGGTGCATGCTCATTGCCAGGGGTTACATGGTGATTGCCAGAGGTTTCTTGTTCAATGCCAGGGGTTACATTCTAAAAATATGATAACAATAATAATAATAATAATAATAATAGTGCTGTGCGTAGTGCTGTCAACTTAATGACCATATTCCCTTCATTCATGTTTCCCCTTAAACAGTAATTTAATTGAAATGATTAGACTCATTTAGCACTAACACTAGACTTTCTCTGTTCTAATGCAGTCTCACAATTTTATGGAAGTATCTATTACTTTTTGCAACGAGGGCCAGTTTTGGTGAGGTGAAGATGTGGGGGGCCGACCATTCAGCCTCACATTCTTTGAATCATTAATCACATCAGAATGTTCCACCACTCTGCCCCCATTCAGTTTATGTCCCCCAGCCTGCCCCTTCACTGTATATTCCCTAGACTGCCCCCCTTCTCTGTATTTCCTCCAGCCTGCCCCATTCACTGTATATTCCCCTGCCTGACCATCTTCCTCTGTATGTTCCCCACTCTGCACCCCAGCCTATCCCCCCTTCTCTGAATGTCCATCACTGCCTCCATTCACTGTATGTCCCAAAGTCTGACCCTCCATTCACTGTATGTCTTCCAGCCTGACCCTCCTTCACTGTATGTCCCCCACTCTGCCCCCATTGACTGTATGTCCCCCTGCCTGCCCTCTCCCTTCTCTGTATGTTTCCCAGCCACTTGTGTGAGCCAGAGAATGAAGAGGCAAAGCAGAAACTGCAAGGACAGGAGATGCTTGGGCTCCCACCTCCTCCACTCTGCATGTTACGAGAGCAAGCTTCCCCCTTGCTGCACCCCCTCCGGAATCACAGTGAGATATACAATTGCAGCTGCAGGGGTTAGATGCATACTCGCCTGAAAGACGCCAAACACATCTCACTGTGGCGGCCGGCACCTCCTCACTGCTGCAGACAGCAAGGTAAAGGCGCGCTTGCCGGGGCCCCACCTTAAGTGCTGTGTTGCGTGTTAATACCGATATTTATATAACCAGAGGAACAATAAGTGAAATGCGCAGTTTACGTACTCTTTCCATAACTTGCGTACCCTTTATCTCTAGCTACGTGCGAACAAAGCGTAGCGCACCTTTTCCATGTATTGTACACGCTGGATCAGTTCCAGTAATAAGAAATCCCTTCGCAGTACTTAGTACTTAAACTGCGAATACCTTTTATGGACAGTGTCCGTAATATACCTTATCGCTAGATGCGAATAATAGACAAGACAAAGATATAACAAAGGGGGTTATTCTAGTTCATTCTTTCTGACAAAATCCTTCTTAGATGGACAAAACCATGTGCACTGCGGGTGGGGCAGATGTAACTTGTGCAGAGAGAATTAGATTTGGGTGGGGTTTTTCTTCAAAGTGAGATCTATATTGCAGTGTAAAATCATGCAGTCAGTATTTTCCCTGCACAGAAACAAAAAAACTCACCCATATCTAATTCTCTCTGCACATGTTACATTTGCCCCCCTGCAGTGCACATGGTTTTGTCCATCTAAGAAGGATTTTGTTAGAAAGAATGAACTAGAATAAACCCCAAAGTGAGGAGATAGATTCTCCAAATGGTACTTGTTTCCTATCTGGGCGCCCACGATTTTAATCGCGGGCATCGGGGGTAAAATCGGGGCCATCGCGGGCATCGCGGCCGATAAAAAATCGGGTGCGATGGGCCAGACGCGATGCCCGCGATTTTCCCATAGAGAACAATGTTAAATGCCTCAATTTACCCGCGATGACCACGATTTACCATAGGAAACAATGTTAAATGGATAAATTTACCCAAATCAGCATAGGAACAATAGTAAATGGGCCAAAAACACCCCTGAACATTGAAATGTCCCCCCAAACGTAGTTGACGCCACCCCGCCATCAACGTGAACCCGAAGCGTGGCGAGCGGCGGCGGTACGCGTCCTCCGACCTTTTCATGCCCTACTATCCACTAGGGCGTGGAGTGAGAATAGAATAGTGTGGCGAGCGTAGCGAGACACCGAGCCCGAAGCGTGGCGAGCGGACGCGGATACCTTCACAGGTAAACGCGTCCCTTCGCGGGCTTCCCAGGTGTCCGCGTCGCCATGGACACCTGGGAAGCCCGCGAGGGGACGCGTATAACTGTGAAGGTATCCGCGTCCCCTCGCGGGGCTCGCTGCGCTCGCCACGCTTCGGGGTCGGTGGCTCGCTGCGCTCGCCACACTATTCTATTCTCACTCCACGCCCTAGTGGATAGTAGGGCATGAAAAGGTCGGAGGACGCGTACCGCCGCCCCTCGCGGGCTCGCTGCGCTCGCCACGCTTCGGGTTCACGTTGATGGCGGGGTGGCGTCAACTACTTTTGGGGGGACATTTCTATGTTCAGGGGTGTTTTTGCCCCATTTCCCATTGTTCCCTATGATAATTTGGGGAAATTGATCCATTTAACATTGTTTCCTATGGTAAATCGTGGTCATCGCGGGTCAATTGGGACATTTAACATTGGTCCCTATGTAAAATCGCGGTAATCGCGTCGGTCGCATCGCATGTCATTATAATGGCATGCGATGTACCCGCGATGCCCGCGATGGGCGCCCAGATAGGAAACAAGTACCCTCCAAATAGTGTATTTAGTCCCTAGCGGACAACAGGGGATTACAGAAAGTAAGAACACAGTGTTACACTTGAACAACAGTTAAACTAACAATAATAAATATACTTTAAACTAACAAGGGAACAGAAACAGATACATAATATAATCAGCCACATTGAACAAACAGGAATACAAATGTTACCGTAAAGGGAATATCGCAGCGCAGTCCGGTCGGAGCTCGCTATGTTCAAACTGAACTTAGCCCGGTCAAGATGTAGCTAGAGATGCAGTGCAAAAGAGAGAAAGTCAGCCAGCTCAGGGATAGCTATCTTTATAGTTTACAAACAAAGGGGGGTCAAAGGCCATTTCCATTGGTCACAGGTTCAAATATCAAGTAGCAAAATACTGCACCCAATAAGGATTGGTGCAGGGGGGGGGGGGTGTACTTCAGTGTCCTTTGTTTGTTGGCATCGTCGTCAGGGTCGTAAATCAACAGAAAGAGCTGGCTACATCCTGATTCCTTTATCTCCCCAGGACACATGGCAAAAGTACATATAATAAGCATTTTGTACGTAGTTATCAGACCATAGGACTTGCGAATATTTATCTGCGACCGGAATGCTGCGCACGGGACACGGAACATAAAGATACCAAACATGTACAGAAACAATCGTGTATTTCTAATTAAACTATGTGTAGCTTACTAAACCTTTAATTAACTATATTTTATTTTGTGTTAGTGTGTTAGTGTGATATTATGAATTTATGTGTATTAATATGGCTGCGCTTATGATCCACTTTGTTACACAGACTCGGGTATTATACTTTATTTGCGCAACTCTGCGAACCAAAATGGCGGCCATACTATCCTAAAATGTTGTGTGTGTAACTCGACTTTAACAGTCCACCCTTTGACAGTAAATAGAAAACTGTCACAGTAATTTTTTCCTAAAAACACAGAAATTCATAATCCTAACAGAACAATTTGGGATCTATGAATTGAACATAAAAGGGGAGTAAACCATCTGCTCTTAGGCCAATCCAGGATTATGGATAAACGAGGGGCCACATTTATCGATCAATCTACTCAGGGTGACGAAGGATAATGTCCAATTTTGGGATAAAAATAAAAACCGGGGCGGTTACATTTTACAGGTATGGCATCCTTTGGTAGGCTTTGGTTGTGATTCTAGGGTCACACACACACACAACAGACCCTTGAATTCTTTGTTGTCTCTCGTTCTGGTATGCGTTGAGTATGCTGGTATTATTACTGTCAAACATTACCAACCTCCGGTCCTGGGTAACGTATCAAGCTTAGAGATTCTATCTTGACCTAAACTGGGTCGGGTAACACACTCTCAGAAATCTGTATCATCTGCTCGATACCTGGCAGCAGTGCGAAAGCAGTATCCTTGACTTTGGGGACAATAACGGATAGTGGGGGGGGAAGCAAAAATAGGACCCATAATAATGAAGGAGAAAATGTTAATGATCCTTCCAACCAGTTACCAGTGGGGTTTGTCACAGTCCTTTTACAGGTTGCTTGACCTTAGCTGCTCTCCAGTCCTCCCGAAATTATGCCTATAGCGATTTCTTTCTTTCGCTCTTAGTGTAAGGACCTTCTGGGTTTCTGGTCTTTTGGCAGTAGGACGAACGTACCCAAATCTCTCTCTCTCTCTGCGACTTTGTTATTGAGGTAGTGCTGGTCAACAAGACTTGGGGTGGTTCTCTTCATGGTCTATCGAGCAACCTGTATATGGTAAATCATGGGAAACAACAAAATCTCCTGGTTCAAGGTTATGACAGTTCACTACAGGTGTCAACAAAGTCCTTTTGGCTGCCTTTTCCCAGGGGTGGATACATCATTGATGTTATACTTGAAACAAGGGTCAGTTCGTGGTGGAGTCTAGGATCTTCTTGTGGGGTTATGATAACGTGTGGCTGCCAGCCAAGCAATGTTTTGATGGGGACAAATGAGGTGGAGTTTTGAGAGTGATTCTACTACTATGCAGCACAATGGGCAGTGCCCCTGGCCATAGCAATTCTCTTTCAGCTATAACTTTACCCAGTTTTTTTCTTGATAGTACCCTTCACCTTCTCCACCTTAGCGGTTATTTGGGGTCAGCAGAGAATGTGGGGTGTACCATCAGTCCCTAGGAGTTTACACATGACTTAAAACTTTTCATATACATTTGCATACTCAGGGGTGCTTCTGGGCTACCATATCTATACACACAAACCTCAACACATATGAAAGGAATAACTAAACGCTTCTAGAGTGGACTGTACAAAGTCAATTTGTATTACCTGCAGAGGATCCTGCTGGTGGAGGGATGTGGAGATGGCTCTGTGGGAACAGCCGTTCCAGTATCTTTCCCCAGACAAGTAAGGCATGACCTTGTCGTCTTACCTGTCTGTGGGCACACCAGTAAATTTTGACTAATTTTCACATACCTTTCCTGCCAAGGCAAGTCAGGCCATAGGCTATCTCTGCCCTGACAGTTTGGCAAGTTCTCTGAGTCACTGGTTTTAATTGTCCATCTTTCTATTCCTGTCCACATCCCTTCGGCTTCCAGACTGCTTTTTCCTGCAGGGGACACAAATCTTGCATTTTTATGTGAATACACTGACATTTACAGGGGAGCACAAACATTATCCGCAGAGCGCATGGCTCACCCAGCCGCCTCACCAGCATGGCCATTACCAAGTGACACTGGAGTCCTTATCGTAGGTGTGGGTTTTACACTTGATAACAGCCACTCTGTCCGGCAGCTGTGCGGCTTTTAGAAATCTCTGAATTTACAATGCTTGCGCCACTGGAGTGCCAGCTACTGTAACAAAATCTCTGAGGCGCCATAGGGCCCAAGATCTTCTGCATTACCCCAACAAACGTACTTAGAGTCTGCATAAATATTGGCTGCTTTTCCCTCAGCCCGCAGCACTACTAATGAGGCTGCTGTTGCTGAGTGAGACAGTCCAAGGGGTCCAGCCTCTACAATACCTTCTCCATCTATCACGGTATAGCCAGTGTACAATTTTTCCATTTCAGTGTTTTCTGTGGCAGCTGCCATCAGTTAAAAGAAAGAGGGAAAAAAATGAATGACCTCTTCAAATGGGTTGTTACCACCCTTTGGGGACATGCTACAAAGGTCTGATTCAAACATGTCATGCAATCATATTCGTCTAGGCTCCCACTAATTTCCACCATTCCAGCAACTTCAGCATCAACCCCCACCCTTTGTGCCTTGAAAGGCACACCTGGTAAGAGTGTTGCTGGGTTTACAATATTACCCAAGTGTGGCCGGAGAGCCCGGCACACAGGGTTAATGGCGGCTACAGCACTGAAGGGGTTAACTCTCTGTGCTTTGCCGTTATTCAGAACAAGGGCACTTGACATGTGTTAAACTGTATGAGTAGCACTGAGCTGGGACAGGACCCCTTCTGCAGTGCTGATGTAAGCTGTAGCCTGCTGCTGGGCACCAGGCACAGATTATATGTACTTATGAAATATATGTTTGGCACTGAGCTAGGACTGCATCATATATTGTGTATATTGTATTGAATATTGAGGAATGCATTCTGGACTTACAATGCACTTTGTACATTTCTGGGGGAAGGAATTTAGCAAATCTTGGTGATGAGGAAATGAAATGCTAATCTGCCCCTCTTGTCAGAAGGTCTGTGAGTGTCCAAAACACAGCAGGGAGTAGGCTCTGTGTCTGAAGCCCTGTGTAAAAGGTGATAAGGAAATTTATGTACTATATGTGATGGGTCACTGAACCCAGGACATCCTGTGTGTGAGGTGTTGATGAGGCACAGACATTTGTGTTTCGTTATGTAAAGATGCTACCAGGAGATAAATATCTCCCCTGTTCCTGAAAGTTATATATTCTAAGGAAATTGGATTTATCCTTTGTAGTATGTAATCTTGGTTCGTTATGCACGGGAAGTAACGTATCAGATTGAGATGCAAATTGTAAATGTATGGGGGAGGATCTGACAATGTCAAAGAGTTTTCTGCCTATATAAGCAGGGCTCTGTGAGCCCAAAGTTGTACTCTGTTCTACCTGTCCTGCTGTAAACATTCTGCTGTATGCTGCACTCTCCTATTCTAGGAGAGAGTTCTTTTAAGAACTTTGAGCAAATAAACATCTTCTTGCCTCAAGACGTCTCTGCCACCTTGCGACTAACAGAATTACCGCAATAATTCCGTTCTCCGGCTGTTCTGGGTAAAGGTATCCAGCGTCCTCCAAGCTCCGCTCTGCCAGCTACCGAAGCAGAGGTCTGGTCCGTGAACCAGAGGGGAAGCCACTGACGCCAGCCAGGAGTGTGTCAGCAGCGCGTCGACGCATACACTCCCGCAGGTAGTACTCAGGTGCCAGCGGTTGGTCCTGAGGAGGTAACCGTGGTTCCAGGCGCCACGTATAAGGAGTCTGGTGGTGGCAGCGATACCCCGCCCACTGCGTAGTGGGCGGAGTCAGTAACAGGCGGTTGCTGATGGTAACAGGGAATCCCCAATTGGCACGGTCCCGTGAGACCTGGTACCGCAATCTGTGGACCCGAAGGGCGTAGCCAGAGCTAAGGGCAGGCGTCCGGTCACAGAAATTGGTGGCAAGGCAGTGGGATAACCCAGGCGGCTCTTCAGTCACCCGATTGGAGAAGCCGCGGTACTCAGGGAAGAGTAACTGCAGCCAGGAGAACGCGCAAGATGGCGGACTTCAGCAGAATGTCGAAGGATGACCTCGAGATCGTGTGTCGGGGGAAGGGTGTGGAGATCCCTTCCAGAGCAACTGTAAACGAAATGAGGGCGGCGCTCAAGCGCTTGGAGGAGTCGAGTCGGGAGGAGGTGCAGCACGCTGATGGTGACCGTGTCCAGGAGGACAGCCACACAGAGGACCTTCATCTGGACCCGGTGAGACTCACAAGCCCCGCCCCCTCTAGCAGCAGCCAAGTTTCCCAACACTCCCTAGCAGGGCCAGGATCCGTGTGTCCCAGGGTGGGCGGCATGGATAGCCTTGCGGATCGGCTAGCAGAATTAGGGGAGAGGGCAACGGAACAAGAACGCATGCTCATCATTCTGATGTGGCATGCAGAGCGGGCACCACAGGCTGTGGTACCCCGGGCGCCGTTGTCAGCTGCTACCCCCCGAGTGGGACGGATTCAGTTTGCTAAGTTTGCTGACAGCGATGGGGACATTGATGGACATTTGCAAGTTTTTGAGAGGACTTGTAAACTCCATGATTTGCCCAAACAGGAGTGGGTAAGACACCTTGTGCCCACCCTGCATGGAGAGGCTTTGGAGGCCTATCGAGGAGTGGCCAATGAGGACTGTGGGGACTATGATGTTGTCGCCAAGGCCCTCCTCCAACGGTTTTTTGTAACTCCTGAGTCCTACAGGAAAAAGTTTAGGGACTTGCCAAAGAATCCTGGCAGCACCCATGAGCAGTTTGCCACCCAGCTGCGGCAGTATTTGGTGAAGTGGGTGCAGGAATCAAAGGCCACAACCTGGGACACCCTGATTGATGTGATCTGCAGGGAGCAGTTCTACCGCAGGTGTGCCCAGGAAGTGAAGGAGTGGGTGCTAGATCGGGAGCCACCCAGTGTAAAGATGGCTGCCCAGCTAGCGGACAAGTATGTGGCAATTCGGTCACAGGGGCTGAAACGCCCAAGTAGCAGCCCACTACAAAGGACTGTACAACTAGGGGGACACCCCTCTTCAGCTCATCGGCCCCCAAAGCAAGCATCTTCCAACCCGGGTGCTCTTGGCCAGCAATCGCCCCGCAGCGTCCCTGTGAGTAATCAGGGATCATCGGAGCCCCACCTGGTCAAGAAGTGCTACAGCTGTGGGAAAATCGGACATCTGAGGATGAACTGTCCCACACTGCCGGCATCCCAGATTCGCGCTACCAATCCGAATGCTGGATCCCGGCTTGCTTGCTTGACCCGTGGAGATGAGCCCACAGAGACTGTACCCCCTCCAGTCAGTCCGATGGAGTGTGGTGAGAAGCAGGCAGACTCTGCTGATAGAGTCACCTGCATGGCCATGCGGCCTCTACAAAATATGTGGCGGCACCTGCAGTCGGTCCAAGTGGGGCCCCTGCAGGGGGAAGGCCTGAGAGACTCTGGGGCCTCAATCACTGTGGTGAGCCCCAGACTGATTGATCCTGCTGCCATCTTGCAGGGTCGCACTGCCAAAGTTACAATGGCAGATGGAGCGGAGCGAGAGGTGCCCATGGCCAGAGTCTACCTGGATTGGGGGGCTGGACCAGAGTTGCGAGATGTTGCCGTCATGGATGGCCTCCCAACAGATGTAGTCCTGGGGAATGATCTTGGGGGTGGAATCGTTACTACATTTGTTAACACCATCGCCTGGAGTCAAGCTACCAGACTACAGTCCTTACCATCGACACCAGCACAGCCCAGCCCAGAGGAACAGACCACAGCGGCCAGACAACTGCCAGCACAGCCAACCACAGCATCAACCAGCCCAGAGGAAAAGACTACAGTGGTTAGATCAGCGCATCTCCCCAGCATGCCTTTTGCCTCTGGTGTGCCTACGTCCCCTAGCAACGCAGAGGATGTGTGTGCCAGCTTGTTGTATCCTGTGAGGGTGCCCAGCGATGCTCCTGTTCCTAGTGGTTTGCCAACTCCAGCGGTGAGTATGAGTGACCACACTGACCTTGACATGACTGACCCAAACCAGAATGACCCTAGACATCCCAACCTACCTACCCATGTAGAGTGTCCCCCTTTAGGAGAAAGTGAGGGGCACTGGCTGGGGGTTCAGGGGGCTCCGCTCTCTGACCCATCCCTGACAGGCATACGGTGCCAAGCTCGCAGCGGCCTTGATGGGGTGGGGGTGGGGAGTATGCCCGGGCAGGAAGGGTTCAGGCCCAGGGTAGTCAGGAAGGTAGAAGGGGATACACCAGAGAGGGTGGGTTCCCCAAGACGTAGGTCCTTTGAGGGGGACAGGAGGGCAGGTCTGACGGTTGTTGCAGACGGGTGCCCGGGAGAAGTGACAGGGGTGCAGTGCCTGGAGGATAGTGTGGGAGGAGACAGGGGTAAGCCCAGACCAGGGAAGGAAGAGGCGACCAGAGGCTGTCCCCGGCCCACAACCCCCAGACAGGTACTGACCTTAGGAATTGTAAGGCCCTACAGACAAGTTGTCCCTGACTCTAGTTTGGTAGTGACGTCCCTTACAGTAGTGACTAGGAAGGGTCTTCCCAAGACAGTGGACTGTACACCTGCTTGTGAGTTGGCATTCCAGTCACTGAGGGAGGCTCTGGTACCAGCTCCAGTGCTGACGATGCATATTTATTACCAGGACATTGTGGTAGGGACTATTGCATCACTGCACGGACTGGGAGCAGTACTGAGCCAAGACAAGCCATATGGGCAGGAGCACCCTGTGGCTTGTGTGAGCAGAATACTGCTATGGTGGGAGGTGGGGTATGCCACAATTTGGACACACTGGGTGGCAATTGTGTATGCAGCAGACCAGCTTTGGCACAGATGGTGCCACTGGCACCCCACTGGGGTGAAGGAACACCCACCTGATGAAGGTTTGCCCCCTTCATTGGGGGAAACAGACAGACTGTTGTTGTGGGGCCTTGGACTTGGACACTGTGGTGACTGTGTGGACTTTCAGCACCAACCGGATATGGCCCACTGCAGTCTGGAGGAACTGTCTAGGCTGGGGGCCAACACCCCCAGGCACTCCCAGTAACCCCCAAATGGGCTGCGGGACCAGGAGCCAAGTCGTTGGGACATGGCCCTCTGGTTTCCCGCTTGAAGGGGGGGGGAAGAAGTGTGGCCGGAGAGCCCGGCACACGGGGTTAATGGCGGCTACAGCACTGAAGGGGTTAACTCTCTGTGCTTTGCCGTTATTCAGAACAAGGGCACTTGACATGTGTTAAACTGTATGAGTAGCACTGAGCTGGGACAGGACCCCTTCTGCAGTGCTGATGTAAGCTGTAGCCTGTTGCTGGGCACCAGGCACAGATTATATGTACTTATGAAATATATGTTTGGCACTGAGCTAGGACTGCATCATATATTGTGTATATTGTATTGAATATTGAGGAATGCATTCTGGACTTACAATGCACTTTGTACATTTCTGGGGGAAGGAATTTAGCAAATCTTGGTGATGAGGAAATGAAATGCTAATCTGCCCCTCTTGTCAGAAGGTCTGTGAGTGTCCAAAACACAGCAGGGAGTAGGCTCTGTGTCTGAAGCCCTGTGTAAAAGGTGATAAGGAAATTTATGTACTATATGTGATGGGTCACTGAACCCAGGACATCCTGTGTGTGAGGTGTTGATGAGGCACAGACATTTGTGTTTCGTTATGTAAAGATGCTACCAGGAGATAAATATCTCCCCTGTTCCTGAAAGTTATATATTCTAAGGAAATTGGATTTATCCTTTGTAGTATGTAATCTTGGTTCGTTATGCACGGGAAGTAACGTATCAGATTGAGATGCAAATTGTAAATGTATGGGGGAGGATCTGACAATGTCAAAGAGTTTTCTGCCTATATAAGCAGGGCTCTGTGAGCCCAAAGTTGTACTCTGTTCTACCTGTCCTGCTGTAAACATTCTGCTGTATGCTGCACTCTCCTATTCTAGGAGAGAGTTCTTTTAAGAACTTTGAGCAAATAAACATCTTCTTGCCTCAAGACGTCTCTGCCACCTTGCGACTAACAGAATTACCGCAATAATTCCGTTCTCCGGCTGTTCTGGGTAAAGGTATCCAGCGTCCTCCAAGCTCCGCTCTGCCAGCTACCGAAGCAGAGGTCTGGTCCGTGAACCAGAGGGGAAGCCACTGACGCCAGCCAGGAGTGTGTCAGCAGCGCGTCGACGCATACACTCCCGCAGGTAGTACTCAGGTGCCAGCGGTTGGTCCTGAGGAGGTAACCGTGGTTCCAGGCGCCACGTATAAGGAGTCTGGTGGTGGCAGCGATACCCCGCCCACTGCGTAGTGGGCGGAGTCAGTAACAGGCGGTTGCTGACGGTAACAGGGAATCCCCAATTGGCACGGTCCCGTGAGACCTGGTACCGCAATCTGTGGACCCGAAGGGCGTAGCCAGAGCTAAGGGCAGGCGTCCGGTCACACCATGTTACTGGTAACATTTATAAAATTCATCAATGCAAGTTCCCATTTAGTGAACTTGGCTGGTGAATATTTTTCTCATGTTTAGGCAGAATTTTAGGAGTGTCCAGACTATGGGCCTTATTCTGATCGGTGCGGCCGGATCCGAATATACGGCCAGGACCGTGCGTGCGAAACCCCGCCTTCCATACGGATCGCCAACTCCATCCGTACACGGTAAGAAGCTGGCCGAACGGACCGCACGTGTATATTTCACGGAATACGCCTCCTCCATCTCAGGGAACCTCCCCCATCATTCGATGGTCGCAGACCATCGAATGCAGGACCAAGTGGTCCACCAGCTCCCGCAACCTCAGACCACACGGACATTTTTCCGTGCAAAATCAGGGATCTGGGCGGGCAGCTGACATCCGGCGATGTCATATGTCCGCCCCCTACACGTGCGTCACGGCCGCATTACCACAAGTATGAACTTGTGAATTTTGAACTGCCATTTTATTCAAAGTGCCATTTTAAATAAGTGCAGAGTTATATCCAAGAAGGAGTTACATCCAGGAAGGGGTTAAACCAGGTTGCAAGAGGCTTCTGTCCCTTCTGTGTTTTTTTTTTTTTTTCTCTTGCTTGAAGCCCAGGTGCCTGACCTGTTAAAGGGTCCACAAAGTGCAAATAGTGTGCTGCATGATCTGAGAGTGGGGCCACTGAGGAAAAAGTGCAAGTGGAAGAAATTACAGAGGAAGCAGACAGATACAGGTGTGAGGACACCAGGAGTGTGACACAGCTGCAGGAACAGATAAGTATCAACTTTCTTATATTTTGATAAAAATTAACTTGTAGTGTGTAATTGCATTGTAATTTAACTCTCTACTGTATACTAGGGGGTTAGTCGCAGGGAGGTAGATAAAATGGGTGGGGCCCTGATTGAGAATCTCACTCAGTGCATGTTGTGCAAGATGTATGCGCACCTGGAGCAAGAGTCCCAGTGCGAATACATCTGCACGAGATGTGAGCGAACGTCCGCCCTGGAAGCCCAGGTCACTGATCTAGAGCGGACCGTTCAGCGACTGAGGGATATTTCCAATCTTGAGCAAAGCCTTAATAGAACGGTGGAGGAGTTGCAGATGGGGTCACTGGTAGAGGAGGAGGATCAGGTAGCCAGCTGGGTCACGGTTAGAAGGGGAATCAAGAGGGACAGGAGGGACAGGAACGACATCTCGGATCTATCACACCCGAACAAATTTGCCCGGTTGGACGAAGTTTCGGGGGAGGATGGAGACGAAATGACGGAGCTGGAGGAGACGGCTCCCTCTAGCAACCAGAGGAGCGGTCCCTCTAGCTCAAACGGGATGACAGTTAGTGAGGTACCAAGGCAGATAGTGGTGGTAGGGGATTCCATCATTAGGAGAACAGACAGGGCAATCTGCTATCGGGACCGAGATCGCCGCACGGTCTGTTGCCTCCCGGGTGCTCGGGTACGGCACATCGCGGACCGAGTCGACAGATTGTTGGGAGGGGCTGGGAGCAACCCGGCGGTCTTGGTGCACATCGGCACCAACGACAAAGTCAATGGTAGGTGGGATGTCCTCAAGAAAGAGTATATGGAATTAGGTAAGAAATTAAAGGCGAGGACATCTAGGGTAATTTTCTCGGAAATATTACCAGTGCCACGCGCTAGCTCAGGGAGGCAGAGGGAGATCAGGGAGGTAAATGTGTGGCTTAAGGATTGGTGTAGGAAAGAGGGATTCGTGTTCATGGAACACTGGGCGGACTTCTCGGTCAGGCGCCATCTTTTTTGCCGTGATGGATTGCACCTGAACGAGGAGGGGGCTGCGGTGCTGGGGGGACGGATGGTTAGAGGGTTGGAGGAGATTTTAAACTAGGCGACGGGGGGGTGGGGGCAGCAAGACATTATGGGACCATCAGGGAGAGAAGCCGGACTGGGATCAGGAATCATATGGGGGAAGGAGATGGGGGGGGACGGAGACATAGACAAAGCCCTGGGACATAACAAGGGTAAAATCGGGGGTAACTCTCAGGGTGCATCAGGAATGTCATGTAATAAAATGTTATGTTGTAACAGTCACGTTACCCCATTACAGTTCTTAGGTACAGATGATCTTAGTATACGGGAAGGAGGGAATGACAGAGGAAGAATTCCCGGAACTATGGAGAGGGCAGGCAGTGTGCATGGTGGGGAGGCCTGTAGAGAGTCTATTGAAGGGGAGAGGGGAAAGGGGAAGCTAGTAAAGAATTCAAATGGGTCCTGGGGTGAAACTAATCACAATATTAGAGCCATATCTAAAAATAAACATAAATTAAAATGCTTACTGGCTAATGCAAGAAGCTTAGTGAGTAAAATCGGGGAGCTTGAAACGGTGATCAGTAGGGATGACTACGACATCATTGGTATTACAGAAACATGGTGTAATGAGTCGCATGACTGGGCATTAAACATGGAGGGATATACACTCTACAGGAAAGACAGGGAAAATAGAAGGGGCGGGGGTGTGTGCCTATATGTAAATAATAACTTAACATCATGTGAGAAAAATATGAGCACAGACCTGGAAGACGACAACTCAGAGACAGTGTGGGCAGAGATAACCGACAATAATAAGAAACCAAAAAACAAATTTATAATAGGGGTATGCTATAGACCACCAAATATAAATGAAAGGGAAGAGTCTCTTCTTTTAAACCAAATCAAACAAGAATCAAATCAGGGTCAGGTAATAATTATGGGGGATTTTAATTTACCCGACATTGATTGGAAAAACGAAACAGGTAAATCAGCAAGAAGCAATGGGTTCTTAAGCTTACTTAAAGACCAGTTTATTACACAAACGGTAGAAACTCCAACTCGTGATGAGGCGCTCTTGGACTTAGTATTAACAAATAACACAGACTTAGTTTCAAACACAAAAGTAATTGAACAATTAGGGAATAGTGATCACAATATGGTTTCACTGGAAATCAACTTCAGTAAATTACATCAAAAAGGATCTGCAAAAATACTAAACTTCAGAAAAGCGAACTTTGAATTATTCAGGGAAGCCCTTACAGGAATTGGGTGGGAAACGGTTATGGAGGGAAAAAATGCAGAGGAAATGTGGGATACTCTAAAAAAGGTGCTTGATTCACTAACTATTGAATACATTCCTAAAGTAATTAAAGGTAAATTCAACAAAAAAAAGCCACCATGGTTGGACAAAGAAGTAAGGTCAGCTATCAACAATAAAACCAGAGCCTTTAAATTCTATAAAAATAACTTGAATGAGGAGGCGTTCGCAAAATACAAAGAATCAAACAAAACTTGTAAAGGGGTAATCAAAGCAGCTAAAATATTATATGAAGAGTGCATAGCCACTGAAAGCAAAACCAACCCAAAGAAGTTTTTTAAATACATAAATAGTAAACGTTTAATTAAGGAAAACATAGGCCCACTAACTGATACTAGTGGAAAAAGTGTTACTGAGGACAAGGGAAAAGCAAAACTGTTAAATGAGTTCTTCTCATCAGTATTTACTAAGGGAGAGCAGACTGTGGAACGAATATTTACCACAAACGGGACAAATAAGCCAGATCTCATTGTGGATTTCACGCCGAAGGAAATAATACTGAGGCTAAGCAAACTCAAAACAAATAAGTCACCAGGGCCAGATGGGATTCATCCGAGGGTATTAATGGAATTAAGGAATGAACTAGCTACCCCCCCTACATTATATCTTTAGCAAGTCACTATCGTCAGGTATAGTACCAAAAGATTGGAGAATAGCAGAGGTAGTGCCAATATTCAAAAAAGGAAAAAAGGAAGATCCCGCTAATTACAGACCCGTTAGTTTAACATCAATTGTGGGTAAACTATTTGAAGGATTTTTAAGGGATGGTATCCAGGAATATTTAGATCATCGCCGTCTACTCAGTACTAACCAACATGGGTTCGTGAAAAATCGTTCATGCCAAACTAATCTACTAGGGTTCTATGAAGAGGTTAGCAAAAACCTTGATAATGGAAATGCTGTAGATGTGATTTTCCTAGATTTCGCTAAAGCATTTGATACTGTCCCACACAAGAGATTGATTAATAAAATGGAGAACCTAGGATTGGGTGAAAATATCTGCAGATGGGTAGGGAATTGGCTATGTAATAGAGAACAAAGAGTGGTTGTGAATGGTGCCGTATCAGATATGATACCGGTACTAAGTGGAGTGCCCCAGGGCTCGGTTTTGGGGCCCATTTTGTTTAACATTTTTATTAACGATATTGGGATAGGGTTACTCAGCAATGTATCCATCTTTGCGGACGATACAAAACTTAGCAAAGTCATCAAATCACCAGAAGATGTCACCATGCTTCAAAATTATCTTGCAATTCTAGATGAGTGGGCTAAAAAATGGAAGATGAGGTTCAATGTAGATAAATGTAAGGTTATGCACCTTGGGAGACACAACCAGTGTGCAAGTTACAACCTTAGCGGAGAGGAACTGGGTAATTCCATACTTGAAAAGGATCTAGGAGTCCAAATAGACAGCAATCTAGGATGTAGTGCCCATTGTAATGTAGCTACAAAAAAGGCCAACAAAATTCTGGCATGTATTAAGAGGGGAATGGAAACTAGGGACTCAAGGGTAATTATGCCACTATATAAAGCATTGGTGAGACCTCACCTAGAGTATGGAGTACAGTTCTGGGCCCCACACTATAAAAAGGACATCATAGAATTAGAAAAAGTCCAAAGGCGAGCAACAAAGCTTATTAGGGGAATGGAGAATTTAAGCTACGGGGAGAGATTAAGCAATTTGGGACTATTTACATTAGAAAAGAGACGTTTAAGGGGGGACATGCTCAACATGTACAAGTATATCAAGGGCCAATATAAGGAACTGTCACACACCCTATTTTCTACTAGAAAGGAATCTAGGACGCGAGGGCATGAGTATAGATTAGAAGAAAAAACATTTCATTCAGCTAGTAGAAAGAATTTCTTTACGGTCAGAACAGTCAAACTCTGGAACTCTCTTCCCAGAGAGGTAGTAATGGCTGGCTCATTAAATGCGTTCAAGGCAAAGTTGGACAAACATTTACTGGAGAAAAACATCCATGGGTACAAATAAGAAATATAATTTGTCTGTAAAATACCAGAACCTACCAAATCAGCAATGGATATCTATACCAGGTTGAACTAGATGGACGCAAGTCTTTTTTCAGCCTTACCTACTATGTAACTATGTAACGTACGCCCAGCGTTTGCATGGGAACGCCCATGAAACGCGGGGCGTATGCATATGGTAATGAGCCCAAATAGCCCTTCACGCCCCTCTCCACCCCCTGTTCGGAGTGTTCACATATCATGCGGGATTTGGCCGTACGCCCCGCTCGCACATGCGCAGAGACGCCTCTGCACATGCGCAGACACAAAACATCGGCGGGCCGAACGCACGCGGATATAACCGCACCGACCAGAATAATGCCCTATATGAGGAGCATAACTAGCTAAAATACACCCCAACACCACATCCTCAGTCTTGTTTACCGGTAGTGCTATGGCAACTACACTGTGTAGACAAGTAGGAAGTGCTCGAGAAACTGGGTTTAATTGTACACTGCAGTACGACATTGGTCAGGCTGGCATCACCAGGTTTCTTAAGTCACTATATCTGTCGCACACTCAGCAGATGCCCTGTTCCACATCACATGGTCTCCTGTGTCAGTCATACCCAGTGCAGGGGCTGTAATCAGGCCTGTTTTCGACACAACAACCACCAGCCATAGTGGCAGGTTCCTTTTTACTATTATCCACATGTGTCTGTGAGGACATGGGTTTTGTGATTGCACCTATTTCTATGTAAATGCGTTTTACAACCCTTTTCATTCTCTGTTGAATGGGAATGCTTTGTGCACTTCTTGGACTGCTTTTCACAAGATGGTGGCTGTGGTTGCCCTGGGTAACATAAGAGGCAATGCTTAAGGTTACTGGGACTTTGTTCAAAGTTTACTGAAAAATAGTGTGACTACTCTCTTGTCCACTTGTGCTGGTTTATGGGGTACTGCACATTCATAATAGAGTTTTGAACTACTTATTCTATCATTTGTGGGGTTGTGATTACTACCGTGTCCCAGATTCCCCCCTACTCCTCCCCCCCCATTCAGGCACAACTGCAATCTGTCCTGCGATACCTTATGTCCTGCCTCAGGGGAATACACCAGAAGTTGTCTATCGCCATCTACTGATGTTATGGATGAGTCAGGACATAACAATAAATCATTGACCCATTGTATTGGTATCAAGCCATTTGTGGGCTGTAAGGACAGTGTGCAATCCCGCAAGACCTGGGGGATAGGCTTCGTGGCTCTTAAAGCATCTGGAACAGAGGAGGAGAGGAAAAGGGAAGGAATAAAAAATTTAATGACAGCAATGTGTGTATTTATTGCAACCGAAATTTCTCTTTTATTTGGATGACAACAGGATTTGGCACTATGGGGGAATTGGCTCTCAACTATTTGGTTTTCACCCTTTTCAAATCCTGTTCTGATCGGTAAGCCCTCCCTCCTTTCTTACCCAGTGGGGTTGTGACTATGGGCCGTGTCTAGGGGTATTAACTAAAAGGTTCTCTTTTGGGAACCTTGTTATATCACTGGGTACTTTTCCAGCTTAACCTCAAGTTTCAAATGGTGATGCTGTATTTTGGGGCGCTATGCTGTCTGTTTTTAACTGGGTTTCTATTGGAGCTATCATTGCCATTTATCAAGTGTCCCGCCCATCTTTAGTTCAAAGGGAACTCGGTATTCATGCTGTAGTTTTTAGCTACCTTAGATGGGTTAAAATCTATAACAGTACAGTGCAGCATTAATCATGGAGCCATATCTAACAATTTTGCATCTTGTTCGTGCATACTGGTCCTTTTATGTTATGTTATAACCTCTAAGTTATGAATCTTCCGGAGCCCAGAAGCAGACATAACTTATTTTTCAAGGCAGTTCTGTAATTAGAAGGTAAATCGCAGCCGCTGCAGTCAATAAGACAGAATATTTGGTATGCAAGGGCCCGGTCATGATCTCTATTGGTTTCATCAATGGGTAATGCTGCACTTTTCCTGTTACCCCAATTGTAACTACCGTTTGTTTTGCCCAACCTAAATCCAGAGGAAGGAAAAAAAAATTGTTGGCAGGGTTAAGCAAAAAAAAACTTTAGCTTTTAAACCATTACACTTACCCGTATCTGAGGCTCCTCTTTCAGATATTGTGTCATGTTACCTGGTTGTGGGGCATGTGTAAGTTCTACTCCCTGTTTGCATCTATGTGTCACACTTAGGGCGGTGTTGGCTAATAGATGGGGCTATGGCTATGTGTTGAGACCTACCTGTCTCCTTCCGGTGTGTCTCCCGGTCACTTATACTGTATGTGTGTTTTAATCCCTATGATTCTTTGTCCAGCAATTTCTGGCTAAGTGTCCCTTTGTACCACAGTTGAAGCATATCGTTTGTTTCCGTCCGACATCTTCTGGCCTTGTGTGTTGTGTGTTTTTGGTTGGGGCATTACTGAAAGCGTGACTGCCAACTGCCATCAATTTAAGCACACCGTTTCTTTGCATTTCTTTCATAATTCTTTTATCTCGATCAATGGCATATTTTCTTAAAGTACCTATTGTCATCTCTCTGCACTTGGGGAAAATGGTTTCTATGCTGGTTCTCAAATTTTACTTAAGACCTTGTATCAGCACAGAGACAATTACTCCCCTAAAGTGTACATTGTCCTTGGGGTCAGGGACACCAGTGTGTTTTGGCAATGCCTGCAAAGCACGGATGAAATATCCGCTGGCAGATTCACCATCTTTTTGTTTGATAGTGAACGTCTGGATATTTTCAACCATCGCAGAGAAATATACACCCAATTGTATATTTATTAGGCGTATATTTTCCTGGTTGCCCTGTTTAGTTAAAATCTTATCGCCCTCCACACCACTATCCCGAATAAATTTCGGGATATCTATGTGTGAAGGGAGGCAATCTCTAAACATGTCTTGCCAGTCCTTATTGGTGGGCTCATCTGCATTTCCAAGATCCTCTACAAATTTCTGACAAATTGCCAGATTTTTCCTGGGATCGGGGAAATTCGAGATGATTGAACGACGTTCCAATCGTGTCCACGTATTGTGCAAGTCGCTAACCCTTACAGGCATTACCTCATCTCTGTCTCCCCTTCCACAAGGAGTTTCCACTGTGTGCAGAGGGTAGGTTTGTATCCCCTCCGTACCATTGGACAATACTCCAGGAATAACTATGCTGTGTGCTGTGTTGTGTGTGCTTACCTGTGTCTCCAAGTATGTTCCTGGCATCAGCCATCTCCTCGGCCAGGATGGCAGCAGCAGCTTGGACTGTCTCAGCCTTTCTCTCATTTCCGCTAGCTTCGCAAGGGATGGCTGGTGTCAGGAACTCCTCCTGTGGATCTGTACCTTGCTTATAGGGGGTAAAAACAGTATACAGGTTATTAATTTTCATGTTTTTGTTGGTTTCACTTTGGACTGGAATTGTTCCCTTTTTTACATATTGGGACATAGAAACATTTGTATTCCTGTGGCTGATTATACTTGCATCTGACAAATAACCATGTTCCCTTTGAATTTTATTTTCCTTCTGCCACAAGTTTAGACATTAATTTTGTTCAACTCTCTCCTTGAGTGGCAAGAGCAGACATATCTTATCTCTAACTGCTGATAAGACTTCTGGATCTACCAACACTGGAAAATTCTACCTTGCTGCCCTGTGTCATTTCCTTCCATTTATTTAAGTAAACAACTGCTCGTTCACCGTGCTTCCTGCACATTATGAATGCCGCCGATCCTTTGGGTCGGCGTAATTATTCCCTAAGTAGCACGACCCCCCTGTGCGAGCTACTGCTTCTCATTGTTCAAATTTGATTTATGAGAATGAGAGGTTCACACTAGAAGAGGCCGGTGGGTAATTTATCAGTGAGCAGTACCCAAAACACTCCTTCTCAATATCCTGAAGCGTTTCCGCACTCAAGCGTGACACAGTCTACGAGGATGTGTACTCAATCACTGCTCGCTTTCGGCTAGCAACGAATTGCTAGTCGACTTGCAGGTTGTGGCCAAATTTTGCAGAACACAAAAAACAGTTTTTTTCTGTATCCTTCAAAACTGGTTTTCTAAAGGGGCTAATCAGATCACTGGGTTCCGATTTAGCTTCTTGTACCCTTCCGGAGGATCCAAATAGGCGGGTCCACGAAAGGGGCAGTTCCTATGGGCACGTCGTCGCGCACACCTATATGTCTTATTTCAACACACAAATACTATCCTGATCTGGACTGCGCTGTGGGTCGCATTGTCACATGCCCGTTCACCCAATGATTTTCACACTGGATGCTATTTACACCTTGGCCTTACGCTTAAAACTTGAAATATTTCTGTACAGAAAATTTTCCCTGGTTGGTAGTTTCTCACTAGATGCTTATGCGAGTATAAACCCCTTAAATGGCTATAGGAATCTATTAAAATAATGCTTGAATTGCTTGCTTTTGAGAATAAACCAAAAATATTTACTTTTATTAATTACCGCTTTATCCACAGTATGTTAATATACTGTTTAAATAGAGCTTGTGATTAATACTAGCCACCTCTGGGCTCCTATGTGTGCTGCATGTGCAGTGCCAGCGAACAGCCACGTGTGCACGTGTGTTTGTTAAAACCTGTTCACCGGCTGCCGATGGATCGGCCACCCACATGTTCTGCAGTGTATTTGTAAGGTCGTGATCGGGTGCCGCTAAATGCAGCAATTTCGACGAAATGCGAAAATAATCCCAACACAAATCTGTAAGTAACGTACAAGGATGCAAAATAAATCTCGCACAAAATCTGTAAATTACGTACAGAGATGCGAAACTATACTTAACGTAAACACGTGTGCGCGTACCTTACGTAATACACTGCAGATGCTTTACGTTACTGTAAAAGGCCCAGAACTTATCGCCACGTGGCGGAGTCCCTGACCCTGCAGTAACGGACAACAAAAAAAAAAAATTATTGTTTTGCACAGAAGGAATCCTCTATGTACTATAATAAACAGAAGCCTTTGCCTCCACGTGTGCGAAACCTTATCGCACATGTACCGTAACTATAAACAAGCAATTCAAGACACCATACCCCGTTAAACTACTTGTGGCAGGCAGAAATACAGTTTACTTAATACAAACACCTTATATACTTAAAACACGTCACGTAATTTCTCTTTGGATTTCACTTATTATACCTCGGGTTCATACGGTAGCACCTCTCAAACCCTATACCTCCGCGGACTTGGCCTCTCCAGCAATGGTTGAATGATCACTTCCACCCTTTTGCTGGTATAGGCTCAAGTCGTGCGCTTGGTACAGTGTTCTAGAGTATGAAACGCCCGGACGAAGCCCGCAATTGTTAATACCGATATTTATATAACCAGAAGAACAATAAGTGAAATGCGCAGTTTACGTACTCTTTCCGTAACTTGCGTACCCTTTATCTCTAGCTACGTGCGAACAAAGCGTAGCGCAGCGTAGCGTACCTTTTCCATGTATTGTACACGCTGGATCAGTTCCAGTAATAAGAAATCCCTTCGCAGTACTTAGTACTTAAACTGCGAATACCTTTTATGGACAATGTCCGTAATATACCTTATCGCTAGATGCGAATAATAGACGAGACAAAGATATAACAAAGTGAGAAGATAGATTCTCCAAATAGTGTATTTAGTCCCTAGCGGACAACAGGGGATTACAGAAAGTAAGAACACAGTGTTACACTTGATACAGTTAAACTAACAATAATAAATATACTTTAAACTAACAAGGGAACAGAAACAGATACATAATATAATCAGCCACATTGAACGAACAGGAATACAAATGTTACCATAAAGAGAATATCGCAGCGCAGTCCGGTCGGAGCTCGCTATGTTCAAACTGAACTTAGCCTGGTCAAGATGTAGCTAGAGATGCAGTGCAAAAGAGAGAGAGAGACAGCCAGCTCAGGGATAGCTATCTTTATAGTTTACAAACAAAGGGGGGGGTCAAAGGCCATTTCCATTGGTCACAGCAAAATACAGCACCCAATAAGGATTGGTGCAGGGGGGGGGGGGTGAACTTCAGTGTCCTTTGTTTGTTGGCATCGTCGTCAGGGTCGTAAATCAACAGAAAGAGCTGGCTACATCCTGATTCCTTTGTCTCCCCAGGACACATGGCAAAAGTACATATAATAAGCATTTTGTCCGTAGTTATCAGACTATAGGACTTGCGAATATTTATCTGCGACCGGAATGCTGCGCACGGGACACGGAACATAAAGATACCAAACATGTACAGAAACAATCGTGTATTTCTAATTAAACTATGTGTAGCGTACTAAACCTTTAATTAACTATATTTTATTTTGTGTTAGTGATATTATGAATTTATGTGTATTAGCATGGCTGCGCTTATGATCCACTTTGTTACACAGACTCGGGTATTATACTTTATTTGCGCAACTCTGCGAACCAAAATGGCGGCCATACTATCCTAAAATGGCGTGTGTGTAACTCGACTTTAACATTCGCATCTGATGCTTCTGGCTGGAGGCTACGGGCCACTTGAAATGACAGCACGGGCCGCAATTGTCCCCCGTGCCGGACTTTGGACATGCCTGATCTATTAGGATTTACTTGCAATGACTCCTCTTTTCCCAGTAATTTATACAGGATATTTAAATCCAAACATGTCTTTAAATAGTGCTGTAGTTCACTAAAGCAGCGGTGAAGAATAAAAAGCAATGTCTGGAAAATTACACACCTGTCATGTGATTCTGATGTACAGTAGGCAGATAAACTGTTTGGCTGACTGTCTGCACGTTGACTGACTGTCTGTGCTCAGTAATTAAAACATGCCTATTAAGAAATTCTATGTAATTCATAGTTATTATTTATATGAATAACTAGGTGCCTGTGTGTTACAGGACATTGGGGTAAATGTATGAAGCAGTGATAAGGGAGGAGACTATCGAAAGATGTGGGTGGATCCCCCTGGCATGCGAATGGTTGTTACTGTGTAACATCCATTCGCAGGGCCTGCGTGCGAATCACGCTTACGAATGGGTGGTGGAAGCCAACCATTCGCAAGGTGAGGTTTGGTGAACTCGTAAGGCTGTGAATTTGCAGCCTTACAAATCAACCAGAATAACCCCCAAAGAGTCCTGAACTTTATCACAGCAAATCAGCTCCTGACTGTTATGTTACAGGCTGGGTTTAAAAAGGGACAGTCAGGAGCTGATTGGCCGGTGATAAAGTACCAGGCACTTTATCACTTCTCCTCCCTTATCACTGCTTCATACATCTACCCCTGAAACTCTAGTCGATAAATAAATATGGTAGTAAGAGATTCTGCTGGTAGGGGACAGTAAGCTGTCTACGAAGGTCATATCAACTATCCTGTAACAATATTGTAGAGTGTAGGTGCATATCACACTCACAATTCTGTGAGCTTACCCAGGCTGTCAGTGGTCCCAGTTGATAGATCTACAGTATCTAGATAGACAGTCAATAGTTTGACACCAAAAGGTCAACATGCAAAAGGTTGACAGGGTCAAAAGTTTGAAATTGTCAAAAGGTCAACGTTAAAGGTTGAAATGAGTTTTTCACGATTTTTTATTTATTTTTCTGGACTTTTTATACTTTTCTATCCACATGGACTACAATTGATAGATCTACAGTATCTAGATAGACAGTCAATAGTTTGACACCAAAAGGTCAACATGCAAAAGGTTGACAGGGTCAAAAGTTTTAAATTGTCAAAAGGTCAACGTTAAAGGTTGAAATGAGTTTTTCACGATTTTTTATTTATTTTTCTGGACTTTTTATACTTTTCTATCCACATGGACTCCCAGTTGATAGATCTACAGTATCTAGATAGACAGTCAATAGTTTGACACCAAAAGGTCAACATGCAAAAGGTTGACAGGGTCAAAAGTTTGAAATTGTCAAAAGGTCAACGTTAAAGGTTGAAATGAGTTTTTCACGATTTTTTATTTATTTTTCTGGACTTTTTATACTTTTCTATCCACATGGACTACAATTGAATGGTAATGGTAAAGTGATGCACCAGGCCGGAAGCATGCCAGTGAAATGAGCCATATAAGGGTACTCATTACACTAATTGGGGGTCCATGATGACAGTTGATGACATTGACCCAATAATGTGACAACCTTTTCATGTGTCTAGCTTTTCTATGGCAAACTTTTGACCCTCTAAATCTTTTGCATGTCAAATGTACATAGGTGAGTGGATCTTTGTGTATTTCTGCATCAGGAAGCATTCTGTTGCCATGGTGATGGGGAGCGCACATCAGCAGGCACGTTGGATACGGGCTGACGTCAGTATACTTTGACTGCCGGACAGGTGGGTGGTCCCAGCCTGGCTAGCAGCAGACACTGGGAGTACAGCATGTATAAAGGCATGGAGCAGATCAAGCGGAAAGTAATGTCCTTAAATTTACTTTTATTAAACATCAAATAAAAACTGTGTGCCCACAACGGGAGACCCATTGCCACACTTACACTGTCAGCCACCTGCTATTAACCTTGCTTACCCCACAGAGGGGAGAGACACTTATTTTATAAGTCTGTGCAAGTTGCAACTGTGGCCATTGTCTTACTAGTAAATGAGTTCAGAGTCCTATCTGATTGTAAGAGGAACCCACCAACAGTGCTGATCACATATATTTGGGTCTGATCAGGGACACACTGGGATAATACTACAAATAAGGAATCTTATTACTTAACTATTTTGCTTACTATCTTACTGGTAATGTGACACACCTATACCGTAACATAAAGTGAACTTCAGTGTGCCACCTGCCTGCCACCTTACTTTAAATATTTCAAAGTTTTTATTTGATGTTTAATAAAAGTACATTTTTAATAAAATGTGAAGAAACATATAGGGGTCCTTATCAATACACACTAGTGCTGTGCGACTGGCATCCCTCCTCTCCTCCCTCTCCTGTATAAAGGTTCATTGTATGTTGTTTCTTGATACTTGAAAATAGTATTAATAACTGAAACGTTGTAACACTATCCTGCTTAGGTGTTGTTTTTTTTTCCGAGTGCCGCACCATCGATAATGTATATATTACTATATATGTATGCACACACACACACTTTATACCTGTCTTCTTTATTCTGCACATAGTCAAATGCAGGGGGGTTCTGGTTGCCCGGAAACCCCCCTCCTCTTGGCAAGTGCCTTAAATTATGACAATAGCACTGGTATATAATATGATTACTAGAACTGCCACCACATCATGCAGTGTAATGGACAGAGCTGCTGCACGTGTCCAGTGTACAAGCTTATTCTACTGTACCACATTTATTGTATGTGTGGATCTAAGCCCTCAAACATCACAATGGACCAGAGAGTAGCTGCAAGCAGGAAGAGTCAGGAGGCTTACCATGTATTGGGAGATTGTGAGCTAAGAAAGTGCAGTACTGGTTCTATTATGTTTGTGTATTTATGTATTATATGTTTAGCCTTTCCCTGACCACTTATCTTTTTTAAATGTTTGAAACAGCCTATACCAGGCATGTCCAAACTGTGGCCCTCCAGCTGTTGTGAAACTACACATCCCAGCATGCCTTGCCATAGTTTTAGCATTCCCTAATAGCAAAACTGTGGCATGGCATGGTGGGGCTTGTAGTTTCACAACAGCTGGAGGGCCATAGTTTGGACATGACTGGTCTATACTATAGACTAGTGGTTCTCAACCTCAGTCCTCAAGGACCCTCAACAGTGCATGTTTTCTAGGTCTCCACACACAATCAAAGGGGAAATAATTAGCTCCACCTGTGATCTTTTAAAATGTGTCAGTGACTAATGAGTGCACCTGTTCACCTGCCAGGTGACCTGGAAAACGTGCACTGTGAGGACCGAGTTTGAGAACCACTGCTATAGACCATCTGTACTGGTAAATATTAATTCTGTATTCCATACATTACCCAGTGCATAAAAAGACCAATGATCAGGGCTGTTACCTCTTTCCCAGGCTCATGTACCTGGATTACATTATTACATTTGGAAACCCCCCTCTATAATTCCTGCGTTTTCCACTGCTCCATTATCCTCAACTCAGCATTATTTGACACAACACAAATCATTATTAAGTAGCTTGTTCTTGCAGAGTTTAATGACATAAAACTTCAAACCTGTAAAACCGGTATTACAGTTTCAATTTCTCATAACAATATCATCAAACATCACATATGCATAATGATTTACTGGTTAATTAAAATATAGTTTTACAGAGATAATTGCATGCAATACAAAAAACTATTTACACTACAAATATATTTAACCCAGGTAACATTGTTTTAAGGTGCCCATACATTGTTTTAAGATGCCCATACCACTGCGTGGTCCTGTGCACATCGTGTCGGAGTGGGGAGGTCGGACGGGCTGCACATTAAATTTTTAGCACCCACAATGTTTTGGGTCCAATCCTAGGTGTGTGCTAGTAGTGAAGCACCGCTGGCACACACCTATGTGCAGCTGTGGGGTCCATGGGGCGGGCAGCAGGGTCCTTGCCAGTGGCGCAACAAAAACTTTTGCTCCCCCTTGCCGGAACAATGTTGCTGCCCCCCCCCCCCCCCTCCCAGTTAAAAGACAAGATCCCCCCCGGGGAGCTGGTAGGGGGGTCCATGCGGCATGGGGGTACCTGCGGTCAGGGAGAGCATGGGGGTCCCTGCGGTGCTGAGTAAGATTTTGCCGGGGTCCCTGCAGTGAAGTGGATATAAAGCGCTATCTCCGCCGCCTGGTGGCGCATGAAGCGCTTATAACTTTGACAACACTGGCCGCACACTGATTGGCTGAGATTCAGCCAATCAGCATGCGCCCAGTGTTTTCAAAGTCAGAAGCGCTTCCCGCGCTGCCGCATGGTGGTAGTATGTTATTTCCACTTTACTGCAGGGACCTGGGCAACATTATAATCTCAGAGTCGCAGGGACCTCCAGAGTCCAGGCTCTTCCTGACCACAGGTAGTGGTACCCCCGCGCCGCACGGACCCCCCTGCCAGCTCCACGCTAAACCCACAAGGAGGGGGGAGCTGGGGGAGAAACAATAGGGCCAGCAGGCCCCCTGGTCCTTGCGGAGGGGGCTGGCAGCGGGGTCCTTGTGGTGGCTGGAAACTAAGTAGCACTATATGTGGTGGGCGGGAAGCGGCTGCTGAATATGAAAACATATTTTGACGCTGATTGGCTGAGATAATTCTCTCAGACAGAAAAAGTCTGGCCAGTCTTTTCAAAATATGTTTTCACATTCAGCAGCCGCTTTCCGCCCCACATTCCGGCATATAGCGCTACTTAGTTCCCAGCCACCGCAAGGACCCCCGCTGACTGACTTCCCAGCACCGCAGGGCCCCGTGCCACATGGACCCCCCTGCCCGCCCGCACAGACCCTGCTGCCTGCCCCCCCGCCACTGCCAGGTCCCCAGGGATATACATGCAATAAATCGCATGTGATTTATCACATTTAATTTTGCAGATCAAATGCCGAATCAGAAGCTTTCTAGGTCATTATGATGATGATGCCAATTTTAACACTCAAAGGGTTAAGCTGACAGACAACAGGAAGCTCATTTAGGAAGATTCTTTAAATATTCAGTAATTAATATTTACGCTTAAACGGTAATTTAATTGAAATGATTAGACTCATTTAACCCTTTGACTTTCTCCGTTCCAATGCAGTCTTCCAACTTTATGAAAGCATCTATTAGGATTTATTTGCAATGACTCCATCTTTTTCAGTAATTTGACAGGATAATTATATCTAAATAATGTATGTCATTAAACAGTGCTGTAGTTCATTGAATATGCACTGCGCTGTCTGTCTGTCCTGTTCTCCTAGCTGCTTTCACACTGCAACCCCCCCCCCCCCCCCCCCCCAACCCTGCCCATCTCCCTGAAGCGTAGACGGGCAGGGACCCGCAGCGCCGCCGTCAAGAGACTGGGACGCGCATGCGTCCCAGTTCAGTGTAGCCACTGTCTGCCGGCGCTCACCAGAGGGGAGGCTCTGGCAAGCCAAGGATCACAGGGGCTCCATCTGTATGTGCGGTGTGAAAGGGGGTTAAAACGGTAATATACCTGCTTTCACCTGCAATGTGAAAGGGGTTAAGTGGCTCAGACCCGTTTTAAATACCGTTTCAAAATACTGGGTCTTAAACATTTAGGCAATGTGAAAGCAGTATTATATAATAGGTGTCTAGATAAAGATTGTAAAAAAATACAGATTCTGCTAGTAGGTAACAATTAACTGCCTATGAGGATACTTTAAACTATCGAGTCATAGTAAGAATATTGCAGAGTGTAGGTGCATATTACACTCACAATACCTTGAGCTGACCTAGGCTATCAGTATAACAGTAAAATGCTCCCCCAATTCCTTCTCCTCCTCTCATAAACTCACCATCGGGTATCTCCAGGCCCACACTTTATATACATAACCACACTTATCCATAACTTAACCTTAACTTAACTAATAACTTAACCTAAAATAAATACACAGACACAAGTGCTGGCGTTTCAAAATTAATGTCAAAATTTATTTTGACAACTTAAATATATAACTATAAATGGTGGCGGCAACAAAAAACGGTCAATAAGAGGAAAGTGGGGGTAAACATCACCATGCATACACACATCGCTGGTGATCACTCTCCCTGCTCAAACCACCCGTGCAGATGGTGTGGCCATCCCCGTGCAGAAGCATGGCTCATGACAATCGATGTAAAGGGAGAGTGCACCCTCTATCTACATACACTTAGAGCTATTAGCAGAGCCGGATTTCCCATTAGGCACGTGAGGCACGTGCCTAGGGGTGGCACATGTTTGGGGGCGGCACTTGGATGCCTGTGATAGTACTGTCAGCCCAACGTGTACCAATAACTGCAAAATATCCACTGTACTGTACCGTATTCCATCTTAAATAGAGTGTAAATGATAGGACATGCAGATCCTGCCCCTGTAAACTGTCCTACTTAGTAATATGTATACATAATAAAAGAACGTCACAGTTAGTGGCTTTTTTTAATAAATACATTATATTGGCTATTATCAAATGAGGGCTTATAAGTAATCAATAAAAATAATATAATTAGACAGGGGGTGGCGTTATTGTTGTGCCTAGGGGCGCCTTCATCCCTAAATCCGCCCCTGGCTATTAGAGATGACCGTTCTTTACCGCCACCGAAGAAGGAAAAATAGGGAAGGGTGGGTGGGGCTTTTCAGAACAGAGGCAGATCACTTTAGCACATGATCACTCCTAACCAGCCTACTCCCTCCCCCCTGCTCTGATAGTACAGCCTGCAAGAACCCTTCAGTGGTTTATGTCTACCTCACTGCTTAATCAGCATTCGGTGTCTCTGTCACAGAGTTATTTTGTTTCTGTGCAGGGAAAATATTGAATGCTTTATTTTTACACTGCAATTTAGATTTCAGTTTGAACACATCTCACCCAAATCTAATTCTCCCTGCACATGTTACATTTGGCACACCTGCAGTGCACATGGTTTTGCCTGTTTTCCAACAAATCTGCCCTGTGATCAAGTCTGAATTAGACCCACTACCTGACCTTTCTGCTTACCATGGCTGCAGGCAGTGAGCCACTGGAGAGCCACTGCTTGGAGATTTGCCATCACTTTGAGCCATCCTGTCCACTGTACTACTGGATGCCACACTCCAGGATGATGCACTATAACTACCAGTGGAAACACAAAGGGGGACATTTTCTAAGATGGGAGTTGTATTTCACATGGAATGTTGCTATGGGCAACCAATGAGAATCTACTTCATATTTTTTAGCACTCTCTACAAGATAATAGACAGGATCTGATTGGTTAACCATAGCAACATCCCATGTGAAATAGAACTCCCTTCTTATACCCCTTTTACACTGCCACAAAAAACAGGTTTTTCCCTCATGGACCTGGGTCAGTGGCAAAGTAAATGGCGTTAACTTGTGTCCCTTTACACGGGACTTCTACCCAGGTTCTGGCCAGGGTAAAACATGGGCAGGACCTGGGTAGAGGGCAGTGTGAATGGGTAAGCGTGGTCATCTGAACCTGCTCCTGTTTACAGCAATGGGGGAAGCCCAACCTCCGGACGCAGCGTCCTGCGGTCAACATGGAGGTCGGGCGGGGGATGCACACAGCCTCTGCTGCTGTTTGCTGTACTCTGCAAATAGCAGTGGAGGCAGGGAGGAGGTGAATGGATGCCTGTGTGCAGCATCCATCACCTCTCAGACAGGTGCTGAGGGGTGCACGGGGGCTGGGGGCAGCCCAGCAGCTTACCTTGATGTTTGGCTTGCCCCCAGCGTGAGGATTGGAGGTCCCAGTGGGGTGATCAGTGGTCCTGGCACTTGGAGTTGATATCATCTTCAAGAGCCGCCCCCGTTCACACTGCGGATAGGCACCGCAGTGTAAACGGTGCAAATCCCAGATCTGACCTGGCTTGGATCCGTGTTGCAACTGCTCGGTTGGATCTGGGATATGGGTGTTAAAGGAGTATTAGTAAATTTCCCCCAGAGACCCCAGGACCTCTACCTACTCTCTGTGTTCCCCCATAATAACTACAAATAAATGCCACTCTCAGACTAAGAACAAGGGTTTTTACCAAGGTAAAAACCAGGTGCTTGGAAGGGGGTGTGTGTGTGTGTGTGTGTGTGTGTGTGTGTGTGTGTCAAAGCGGCCACTTCGAGGAAGGTCTGTTCCCCAATAGAATACAATATAAAAATAAAAATGGCGCTAACAAATGGTGAATTAAACTTATGACTGGATTGATTGAATTAGACTCATTTTTTTACATATCAGCAATATAAAACATGGCACTTCATATACAACCAATAAAATTGACAATATATAGAGATATTGTAAATTGACTTTAAATTGAGGTTGTAGTTATAGAAAACAGCTTGTTGCTATCATGCCCACTGGTCAACCAAAGTTTCTTTGCTTTTATATGTGTGCCCCATTAGACTTTTTCCACTAGTAGCAAAAAAACATCACCAAATTGATACGTATTTGTTCTGACATGCCACTGGAGGTGTGGTTACGCTCTAAATGAGCAGGCTGAGTGGAGATGGTTAATACGTGGCAAAGGAGCTGGTCCAAGCTTAACAGGTATCCTTAGTGGTTTTCCAATAAGTCCCAAAAAAGAAACTACTGTCGCGTTTCATTGCTCTCTGGTAACTTTATCAAAGGAATAATGATGAAGTGTGGTGAGAGCATAGAATGCACAGACACAGGCTCTAGGCTTGGCAGGCATAGACATTACTGAGCAAGTTCTGAGTGCGAATTCAAGGATGGCCCAATGGTGGCATGGAACACCAAGGAAGGAAGCATATGGGTGGTAACTGATGCGTTTCACTGCTTAACTGCAGCTTTTTGAAAGGTGATGATGTACTGTCCTCATGGGGTTTAAATACCCTATTCAATATAGCTGCTGATTAACACCCATTGTGTGCATTCAAGCAGTTTGTGTAAATACATATAGAGTTATATTCTTAGTTCACACTTCGAAAAAGCTGCAGTTAAGCAATGAAACGCAACAGTTTACCACCCATATGCTTCGAACTTTGAAGTTCCGTGCCACCACTGTGCCAGCTTTTAATTAATTGGAACCGGACCAGCCCAATACCCTGCCGGCGCAAGGGACTGCACAACTCTCCCCCAGGATTACCGTACTGCATACAGCCTACTTAGCCAGCACTTCACCTGGTAGACCATTCCTGAGGATTGAGGTACGCCACCCTTTGCGGCCTAGTCAAGGTTCTCTGAGGTACCTGGATAATGTATTGCCATTAACAACACCACCAAAAGGCATCTATGTTGGCATAAAGGAACGGACTCCATTGCACAAACTCAATCTCCCAGCACGTATGTGTGGAACTAATGGGTGAATATATTACATCAACATGCATGTTACTGCTGCATTTCAATTGATTAGTCCTCAATATATTTAATTATTATTATTAGTATTATTATTATTATTATTATTTCATTCATTATTATTTCCTTTTCAAGTCATTATTTAATATTAAAATTGTAATTTTTAAATACTTTCAGCGCTGTTACTGATTGTATTATTCCCCCACTTTGTAATAGTACCGGTACATTCAATGATCCTAGATGCGAAAAGGTTAGCAATAGTTACCATTATGCATATAAGCAGCAAGTATGTTCATATGAGCTGCAGGTCTCTCACTGACCCCTAATTGGTGGTCCTTAGATTAGCATTTCACTTAGTATAGTACCGTACAGTCAATGTTCTGAGATATTAGTAATAGATACTACCGTCCCTGTAAGTAACAAGTTGTTCAGATGAGCTGCAGGTCTCTCAATCCAAATTAACACAGGTCACCCTTCAACATGTCTCCTGGCTGGTTAGCATCTCGCCTTATCTGGAGTTCCTTTCATGGAGTATATTTTGTGGTGTAAGTGGCGCCAATCAAAGTATCCAAAAGTGTCCAACTAAACACGTTTCTCCACCTTTGTCATCTCCTCTGATGTTTATTGGTTAGTAATAGGTATCCAGACTTTTTCTAATAAAAATAAAAAGTGTTTTCAATTTAAGCACAGTCATTCTTGTTTTTCTAGTTTCTCTATTGTGGGGGCAGAGTATACCCTTACTTGACTGCTGCTTCATTTGCAAACTGTTGTGATTTTTATATAATATTATTGGAAAAAGATTTAAACCTACAGCGCACAAACCCTCCCCTTTCTTATTTACAAGAATTGATCATTTGGAAGTGTAAACATGCAGTGGTTGCAAAAATGCTGACGTGTTGTAGCTGTTTTCATTGGATGTATCTGCATCAGATGTAGGATCCCACATACAAAAACATGGCGTCTGCATTGGTACTGCAGCTATACTGTAGGCTAACCCTTAGATGCGATATTACTCATTTTTGCCTATAGACTACAAATGAGTAAACAATTGCGAATGAGTTAACGATAGATCTAGTGAGTGTCTCTTTTCATTTCTGGGCAGCAGCTTCACTTGCTAATATCAACAGTTGTGAATGTGAGAAAATTGCACATGTTTAAGCATGAATTAGAAACAGGAATTATACCCGTAGTCAGATGGATCAGCTCTCAACTGAGCTGCTCCTGGTGATAGTTTTGGCAATCGCCACTGCCACCTTCCGACCGAAGGGAGCGTATGTGCAATAGATGCTCACGCGTCCCGTTCTGTCAGAGCCCGCCGACGCCCTCCACCAGCTCCCTGCAGCTCCACTGTCTCCTCCGTAGCCCCCCACTCGTCCTGGCTGTCTCCCTGGAGTGGAAACAGGCAGGAAAGCCGCTCCCTGCCACCATGCTGATGGGGACACACGAGCATGTGAGACAGTCACGCGTCCCCATCAGATGGAGCTCCAGTCCGCCAGCTTGCGCCAGCTCAAGACATCTTGCGATCCTGCAGGCTGACCGACAGGTGCTACATCTGTATAACAGATACTGTAGCTAATTCCAGGTACACATAGTCAAGGTCAATACCGTAGAACAAATATTAGAACAAGGGGAAGATTTGTACAGTGTCAGGGCATGCTGGGAAAGAGGCTCTGTGCCCCCTGCCATTTAACCCCAGAGCCAATGAGAATGAACTTGAGGAAAAAGTCCCAGAGCAGAACTAATGGAATTGCAGTCATGTGACAGCAAGGATCCCCACCATACCTGTTGCTTCATAGCACATATATAAAATGATATAACTAGCTCCCAATAAGTGATTTTCTACCTACTGGAGCTATGCACCTATCATTTAGCAACATGATTGGATTCCAAAAATTAAATTGTACATATGCAAGAACGTGATTACTACAAACCATTAATTCCAATGAGTGAAGTACTGCCCAGATCATTAAATAGCATGAATCAGATTTCAAAACTGCACATTAATTTCTGATGCCCTTAGGAAAACTCATATGTCAATCGTAATTACTAGTCACCCATTATATGATACGCTTTACAAACATCTCATTACATATATACCGCCAACATGTTTAAGCAGTAATAAAAAAAAATCATATTACAAACTACAGAAGCTCCTGAGGGCCTGTACACATGAACACATATTACTTTAAATGTATATTTCTTCCCTTAGGTTCTGGAGCAATGAAAGATGCAAATAAATATTAATCTCTATGGAAAATAAATATTAATCTCTATGGAGAGCACAGTCTTTTAGCAGGGCAGATGCTGTGAAGGGATAGAACAAAGAATATATTCTGCTTTTCTGCCCACATGACTGTGTGTGCTACGTAACAATGGAACGGAGGAGTGCCTGGGTGACTTAATACATACAGTACATTTGTACCTAGCCCAAGATCGGAAAGTGTGAAAAAAAAAATCATGTCTTCTAGACAGACTTGTACGACTTGTAAATCAATTAAATAAATAAGCTGTCATGACTGTACACAGTATTGCATTGTATTGGAACTCACCTGACTACACCTTCTAAGTGATTAGGAGTGTGATCAGGGTCCTCCCTTGCATGACAATCCAGGATGTAGGTAGCAGTGGAATAATACAGATATTGGACTGCAGATGAATCATGAGATTCTTATTCAGATGAAGGGGGACCTGCCGTGAACACCTATACTTAAGGGTGGAAATTTGTTTAAATGATCCTTGTGAAGAATCTGAGATATCCACATTCCTGATGTGACAATTCCTGTTGACGTCATGAGTAATATCATGTAAATTGAGGTCACTGATATATATAAGAGGCTGCATTTTGAAAATCAAACAAAACCTGGAAGAGAGAAATCCTTCACTGATCATCTGTTTATCCTAAACCAAGCAATAGCCATGTCTGGAGTCAAGGGAGGTCGTGGACAGCAGCCACAACAGCAGCCTCAACAGATACAGCAGCAAAGTCTTCCTCCAGTTAACACACAGTGTCAAGGTAAGAGATTCAGAATCTGGAGCACAGGAATGAAAAGGATCACTGTTCATTTATTTCTGGAAATGGGATCAAACTTGGGGTGGGATGTAACAGCCTCGCACTGCCATTTACCGCACCAATACTAATTGCATGTATACTAACATAGGCAATTCATTTTGGAAATGACAGCTCTTCTGGCATGCACAGAAAGACACAGCGGCTGGAGGGGGTTCTGGTCGGGATAAGATTGGATCCCAGTAGAGCACAATGTGGAAAGAATCGCATAGGCTTCTACAGGGTAATACCAGCAATAGCTGGCACTACCCAGCACATTGCCAGGCTCAGTACCCTGAAAACTTAGGTTTTACCAAACTTTCCTGTTAGGTTATCTGGCCCTTTGTATCAAAACAAGACAAGCTGTTGACAGGCAAGCTTACAGTCTAATGGATATTATTGTAGGTGCTTGATAAATTAACCACATATTGCATATTGGTGCGCTCACAAAGCAGTTGGGAAATAAACTATATTATCCAGTGATGTCAATTTGGTAATCGGAATAATGATTTTTTAACATACATGGGCAAGAAATGTACATTGTGAACTGTCGGTACAGAGGGGTGGTAATTGGGTAGACTTTTTTACTGGGGTGGACGAGGGAATTTGATAAGCTTACTTACAGTATAGCAGTGGATTTTCTGGAACCACTTGAAGGCTTGTGGTACAAAAGGGGGGTATAACCCATATAGTGATTGCAGCCCAAGAGCAGATAATGTGTGGATGAGGAATTCATATTCATGCAGACAGAACAGAGGAGATGAGTTTGGAGATACAGTATACAGAGAGAAGAGAAAGAAGTATTTTGATGCAGTTGTGTTAATGGCTTTGTATGGTAGTAGAAATATTTGAACTGATAATGTTTATATAGAAATATATAGAAATATTATATGAATAAAATATTTGAAAAGTATATTATTTTACTTAAGAAAGAAACATGACACAGTAACAATGCATTGTATATGAGGGAGATTCCTGTGCAAATACTGATTATTTATATTCTATGATCTAGAACATAGCATACCCTGTTTTGTTGTATCACTGTCCCCTTTGTAAAGCGCTAGTGAATATGCTGCGCTATATAAGAAACTGTTAATAAATAAATACATAGAACAGATCAGAAACAGCGAGGCTGCATGGAAAAGCTTGCTTCAACTTCCCAAACGGTGGTGAATTCCACATTAGACATACAAGGCACATGTCTAAATGTTTAAATATGAATAAACAGTGGTGTACTCCAGAGGGGATGCATTCAGCTTCCCGGTGGTTGGAATGCCGGCAGTCACAATACCGATGCCAGCATCCCGACTAGTGCTGGGAGACCAGCACCGGAATGCTGAGCATTGATAAGGATGCCAGAATCCTCACTGCCGGGATGCCAAACATAAGTTTGCCGGTAGTGTTAGCATTAGATGGCAAAGATGGAGGGTTAGGTTTATGAATTAAGGGGGGACGGGGGTAGGAATAGGCTGATGGGCAGGAGGGAAAGGATTAGGCAGTGGGGTATGGGGGTTTGGGTTAGGCAGTCCCAGGGGGAGTTAGGCTGTGGGAGGAGTGTTAAGGTCAGGCTGCAGGAAGGGAGGATTAGGGATAAGGGGCAGGGGGAAGGTAAGCATATTTACCTGACCCCTGCCGGGATTCCCTTTATTGGGATCAGCATGCATCCCTAGTTACAGTAGGTGCTAGGAAGATGGAGGCCACTGTTATTCATTACAGTTTAAGTTGTTTGATGGTAATCTCATGCACATGGACCAAGCTTTCAGTAAAATATTCTATATCAGTTTTTTTTTTTACTATTTTATATATATATATATATATATATATATATATATATATATATATATATATATATATATATATAGGTGAGCTGTGGCTTTCTTATTACTATGGAATATATTGTACTATGAAAATGAATTCAGTTAATTCAGGTAGATGTGGGGAAACATACTGGAAATTAAACAATTTGTTTAGGTGATCATAGTTCTGATGTTACTTGCCTGATAAAACTTTATATACTTTACAGAACCAGTAGTCGCACCTCAACCTGCTCAGTGTGGGGCACCACAACCACAAGCTTCTCAGTCCATTGCACCACTAACGCCTCCTCCTCAGATTGTGACACAACAAACTGCTCCTCCTCAGATTGTGACACAGCAAGCTGCTCCTCCTCAGATTGTGACACAGCAAGATGCTCCTCCTCAGATTGTGACACAGCAAGCTGCTCCTCCTCAGATTGTGACACAGCAAGCTACTGTTCCTCAGATTGTGTCACCACAACCTGCTGCTCCTCAGTGTGTGACACCACAACCTGCTGCTCCACAGTGTGTGACACCACAACCTGCTATCCCTCAGAGTGTGACACCCCAACCTGCTGTTCCTCAATATGTTACACCACAACCTTTTGTTCCACAGAGCTCCGTGAAGGGAGGATGCAAGAAGTAGAGGCTCCACCATTGAACAAGATTGGCCTCGCCACCATACAGTTACTTTAGCAAATTGATTGCATGTTAAATGATCTGATCCCTATAAAAATCATGTTACCAGTTCAATTCAGCTAAAATTAAATTAATCAAAGCATTTGTGTCTGTATTCTGTTATATACTGTATGCAGCATGTACAAATTGAGCAAACAAATATATTAGAAAATGAACCCAGTCTACCCTCCAGTTAAGCAGAATGTAAATTACACAATTATATCTAGCTGATACTAATTATTTTTTGACAAAGATCATTTCTATTCATATGTTTGATACTGTACCATCCTAGCATATACTGTATCATTTCAAATATGCATTTAGCAACAATTACTTACAGATGAGTTCTCATACACCTAGGAGTATATTTATTAAGGTGCGGATTTTCAGAAGTGGAGATGAGGCTCTTAGCAACCAATCAGATTCTAGTTTATATCTTCTCAAAGGTAAATGCCACCAATGAAAGAAAAGACAAGTAATAGCGTGGGCACACTTAAGATCCTATAATTTGTCTTTATCGAAAACTATTTTGTTTTCAATGAAACGTTCTACCTTTCTACAACTATTGGCAGTATGTGGTGTGCCTGACATATACAAATCTGAACCTTGGGAGGCGGGAGATAGAGTACGTGTATGCACCATTTTAGGGGAAGGGTACTGTGAACTCCTCAAGGAATTCTTGTGGAAACTAAACAACAACTCCATGAACCTTAAATTAAAAACAGAAATGAGTAAAAATTGAATTACTTTCTTGGACCTTACGATTGATATTGACCAGGAGGGTAATGTCACCTCAGAATCAGGAAACAAACAGCAAGCAATTGCATATTGCATTAAAAAAAAAAGCTTGCACCTTCCCTCCACAATGGCCTTTATTCAGATCTGATTGCAGTACAAATTTGTTTGGAAAATGGACAAAACCAAGTGCCCTGCAGGTGGGGCAGATGTAACATTTGCAGAGAGAATTACATTTGTGTGAGTTATTTTGTTTCTGTGCAGGGTAAATACTGGCTGCATTATTTTTACACTGCAATTTAGATTTCAGTTTAAACACACCCCACCCAAATGTAACTCTCTCTGCACTTGTTACATCTGCCCCACCTGCAGTGCACCTGTAAATATCACACAAGTCAAGGATATAACTGATAAATATGACAAAACAAATAAAATCTTTGACCATATCAATTTCAAGACCTTAGGGTTGATATATTGTCTCATATGTCCCTGTGGGATGAAATAAATAGGGTTGACCAGCAGAAAATTCAGGATCAGTCTAAAAGAACCTACTGTATAAAAACTGCTAAAAGAGACCAAGGGAACTACAAAAAATGATTAGTGTTTCCAGACACTTCCTGAAATGGCATCAGGGGTGGGTTGTGCCGGGGGCAGGGTGTCATGTGCCTCCCGGGCCGCTCAATCGATTTGTGTGCGGGGTGCCTTGTTCTGAGGCTGCTGCAGCCACGGCTGTCTCCGACTGGTCTCCAGAAACATGGCCGCCGGCATCGTGCACTGAGGACATGTCTAGTGCAGGAGGCCGCTACAGAGAGTGGGGTTGTGGACTATCTGCGTTCCACCTTACTTCCGGACTGTGCGTTCCACCTAATTCCATGTGCTGCAGCCTGCCTAGGTGACTGTCCAGGGAGCATCCTGTGGGGTCCAGTTATTATTATTATTATTATTATTATTATTATACAGGGGGAGCAGCCTCTTGGGTCCTCTTATTATGCAGGGGAGCAGCCTGTGGGGTCCTGTTATACAGGGAGAGCAGCCTGTGGAGGTCCAGTTGTTATTATTATTATTATTATTATAATACAGGGGGCGCAGCCTATGGGGTCCTGTTATACAGGGGGAGCAGCCTGTGGGGTCCTGTTATTATACAGGGGAGCAGCCTGTGGGGTCCTGTTATTATTATAAGACAGGGGGAGAAGCCTGTTGTGTCCTATTATACAGGGGGAGCAGCCTGTGGTGTACTTTTATTATACAGAGGGAGCAGCCTGTGGGGTCCTATTATTATACAGGGGAGCAGCCTGTGGTGTCCTGTTATTATTATAAGGCAGGGGGAGAAGCCTGTGGTGTCCTGATATTATACAGGGGGAGCAGCCCCAGCAGAACCAGCATCAGGTACACCCAGCTAGCAGGGTAATGCCACAGCCGGGGGGAGACTTTTTATACAAGTCCCCCGGCCAAAGCATTCATCCCTCTGACTGGTAAGCCTGGGGGAGTGAGGAGCCCCCAATAAAGGGGTGTCCCCCTCTAGGACTTACGTGGCCTGGCTGAAGCCTGGTGTTGTCTCCGGTGGCCCTGGAACGGTGGCCACCGGGCTGATAAAGTGTAAAACTAGAACTAAGAGTCCCAGCAAGCCTCCCCCGGCTTGCAGCACCTAGCGGCCTATCAGGAGCAGTTAGGCCGCAAGCCAGCCAATAGCGCTATTCGGGGGCGGAGCCGCACTATGTAAACAAAGACATTGTGCAGCTCCAGCTCAGTCCGGTGGTTCACGTTAGTAGGTTTATTTTTTTGCCAAGACCCCCGGAGAGCCTACTTGGAACGAACAGGACGTGATCTTCACCAGAGGAGACTTGTAAGTATAATTTGCTTCCACAGGTCCCCTATGGATTTCTTTGGACACCGGACCCACAGACCAGGACACCGGACCCCGGACCAGGACACCGGACCCCAGGACCACGGATACCGGACCTGGAGCCCCAGGACACCGACCCGGATCCAGGGACCTACCTATGGGCTCAAGATAGGTAAGTTTCAGTATGTGTGTGCTTTGGATGTAATATAGCTTTTTTTTAATGTGTTATTAATGTGTGTGTTATTTTACTATTTCTATTACTGTGGAACTACAAGTGCCAGTGGGCCCTTTAATGCCCCACCTACTGGGAATTGTGGTTCTCCAAGTCCCAGCATGCGGGGGAGGCTTGCTGGGACTCATAGTTCCACAGTTTTAGACAATGGTTAATTCTATTTTACACTTTATCAGCCCGGTGACCACCGTTCCAGGGCCACTGCTCCAGGGCCACCGGGGACAGCACCAGGCTTCAGCCTGGCCAGGTAAGTACTGGAGGCTGACCGGTCAGAGGGATGAATGCTTTGGCCGGGGGGACTTGTATAAAAAGTCTCCCCCCGGCTGTAGCATTACCCTGCTGGCTGGTTGGGCCTGGGGCTGGTTCTTAAAATACAGGGGAACCCCTAGTCATTTTGTATTTTGGGAACCAGCCCCGGGGCTAGTTTTAAAAAATACAGCGAAGCCATATGTCAATGGTTTCCTAATTTTTTAGAACCAGCCCGGCTCTTTCAGCCTGGTGCTGGTTATGGCCATGGGGGGGGACCCCACGCCATTTTTTTTATTTATTTATTTATTTATTTTACACTCTGTAGCCTGCACGGATCTGACTGATCTGTGCAGACTGCCTATACGAATTCGTATTAGCGGCCATATACATACGGCCGCTAATACGAATGAATACAACATTGGGGATTACAAAGCAGTCGTATTTGACTGCTTTGTAAATTCCCCTCCTGAATATGTATTTGCATACGGCTAAAACAGCCGTATGCAGTCATATTCATTCGTATTAAGAATAAGAATACAAAAATCATATTCTTTGTAAATTTCCCCCACAGTGTTAAGTAATGACAACTACATAAGATGTCACAAAAATATAAGTTATTTTTGATATTATTCCTGGTGTTTTCACTATTTTGTTATTTTTTGTTTTCTTTGTTCATTATTTTTATTTAGATTTAACTATTTAACTATTTTAAATTCTAAGATACACAACTATAGAAACACTGATAATGATACATTAATGTAAGTACACAAATATGAAATCAAAACAACACAAGATAATATTTTATACTGTAATCTCCAATATCTAAATTTTGTTCTAGAGTCTTATTGATGCGATAGAACAGGGGTAGCCAACTCTAGTCTTCAAGAGCTACCAACAGTTCAGGATTTCCAGGTCTCCTTACAGAATCACAAGTGAAATAATTAGCTCAACCTGTGGGTCTGTTAAAATGTGTCAGTGAGGAATTAGTATACCTCTGCAGCAGCTAGGTCAAATGAAAAATGTGCACTATTGGTAGCTCTCGAGGACTGGAGTTGGCTACCACTGCTATAGAATAATATATATATATATATATATATATATATATATATATATCAAAGGAATGACCCCACGTGCGCCCTTAAGTTGTGAGCAGCTACTCTATAGCCCCCCCTGTTAGTGGGAGGCAATGTTTAGAAATGGAAAGAAAGAAGGTATAGAGAGCGCTTTTTTAACCACCAATAGATTGTCAAAATACAAAAACAGTACAAATATTTTTAAAAATATTTTTAAAAAACCAGTGTGCTTTTTATTAAATAATTTTCACATCTGGAAATGATATCCTTTTCGGAAATACAAGCAACCCGACGCGTTTCGTCTTGAAAAAGACTTCATCAGGGGTTTAGTACTGCATGTGGTAAAACATAACAATGATGGTATATTACATACTGATATTTCCATAAATACAAAACAGAATTACAAATACAGAAAATATGTGGGCATTTTATACATTGTAAAATTAATATTTGTTAAAAAAGTTAAGAACATGCGGACCTCTTGGTCCTTAAAACTTTATAAGTAGTTTCGGAGAACGAGCACAAAAAAAATAGTTTGAGTGAAGTACATATTAGCGTAAACAGAGGGCTTAATAGAAAATAGGATCGAGGATAAATTGAAAGGTATTCAACATACCATTATGATATTAGAATGCTTATGCTAGCATGTGTTTCCTCAGATTAGCGTGGACACTAATGGTGTTCTTCAGTGGGGCAGGCTCAGAAAATCTGTGGGAGAACCAAGCGTTTGATAATGAATATATTAGATGTGACGTGAAATTGTTTGAAGGATACAGGACGTCCCAAAAAATAGTAATTTATAGCATACCGGTAGTGTTTTCAACAATGCTTCTACCAGCTTGTATTGCTCCAAAATTCCTAGGATAAAGGTGACCTCCCTCAATGGGGTAGACTTCAGATGTCTGAAGGGAAAGGTCCTTTTAATATACACGGTTTTAATTTGTACATTCATATAGGAGGTAATTCAAAAGGGTTGACATACCTAAGGAAAATTCAATATATGTACAGGCGTCTAATGTCTTGTGTGAGGGCTATAGTAGTCTTCTCTTCGCAGGAATGATTAACTAATAATTATAGAAAAATTATTATAAGCAGTATTTTAATGATATTTTAAGCAAGAAGGCATATAGTGGTTCACATACCCGAATTAACCCTTTTGTAGGGTCAAAGTAGCCCCGGTGTGTTCCCAATCTTTGAAGGTCTTGGGGTTTTGCTCAGTTTTTAGATTACTGAGGAGAATTCTGTGTTGGACCCGGTCCAATGATAGGGGTCCACAATATCTGTAACAATGGGCGTTTAAGTATATGGCTACCAATGTTAATATCACCTGACTTGGGTTAGAATATTTACATACCTAATGGTCCCTTGGAAACGTAGAAGGCAGAACAGAAGATTCCGTTTCTGTAAATAATGATACCAAATTAGGTCTAGTATGTGGTGTGATGTAGCATCTATTTCCTCAAAGGGAAATACTACATTTATGGCATAATCACCTATTCAACAGGTTAATTACCCATACTTAAGGCTGGTAAAGAGATGGAGCAGCTGAACTTTTAATGTGCTTGTGCACTAAAAACCAAAAAAACAGAATCCCTACAGTGTGTATATGCTAATTGTCCTTTGTATGGCTGTCTCAATGGGCAGTGATTGCTTAACCAACAAAAAGCTGTATAAAATTTAACCTTAATAGAGCAGCTGGCCCTTTAATGGGCTTGTGCTGCAAAATATAATGCATGATTCCTTCAGAGTATATATGCTGATAGTTCTTAACAAACATGGATATAAATAATTTAGCCTTAACAGAGCTCAGTTTGCAGTTGTAATAAGATTCTGAATGGGGTAAAAACCTCATCCTTTATGTTGCATCTGTGCTCAAACAGTGTTGCTCTGAATAAAAAACAATTTGCAGTATTTTACAGACAAGCATGGTACTGGTTCAAAAAAACAATGTTGCTCTGAATGACAATTCATAGTATTAGTATGACAAGGATGGTGATGGCTAAAATGGGTTTAATGTACATAGTTAACAGCATTCTAATGACATTGTAACAATGGTTAAACAACACACCACCTCCTCTTACCTGGTCAGAATGGAAAGTGAATCTATCTGCCAATACAACCAGCTGTTTAGACTGGCTGCCTTATAAGCCTAGGGGCGATGACCTCATTTCCATGCGTCAGAATTAATGCACTATGTGAATAAGTCCCAATTTCTAGGGACTGTGTAATCTATTACCCTATATACTGCTGGTAGTGACTGGTAACAGTAAATGTGGGCATTCAGCGTTAGGGGTACTGGAGATGTGGTACTGTATTGAGCCTAATAGACCCGCGTGCGGTCCACCTGCGTGTCACTCAGTCAGCTTCCGGGACGACGCTTCGCGCTGATGTAAGCACACATTCTTTGTTCCTATGCGCTCCATCAGCGTGTCAGCCAGACGTGCCGGGAGGGGGCCGAGAGCGTGGTCGGCGTGGTCAGTGTCAGTTGATGATTTTTTGTGGGCGCGCTTCCTAGTGTTCATGCGTTCCATGTGCGTGTCAATGCAGACTAGGGGAAGGAGGCTGGGCTCTATACTGTATCAGCGTGTTTCCTGAGGGGGATGCGTTCCACCTGCGGGTCACGCTGTCTGGATAAATAATCGGCTAAATGCATTAAATTAACACTTTGATTAAGACGAATGGACAAATAAATGTGAATAATTATGAGTATAGTCCACTATGGGATTTTTACGCTATAAAGTGTGCTAGTTGACCCCACTATAAGGTTAAAATGGGACAATTATCAGGCTGTGGTAAGTGTGTTCCAGGAATAAATCGCTTTAGATATTAACCTTCTAATCTCCACCCAAGAGACATTTGTTAAAGGGGCAACGCGATTCTAGGTATCTTATGACAAATATTGAAGGGAGAAATACCTATGGGGGGGTGATTAGAGTGGGGGGTATAAATGTATTATTGTATGACCCATCACAAAGGGTAATATACGTGAGTGAGGGGAGGATTATCTAAGTATGTGAAATTCTAAGTGTGTGGGTTTTAATTAATTAATATGTGGACTCTTTTTGGTCTCTTATACAATGTGCCTATAGGAATGGTACCTACAATGTGAACTAATAACTTAGTACTCACATTTGTGGAGGTCTGTAGTGTGTTGATTGCATGTAATTAAGTGTAGATTTTAATGGAACATTATCTATCTATACCTAAGGGTATGTTAAACCCACAAATTTAATACCACTGTGTGTGTGCCAAAACTCATTGCACTATTTGAGGGTGCAATTGAGAAATATCAATTAATGAGAGGGTTGTGGTGTTATGTTTACCTTACATCATATATTAAACCCATTTTTTACAATTCTTTAGGATTAGGTGTAGTGAACAATATATAATAAAGGATGATATACGAGCATTAAGCACCGTGATAATTACACCTGTGTGTAAAATTCAGAAAAAAAGGGGGTAAACAAGAAGAGAAAAGATTTTTTTAGAAGAATAATTAATTGATAATGGCTGATAAAGTTTCTCTAGGGTATGGGTGATGTTTAACCCAGAAATGATACAATATCAACGTTCTCATTGAGACCGTTGGGGTGAAGCGTGTTCAGGGTGTAAATCCAGAAGGTCTCACGTCTTGCCAACCTGAGGTCTCTATCACCTCCTCTAGGATCCTGACTGATGACCTCAAGGATGGTGAACGTGAAATTGATGTTATTCACCTGTGAATCATGTTTGTCTTTATAGTGTCTGGGAACACTATGTATAACCAATTTGTGTTTAATGTTCCGCATATGTTCTTGCAGTCTAATTTTAATCTGCCTTTTGGTCTTGCCAATATATGCAAATCCACAGTTACACGTTATCCTGTAAATTACGTAGGTAGAATTACAGGTAGCTGGCTGATTCAGTGTGTATTGTTTTTTGTCAATCTTGCAATTGAATGTTTTTTTCTCCATATGCTTGCAGCAGATGCATTTTTGGCATGGGGTGCAAATGATTCTCTTTGTGAGAAACCCGGTTGTGTTACTATTAGTATTTTTAACAGAACTAGATTTGAGTCGACTGGGCGCTACCATGCTCTTCAGGTTGGTGGCTCGTCGAAAGATCAAGTCTGGTTTTTGGGGTAAATGTGGGCCCAGTACATTGTCCTTAAGTAGGATGTCCCAATGTTTGGTTAAAATCCTCTTTATTTGATGATTTTCCTTATTGTATTTAGTGATGAATGATCGTCTGGCTATGGTTTCTTTGGGTTTGGCCGGTCCTGATGGGAGGAGAATGTCTTCTCTTTTTTTAGTTAAAGCTTTGGTTCTGGCATCCTCAATCTTCTGGGGATGGTATCCCTTTTCAATGAAGCGTTTGGACATCACTGTAGATTGCGATAAGTAGTCTTCAACTTGGCTACAGTTCCGTCTCAATCTAACGAACTGGGCGTAAGGGACGCTGTTCTTCCAGTTCGGATGATGGCAACTGTCAAAGGGGATAAAGCTGTTACAGTCCACATCTTTGAAGTGAGTCCTAGTGGAGACCAATGTCCCTGGATTTCCCATGAGTTCCAGGTCCAGGTAATCAATGGTTCTTTGGTCCCATTTGTGTGTAAACTTCAAATTAAAATCATTAACCTGAAGCTCAAGCATAAATACTTCAATGCTAGTCGGATCGCCCTTCCAAATGAAGATCAAATCGTCAATGTATCGTTGATAAAACAATATGTGGGTTTTGTGTGACGATTGGTATATATGTTTCTCTTCCCACATGCCCATTAGCAAATTGGCGTATGATGGGGCAAACTTAGTCCCCATCGCAGTGCCGTTTACTTGGAGGTAGAAGGTATTGTTGAATTCGAAATAATTACGCTTGAGGATGTATTCAATACTCTTGAGGATGAACTGTGTTTCTTCGGGTGAATTATCTGAGGATTTTGATAGCATATATTTAACAGCTTCCATTCCTTTTTCGTGTGGAATTGAGGAATAGAGAGCTTGTACATCCACTGTTAACCAACAGTACTCCTCTTCCCATTTGAACTGCTGTAATTTATTTAACAGAGTTGTGGAATCCTTCAAATGTGAAGCATTCTTTAGCACATAAGGTTGTAGTAGAGTATCGACAAAATGGGATAGATTGGAACTCAGCGATTGTATCCCTGCCACAATCGGTCTCCCTGGTGGTGATTTTTTGTCCTTGTGGACTTTAGGGATGTGGTAGAACGTAGGTATCCTGGGGTGCTTCATGAAAAGGTAGTCAAATTCTTCTTTGTTAATATATGATTTCTTTTTGGCCTCAAGCAGTAGGTCGTACAATTCTTCTTGATATTTCAGGGTGGAGTTTTCAGGTAATTCAATATATGTTATTTCATCATACAACAATTTTTTGGCCTCTTTTAGATAGTTGTCGGCTGATTGAATAACCACTGCTCCCCCTTTGTCAGCATTCCTTATGACTATGCTCTCATCCTTCTTGAGTTGTTTGACGGCTGCTTTTTCTTGAGAGGAAAGATTACTGTTCCCCTGGTCCCAAATTTTAATCTTCTTGAAGTCATCACACACTAAATTGTAAAATATGTCTATATGGCTGCCTTTGGACTCCACCGGATAGTATTTGGAAGGGTTCTTTACCCTGGAGTTGACTTTATCTTCATTAGGCATAGGGGGGTTTTTCAGGAAGTGGCGCTGTAACGTTAGATTTCTCACGAATTTATTGAGGTCAATGAATAAATCAAATTTGTCAACATGGCCATCAGGGGCAAATTTTAATCCTTTGTCAAGAACGGCTATCTGAGCTGCGCATAACTCCCTGTCCGCATTGTTGATGATTCCAGTCTTTTGTTCTGGAAGAATGACTTTCTCTTCTTTGGGCTTCTTTCTGCCCCCTCGACAACCTCTTCTTCTTCCCCATTCAGGGTCCTTTTGGTGCCTTTCGGTGAATCTAGCATATTCCGCAGGGTTTCTTCCTTCTCCAAAAACGTCAGGCTTTTCTTTCTGCCTAAAAAACGAACCGGGGAATATCTCTCAGGTGTTAAAGATCTTTGTCTAAAAGGTCTTGTTTTGTAATGATCCCGGTGTTGTGGGGCTCTGCCCCTCTGTTCTACCCATTTGTTACGACGATGAGGTTCATTGAAGTGAAGAGGTGTTCTATATTCGTTCCTCCTGGGGCCTGACAGGTCTCTTCTAGGTCTTCTATAGTTAGTTTCATATTTGTTCTCTTCTCTATAGACAGGTTTCTGCCATCGATCCTCATTTTGCCATCTCGGGAAACGTCTCGTGGTTATGTGATTTCGTTCAGGATTATATACTCTAGGGGTAGTTTGATCATTTCTTCTCTTGTTGTCATTAGACCAATTATGGATCTGTCCTGTTTGATAGTCATTTTTGTCACGTAAAAACTTTTTTTGTTTCCTTGTGATATATATATATATATATCCAAAACAATAGTGTTATGTAGCGCCCTATGTACTTTTTTAAGATACTTCCTGTCTTTCCTTAGTTAAACAGTGCCATAATAAGTATAAACTTTTTCAAGTAAAAAACATTTATTAAAACAATTAAAACAAATAAATCAATTTAATCAGACTTTTTCTTGGAGTTGGATTTTTGACAAAGGTGTATTCCTTAGATTATGGATTACAATGGATACCCAACGCGTTTCGTCTCTTTGTGAGACTTCATCAGGGGTGAACAGTTTTATGTAAAACAGATCTACAAAAGTAGAACATAGTTGTAAATATACATTATCTGACATAGGAAAGACGTTCAAAACAATTATGTAAATATAATCATTAAAAGGAAAAGAGGAGGAGAACAGAAGAGGACATATGATATGTCATTGAACTAATGGAATTAAACATCTAGTATAACTTATTTGTTGGGAAGGGGAACTTCCCTTATAGTACTCTGTACAGATACTTTCCTGAAAAACATTTATCACATACAAGATGAAACTCAAATATATCGGTACTATACCTTTAATAGATCTTTTATCAAGAAAACACTTTTATCCGGTTTCTATGTTTCTATGTTCTAAGCCTTTTGCTAAAAAATGGAATATATAGACATAAATACATGGATCTGGATTTGTTCCTAATTCGATTAAGGGAAGTGGTGATGAATATTTACCTGTAATTGGGAATTGAAGGCTACCTTTGTTTGATTATTATTGGGGTTTTTCTAGCTACCTAATAGTATAGGACCTAAAGGAAAAGGTCTTTAATGGTTTCATATGATGATGTGAATAAAAGATGTATACCCTTAAGTACCCATGTACATACCAATTGTGAGTAGACTGTATTGTAATCTCCTAGTTTGATTTTTAAGGTGTAGTAACACCGAAACCACGTTAGGGGGTGAGCTGTGGACCAAAAAAAACAGTGATTTCAGATTTATTTTTTATATTTTATATATTAAAGCAGTGTAACAGGTCATTTCTCATCATACCTAAGGGTCAGTACCTTTCTTATTAGGTGGTACCTCTTATTCTAGTGTTTTAGAACCTAAATTCTCTTAATAGGGATTAAAATCCCTCTAATATAGTCCTAAAACTTTTAATAATAAGGGTTGCGTTCCACCTGCCCGATGGTGGAACGCACAGCCATTATCTAACCTCCGTTTTCCCGGAAGTTTAGTTTAATGCGTTCCACCTCATACTAGGTCATCTTGGATCGGGCGGTAGTATATATGATGTGCGCATCCACCTTATTTCAAGTGGAACGCACATCACTTGCTGTTCTGAGGGGCGGATGTCATTGTCCTAATTTACCCTTCATTGGGGCACGGCTTTTAACTTAAGGGCTCTGTGAGTTCACCATATTAATGGTGGAACGCACGGCCATTTTAATGGTGGAACGCACGGTCAGGGGGGGCGGAAGATTTAAATATACACTATCCCTTTATTATGGGGCAATATATTTGACTTATTAGGGCTCTGTATGCTAGCCATATTAATGGTGGAACGCTTAGATATTTCTAATCTTTGTTTTACCTTTATATGTGAGACTCATGTGCCCCTCATATTAGTGGTGGTGGAACACATAGCCCTTTTCTATGCCCTTTAAAATTACCTTACTGGCTATGACATATTTTGAAGGAAAACTATAATAAGTAATTAAATCTAAATCATCAGTGGCCATGTATAAATATCGACATATTCCATCTTTTTACATATCAAAATATATATATATATATATATATATATATATATATATATATATATACATATCATATCTTGACATTTATTGATGCATATTTTGTTAGGTACAGATAATGCACCTCATAAGCGACTCCAATAATTTAACCCTTGTAACTTTGTTACTATGTGAAACCTCAATATGGGTATACGGGTTACAATCTTACATTATTAACGGCTACATATTAGTCTCATCCACAAATATAAGTTAAATATACACGTATTACAAGTTTTATCCAAGAATAATAAACAGTTTTTCACCTCTGTAATAGACAATTTGGTTAAGATGGTATCACCATATAAATTGTATTCAGAAAAATTATACAAAGTAATATTAGGATTGTGATATTATACAAACAAAGACTACGGATGCTTTATAGTTTTAACAGTCAAATATTTACATATATAGATTTTTTATATATATTCAGTTTTTTACAGATTTTTTGTGCATTCCTAGCGTGGCCACGGCATGTCGCATTTAGGGGTATTTTGATAAGTCAGTGGTTTCTTAGTTTACAAGAATGGTGTAATTTTGATATTTTCATTAAGGCCTTTAGGGGCCAATGTATCTAAAGAAAAAATCCAAAATGATTCTCTCATGATTAGAAAGTTTCTCTCTATCTCCACCCATAGGGTCTTCCTTCACGTGTTCAAGTACCGAAAATTTGAACGTACTTATATCTGAACCATGTTTGTGTTCAAAGTGTCTAGGGAGGCTGTGTGTTTGAACTTTTCTTTTTATATTACGCAGATGTTCTTGGATCCTAATCTTAAGACTCCTTTTTGTTTTTCCCACATACGATATGCCTTTTCATATTGTCAGGAATATTTGGACCTCATTTCTCTATGTGTCTTCAGCAGATGCATTTATTACATGGGTATAGACCCCTACGATCAAAGAGATTTTTTTGTGCATTTACGTTGGAACTTTCAATTTGTTTTAACTGGCTAGGGGCTAAAATGCTTTTTAAATTTTTTTGCTCTTCTGTAGACTATATCAGGTCTAACAGGGAGGTGCGGACCCAAAATGGGATCCATTTTTAACAGGTGCCAGTGTTTTTCAATGCATTTTTTTATATATTTATTTTCTTGGCTGTACTGTGTAATGAATGGTCTCATCTTTTTAGAGGGCTGTCTATCTTTTATCTCTAGAAGATCCTGTCTATTTAAGGCGGCTGCCTTTTTTTGGTCCTTGATGAGGTCTATATTTCTATAACCTTTTTCAACAAAGTTTTGTAGTAATATTTCAGATTGTTCCCAATATGTTTGTATTGAACTACAGTTCTTTCTGATTCTGACAAATTGGGCATAGGGTACATTGGTTTTCCATTTGTCAAGATGGCAACTATTAGCTGGTATATAGCTGTTGGCGTCAGTTTAAAAAAAAAATGTTTTTGTACAGATCTTATTTTCTGAGTCCACAGTTAACATTGGGTCAACAGGCAGTTAGGTCGACAGGGTCCTAGATCGACATGGGTGAAAGTCGACAGGTGTCTAGGTCAACATGGGACAAGGTCGACATGGGTTTAGGTCGACAAATGCGTTAGGTCGTCATGGGTTAGGTCGACAGTTCGTGAGGTCGACATGGGTTTTTTCCGCTTGTCTCACCATTGGCAATTCCTTTTTAGCTACATATCCCTTGACTAAATTCTGCAGGGGTGTGCTGCCTACTTCACACTGTGTTACCAGCTCTTTTATCCCCTCACTACCTCCAGATTCATCTATCCATTCTGCCATTGATATTATTTGGCTAAAGAGGTAATACAATCTGAAGTCTGGCAATGCCATCCCGCCAACTCCCTTTTTCCTCATCAATGTTTGTAAACGGATTTTAGGGTGGGTGTTATTCCATATAAAAGAGGATATCATGCTATTGATTTTCCTAAAGAAGGAGTCTGGTATGTAACACGGTGCTTGTTGTAAGACATATTAAAAAAAAAATCACATTTTCTCATTTTTTCAATCCCAGGACACTGCACATACATATTGAAATCTGAGGACTGGAAGCTCCAAACCAGGGATTCATATCCTAGTATTTTTGGCCAGAATCCCACTGATCCCAGGACTGGCCTCACTAGTGGCCACTCTTGCTCATAAAGAAATGCTACGAAGAGTTTAAGATTAGCTGCATAGTGGAAGCGTGGCCTGATGGATGTAGCCAGAGGCATCACAGACAATGTCTAGATAGGTGGACACCAAAAGGTGAGCAGAATGTCTAGAATGGTCAACACCAATACCCTAGGTCAACACTGACAAAAGGTAAACATTTGTAGAAGGTTGAGATGCACTAGGTTGTTATTGACAAAAGGTCATCCCATGCAATGGTAAACAGATGAAAAAGTCAGCATCAGTTTTTCCCAATTTCTTCAATTTTGGGTGACTTTTTCATGTTTTACCACCCACGTGGACTCTGATTGGCCCAAAGCATGACATGGGAAGCAAGCCATGTGAGGGTACAAGATACACTAATTAATTATTCATGTGCTGAGGTGTGCTGGGTTTGAAACCACTTGCCGCACGCTGATTGGCTGAGATTCAGCCAATCAGCGTGCGGCAAGTGTTTTCAAAATCAGAAGCGCTTCCCGCGCCGTCGCGCGCATAGCGCTCGTTATTCTCTATTCACTGCAGGGACCCCGCTGCTGCCAGCAGCTTTATACAGTGACAGCGCCGCAGGTACCCCGCGGCACGGACACCCCTGCCCCCTCCAGCACTGCAGGGATGCCGACAGCGTCCACCACAGGTCCCCCCCCGTGCACCGGGGCGCCCCCACCCCGACTCGCCTGGGGCGCTCCGGTGCCTTGCACCGGCCCTGGGGTCATGCAGCCACAGCATTGCCTTTGGGGAATAAGGAGTGGGTCCTGAAGACACAGCATTGCCTATGGATAATGAGGAACAGGTCCCGCAAGCTGCTTCCACTACACAATAGGACCACCAGCGATGAAAATGGGGGCTGTATGGACCCCACATTATGGGGTAAGATAGCGCAGTCCTTTTATGCTCAGATGTTTCCTATTGGCGCACACTGCTCTCCTGTCCTCCCCCTGTTCATCTCCTACTTGCTCCCTGTGTGCAGTGCACCCAGTGTCCTGCTGCTCCATCCATTCATTCACCATGATCTCCTCAGGTAAAAGTGCCATCTCACCATCCTAACCTTGGAATCATTTTTTAGATTGTTGACAGAAAATGTCTAGGTTAGCAGTCAAAAGTTCAACATGCAAATAGTCAACATACATATGGTTGACACGGTCAAAAGGTAATAGGCTGCCATGGCAGTGGTTGACACATGAAAAGTTTGACATGGGTTATTCATGAGTATTTTTTTTTTTTGTGACTGTTTCATACTTTGACATCCATGTGAATGATACAGATGTGCCAAACGCAGTAGTAGCAAATCGAGGTACCTCCCACATACATGGTGAGCTTTGTGAGGACACATGGTGTACTAAATGGGGTTCATGTGCTCTCGCACTTATTGTAAATCATTGGATAGAGGAAATTCCCTATATTCCCCCATCAGCCTAAAGTACACATCGCTCTACCCCTCACATAGAACATCACAGCCAGTCCAGTCATAGGTGCACTGCTCCTGTAGCAGCATGTAACCTGCTTCTTACCGGAAGCAACTCAGGGCTGTTATCATTAGTGCTCATGTGCCCCCCACCCCAACTGAGGAGTCGCAGGAGAATCATTGAAACCTCCCAGCAGTTCAGCAGCTTCCTCTCTGCATTCCCTCCCTTCTATACATGTTGCTCCACCCCCAGGTTGCAACTTTTGTTCAACTTAATTATCTAGTGCGTGTGCCAGAGTCTGGACTAAGAACAAGGTTCTCTAGCTTTGTCCATGCTCCTGCCTACCCCATGTGTGCTGCTGCCCACCCTATGTGTGCCCCTGCACCTGCCCACCCAATGTGTGCTCCTGCCTACCTCATTTGTGTCCCTGCCCACCCCCTGTGTGCCCCTGCTCCTGTCCACTACATGTGTGCCCCTGCTTCTGCCCATTCTATGTCTTTTTCCCCTTTGCCATCTGTGCCTCTGTTCACTTGTCTATATACTGTACAGTCTGTATACCTTTGGCATTTTCTCCATCAGTGGGTCTATCACCTCTATCTGTTTACCCATCCCCTTTGCCTCTGCTCCCTATGCCATCTCTACCTCTGACCCACTCCTCCGTGTGTTCCTCCGTTGCTTTCCCCATCTGTGCCTCTGCTATCTCCTCATGTGTACCCACGCCTCCCTCACCACCTCCATGGCTGTGGGCTGCTTAGTGACAATATGGTGTGTGGCGCTTAGTGAAAGTGGCATTCCAGTGTGTGGCATATAGTGTAAAGTGTATTAAGGTGTGTGGCGTAATGTGTAAGGGGCATTATGGGGAAAGGGAGAGGCCACCAGAAACTATTTTGACAGGGGGAGATTAATTGGTACTCTTTACCTAGCACGGCGCCCACGATCTCCATCGCGGGCGTCGTGGGTAAAGAAATCGTGGGGATCGCGGGCATCGCGGTCAGTACATTAATGGCCGCGACGCGATGCCCGCGATCCCCACGATTTCCCATAGGGTTCAATGTTAAATTTAGTGCTGCCCGCGATTTTAGATTCAATGCTTCAATGGCCGCGATTTGGCCATAGGAATCAATGTTAAATGGGCCACAGAGCCCAAATAGGCACAATTAACACTTAAATGTCCCCCCAAATTTGTAACGCCACCCCACGATCCACGCCAACCCGAAGCGTGGCGAGCGCAGCGAGCCCGCGAGGGGCGGCGGTACGCGTCCTCCGACCTTTTCATACCCCCACTATCCACGTCGGCGTGGAGTTGAGAATAGAATAGTGTGGCGAGCGCAGCGAGCCACCGAGCCCGAAGCGTGGCGAGCGGACGCGGATACCTTCACAGGTAAACGTGGCCCTACGCGGGCTTCACAGGTATCCGCATCCGCTCGCCACGCTTCGGGCTCGGTGGCTCGCTGCGCTCGCCACACTATTCTATTCTCAACTCCACGCCGACGTGGATAGTGGGGGTATGAAAAGGTCAGAGGACGCGTACCGCCGCCCCTCGCGGGCTCGCTGCGCTCGCCACGCTTCGGGTTGGCGTGGATCGTGGGGTGGCGTTACAAATTTGGGGGGACATTTAAGTGTTAATTGTGCCTATTTGGGCTCTGTGGCCCATTTAACATTAATTCCTATGGCCAAATCGCGGCCATTGAAGCATTAAATGCAAAATCGCGGCCAGCACTAAATTTAACATTGAACCCTATGAGAAATCGTGGGGATCGCGGGCATCGCGTCGCGGCCGTTAATGTACTGCCCGCGATGCCCGCGATCCCCACGATGGGTGCCGTGCTAGGTAAAGAGTACCGATTAATTTATAGTTACGCCACTGCCTGTCACCCATTTTTGTCACCCATTTCTCACTCTCTCCCCATGACCCACCCTCATTCTCTGCCTCTCCCATGCTTTACTATTTCCCTATCACCCTGTCTCTCCTGTCGCTCTCTTTCTTTTCTGAGGCATCACCATCTCCCCATCACCCAATGCCTCTCCTGGCCACTCTCACCCCTCTCACCTACTGCCTCTCCACAAAACTTTCTGCCTCTCCAAGTTACCCTTTCCTTTTACCATCTGGCTAGTGGTTACATCATTCCCTTTGAGGCCACATCCCTTGTTCTGAGGCCACACTCACTTTTCCAGGTGTGCGCACAAACCCCCATCCTGTCATGATGCCACTCTTTTATTCTGGATCTGCCCCTGGACCAGCCTTCTTTGGATATGATTGACATCTACCATGCGTCTGGACACTTCTCCAAGGATAGGAAAAATGTCCTTCCTTTGCATGCTTCTGTTGGCATCCCAGAGGGCCTTCCTGCATTGCGGGAGAGGCTGCAGTATGGATCTTTGTAAGCTCTCTTGCATTCTACCACTGCAGCACTTTCTGCACTAGTGGCAAGTTTAAAGTGCAGCTTCTGTGGCATCACTGGAAACAGACACATAGTTTTGGTTATATGTAGCCAAAATTGCAGGCATTCACTGCACCAACAAAACAATATAGCACAGGTATGAGCGCTGTTTGCTGATTATTCTGCACTGCAGCTGCTTAGATAAGGGGGATTACCAACCCCTTAAAAAGACAACAAGCAAAGAAAACAAAGATTTCAAGCAGCGCTTGTGCAGAATAAATTGTATATTTATTTTAAAATTTCATAAAAATTGTGTTGTGGCCAGCAACATGGACAGGACATACATACATAAATGACAAACAGTTCCCCTTGGATACTAGTATTTAGCAGGTTAGTTTTATGCATGCAATCATCCAGATGGTTAGTCTTAGGGCTTAATAAGTTGTTATTAGCGTTTGTTAGTATGAATACAGTCCCCACTTTAAGTGCACATAGTGGTTAGATGCTGCTTTGCAAAACAGAGTTTACTTGCTGTTTGGAATGAGGGGACAGGCTCCTGATCCACAGAGGTGAGCTCCCACCGCTGGTGCAGTCCAAGTTTGGTCGCGGTATTTCTGGGGCTTCCCTACTGGTACAGGTCCAATTGCTGCCAAGTCCTTTCCCCGTGGTCCTCTCTACGAGTTTCTCCGCCTTTCAAGATCAGCGGCTTCCTCAGGAGTATTGAAAGCAGATCTTGAAAGGCGGAGAAACGCATAGAGAGGACCACGGGGAAAGGACTTGGCAGCGATTGGACCTGTACCAGTAGGGAAGCCCCAGAAATACCGCGACCAAACTTGGACTGCACCAGCGGTGGGAGCTCACCTCTGTGGATCAGGAGCCTGTCCCCTCATTCCAAACAGCAAGTAAACTCTGTTTTGCAAAGCAGCATCTAACCACTATGTGCACTTAAAGTGGGGACTGTATTCATACTAACAAACGCTAATAACAACTTATTAAGCCCTAAGACTAACCATCTGGATGATTGCATGCATAAAACTAACCTGCTAAATACTAGTATCCAAGGGGAACTGTTTGTCATTTATGTATGTATGTCCTGTCCATGTTGCTGGCCACAACACAATTTTTATGAAATTTTAAAATAAATATACAATTTATTCTGCACAAGCGCTGCTTGAAATCTTTGTTTTATTCACTGCACCAAAGCAACCAGCCCCAGTGCCTAGGTAAACAAAAAAAATTGCATAGATCCGAAGGAATAAATGGCACTCCAGGCATAAGCAAAGAATGCAAAATCTGTCATAAATAATTGTCTTTTGCTACAGATTTTGCATTGATGTATTTATTTATTTTATTTATTATTTACAGTTTCTCATATAGGGCAGCAAATTCCATTGCGCTTTACAATAGGTAACAGCGATATATACAGCACAACATGTCTTTACAACATTGTTAAACCATACGAATATTTATTGTATTTTTTTACTGATTTCATTCCAACCTTTAACTTGAAAAGGGGCTGAAGAGTGAATTATTGCCTGATTAGGATAATATTCCTGACTTTATGAAAAAATAATTTAAAAAAAATAATTCATAAGGACTTTCATATTGGTTGTTTGGACTAGAATATTCTTATGATTATCAAGTCTTCTACAGGTCCTATGTATGTGTAATAATATAAGAAGTACAGATGGAGCAAGACTCTCTATTTCTGCCAGCTCGCCATATCGCTGTTTCTGGGGGACTGCGGGGATGGGGGCGCGTGAGCGTCTCGTTCACGCGCATCCCATTCTTGGCAGATCACGCTGGTCCGCAGACAGATTAGGAGATGCTCCTAACCTTCTCATCAAAAATGAAGAACAAAAAATGTAGGATTCTCTATATTTTAATGGAAAGGTTAGGAGATTCTAACCAAGGGCAGACCAGCCAGGTATTGCTGCTTCTCTGTGCCATATATCCATCTCAGTCCTTTTAAATCTTGGTCCTTTTTTCCTATGTACTATGCGATTTTATGAATTTTAATATCTGGACCGATGTGAACATGTATTTGACATCCTCACTAATAATTTCATATTTCCTATGTTATTCCCTTGATTAAGTCGTTACACGAAATGCATTGGGTATCTTGATAGCTAACAGCTACGCTTGAAGTGGAACAATCTATTCAAAACTAAGGATGTCCACCAGCCAATTTTAGTGTTTCGTGAATGTTTTGGATCTGTATCTCAGGCAGTGTTTTGGATCCGGATCTGTTCCAAAACACCACCCTTCCAAATAAATACAAATCCAAAACACAAAACATGAAACGTGCTTTGGATTTGTATTTACTTGAAAAGCTCCTACGCTTTTATTAACCTCAATAACATTAACATAACCTCACAATGTTGATTTTAGGCCAAAAAGGTTGCACCGAGGTAGCTGGATGGCTATGTTAAGAGACACAAGTTGCCAGCACAAACATGTGGCTCATCACGTGGCCGACAGGATGGCAGTTTGAAAAACTAGGCCCAGAGAGCACATAACAACAAAAAAAGAGGCGCCAGATTAAATTTTCCTTGGGCCATCCCACCCACCCTTATATTGCATACATAGGACGTTATCAATACCAATATAAATATAACCAGATGAACAATAAGTGAAGTTTACGTGCTATGTCCGTAAACTAATACCTTTTACTCGTACCTACGTGCAAACAAAACATAACGCACCGTAGCGAACCTTTCTCGTGTATTATACACGCTAGAGCGATACTTATAATTTAGTATCGGTTCACAGTACTTAGTACCCAAACTGTGTACACCTTTTAAGGACAATGTCCGTATTACACCTTTGTCGCTAAATGCGAATAATAGTCAAGGCAAGGGTTTAACTCAAAAGTAAGGAGATAGAGTCTCCAAATGATGAGCGCAGTCCGGTCGAGCTCGCTAGGTTCAAATAGATCTTAGCCCGGTCAGGATGGAGGAGGGGAAAAAGCAGTGGAGAAGTGACCGAGCCAGCCAGGGATCGCTACTTTTATAGTGTCCACACAAAGAGAGGTCAAAGGTAGTTTTCATTGGTCCAAGAGTTCAAATGTCAGGTCCTCGTGGATTGGAGCAAAGGGGATGCACTTTGAGTGGATTGGTGCAGAGGGAATGTGCTCCTGTGTCCTTTGTTAGCTGGCATCGTCATAGGGGGTCGTAAATCAACTACAAGAACTGGTTACATATAGCAAAACACAACACAGGGAGATAGAAAAACGGCGCAGTAATGTACTCAATTTCTTTTTGTGTGTTACAGGCTTCTCCTTAGATGCAGTTATTCTCACGTTGATATGGATAGCTGGATCAAAACAAGTATTCAATGAAAAGGAACACAAATAATAATAAATTAATATATATGGATTTCTGTGAGTGTCATTTATTATAAACCATTCCTATGGTGATGGTGAAATAAGTTTTTAAATTCCACAGGCGTACCCAAACTCACGTGGTATCGTGGGGATGTTCCTCTCATAACGGTATGTTTGGAGCGTCCTATGGAAGTTTTCTGATTCTTTAATCCGATGTTGAATATTTCACACTTGTGCTCGAAGAAAGATTGGAAAATGTCTTAGATTCTACTTTATTATAAACATTCCCTTATTTAACAATGGTGAGTAGGTGGGGTGGCTGAACATAGATCAGTGTTTTTCAACCACTGTGCCGTGGCACACTAGTGTGCCTTGAGCTGTTCTCAGGTGTGCCCCCAGATCTAGAGATGCCCAAACCAGTTTACAGCAATCACCAGTTCAACTGCTATTTATTGGTCTCTACTTTTCATGTAAAGGGCCAATGCATTTTAGTTTGTTACCAGTGTGTTTGTTTTTTATATGGGGGCCAATAGATTTTTTTTTTCTGTGGGAGCCAATGTGTTTTGCCCTGTGGGGATCTCATGGTGTGCCTTGGCAATTTTGAAATCGTATTTAGTGTGCCACAAGGTAAAAAGGTTGAAAATCACTGACATAGATGATGAACCTGTGACAGCGTACCTCACTTACGTGGTTAAAGTGAGAGGGAACACATGTAAAGGTTTCTTTATTATTGAAGAAAAGAGGGCGTACCCCTACTCACAATGTGGTTAGGTGGTTTCAAACCGATAAAGGTTTCTTTACATGGGTTTCTCCCTGGTGCAATCGATCATGTGTCTCATGTGGATCCGGGATACTACGAATTGAAGTGTTGGGTGTTCCTCACGTGCTCGAAAAAATATAAATAAAGGGTGTCTAAGATTCCAAATTTACTTTAACCGTTTTATTTCTTAAAGATGTAATAAGTGGGTGAGGGAGCTGCATAAAGACAACAAGCTAATGGCAGCGTACCTCACTTACGTGGTAAAAGAAGGGGGGAACACATATCAAGGTTTCTTTACTTAAGCAGAAAGGAAGGAAGGGTGTACCCTTACTCACGGTGTGATTGGGTGGTTTCAAGCCTGTAAAGGTTTCTTTGTGTGGGTTCTTCCCTAGTGCAGTGGATAATGTGGCTGAATGGATCTGGTATGTAACATTTGGACCTTGAGCTCCCCAAATATAGATTCCATAAAACAAAAGATATATTTCGAGATGTAACTGGATATATAGAATTATGCAGAGGCGTAACTAGACATTCGTGGGCCCCATAGCAAAAGTTTGTAAGGGCCCCCTATTTAGCACCTGATGGTGATAAATGTATGTAAAACATTACTTACACTGCAAAAATGGGCCCCCTTCAGCTCTAGGCCCCATAGCAGTTGCACCCCTTGCACCTATGGTAGTTACGCCCTTGGAATTATGACAGAACACCAGTTCTAATACCAAAATCTGGTGGCGTACCTTACTCACCCCTATTTGTGGGAGAAACATGCTCGTAGCGGTTTCTTTTCCAGTAAACTTGTTTATAAATATAGCCAAAATAGAGCCGGGAGGCAGGTGTAAAAAGGGTATTACAATGTTTTAATCCGAAAAAATCTTTATACAAGTCCCATAAAAAATGGATTTTGAGGGCCAGACCCCACAAATCCCAATCCAAAAAGGTTCTTTACAAAAAACAGACAATAAAAAATTCTTCTAAAAATTGAATAAAATCAATACATACAAAACGAGGAAGTGTGGCTGTTCACTCTCTTCTGGCAAGATCAACGCGTTTCGGTCCCTGTGACCTTTATCAAGATATCTTTATCTTTATCTTTATCAAGATTCCTATGAAAAAAAAAAGTCTCCGGCAATTGGAGACAGAGGGGGAGTGACATTGCACTTGCCCAAGCTGAAATGAGGTCCATATATAATTTGGGCACCCTGGCACCTAAAGGCCTTAACGGAGAGTTCGAAATGAAATGGTTCCTGTAAATTCTATGAAATTTTATATAACAGTAAAAAGACCTTTGGTTTAATCCAGTCAGGACAAATGAAATCTCTTGTTTCTGTTTTTGCATATTTATTATATATATATTTTTTATAATAATCGTGATATTCATTCAACCAACTACATCTATGGGATTAAATTTTAAAAGTAAAATGCTATATTTTAAAATATGGAATAGCTGCAATGGAAAATTGATAGCACAGAAATCCACCTAGTGTTTGCGTTCCAAAACGAAACCTATTTCCGGGTTTTGCGTTCCTAAAAATCCTCTGTTTACATCCGGGGGAAGATAAAAAGGGATTGCACCACGGATATCCTGAATAGTGGTGCCCGTCAACTATAACCATAACATCAGAGGGGGAAGAGGGATGTGCTGCCGGAAGTCGTTTGCGTTCCACCGTCCTAGCGGGTACGCGACTTCCAGAAGACGTTTAGATACGTCTTACTGAGAGGTGACGGACCGCCGGAAGGAACATGCGTTCCACGTGCGGGTCACAGCGGCCAAACTAGGAACCTGCCTAGGATAACCTACTTAGAGGTGACGGACCGCAGGAAGGAACACGCGTTCCACGTGCGGGTCACAGCGGCCAAACCAGGAACCTGTCTTTGATAAAACGTGTCCAGCCATGGCGGAAGTATATTATTAAATCATACAGCTCCCGGGGCGGTCTGCAGGACTTCCTGTGTAGATTATCGCCACCAGCAGCATTCAAAGGTTCATAATGTTTTTTATTGTATTTAACCCATGGATGTTTTTTATATAAATAATGTACCATTCATTGCATATGTTTATTGACTGTATTATGACATTTTTGATGGGATTGGTAACCGACCAATTGGGAGAGAGAGGAAGGGGAGGAGTTTTTCCTAGATGTGTATAAAAAGGCCTAAAGGAGGTTGGAGGTACCACCTTGAAAAAGACCAACGGGTCGAAACGCGTTAGGTACGGTACCTCCTGGCCACTTGCTGTACATTTTTTGCCTTCTTGGATACCTCAACTTTGAACTGGTGAGTCACCCCGGGTTTTTTTTCCATCTTACTCCCAGTGATAAAGTGAGGAGAAAAGGAGGCATTTTAAATATCAATGTTTTAGAAACTTTTATATAGTTTTCTGTCGTGTATTGCTTTGAGAATAAAAGGATTTGTTTTTTTGGATAACACATTGGATGGACATCTCCTCTGTTTGAGATATGAAAGATACCTTGATGAGAGGATCCACAATTATATCAAAGTGAGCATACACGTAAGCACACTTTTGGAGGTTGATGAGAATGAATGTGATGTCATAAAAAGATACCGTGATAAGTGTTTCCCCTGTTTGCATATGTAAGCATACATGTAAGCACAGAGACGTATTGTCTACACGAGGTGACCCTTAACTTGAATAAAAACAACACTCCGGGTTTTGGGAAAACTCTATATATTTCCCCAGTTTTAACTAGAATATATATGTGGGTACGGATACCTACTAAAACCATTTTGAAAATTATTTCCTTTTTATGATCGTGATAAACTACGCCCTCGACTGAATATTGGGAGCCCAATCGTTCAAAACCTACAGGAAAGTTTATGATATTCCAAAAGATACCTTGATAGGTTTATCACCCGATATGCATATGTAAGCATACATGTGAGCGTGCCCTTCATTTGACCACACAAGGTGTTCCCTAAAAACGATTAAAGAAGACACCCGGGTGCATAGAAGGACCCCATATATTCCCCAATACCAGCTTGAATATATGTGATATCCTAGAGACTGAGAGCACTGTTTGTTGTGTATCTTCTCTTTTCATGGTCCGGATTCCACTGAACATTGTGAACTCTCATTATAATTTTTTACCGCTTTTGATGGACACGAATTTACCACGAGGAGACGGTATGGTCTCTTTTTGAATTAATATAACCATCATTCCCACTTGAGGGGCGCCACACTAAAAACCCTTTTTTATATAGTAATTTGGAGAGGAGCAGTGTGCTGGAAGGAGATATCTCCCCCATTATACGTAGTTGTCTACTATCTTGTAGACATATCTTTTTGGTACGAATCTGATACAATTTGAACTATCCAGAATTATTGTTTGTTGTACGGTATCACACTATTGTGTATTTTCTTCTCTTGATTTTTGGGTAACACCATCTTGTTTGAGAGAGAAAAATCCCCCCCAAAATAAGACATCAAGGGGTGCCCAAGGGAGACTCCCAAATCGTGGTTTGGTATTGTATGTTTCTGTGGAGTGGTTCTTCACTTTGGAAGTTGCACCTCAGGCTGCCTTCTCAGCGCATGATTATTGATTGAACACCTGTCTTCCAATTTTCCAGGGCTGAAGAGTCCGGGGTCCTGGATCCAAAGAAATCCATTGGGAACCTGTGGAAGGAAATCCTACTCACCCAAGTCCTCTGGCGAAGATCCCTTCATCTTCTCCGTCTTCTCCGTCTCCCCCGTCAGCCACTGGTACCCATCGGACTTTGAGAGGCGCAGAGATGTTTCACCTTCCACGCCTCTCATCTGAATGATTCTATTGGCCGCCTAGTAACGAGGCCAATAGCTACATTTCCTTTTTATGAACTCATGGCTAACGAAAGGACATAAATCCTCTCTGACAAGAGTAACATCTCATATAAGAATAATCCCAAAATGGGATCCAATTTCCTCCATGAGGTCATCTATGATTTTAGTCAATCCACTCCACCCAATGAAACCTATACGCGACGGGAATGATCATCCTCATCCATTTTACAAATATTATAGATGATCCAATGTAACGAGAGTATAATTAATCATGTGGCGGACACCAAGATTGAAGATAGTGTATCTTCAATGGTGTACCTACCATCATTATCCAATCCCTTTTTTTATCCCTGTTATAGTCATACCAACCTTTATCCAGCCCCAGATTTACCCTGAACACACCCATTACAGTGGCCTAAAAAGATCTGATACTTACCGTCCGGATCACTGGTCGGAGAAAAAATCTGATATTTACTCTTTCACCTCTGTTATATCCAATATAGTCATACCGACTTTCATCCAGCCCCAGATTTACCCTGAGCATATTTATTACGTGGACCTGAAAAGATCTGATATTTACCATCTGGATTACTAGTTCAAAAAGATCTGATACTCACCGTTCGGATTATCGAGACAACGTAAAAGAGACAGGATTTAATCCCATTTAAAAGAGACAGGATGTAATTCCATTTAATACTTACCATTAAAATCATTATACACCGAATTAATGAAGGAAATTGAAGGGGAATATCCATATACTGTAACAGTGACTTATCATCAATAAAATTGAATAGATTTAATCAGAAATGAAATTTAATACATATACTAAACAAATTCATTACCACAAAGTATCCAATCTCCAATGCAGAATAGAAAGTGTGGCGAGCGCAGCGAGCCACCGAGCCCGAAGCGTGGCGAGGGGACGCGGATACCTGTGAAGCCCGCGAGGGGACGCATATAGCTGTGAAGGTATCTGCATCCGCTCGCCACGCTTCGTGCTCGACACACTTTCTATTCTCAACTCCACGCCGACGTGGATAGTGGGGGTATGAAAAGGTCGGAGGACACGTACCGCCGCCGCTCGCCACGCTTCGGCTTGACGTTGATCGTGGAGTGGCGTTAACAATTGGGGGGGCCATTTCACACTTCAGGGTGGCTATTTGGGGTCTGTGGGCCATTTAACATTGTTCCCTTTGTGAAATCGGGTCAATTGGGCCATTTAACATTGTTCCCTATGTAAAATCTCGGTAATCGCGTCGGTCGCATCGCATGCGATTTTTTGGCCGCATGCGATGCGACCGATGCAATTTTTTTCCTTGCGATGCCTAAGATCAATATTGTCGGTGGCGTCCTAGGAAACAAGTACCTAATTTTCTTATTAGATAAACCCCAGAAAATAGGTACAGTAAGGAACCACTATACTTATCATGGAGACATGGATAAAAAATAATGATCAGAGACAATTTAAAGTTTTATTTTAATAAACAGCAAGTAGAATAATTAATACACCATCTAAACATGTCTTAAATCCAATATATGAAATCCGAAAGCCCAATATAATAATAACCAAACTTTGTATAACATTTAATTTTACTGGATTATAACCAATGCTCAATACAGGGCTGGGGCATAACACCAAGATCTACTTGGGACTTCCGGGTTTGGGAAAAGGGAGCCAGGGATTGGTGGATTCCTCCCACCTGACACAACATGTGACCACCCACCTGACATAACATGTGTCCGATCATGTGACCGGTCACATGAGGAAATATCACGTGACACACCGGGAAGGATTGTGGGTAGATACTGCTAATCACGTGACACACCGGGAAGGATTGTGGGTAGATACTGCTGAGCCTTATGGGAAGGCCAGCCGACATGATTGACATATAGACTGAGCAATCACTGATGACTTGTGGAGCAGATCAACCCACTGTAATACTAACCAAAGCCCCGGATAGGTTAATATGGGTGTCAATCATGGGAGTGAAAGGATCTGACACTAAGTGGAATAACATGTGACCACAAGCGATAATCCTGATTGGTGGCCTAATATCAATAAATATTTCCTGGAAAGGACACTCTGGTTGGCCTTGAGAAAGCTGCGTGGGCAGTAAAACATGTGTTGGCTATGATTTAAACTGAATGTCAATCCGCAATATAGAAATGTTACTTCAATGTATTTAGAATATTATTATAATTTTATTTATAAGGCGCCACAAGTGTTTCGCAGCGCCGTACAAAGGAACAATACAGGGAGAGTTTTACAATTTAGATATCTAACAATTCTAATATGTACTACACTGAATAGAAAATAATTGATGTTATATTCTCCTTCTAAACAGCAGAGGGCATCCTTGCCTGTAAAGTATTTAAACAAGTATACTGCTGTTTTTGTCTAAACCTGTTAACAACTATTTGGTGGCAATAATAGAGGCAATATAGCCAGAATTACTAAGACCACCCGGTCTCTGATTTAGATGACTTAATTTAGTTGTTTACATTAAACTATACTATAGGGGACATACATATATCTATTCCTGGAAAAGATTTGAGGTTATGTTCTCCTTCTAAACAGCAGAGGGTACCCTTGCCTGTACAGTATTTAAACCAGTACACTGCTGTGCTTGCTTAGATCTGATTATAAAAACAGCTTTTTAGTGGCAATAATAGAGGCAATATAGCCAGAATTACCAAGACCACCCAGTCCCTGATTTAGATGACTGAATTTAGTCACATATTAGACTATACCACAGGGGACATACATTTATCTATTCCTGGCTCTTGTACATAAAAGTGCCTAAGTTCCCTCAGCTGACCAGCAGAGGGCAATTAAAATCATAAAATACAAGAGCGCCAGTAAAAACAGTAGACATATTGAGTAAAAAAAGTGAATTTATTACCGAAGAAATCTATTCATCACTGATACCTTCTCAGTAAACTTTCATATACATTGAAGTCATGCTGCAAAAAATAAAATTGACACTTTCAGTTACATATCTTAAGATCACTTTTCTTTTCTAATTTCTCACTAAAACACCACCTGCGTGTATATATGTTTGTATGTGTGGTTTTAACCCCTAAAAATTCACTGCGGCCTCCCATCATATCCTATAATGGGATTTTTTTAGAACATGACACATTAAAAGTTAAATTTTATGTATACTTTTTTCCTTTGCAGTGCGCTTCTTTTCTCTCTTGCTTGATGCTTAAACTTATACTGTTTGGGAACTGCACCCCCACTAACTGATTGATTAAAATGTGGGGAATGGATCTGCAGATCATATAAATATAATTTCCTCCGTGTACAGACATACCCCCAGCTCTGATAAGGAGCAATCTGTCTATATTAATCCAGACTGTCAAGCACACTGAAGCCAACAGCTTCCGCCCAGGTGTAGTGATCATGTATAATGATGTCTACATTTGATTGAGTGCTGCTCACATGAGGCCAATTCTAGACATTTTTCAAAGGCCACTTTTAGTTTCCAATCCACCCCCTGGGCTGGGTTTAGGGGTTAGACTCCCAGAATGAAGGGTATTGGGGTCAAGCTCCAATAATGAAGTGTGTAGGGGTGAAGGTGCCTAACTGTAGAGACAGGAAAAGGAGAAATGTCAGTAGGAGGTGTCACTAATTACAAGCCTGAACAGGTCAGATGACGCTGCTGTCTATAAAAGGAATTGTCAATTAGGCTTTGCTAGTCAATAATGTCTCAAAACGTTTGTTATTTATTATAAAATATATGTAGTGCAAAAAAAAGTCTTTCATAAGTCTGTGAAGAGTAAAAATACAGTATACACAAATATTAAAAACAATTTTTGCAAGTTGCAGACCATTGATAATTTTATACTCTTTAGTTTGAAATAAAAACTGTAGTAACTGCAGTCGTAATTGCAAAACTATAGCAGGAAATTGTCCGGAGTGTATATCTGGGAATCATGAGCTTCCGTAATAACTGTCCCCCTGCGATATATCTATCTACTGTATCTATCTATCTTTCTATCTATCTTATACTTTCCTACTTTTGAAAACTAGTTTCAGGGAGATTATATTTGGTAGTAGAATTTTGCAAAGCGCCCCACTGAGGGGGCGTGTCATGCTGCACCCAAAGGGCGTGTCTAGTTCTATATATGGAGAGATTGTGAATGTGGCACCTAGAAGCGTGGCTGTGCACTGCTACATCTGAGAGGATGTACGGCAGTGTGAACAGCACAGACCCGTGTTTTTCACACATGATGCCAAAAAACAAGCTCATTGGGGGATGTAATCATGTGATATGTGACAGCCAACCAGCCAATAAAAGCTGGTTTTTAAACACCCAATCACAGCAATTTGTACAAATTTCCCAACACACAATCAAATTCCACACACTTGTTGGAAGGCAGACCATGGAAAGCAGTGTGAAAGGGGCAGGGGTCTGAGGTGCAGTATGAAGGGGGTCTGTTGGGGTCTGTTGAGCTGAGAAGCTATGTGCCGCACCAAAAATCCGGCAAGGAAAACCCAGGATTTTTCAGGGGCGGCAATAAGAATGCAGCATTAGATGGACAAAACCACGTGCACTGCGGGTGGGGCAGATATAACATGTGCAGAGAGAATTAAATTTGGGTGAGTTATTTTGTTTCTGTGCAGGGAAAATACTGGCTGCATTATTTTATACTGCAATATATCTCACTTTAAAGTAATACCCAGTAGCGCACGCAGGGCGGGATTCTGAGTACCCAGAAACCCCCCTCCCAGGAATCTAAGTGCCCTAGTCTAAAAGCTGAGGGTCCCCTCTTTCCATGGGTACAAGAATTTAAAAAATCCGCCCTGGGGAACCGGAGATGTCTGACTTCAAAGCAGTGGTCTCCATCCAAGCCTGTTAATTGCTCTCCCCAGTCAGATATTTCAGTTTCTGTCTGACTTAGAGTTTTTCCGATATATTCCAAAAGCTGGTACTCTCCCCCTTTGAAGGACACTAGTAGCTTGTCTCTACTGTGCCCAGAACCAGAGATATCAGCCTTCCAGCAGCTGGTTACTGCTCCAGCTCCACACACCTGGTATGTAGTTTTATATACTCATTGGCAGATTGCTCTGCCTCCTGAACTCTAATCCCCTAGTCCCCAATACCATTTGGTAGGTGAGATCCTCTAGTTTTTAATTCCATTAAAAGCTAAGAAGTCAAGCAAGCTGTCCTCCCACCAGAAAACTATGAATAATAAGCCCACTCCACTATACACCCCTCCTCTGTATATTAAACATCCTCTACCACCCTGGAAGTTATGTATCAGGGCCCCTTCATTCAGCCCAATGCCCCCTTCTCCCACCCCATCTCCCACCATCTGTGCAGTAAAGGGGTAATTAGTGGAAATTACTGAGCCCTACATGCTGAGCGGTTGATATAATACCCCCTACCACCTGCGGGGGACAGCAAAGCTTCTGCTCATAGCACCCTCACCCTTACCGCTGGAGGATAGGTATACATATACATTTGGTCTATCTATAATACTTTAACTGACCCGGCATATACTGGGTCACCTAAGTGTCCATCTCCATGCTATGCTCCGCCCCTCTCTGGAAACCCCCTTCTGAAAATCCTGCATTTGCCCCTGAAACCCCACCCAAATCTAATTCTCTCTGCACAAGTTACATCTGCCCCCCTGCAGTGCACATGGTTTTTTCCATCTAAGAAGGATTTTGTCAGAGTGAATCAAATTAACCCCCACAGTACCTGTGTGTCAATTTTCTGTGTGTGTGTGTGTGGGGGGGTTCAAGTTCTAGCTACATCCACCCTAATCCGGCCTTGCTCCCACCTTTGGAGCTTTATCACTAGAGCAATTATGTAAACTATGGCCTGTCCTTAGTACAGGATACAGGGTGTGCTGCCAATTTGTATAATACAGTGATCCTTGTTGTATCATAGCAATGCCTGCTCAGTCTGCAGATGCTGGGGGAAATTTACTAAGATGAGAGAGTATTTCACATGGGATGTTGCTATGGACAACCAATCAGATACTATCTATTATCCTCTCTAGAAGGTGCCAAATTAATAAGTAGTTCTGATTGGTTGCCCATAGCAACATCCCATGTGAAATACAACTCCCATCTTAGTAAATTCCCCCCCCCCCCACTGTATTTAACCATAGATATAAGCTAGACATATCCAAGGGGTATGGATTGAATGGTTTACCATAACTAGGTCGACAGTCATTAGGTCAACACCGTTGGGTCAACATACAGCTAGGTCGACAGGGGTCTAGGTCGACACATGCATTAGGTCGACATGGGTTAGGTTGACAGTCAAAAGATCAACATGGGTTTGTTGACTCGAATATCGACACAGTCGGCATGAAAACAATTTAAATTGAACCACACACACTAGCATCGCTCGCTGCACTCACGATGCTTTTGGCACGGTGCTTTGCTACAATTGGCACACTATTTTATTCTCCCACCATGCCCTAGTGGATGGTAGGGCATGAAATACCACCTGTCGGCACATGGCTCAAAAAACAGTGAAGCGCATGTGTCAACCTTGAACCCTGTCGACCTAGGCCCCTGTCAACCTTCACCCATGTCAACCTAGACCCCTGTCGACCGAGCTGCATGTCGACCCAATGGTGTCGACCTAATGACTGTCGACCTAGAGATGTAGCCGGCAACATCTTTGCAGGGGCTGGCGATTCTATCGATTCCCCGCCGCCTCCCCCGCCGCCATCAGTCCCCCTCGCCGCCCGACCCCCCCGAACTGTGCAGCGTCTCCCTGAAGCGGAGATGGGCAGGGAGACGCTGCTCAGCCGCCGTGATACTGGGACGCTCATGCGTCCCAGTCCCTATCGCCGGTGCTCGCCAGTGAAAGGGATGTGGTGGGCGCCGGGCAAGGATGAGCCCTTCTACATCTGTAGTTGGGGTCGACAATTCGACCATATCCCTATCCAAGCTCTAAGACGTTTAGAGAGTGAACAACAGTTTATTTTATAGTAAATTGATCATTAATAAAATGCTGGTCATAAAAATTCAGCACTAATACACTTTTTAACAGGCTGCTTAGTGGCCCATATCTACTGCAGAGGTCCCTTGGTCCCATTCAATGCCCATATCATACAGTGGGTGAGATGTACTAAAAAGCTGATTGGTTAGTACTTTATCGCTTTCTGATTTATTACTTTTAAAGCTTAGTACATCTGGCCGCCTATCTTCTATAGAATTTAGGAGCCACTCAAAGCCCTCCACAAACCATGCACCTCTAGATGACTTTACACAAACTCTAATGCTGCCCATACATATGTTAGATATCACATGCAATAATTCAATTTTGGACAGCTACAGCAGCCGGAGCCGATACCCGACTTGGAGAGTGTGTCTAAGAGCCTCTCGCCATCCTGCTTCTCAACAAAGGACTGTGCCATTCAATGCCCGATGGACGCTACCGGGCTAATTCTGGTCATATCTCCATTGCAGAAAGACGCTGCACTGCTCGTGGAGGTGTGTGGGAAACACATACAGGAACGTGGTCCGGACACCAAAGGTGCGGTGAGTTCACATCTGTGCTGCACTCCGGACATTAAGGGACGTTTATCCATACATGCTAGTGGGTTAACATTAAACTATATTCCATACACATTGCCCAATTATAAAGGACCCTTGGACTATAATCCACAGTTATGGATATCCAAATTGAGGAACTTAAAATAGAGCATGTTTTTAACCACATGCGATTGCTCAAATGCAATCAGCGGTGGGTTCGTGGAGCGGGGCCGGGATAGGGACCGGTGCGCTGGCGGGGAGCCGGTACCTTAATGATGGGGAGGTATGATGGCTGTGTAGTGGGGACCGGAGTGGTGGAGCTTTCGGGCAGCGGGACTCGGCAGTGGCAGCAGATGACTTTGAAACACTGGACAGCCCTCTGATTGGCTGAAGCCACTGAGAGAGAGCTCTCTCAGCCAATCAGAGGGCCGTCCAGTGTTTCAAAGTCACTGCTGCTGTTGACAAGTCCCGCCGCCTGAAAGTTCCACCACTATGGTCCCCAGCTCCCATCCTGCCTACACAGCCCCACACCACCCCTCTTCCAGCACCCGATGTCCATCGCAGGATGGCATGCGACATCGGGTGCTGCACTAGGCACCACTTGATGCGATCAGATGAGATGGGACATCGCATTGCGATGTCACAACGCATCTGATCGCATAAGGGTATGGGAATCATAACAACTATCATTTCATTTTGACATACTGAAAAATAATATGAAAAATACAGTGGCTTGCAAAAGTGTTCAACCCCAGAAAAGTCAATAGAATTTGTCTATTACAAATTAAATGTATCCCTATCTTTCCAGAAGATGTAGTAAAAATACAATTCTATTGTATACATTATTTCTGGAGACATTTCAAACAATATTTTACAAAGTAAATAAACTATAAATAAGAACACCAGTGGTTTTGGGCTGAGTCTCTGAATGTCTATCTGCCATCTCATTTTGGATGTCTTCTCGCCAACTTAACCCCTTCCTGACAGAGCCAGTTTTTGCGTTCCTGACAGAGCCATTTTTTTCAAATCTGACATGTATCACTTAAGTGGGTATAACTTTTTTTTGCTTTTACTTATCCCAGTGATTTTGAGATTGTTTTCTCGTGACACATTGTACTTCAAATTAGTGGTAAATTTGGGTCGATACAGTCTGTGTTTTTTTGTGAAAAATACCAAAATGTCGTAAAAAAATGGAAAATTTAGCAATTTGCAAAATGTTAAATTTTCTGCTTGTGAGACAAATAATCATACCACCTTAAAATAGTTAATAACTAACATAGACCATATGTCTACTTTATGTTTCCATCATTATTTCAACTTCCTTTTAATTTTTTTGGACACTAGGAGGCTTACAATATGAATAGCAATTTTCAAATTTTCAAGAAAATTTTAAACACTGATTTTTTTAGGGACCAGTTCAGTTCTGATGTGACTTTGAGGGACTTGTATGTGAGACACCCCCATAAATGATGCCATTTCAAAAACTGCACCCCTCACAGTATTCAAAACAGCATTTTGGAAGTTTGTTAACCCTTTAGTTGTTTCACAGGAATTAAAAAAAAGTGTAGGTGAAATTTCAAAATTTCATTTTTTTTGCAGATTTGCAATTTTAATACATTTTTCTAAGGAACACAGTAGATTTTACTAGAGAAATGTGACTAAAAATTGATTCCCCCAATTCTTTTGTTTTCAAAAATATCCTATATGTGGCCCTAGTGTGCACGTTGACCAAACCACAGGCTTCATAATAGAAGGAGCACCTACTTGATTTTGGAGCCTCCTTTTTATGAGATTATTTTTTAGGCACCATGTAGGTTTCTAGGCACCATAAGATGCTAAAATTTAGGAACCCCCCCACAAGTGACCCCATTTTGCAAACTACACCCTTCAGGGAATTCATTTAGGGGTATAGTGTACATTTCAAACCCCCAGGGGTTTCACCAATTTTGATACAACTGGGCTGTGAAAATGAAAAAATTTAATTTTTCATTTTCACAGCTCAGTTGTATCAAAATTGGTGAAACCCCTGGGGGTTTGAAATGTACACTATACCCCCTGATGAATTCCCTGAAGGGTGTAGTTTGCAAAATGGGGTCACTTGTGGGGGGGTTCCACTGTATGGGTGCTTCAGGGGTCATTCAACCAGAATCTGTGCTGCAAAATCCAAATATCACTCCTTCCCTTCTGAGTCCTGCCATGCACCCAACTGGTATTTTTTGGTCACATGTGAGGCATTGCCATACTCGGGAGAAATTGGGGCACAGATTTTGGGGTGCTTTGTCTCCTTCATTCCTTGCGAAAATGAAAAATTTTGAGCCAGATCTGCATTTTTGTGTAAAAAAAATTTAATTTTTTACACAAAAATGCAGTTCTGGCTCAAAATTTTTCATTTTCGCAAGGAATGAAGGAGACAAAGCACCCCAAAATCTGTGCCCCAATTTTTCCCGAGTACGGCAATGCCTCATATGTGACCAAAAAATACCATTTGGGTGCATGGCAGGACTCAGAAGGGAAGGAGTGATATTTGGTGGTGGAATGAATGGTGGGTGCTATGTCGCATTAGCAAGACCCCCGAAGCACCAATACAGTGGAACCCCCCCACATGTGACCCCATTTTGCTCACCAGCTTTGGGAGGGGGGCTGGCGCTGCGGCTGGTGGGGGGGTGGGAGGGGTGCTGGCGCTGCGGCAGCCGGGTGGGTGGGAGGGGGGGCTGCCGGGTGGGGGGGGGGGCTGGCGATCGGTGGTGATCGGTGCTGTACTTAACAGCACCGATCACTGTATATATATATATATATATATATATATGTGTGTGTGTGTGTATATATATATATATATATATATATATATATATGTGTGTGTGTATATATATATATATATATATATATATATATATATATACACATATATATATATATATATATATATGTGTATATATACAGATCTGTAGGGGCGGCACTCCACTGTGGTTGTCACAAATATGTGGTACTTGCAGAAAGTCTGGTGCCCTCCGTTGTCAGGGATGCTGACCATATGCAGGGTGTGGGGGGGACGGTGGCACTCAGCAACAAAGAAATACACCAGGCAGGATTAGTGAGCCAACGTTTCGAGGCACAGCGGCCTCTTTATCAAGGTGAGAACGTGTATATATATAGTTCATTTAATCCCATTCACTTAAAAATCATATTCTTCCTCCTGCTGTGCTGCGGCTGGCGGGGGGGTGGGAGGGGGGCTGGCGCTGCGGCTGCTGGCTGGGTGGGAGGGAGGCTGCCGGGTGGGAGGGAGGCTGCCGGGTGGGTGGGAGGGTGGGCTGCCGTTCGGTGGTGATCGGTGCTGTACTTAACAGCACCGATCACCACCGATCTCTGTGTTACCGAGCGGCTTAGCCGCCGGTAACACAGAAAACGCTGCAATTGGCTGTTCACTTTTGAACAGCCAATCGCAGCGATCGCCGACCGGGGGGGGCACCCCTGCCCCCCCTGGGCGGCGAGGGGGGATGTCTGCTGTCAGGGACAGCAGACATCTCCAAACTGTCACCGCGTCTATAGACGCGGTGACAGTTAGAACTCATGACGTACATTTACGCAATGTGTCGGGAAGTACTTCCCGACCATGACGTAAATGTACGTCAAATGTCGGGAAGGGGTTAAACTCAATATTTCCAAAACAGAATAACTTATATTCCCGCCAACTAAGAACAGTTACCATCCTGATATCTCCATCACTGTTGACAACTCGACAATCTACCCTACCCCACAAGCTCGTTGCTTAGGGGTCCTCCTCGACTCTGAACAGTCCCTCCATTGGTTACCTGTATCTTACCGTATTCAATATAAAACACTTATACTAGCATATAACGCTATTAACCATACTGCACCAGCATATATCTCTCTACTTATCACAAAATATCTCCCATCTCAACCGCTCCACTCTGCCTAAGATCTGCGTCTCTCCTCTTCACGGGTCACTAGCTCCCATTCACTATTACAGGACTTTCATTGGGCTGCTCCCATCCTATGGAATGCCCTTCCACACACAATAAGACTCTCCACTAGCCTCCAAACTTTCAAGCATTCCCTGAAAACTCACCTCTCCAGGCAAGCCTATCATATTTAAGTTCTACACGCATAACCCTCTGAGGCACTTATGTATTATATACAGTAGCTTCCCTTCTGGACTTGCAACTTGGTGGGACTGTTATGCTATTACTGGTGCCTGTCCTTGTGTTTCCCTCCTATGTCCCTATAGATTGTAAGCTTGCAGCAGGGCCCTCCTACCTCCAAGTCTGTCTGTTGTTACCCAGTTTGTTTTATCACTGTTTACTATTGTTAAGCGCAACGGAATCTGCTGCGCTATATAAGAGACTGGAAATAAAAAAATAACACCCATACTGACTAATGCATACTAAATGCAGAATATACTATAAGCTCATTAACCTAAAACCATAAACATAGAGTGTGTCAGCATGTGATCATTTGTTCCTATTATCACCAAAAAAGATGAATGTTTAATTGGCAGACTAACTAGGATATTATATCCATTTATCTTTAGTACAGTATATATTCTACTTAGTCATCTTACTCAGTGCCATCTTAACATATGGGCTCAATGGGCAGCTGCTCAAGGGCCCACTAGTTCTAGGGGCCTTCGAGCTGGGGCAGATTTGCTTGTGGGCATCTGCTTCCTGAGCTTCTTGGGGCAGTAGATAATGCAGCCTGGTTACAGTGATTGTAAATAATTCACAAACAGAGCGACCAGGCAGCATCCTCTTCCTGATTCCCAGCCTGCAGCCAGACAGTGAATGGCTCAGCATGCTGATTGGTTGATGGCTGGATCTATCCTCTAATTAGAGTGCTGACAGCCATTTACGGCATGGAACCAGAGCAGGGGTGTGTTATGATTTTGTTTTCCCCGTGGATGGGTGTGGAGGGGCCAAAATGCATTTCTTTGTGCGGGGCCTACAATGCTGTTAAGACAGCATTGATCTTACTGTACAACTAAGCCCCTATTAAAGTGATTACAGATTTATTTGAGGTGTTTTCATATACATAATGTACTACCCACAAAAATTTTTACTTAAAAAAAAAAAAAAAAAAAGGAAAAATAAATATGGTGCATATCTACACTATGGGCCTTATTTTGGACCATTCGCTCCCCTGGGTGGCAGCTTCGGGGTGCGCCCATGGGAGTGCCAGCATGGGCTGGGCGCTGGTAATTTCCCAATGACGCGGGTGTGGGAGGCGGGCAGCTGATGTCAGCTGATGTCAACGGATTGGGGGACAGACGTTTTTGCAGGCGGCAATAAAATTACACAAATTTTGCAGCTTTGCATGTCAACCAGAATAAGGTTCCAGGTGCCCTAGGCTAAAAAACATGTAGCTCTTCTTGGATGCTGCTAAAAATGCATATCTGGGCAGTCAGGGACTCACCAGTCATACTGCCAATGTACATGTAACAAAGGTTATACAACTGGCATGTGTGATGTAATGGTTGTGTAGTGGGCTTTGGCTTTAGGCTGAACAGCTGGCATTGTAGCACAATGTACATAAAGTAATGGTTCCATCAGTAAGTTTTATATTGGCACAGACATCTGGTAGTCACCTTAAGCCTTAAAGTACATTGAGATGGGTGATAGCCAAGAAGCATGGAATCATTTAGGCCTTCTTTTTATTTCTCGGCTGTCACCTGCAAGGCAACCTAGGCTGCATCCTGATCAGGCACTGATATTGTGCCTAGTTTCCAGCTAAAGCACACAGCAAAGCCTAAGTTCAGTGTCTCAATACTAGCGGCAGAGTGTGGAGAGTGAAACATTGACCTGTCAATGAGTTTCGTGCTCCACAGTTGACCCCCCTTCTGGATTTAAATCATCACTGTGATGAGTAAAAAATCAAGAGTGGATATTCCCATAGATCAAACATTTATATTTATATGAATAGTCAGATAAATGACATTTGCTGTAATAGGTCATAAATGACAGCAAATACAGCCTTGGTCTGGGATCACCACAAATGGCAGGACCTCTCTGTTGGGTATGTTCTTTAAATGATAATACCTACACTGTTTAGGCTCTAAGAGCAAAGTCCCCTAACTTGCACCGTATTGATGAAGTGCATTAATTTATTGGTATGTGTATGGTGGACAAGTAGCCACTGGCCTGTTATTGTTCTCTCTCGGATGCATGTCATAAGCATTGGAGAGAGATAAAGTGGACGGAGGTAAAGAACCAACCAGCTCCTAAACTGTCATTTTTTAAACCCAGCCTGTAACATTGCTCATTGGCTGGTATTTTATCTGTCTCCACGGCTTAGTGCCACCGTCACCCTTAAAGGATTGTTTGAAAAGTGTCAAGCTTATTGGTTGATACTTTGTCTACTAAATCTATCTCCACAGATTAGTACTCCGGGTTCTATTTACTGATATTCACAGATCTGGGCTTCTTCAACTATTTTTTTTTCACTTAATATAAGCTTTGGGTACTTATGTATTATCTGGGCTCCCATGTTAAATGCATCCCATTTTTTCATACCCCTACTATACAACTACGCATGGAGTTGATTTTATATAGTGTGGCGAGCGCAGCGAGCCACCGTGCCCGAAGCGTGGCGTGCACACGCGGTCTCATAAGAAAAACATGGGGGTCGAGAAACAAATTACTGGGTCCAGATTAGGTTCACAGCCACTAAGACCCCCAATCCCAACAGTCGCATGTCAAGTTGGTGTACACCGGGCATGTTCTAGGCCTTGTCACAGACAGATGCCAAATTTTCAGGGACACCTAACATAGTAATGAAAACATAGAAATTGACTTGTCTGCAGTGCTGGCTTCTACATGGTGACAGAAGTTGGTGGCTGCATCTAATGTTCCAGTGCAGCATCCAGCATGGAGCAAAACATGAGCAGAGTATACAGATCACCAGCCAGTGACTGTATGGAAGTGGTGCTGGATTAAAATGGTACCAGCAGATGTAGCATTGTGGATCAAAAATATACATGTTTTACTGTGGCACTCTAAAGCTGGCCCTACATCAGAAAGACCGATCTTAAGATTGATTGCGCTCATGATTGTGTCCAATTTCCCTTCAATTCCCCGGCAGTCCTTGGTGGTTTTTGGACACAAAATGTGCACACAATCTGCATACAATCCATCTTACAATCAATTGAGATTGTATGATTGGGTACAATATCTTTCTGATGTATGGCCACCTTAACACAGATGGCGCTACGCATATGCAGAAATATAGATGGTGGCCAATTTGGTTAGGGTTTGAAGCCTCCCTAAAGAAGCCAACATGGAGTCTGTACAGTAGCACTCTCCTGTCTTCAGCATTAAGTAAATAAACCTTGTATGATCTCTTGTCCATTTAAATGGACATTATTAAAATATGCATTGTGTAGGCTGTAATGTGATGACTGCTGCTATTTAAATCACAATGTCCATTTAAATGCACAAAAATACAGTAAACATTTTCTGACAAAAGCTAGCATATCAAAATATACTATTAGATATGTAATGTGTTGGTGTACAATAATTTATGTATTAAAAACGAAAAATGACCAGAATGACCGAACCATATTTTTTAGTGGGTCACTTCAGACCTCATTTACCAGTGTTACATAAAAAACATGCAATGGGTATAAAGGGTTAACATAAAATGCAGGAACATTTTGCATTTTTAGCGTTTTCCCTATAGCTAGTAAAAAAAAAATAGCTGACAAAAGGATATAATACATCCTAAAAGATTACATACTAAATACAGCATAAATCAATCACCAGATCTAGATTTTATACCAATTCTATTAATTAAAAAGGCTTAATTGTTTTCATCATGAACCAGTTATCATAAAATTAGTACAGTCATCCTAAAAGCACATATTAAATGACTAAAATATAATGTTCACATGACAGGAACCTCTTAAAAATGACTAGATACAGTGATGTGAGGGACAAAATTGTTTCATTATGGTATGATCATAGGATTAGCTATGGAGTCTAGGAAGTAATGCCTAATGTGTGATTCACACAGGACAAGGATATGGGTGTTAGCAGGCATTAAGTGATATTCTAGGAAACACCCATTCTTTATGGAACATAAAATATATTTTTTTTTCTTAAAAGGGTACCGTTGTAAAATTTTAATGTTAGGTTTGGATAAGTCTAAACTGGTTTTTCGAGAGATTTCGTCTCACCCCTCATGAGGTGGACACGAATTGTGTATAAAAGCAGCAGCCTCAGAGCTTCCCAGCACAGCCTATCACTTTGATCTATTCTTCTTTGTCAATTTGTGACATCTGCCAACAACAATGTCTGGAGTCAAGGGTGGACACAGCGGACACGATAGTCACGGGAAACACGGACAGCATGAGCAGCATGGACAACACGGACATCATGAGCAGCATGGACAACACGGACAGCATGAGCAGCATGGACATCATGAACAAAGTCAGCAGTGCAAAGACCCTTGCCAAAAGAAAGACCCTTGCCAAAAGAAAGACCCTTGCCAAAAGCAGGATCCATGCAAGGAACGTAAGTGACAATCTATCTTCTCAAGGTCTTCCATTTCCTTGCAGGAAGCAATAGCATGTTTTTGCCAAAATGTCTGCCCTGAACTTTTTTTTTCTAAATAGTTGATATGGAAATTCACATATACATTAGATTTGTTTTGGTAATAATACATAAAAATGTTATTTGAAAGTAAGTCCCGCTGCGTTCTAAATTGCAGTAGTTTAGGAAAGTTTCAACTAAAGGTACAAAGTAAACTGTGTAGATATAGTTTTCTTGTATTATTTTACTATGCAATTGAGATGAATTTCACCCTGAATGAATATTCCCACCCCTTACTACAGATATTGTAATGGGAAACATGCTGATGACCAAGTAGGAAAAAGTTTAAAAGAAATGAAAACAATAGTACTACATATCTAATACAGCGAGGGCTGGCTCTACCATTAGGTAGCTACTTAGGGCACCAGTATCTGGGGGCATAGCCAGATTAAGGGGAGGATGCAAGTGCTACTGTACCCGGGAACCCCCTCTCTCAGGGGACCCCCTGCCAGAGCAAAATGACATAAGCTCTCCTAATTCCTATCCCAGTGTATAAGTAGTACAGTGTATGCTGCTATTCTTTCATGTGAAAAGATAGACTACACAGTTGTTGTTGTTGTTGTTGTTGTTGTTGTTGTTTTGTTTTGTTTTGTTTTTTCATATAAGACAGTATACTCTCAATTTGGTAGTGCCGTAAGCAGTATCCAATCATTTTTAAATGTACTTTACTTTAAATGTAATATACTCCAGAGGTTTCATTTTTAATACAGTATGCAAAACCTAGACCTCTGACCCAATATGGGATAAATGGGATAAATGCTCTCTACCTAGAATTCCCTTTTTATTTATTATTGCAAATAACTGTGTTGAAATTTCATTATCAATTATAGTTCAACACAAGCAACATGTAATGTTGGGTACACACAACTTAATATACACCCCTTCCCCCGGGCCCCCCTGCCTTAAATGCCCCGGGAACCCCCAACCACTAATCCAACCCTGTCTTGGGGGGGCACCCTTTAGTCTGCCTATCAAACAATTAAGGATGTCTCAGAGATGCAACCTTGTTGAAATGAATACCGATGGTAGCAGTTGAACTTCTAAGATGCCACCTTTGCATTTTCACTTGAAGGATTTGAAAGTGAGTATTGATGTGTGGGATGTGGAGATGGAGGTGTAGGGAGAGGTTGAATTTTTGGTGGGAAGACACTTTGCTGCGGAATACAGCCCTGATCACAAAAGTTGGAAACTGTTTCTTATTATGTTAAATAGTTAATTAAGCCAGCAATTCACTAATATTTAAAGTATCTTAACATGCTGAGGCCAATCAACTTTTCTGTTTCTTAGCCAAAACTTGTAAGCTTGCGAGCAGGGCCCTCCTACATTTTGACTGTCTGTAAATACCCTGTTTTGTTGTATCACTGTCTGCTATTGTAAAGCGCAACGGAATATGCTGCGCTATATAAGAAACTGTTAATAAATAAATAAATTAATTACTTTAAAAGTGGCATGCCTAGAACTTTGCTACTTATTTCATGCCAGTTAGATTGTGTAGACAGAGCGGTGGATATGTATGAAAACTGGTGCACAGCAAACAGAGATTTTGTACTGCTACAAAACTTTCAGCCCAATAAGAAAACATTGTAATAACTAATTGAACCTACAGCATGTGCACACATTTTCTTGTAATCTTGAATTAAAAATACAATGTCTTTCTTTTCAGCTTGCAAACCAGTGCAGCATTGCCAGGAAAAGAGCCCAAAGTGCCATAAGCCTGGTAGGTAACACTGCATACTATAACAATAAATGTACGTGATGAAATAAAAGTACAAAGCAAAAAAGATTTATTGCTATTAAATAAGACCTAGTCATAATAATAGTCATTAGAACAAAGTTATTACATCTACTTCTTAAATAGGTGTTAATGTAAGGATGTTACTACTACCTATTTTCCTATAGAGCAATTGCTTGTCAAACAAGTTTAAGGGGCAGATTTATTAAGCTTGGAGAAGAGATAAACTGGAGATAAAGCGGAGAAAAGGTAAAAGGAGATAAAGCACCAGCCAATCAACTCCCAACTGTCTTTTTCAAACACAGCTGATTGGCTGGTGCTTTATCTCCTTTTACCTTTTCTCCGCTTTATCTCCAGTTTATCTCTTCTCCAAGCTTAATAAATCTGCCCCTAAGTCATAATAGAGTTTTACATATATTACAGTTGAGACATTTTTGTAGGATTTATTATATTCGGTTTATACGAGCAATAATATAATCTGAGCAATAATTCATTTGAGAGCATCTATAAAGATGACTTCTAAACACTTACAAAATAAAAGAAAGAAAATGTTCATTCCTTTAAGGAGATTGCATTTCCATATAATTCAGGTGGGAGGCGGGACCACAGGTTTCCCGGGAAACGGTAAATAAAAATACGGTTTCGGCTACAGTGACAATACTCTAGTATAGATGTAAAAGTAGTAAGGGAAAGGTATCAATAGTGTATTATTTACAGAAATGCCTTGTTCCAGGACATCCTCACAGAATCTCAGTAGCCTTCTTTAAACACAATCCCCATCATGACATACACTCTAAAGATATGTACAAATCTCCTTTATCTAAACATAGTCATTTTTGCATTTCAGAGAGTATTAATAATCCTACATGAATAAAATATGTTGGGGTAAATGTATTAAAGTTTGGAGAGAGAAAAAGTAAAGAGAGATAAAGTCAATTGGCTACTAACTGCTATTTTTCAAACATAGTGGATAATCCAATTAGCTACAAAAAAACCATCACTATTACTGATAAGCTGCGGCACGCTATGGTGGTACCTCAATAAAACTAAGAGTCTGTAAAATGTCAGACGCTAAATAGGTAGTGCTTTATCTCTCTCCAAACTTTGATAAATCTCCCCCTTTGAATTGTACATTCGATCAGTATTAAAAATAGGAACATTACTAAGGAGACCTTTTTAAAACTTTGTCCTATAGCTGAAAATGACCTTTATGTATCAACTAATTACCCTCCAGTGAAAATGACAGACGTTCGCTCTGGGGGCTGCATGCACCCAAACTGAACAACAGTTGACATGCTCCGTTGTTCCCCAATGGTAGTTTTCAATATAGTACCATTAATACCATATTAAGTCTTTAGTTTTTTGAGACCCAAGTGCATGATTTTGCATTTTTTGGCATTAAACTGTAATTGCCATGCTCTTTACCATTCCTCTAGTGCAGATCTGGGGAACCTTTGTCCCTCCAGCTGTTGTTGAACTCCACACCTCAGCATGGCCTGCTACAGTTTTGCTATTTAGCCCTGCTAAATCTGTTGCAATGAATGCTGTAATATGTAGTTCAGCAACAGCTGAAGGGCCGAAGGTTCCCCGTCCCTGCTCTAGTGTACCTAGATTACCATTCATTTGTTTTACCTCTTCTGGTGTGTCTACCTTGTTGCATACATTTGTGTTATCTTCAATACCATTTGGAATGCCACCAATATAGATATTAAAAAGCACTGGTAGATGTACAGATTACTAGGGAACTCCACTACTAACATTTCCCTCTTGTGAACGCACTCCATTTAATATAACTCTCTGTTTTCTATCCATTCAACCATCTTAGTATCCAATACCCAGTTTTTGAGTTTATTTATCAGTCTACAATGTCAAACAGTGTGAATTGCCTTACTAAATTCTAGATCAGCTATACTCCCCCTTTATCTATTACTTTAGTCACCCATTTAAAAAAGTCAATAAGGTTTGTTTGACATGATCTCCCCCAAGTAAATTCATGTTGTTTGGGATTCCATAACTTGCTGGATTTGAGATAATCTACAACTCTTTACTGATCAGTAGTTGCTTTTGTCTTTTGTCTTGCTTGTTTTCACTTTTGTGCATTGGAACAATATTTGCTATTTTCCAGTCCTCTAGAATTACTCCTGTAGCTGGATACAGGTCAAATAATTCTGATTTGTTAGTATATGGAAAAAATGAGAAAACATCTTTACATCATATTGCTCAGGATTCATTACATATGCCTATGTGTTTGACATTCTTACACTGTTTCCCCTCTCAAACAGATCCATGCCACCCTGATCCCTGCCAGACCAAACACAAGTGATGCAATACCCAGATCACTGGTGGCAGTGCGAGGCCAGCAACAGCTAAAGCAAAATCATTATGCATGTGCAAATGTCTTAAATAAAAGTATTACCTGTTGTGCTTTTAAAAATAACTCAATAAAGATATAAAATGTGTAAATGTTGTAATTGTAAATTATTTACTAATTCTATTAAACTGAATTGAAGCAAAAATGACCCCTTTCAACTTCCACCTAATACTGTTGACCTCTATACCTGTATCCAGAGAAACCATTTGTGTTATACTCCATAACAATAAAAATAAATTAATCATTCTAGACATCAACACAGAAGGGTCATGGGATAAAAAGGAATACACTTATACCTCTTTTACAAATAAGTCCTGGGTCTGACCTGAGATTTGGGACACAGTCAGACCCACGTCAGCCCCATTTCCACCATGATGCCAATTTGTGTTATTCCCGGATCTGAGTCATTCACACGGGTGCAGTGCTGGTGCTTGGAGATGATGGGCCAGATGTACTAAACTTGAAAAGTGATAAAATAAAGAGTGATAAGCCCCCAGCCAATCAGCTGCTAGCTGCCATGTCACAGGCTAGGTTTTTAAAATGACAGGTGGTAGCTGATTGGTTGGTAGTTTATCACTCTCCATTCTATCAATTTTCAAGGCTTAGTACATCTTTCCCAGTGCCATCTCCTTGCACGGGGAAAGCAGTTCTCCTAATCCAGTTAATGGGTTATACTTACAAGTCACCCAGAACCTTCCAATTCTAAAACCCTGCTAGGTACCCTTGTGGATTATTTTCCATTGACCTAAATACCAGGTTTCTGCATGTTCATGAGAAATAACCCAGTATTTTCAGGTCAGTGAAAAGACGAAGTAAAAGTTGCAGGGCATTAACACAGAAACATACTGTACAACAGATGATGGAAGATGGAAACCTCCTTGCATGTACTATGGCCCTTATTCTGGTTCAATCGTAAAGGTACATTCCTTCTCACATGGACAAAATCATGTGCACTGAAGGGGGGGCAGATGTAACTTGTGCAGAGAGAATTAGATTTGGGTGGGGTTTACTTCAAAGTGAGATCTATATTCCTGTGTAAAAATAAAGCAGTCAGTATTTTTCCTGAACAGAAAAAAAAAACTCACCCAAATCTAATTCTCTCTGCACATGTTACATCTGCCCCACCTGCAGTGCACATGGTTTTGTCCATTTGAGAAGTAATTTGCCTCTGCGAACCAGAATAATTGCCTATGTTTGCAGTTAACAGGGATGCCTACAGGTGACACAAATAACACAGCCATACGCCAGCTAATGTACTGGATAGAGTATACTGAACAACTGGATTAAAAATGTTTTTAATGCAAATGTTTCCTACAATAAATGTTACTGATGTGGTTTATCAAACAATGCTTGCCTCGGCCAACATAATAAATGGACTAAACCATACTTCATACACTATGAAGTATTTTATTACCCAAGTTCTGTCAGTTTTGTGACATTTATTAGTAAAGGTAATCTGTGGATTTGTGATGATAATTGAGGGTAGATGATTTTATTGTTCCCTACTAAATAAAGTCTGTAATCTCTCATGCATGCAGTGATTAGTCTCATTCCGAAAAAAAAGACAATTCTGACCAAAACTCTCTCTCAAACAACCGTCCCATCTCTAAGCATCCATGCCCCTCCAAGCTACCTGGTGGACTCCTCACACACTTTCTTAAGCCACGGAATTTATCAGACCCACTTCAGTCAGGCTTTCATCCCTAATGCTCCAGAGATACAGCACTGAGTAAAGTAGAATGAGCTGGTCTGCTAAATCCAAGCCATTACTCACTTCTTATACTTATCTCTCTACTGCTTTTGACTCTTTTCTCTTACAGGTTGGGTATCCCTTATCCGGATATCCCAAAACCGAAATATTAAAAAAACTGTACAAGGATGCATTGTGCGTGTGCTCCAGTGAGGGGTGCCACTGAAGAGGAATCTGGTGGATGCCAGGGGACACCATGGATGTTGGGGGACCGCCAGGGGACCAGGTCAGTATTTAAAATAAAAAATATTCTGAAATATGGAATAATCCCTTATCCAAAAACCTCATGGTCCCGAGCATTTCGGATAAGGGCTGCTCAACATGTTCAAAGAAAACAATCCCTAGGCCTTAAGGACACAGCCCTGTCTTGGTTTCATCCTACCTAACTAATTGCTCTTTCAGTGTCCACTTATTGTCCACAATTATCGTGTGCTGATCAGCTCTGTCATTCCCTACCTTGATTACCTGTATTTTTCCATAGTCAATATAAAAATTACATTTTCGATGTAATACCATGCTTTTAATTGTGTTATGCTGTAGCACATGATCTTCTTTTCTTCCTACAGTATGTTTTCTTCAATAAAAGTACAGTATATTGTAAAAAAAAATTCTCTCACTAATAACAGGGAAGATAACAGCAATAAAACTGTGTTACATTGGAATAATTTTTTTTAAAGCTTTCATAGTTATTCAAGCTTGTAAATGTGTCATTCTCCAACACACCAAACCAGTTTAAGAAAATAATTACAGGTTGAGTATCCCGTATCCAAAATGCTCGGGACCAGGAGAATTTTGGATAACGGATTATTCCGTATTTCGGAATATTTTAATATTTCAATGATGTATTTTGAAGTATCTTGCATTTATGCTGTATAAACACATAATATACACACAAATATATTTTATTACCACATAAAATACACACAAACATATTTTAATTGTTCAAAAAACAAGGTTTCAAAACTTGAAACAAAATGTGTGTACTATCTCAGCACTGAATTTGAATGCCAAGCAATCATTGTCTTGCACATATATAGTGCCAGTTACATATCATGTCCCCAGTGATGCTGTTACATATGTCCCCAGTGAGTTTTTAGCAAAAAAAAAAAAATTTTTTCACTTTCTGGAATGTCCGTATTTCGGAATAATTCGGATAACGGATATTCGGATACGGGATACTCGACCTGTATATCATTATTGATGTTAAAGAAAACACTATTTACAGTATTATGTACAGTTTAGACATGTGGGAATATCTTAAAATCTAAATCTAAAGTTTGTAAGTAATTAAATTAAGTAGATTTTTAAAACCATTACAAATATAATAAGCAACTTAATTACTATAATGTACAAAGTAGTTTGCCTTTACAAATAATTCATTGAAGTGTCTACTAGTTTTCAGAATAGTTTTCATACTGTACGTTCTGTGTATTGTTCTGTGTGCTATATGTACAGCGCTGCAAAATGTAATAATAATAATACATGGTGTAATACAATCTAGTGCAAATTATAAAAGTACAGTATAAACAAATCTAGGGATGGCCATCGACCATCGATGATTCAAAATCATTGATGGTTTATTGCCGATGTCGAATACTTTTGGCATAGATGGGGGAGAACCAGATGGTTTCCCTACATCAATGGCATAGTAGAATCAAGGTTTCTTCTTTTTTTTTTTCTTCAAGGTGCCAGGACACGGAGCATAGCTCCGCCACCCGACAACCCAGAATCCTTGCCCCCACATTCTGATTGGCCTTTGGGCCAGTTAGCCAAAGAGAATGGCTAACCATCGATTAAAACTATCGATGTTTGCCCATCACATAGGTTTTTGCTATCGATGTCTGGATGCAGAATCACCATCGATGGCAACTGCACCGATGGCCATCCCTAAACAAAACATCATACTTTTCTCCCTTCATCCAGTGGCATCTAATCCCTCTTATCCAATACTAAGGGACCGATTTATTACCATCAGCATCTGAAGATACAGATGCACTGTGAAAACATCGGCCCAACTCTCAAAGCAATCATTCACTACATGGCACAGATTCATCAATTATCACATGCAAAAACACAGCTTGCAATAAAGCTCTGTCTCTGTAATGGCTCTCCACAGAGCTATGGGGGTATATGTCAGAAAAAATAGCCCAATTTGCCACTGCCATCGATATCACCGATACCCCTGCCACCGGCACCTCCCTGTCACAAAGACCATCTCCCCCGTACTGTGACTACACCACCACTGCTGATTCATACTCACAACCTGGGGATCGGCTCCTACATCATTGCTGGTCTTGTGGGCTTCCTCCTCCTGTGACCTGCTTTACAGCAGCACTTTTGGGTCACAGAGCAGAGAAGAGCCCTGAAGAAAGGAAGCTCTCACTGGAGCAACAATCAGCATACCCTGGGGAGGCAAGTAGGAATTTTTATTTTTTTTACACAGTGATCAGTGTTTATCGGACCAACATCGCTGATCACAATGGCCCTGGGCAGGATGTACTAAAGGGAAAATGCGGTAAAACGGGGGTTTTACCGCATTTTCCTATTTACCATTACCCGTCCGCCCCGTTTTCGCTTGGCAGGGTATAGCCACCCAGAGGCCTATACCCTATAGAAGCCTATGGGCTTCTGTCTCAGCTCGCCGTCCGCGCCCCCCCCCCTCCCCCCCCCTCCCGTCCTCCTTATCTCCTCCCCCCCCCCTCCCGTCCTCCTTATCTCCTCCTCCCCCAGCAGGTGTCACAGGCGGGAGGACATCCGGCTGCAGGAGGAGACGCAGGGGGACACTGGCAGCCGCCGGGATGTGACGGAGACGCCCGCAGACCACATCACAGGTATCGCGGGGGTCTCCGTCACCGCAACCCGATCCTAGCTGCATATGTTAATACATATGCGGCAGCATCGCGGCGGCTGTCAGGCGAAGGGCGGCGATGTATATTAACACATCCCGCCCCCTGTCCCTGCACTGCTTTCTCTGCCTAGGGGCAGAGAAAGCTATGCAGAAGCCCAACATACAGGGATACTGTGATTTAACAACTGAGGCTGGTAAATTTGTCCAGATTGCATTTCCCATTATAAGTATGGGAAATGTGATCTGGTTATAAAAATGCAAATGGTTTGGAGCAGTTTTTTACCTGGACTGTGGTGGTCACTTTCAGCTGCATTTCTTTGCACACCACTACTGGTGGGCAGGGCTGGACTGGCCACCTGGCAAATGACAGAAAGGCTGATGGCCTTGTGGGCCGAGTTTCTGCATCCATTTACACACGCACACGCAGGGGGGTTTCCGAGTATCTAGAAACCCCCCCTGGCTGTGGATCCATCAGACAAGGCAGAGCTGGGGTACCTGTATAATGTGGCAGCTCATCTGACAGTGACAATCTGGAGCACAGCTCCGTCTCCTGCACACTACTATTTCCCCTCTCCTCCCGTCACCACAAGAAGAGGTGTCAGCTAACTAAGTACCTCCTGATTGCCTGGCTGCTACTAATGGCAGTGATATTTCCTGCTGACAGAATCCCACTATGATCGTTGCACACTGCTCGTTGCAGTAGCTTCACCCACTCACATCATTAGGCTCCGCCCACTCACTGCATTTTCCCACAATTCTCGGATATACAGTATAGGGACTAGGAAGGGGGTCACTCTCTAGCTGGGGAGTTACTGGATCACAGTCACACAGGTACAGATCTCCTACAGCTGCTGACAGGTGACAAGTGTGGCTACCTAAACTGAATGTGACCACACAGACTAATCCCTCCTAGCTGACCTCAGTCAATTGGTCATGCTCCTCTTACCACACCCACTATTATCAGCTTCATACTGTTCCTGCAAGTTAAAAAGGATCTCCCTGTTTGGCATAGCTGGCATTAGGGTAAACCAGATATATAAAAACTGCCAGTTCTGGATGTGGTCAGCACCCCTTCAGTCAGGATCCCAGCATACAGTATACCAGCTGCCATCAGAACATCGGTATCTGTAATTTGAAAACATCAGGATGCCGACTCCAGAACCCCAACAGCCATCATCTTGAATGGTGAATATGCAGGCAGCACTAGCGAGCGGCTAGGAAAGAGGGGTGGGTTTAGGTACTACTGTGGGGACTTAGGGTAAGGCTACAGGGAATGGAATGATAGGCACTTATATGGGGGTATTCATGCTGTGAACGGGGTTAGGATTGGGCAACAAGGTATGGGGTTAGGCATTAGCGGGGAGTCAGGCTGCAAGGGTGGGAGGGCTAGGGGGCTTGGATTAGGGACAGGGTACTGTTAGAGGTGTTCCCCCATCCTGAACCTTCTGTGAGGGGATTCTAGTCTATGCTTACATTTATTTGTTTTCTTATCTATTACAGAATGGGTTTCACACATATAATTGCATTCCATAACTATACACAAAATCACTACTAATTGGCACACCCCAGCTTGTTCACATCACTACTGAGATTTGGTTCCCCCACATCTCCTGGGCGTACAGCCAGAAACACAGATAAACGTTGTGCCCCTTATAAAAGATTTACGAGTCTCCTTCAAGGTAACCATCTTTTAAACTAAACTAATTAATTATAATGAGAACACAATACATTACATATATGATGCATACAAAATGGCGTATATGGCGCTACATAGAATAAACAGCAATCTGCCTCTCACAGTACATATGAAATTACTGTGGGTGAGTTGATTTACATAAAAATTTAAATTCAGGTGCAATTATGAGTATATAATAATTGCAGCTGAAGTCTAAAATCATAACATATAGCAAGTGAGGCGAGTCAAATATTAATGGAAAGACCTAACATCCCAGTGTGATTTGTCTGACGTTGTTTCTGAAGGCAACCCATACACTGAGCAATTCACATGCAATATGGGTTCTTTTCCTTTGCTTACGACAATCAATCACAGAAAAAGAGCCCAAATTGCATGTGAATGACAGCAGGTAATATGCGATGCATGGTGCCATCCACATCACACTGGAGCTTGTGAGTTACCCCAGCTGCAGAAGTAAACTGTTGGGTTACTTCCGAGCCAGACAGGCTTGGCTGGGATCGCAAGCGATATATCGTATGCATAAAGGACTTTCCTGGGTGGCTCAAGGGGAAAATGCGAGCGACTTCTCTGAGGAGAGAAGTTGCCCTGATATATGGGTACCTTAAATAAGCTGTGGGGATATTTGTCTGATGGAAACCCCCCCATAAAAGTCCTGCATTTGCCCCTGATTTATCAGTGTTTCCAGCACCACCTTCTGTGCTGAGCTCCATGCGGCTGTGTCATTTGCATATTGACCTTATGACTCAACCGCCGCACTTCTGATCCTCCCCCCTCCAGTCTGAGCAGTGCATGTGGGGGGGCTGAGGGGCCAGCCACTTCACCGCAACAACATCGGGTGGGAGAAGCTGAACAACAGCGCGCAGAGCCAGCCGCAGTCATCACGTGGATCTGTCTTGGGCTGCCTGCTGCGAGAGTGCTGGTGAGTGTCCTGCACTCTTGTCCTGCGTCCGACTCCTGCCACTATGAGTGTCATCATCTCCTTTGTCATTGGGAAGAAGCCCTTACTGGCAGGCTGCCAGTAAGTGCTTCTGTGGTGGCCGGTGCACAAAGGGAAGGTCTTCCCCTTATCTTGTATCCACGGGGTGGCTCAGGTTCTTCCAGTTTTCTGCTATCCGGTGGGCAGGAGGTATGTAGTTCAATGAAAGGGACACGGGTTTGCAGAATAACTCAGGTTTATTGAGGGTTCGGTGCAGCTTCTAACAAATGACCCCCTCGGCTGGATAATAAGTGGAAGATAAGGCACGTTGGTGAAACAACAACCAACAACAGGGCCTTGTATTGGCATGCAGTAACTATAAGGCACAATTATAAAAGAACCAATAATACTTTCAACGGTCAATGCAGTTGTATTCCTAGCCACACAATGACTATTAGTAACAATAACCAATCCAACTAGATGCGTCCCTATGAGTCCACTAGGACACTGGTAGCTTCTACTGTTCAAGGTACTGTGCCACCCACTCTGGGTCAAACACCCCCGCTTTAATTTTACTACTAGTTCAAATTGGGTAGCGACGGTACCGCCAACACTGAAATACACACATTCAATATTCCCCGAACTTTTTAATAAGCATGGCATACTAAACATTTATAACAATAGACAACATTGTAAACCACTGGTGCACCAGTACTGTCCCCTCATGGGCTACCTGAGATGATGTCACCTCTAATGTAACTCAGTCCCGAACAACCTGTGCACAGGGATTTTAAGCACAAAGTGTCTCTTACATCGGGAGGTCCAGTGCTGTTAACAGTCCCAACGGATGTCCACACTTCCCTTGCGGATAATGGGGCAGATGTATTAAGCCTGGAGAAGAGATAAACTGGAGATAAAGTGGAGATAACTTGGAAGAGATAACGCACCAGCCAATCAGCTGTGTTTGAAATATGACAGTTGGGATCTGATTGGCTGATGCGTTATCTCCTTCCACTTTATCTCCAGTTTATCTCTTCACGAGGCTTAATACATCTGCCCCAATGAGTTAATGATTCCAATAAGGCTCAGGGTGAATCTCTAGTGTCGCCACCGGGTGGCACTGTTCCCTCTTAATTCAACAAGTCCCTGGGATTCAGAGGTGTAGGGAATCTATTAATGAGACAAGTCCACACTAGGTCTTTGCCAGTCGCTGTGCACCCTCCAGGGAATGCTAGTGTGGGCGGTTCACCACCCTGGGGGAAGTCTAGTTGAGTCAGGTGGGTGTGGATGCAGGGTAAGTTAGTATACCTGTATCTGCTGCGGATGCCAGCTCCAGCCAGTCTCGAACCTCTGGCCTCTGTCACCTCTGGGTCTGGTGTTGGGGTGGCTTTAGTCAGTGTGCCTCGCTCCACCTGCGCCGGGGTCCCAGTACTCTAGGGTCACGGGGTCACAGCCACACTCTGGCCTGTACCCTCTGCACATACAGGCTGATGGCTTTTGTAATCTCAGTGATTCAAGGGGTCTGAATAATCTGTTGAATTGTCTGTTATTTTAGACTCATCCCATCATTCTGTGCCTCCACAATGCTGCCATGTATGTGCTGTCTGCTGACCACACATGTGATGTGATGACCTTCTGCAGTTACTTGCTGGGGTCCTGTAATTATTTTTTATTGTCTGATGGGGTCCCAGAGCAAAATAGTTTGAGGACCCCTGGCATAATGGATTGTGTCATATTCTGTAATGGGCATTATTATGGTGTGTTCCATAGTGTGTAATGGGCATTACAGTGTGTTCCATAATGTGTAATGGGCCTAATGGATTGTGTAATATTCTGTAATGGGCAGTATGATGTGTTGTGTAATTGGCGTTATGGTATGTGCATATGCCATAATGTGTAATGGGTAACGCCTCCTTTTTGTGATGCTATGCTATCTTTCCATGAGACCAAACCCTCTTTTCACCCCGCAAGGGTCCCGCCTGCTGCAGTAGTTTGCTCTGGGACTATCCATTACCATATTTCTAGATTCGCCAGTTCCCACACTGCCCCATAGTGCCACAATACTATGAATAAACTTCACAAGCAAGTGGGCCTGTGTGGCCACATCAGGTGGGTCTGTGTGCTCAAAATGCCAGGGATGATTTTTTGTCCCAGTCCGGCCCTGCTGGTGAGTGTCGGCTCTTTGATCTTCATCTGGTGCACGACATTCTGTTTAAGCTCTATTACAATGGCCGCCACCAAACTCTGCTATGATGGAAGGCTGGACTGTTCCAGGTCCCCAGCACTGTCCTATGTTGCTGCCAGCCCACTACAATAGTAATTGAGTCCAGAATACCTCCGGATCTCATTGCATCTTCATGTCTGTGGAATAGTTGCTGACTTTCTGGCTGCACTCTCTGGGAGGTATTGTACAGCAAGGGGCACCCCACCACAGAAATCTTGGGGCCCCATACATTGATATCTCTTGGGGCCCCACAATCCCTAAAATGCTATTGACCCCTCATGCTGGAACATAATCTGGATGCACTGCATCCTGAACTCTATAACACTGATGCGCTTCCTCAACCTGTGGCTTGTGCTCTATCCCACTGGCACACTTCCTCACCTTGAGGCTTGCGCTCTATTATTATATTTATTATATTTGTATGTATAAGGCGCCACAAGTGGTACACAGCGCCGTACATATAGAACACATTAGAACAGTACAAAGTATACAGAACTAGACATAACCGCGACAGAAGAACAAAAACAGAGCACAATTAACAGCACAAATCTTATTACACAATACAGCTGAGATATAGGGAAGTGAGTGAGAAGAGATGCAGGCAGGTATAGATGGAAGGTGAGTAGGAGAGCTGTAAATGAAATGCAAGAAGAGTGCTGTGAGAACAGGAGGGAAGAGGGCTCTGCTCTAAGGAGCTTACAATCTAGAGGGAGGGGTAAACAGACAGGTGACATGAGGTGTAGTTAAGGAGACCTGAGGCAAGAAGTGAGCATTTGAAAAAAACAAAAAGATTGGGGACTCGCACTCGTGTGGACACTTCGTGTATTTATTATATCATATATGAGAGGAGTCAAAACTGGCCTTTGGAGACTTGCTCCATGTTGGTCACTTTTAACATGTGGGTCGGTCACCCCGTATGTGTTTTTTGTGTGACGGACAGTGGTGCACCCCCGAGTTATACCTAATTACATTTAACAACAAACAAGAGAAAAAAGAAACTCGGGTGGGGTGCACGCTAGACTCCCTCAGAATAGTATGCCTTACTGCAAGAACATATTAATTTAGTTTATTGATTGTCTGTGGTCCCACACATTGTTGCCGACCAAGGGGGAAAGGGGAAAAGGAAAGTAAAGCAAAAGAATGCTTTCCTTTTCCCCTTTCCCCCTTGGTCGGCAACAATGTGTGGGACCACAGACAATCAATAAACTAAATTAATATGTTCTTGCAGTAAGGCATACTATTCTGAGGGAGTCTAGCGTGCACCCCACCCGAGTTTCTTTTTTTCTCTTGTTTGTTGTTAAATGTAAGAAGTGAGCATGGCAGGGATGGTCAGGACATTAGGCAGCAGGTAGAGAGAATGGACAAAGTGGTCCTCACCCTCCTCCTATCCTGCTCTCCCCCCTCTACCCCCTCTATCACACTGACACATTTTCTCATCCTGCAGCTTGCATTCTATCACACTGATTTGCTTCCTCATCCAAGATTTGAACGTTTCCCTGCCTTAGTTTAGCCTCCCCCTTCGTGGCGTCTAAGGCCACACAGCACCAGCATGTTGACTGAGGATTCGTAGCAATGAGGAGGTGGGTCTAAGCAGCAGGGGGTTCGGGCAGCTTAGCGCCTGCAGAAATGGCATCTAAGCAGTGGGGGCGCCAGGTGGCTGAATGCTGGAGGCCAGGTGGCTGAACAGGGGGATGGCTTTGAGGCCTCTCAGATCATTGGGGCCTGAGACGGCTGTCCCCTTTGACCCTCCCTGTCACTGGACCTGGGCGGGGCAAGCATGACATGATTCAGCATGAATCCTGTCATCTGGTCCCCACTGACTTCCCCTGCTTAGGAGAGGTTGCGTGGCACTGTGGGGTCTGCACGGCACTATACCACCTTTACAGGGGATGGGAAGGGCACACAATTTTCGGGAGGCTCCAGGCCATTCCGGAAGGGTAGGGAAGTATAGTTTGGCCTCTTAGAGGAAGGAGGAATAAGGTACACAGTAGCAGAGACCACACCTGTATACTGGCCCTGGCTATATTTACTCAAATATTCAACATTTTAAAATATAAACATTGTATGGCTGTAGGCTGTAGGCGTAGCATATAAATGTGGAGGGGAAAAATGTTCAGACTTCTCTCACAACTATTGTAATTCATATCAAATGCCACAAGATGGAGCCAAAGATATAATTCTGTATAAACAAAGATGCCTCCTAATCCATTTTATATCTAGATGTTCTCCATTCAAAAAATAAAGCAAAATGTGTGTATTTTCCTTGCTTTGGTTACAGATAGATGGGGGGTTATTTACTAAGATGGGAGAACTATTGAAGATAGGATGTTGCTATGGACAACTAATCAGAGTCTGTCTATTACTTCTAAAAGGTGCTAAATTAATAAGAAGTAGATTCTGATTGGTTGCTTTGGGTAACATCCCATCATCAATAGAAGTCCCATCTTAGTAAATTTACCCCAGATACTGTATGCCTGCATTTTTCTATGTATTAGAAAAAAGTGCATATACTATAATGTAACCGGAGCATGTCTATAATTAGAAAAAGGGGATGTTTATCCAGCACCAGACTGGGCAAAGTGATGACCACATTTATTTGAAATGTAACTTTTAATCCTCTTGTCTAAAAAAGATTTATAATTAGTTCAAAATATTACAAACATCAAAGTAAAATATTAATAAATATTGACTGTATGCATCGAATCCAAAGTGTAACAGGTATTGATATAATTTGGTCTCCATAAATCCTTAATATTATGAATGTTATATGTCCTTCACAATGTGATCTGTCCTGTTTGATGATCAATACAAATTGATCAATCCAAGTCTATGGGAAGGACTATGATAGAAAAAAGTTGTAACCATCAAGTTCACTTTAAGTTCTGTTTTTGCAATGGCAACAATTAGTTCTAGAGTAATATCCATTCTTACAGCCTGGACATACCGTATGCTTAGTTCCTTTAGTGGCAATGATAAGTTACATTTGATATACCTGATATACACAACTTATTCGCTACTAACGAGATCCATTTTCTTGCCGAGAAAATAATATAAGGGCAATTACACAATCATACAAGAATCAATTCTCAGACAGCTACAAAGACAGTTCTGATATTAAGGCTCTGATATATACAGAAGAGTCTCTTTGAGCTAGAAGGAAACTATGATAAGGATCTTACAACCCACAAGCTCTGCCACTGCTCCCTTTTATATGATCAATTACTAGTTAGATTAATTGTTCTTGTGGATAAAGGGATGCAGTTGGCAGGGCAGCACTATTAAGTTTGACAACCAATATGTCCACATAATAACCCATGGGATGCCTGCTTGGAATGAAGAGGACATGATCTACACTGGAGGTAATAAGTATATATTTTTTCAGGACGACGTTGGATATCTACTGGAGAAGAGGACCAAACCTATGGGGTCAAGATATATGAGTATGTACAGTATATATGCAAATATATTACTGTACAGTGTATGTGTGTATTTATTTCAGTATTGGTTCTTCTGTAGGACTACAAGTCCCAGTGGGCCAATTAATGCCCCACATGCAGGGAATTCTGGTTTCTAGGACTTATTGATCCACAGCAGAACCCAATGCTTCTTTTTTTTATTATTGGACTATCAACACAGCACCCACTGCCCCAGGGTGCAGGGGTAGCCCCATGGGTGCCAGGGGTGGACCCCACTCCCCCAGGGACCCAGCCAGGGCTGAACAGCCACAGTGGTGATGTGACAGCTGGGGGACCATGTTTGAAAGTGTCCCCAGGCTGTTTAGCCTAATGCTGGTTATAAAAATACAGGGGATCCCTACTTTTTTGTTCCCCATATTTCTATAACCAGGACTGATCCAAGAGCCCAGTTCTGGTTTTTGAAATACCGTGAGACCACAATCATTTGTTCCCCTGTATTTTGGAAGCTAGAGCCAGCTCAAAGAGCCGGGGCTGGTTATAATCCTGGGGGGACACCACACGGTTTATTAATTTACTTATTAATCTATTTTTACACAAGCAAGCACATATCTGACAGATCCATGCAATTCTCCATGGTCCTCCGTATCTGGCTGACAGGGAAACTCGGCAGCCAAACACGAATGACTTTGACATCAGCAAATACTGATCTCAAGAGTTCTCAGGATAAAAATACTGTGGGGCGAGAGCCATGAACGACTAGCTTAGTACATTTCCCCCATGTGTTTTACCCTTTCTCTTCCTGACACCTTCTCTCCATCGTTCTCTCTTCCCATCTCTCCTCCTCCTTCTTCTCCCTAACACCGTCTCTCTGTCTTGCTTTCTTTCTCTTCCCCAGACACACCCTCTCTATCTATCTCTCCCCTTTTCTCTCTGGGATACAGTCGTATTATCGACCACACTTAGGTCAACAGTCATTAGGTCAACACTGTTGGGTCGACAGGCAACTAGGTCGACAGGGTTCTAGGTCGACATGGATGAAGGTTGACATATGTATTTGGCTGCGGTTGACTTCCAACTGTGTCCATGTCAACTGGGTCGACATTCGGGTAAAAAAACAGTGAGAAAAACATGTCGACCTGTCGACCTTGCCCCATGTCGACCTAGACACCTGTCGACCCAACGGTGTCAACCTAATGCCTAATACCTAAGTGTGGTTGATAATACGATCCACACCCTTTCTCTCCACGTCTCTCCCCCTTTCTCTTCCTGACACCCTCTCACTCTTGTTCTCTCCCTGACACATCCTTTCTCCCTGGCACCCTCTCACTGTCTTTCCCCCTTTCTCTCTCTGACAATATCTCTTGTTCTCTCTTTTTCCATGAATCCCTTTCTCTTACACCTTTTCTGTCCCTGACTCACTTTCATTCTATCTCACCATGTCTCTCCTTTCTCTCCCTGACACTCTTTCTATCACTCATTCTCTCTCCCTGACACACCCTCTATACCTGTCTCTTTCCCTTTCTCTGCTACACACACTCTCTTGCTCGCACCACTCATTTTATCTCTCTCTTGCTCCCTCTCTCTCTCTCTCTCTCTCTCTCTCACTGTCTCTCTTTTCCTGAAACCCCCTCTCTCTCCCTGACAACCTCTCTCTAGTTCTCTATCCATCTTTCTGTCATGGAAAGAGAAAGAATGAGCGATAGAGAGGGTGTCATGGAGAGAAAGGGGTTCTCTTTCCCCTTCTCTTCCTGACACCCTCTATATCGCTCATTCTTTCTCTTTCAATGACACAACCTCTATCCCTGTCTCTCTTCCTTTTTCTGCTACATACTCTCTTGCTCGCACCACTTCTTTTATCTCTCTTGCTCCTTCTCTATATCTTGTTCTCTCTTTTCCTGAAACCCTCTCTCTCCGTGACAACCTCTTTCTAGTTCTTTATCCATCTTTCTTCTCCCCTTTCTCTCCCTGGCACTCACTTGCTCTCCCTGTGTCTCACCCTTTATCTCCTGGATACCCTCTCTATTTTATTCTCCTTTCTCTCTATAGTTCCCTGAAACCCCCACTCTCAATATTTCTTCCTTATATCCTCTCTCTCTTGGTTTCTCTCCCCATGCCTTTCCTCCTTTCTATCTCTCTCTCTCTCTCTCTCTCTCTCCCCCCCCCCCCCCCCCCTAAATTATAGTAGAGGATTGGTTGGTACATGGTTTCTTTCCAAGCTTGTTAAATTTCCCTTTTAACTTATACTGTAGAACAGTGGTCCCCAACCTTTTTTCTCTCCCGTACCCCTTGATTAGACTTTTCATTGATGAGTACCCTCCTCTCAATTTAAAATATAGACAGTACTTATGAGTGGAGTGGAAGTGAGCGGTATGCGTGTCCTTATGCATGTCCTTATGCAGGGCCGTAACTAGGGGGGGGCTGGGGGGTCACGCGCACCGGGCGCTGGAGGTGAGGGGCGCTGTGAGGTCCGGGGACGCTGTAGCGCAGGGACCGGCAACTGGCGGACCGCTCCGGACCTCACAGTATTTGTGTAAATATGCCAGGGGAAGTGAGACATGACGTCTCCTTCCCCTGACGAGCGAGCGTCCTATCGCGGCGCCTCACGGGGGCGGGGGCTGACGACGCGGCCAGCGTGATCATGTGGAGACGCCGTGCGCGCCAAGCCCGTCCGCCCGCCCGCCGAGTGAAGGAGCTTCCCGGCCACCCTCCTGCCCGTCCTCCCACCCGCTAAGTGAAGGAGCTGCCCGCCCTCCCACCCGCTAAGTGAAGGAGCTGCCCGCCCTCCCACCCGCTAAGTGAAGGAGCTGCCTGCCTGCCCTCCCACCCGCTAAGTGAAGGAGCTGCCTGACGCCGCACCCCACACCTGAGCAGGGGCTGTCGAGCAAGGGCTGTCCCTGGAGAGAGTCCAGGTGAGCAGAATGTGTCTTCATTGTCCCTGTATTGGCAGCATTGTCCCTGTATTGGCAGCATTGTCCCCGTATTGCCAGCATTGTGCCCGTATTGCCAGCATTGTGCCCGTATTGCCAGCATTGTCCCCGTATTGCCAGCATTGCCATTGTATTGCCAGCATTGTCCCCGTATTGCCAGCATTGTGCCCGTATTGCCAGCATTGTGCCCGTATTGGCAGCATTGTCCCCGTATTGGCAGCATTGTCCCCGTATTGGCAGCATTGTGCCCGTATTGCCAGCATTGTCATTGCATTGCCAGCATTGTGCCCGTATTGCCAGCATTGTGCCCGTATTGCCAGCATTGTGCCCGTATTGGCAGCATTGTCCCCGTATTGGCAGCATTGTCCCCGTATTGGCAGCATTGTCCCTGTATTGGCAGCATTGTCCCTGTATTGCCAGCATTGTGCCCGTATTGCCAGCATTGTCATTGCATTGCCAGCATTGTGCCCGTATTGCCAGCATTGTGCCCGTATTGCCAGCATTGTCATTGTATAGCAGCAAAATGGGGGTGTGGCCTCGCGGGAGAGCAGCGATTATAGGCCACGCCCCCAAATTAGGCCACCCCCCCCCCCCCGAAAAGCATCACTAGGGGGGGCACCAAAAGACTGCCTTGCCCCGGGCGCCGGAAACCCTAGTTTCGGCCCTGCCTTATGCATGTCCTTATATTAAGGAGTAGCAGACAGGAATCGTGCCCTTCCATGTCTGGCCGCTGGTTGTGTATTGTCTCCAGGGTTCCCACTAACACCTGTAGGATTAATGCCGCTGCTTCTTCCATCTGTGTCAGTGCAGGGCAGATGATCGTTGATGTCTGAGGGCAGCATGGGTAGCTCCCATGAGATTGCTGGTCAGGCAAAAGCACAATGAAACGCTGATGATGCTGAAGACAGAACCATAAGTGACACAACATGGTTCTTCTCCATAGCAATGGGTCTTCTTCTTCTGCCATCAAAATACTTTTTTGCATCTTCCGCCATTACCAATATTATTTTCAAGTACCCCCCAACTAGTCTGCAGAGTACCCCCAGGGGTACTAGTACCCCAGGTTGGGAACCACTGCTGTAGAACATAGGGCCTAAATCAGAGACTTGATCGCAAAGCAGATTTTTTCCTCAAATGGCCAAAACCATGTGCAAATTTAACATGTGCAGAGAGAGTTAGATTTGGGTGTGTTAAGAGTCAAATCTAAATTGCAGTGTAAAAATAAAGCAGCCAGTATTTATCCTGCACAGAAACAAAATATTTTATTTGACTAATTCTAATGGAGCATACACACAGGGTGATTACTGACCCTTTTTTAAGCAATCTGTGTAGATCACTCAGAAATGAAGCACAGAACGTGTATATCCCCCAGCGATGGCGATGCACATTATAAATCATGATGGGCAGTTTAAAAGGTGGTACATGCAGTATAAATCTAGTATAAATCACCAGTGTTTTCTCAATTAAGTGCAGCACAGCGTGCTGAGTGATCTGTGCTTAACTAGATCTTTTGGTGCATGCCTCCCGTCACCTGCAGTGCACATGGTTTTCTCTATTTGAGAAAAAATCTGGTTTGCGATCTGGTCTGAATTAGGCCCGTAGAGGTACATTTACTAAAATGGGTGTTCTATTGAAGATGGGATGTTGCACCTTCTAGAAGATAATAGGTAGAATCTGATTGTTGCTATGGGCAACATCCTATCTTCAATATTGCCATCTTAGTAAATTGGATAAGATAATGCATGAAAATGAGTCTCAATGTTTGTTGTTAGGGTAAGTTGTGTCCTGGTTGTGTTCTTGGTCATGCTGATTTCATGAAATGTTTTTTATTTACAGCATTTGGGAAAGTGCTTGATAATTAATTTATTTCTAAATATAGGTATGGGTCATAGGGTCGACAAGATGAAGGTCTACATGCATCAAGGTCGAAATGTCTGAGGGTCGACATGGGGTTAGGTCGACAGGGTCATTAGGTCAACACATGCATTATGATGACATGGGCAATGTCGACAGTCAAAAAGTCGACATTTGGGTGCTTACTTTTTTATCCTGAATGTCGACATGGACACGAAAAAGTTTGCTGCGTCTCTTCGCATGGCTTGCTGCGCTCGGCATGCTTCAGGCACGGTGCCTGGCTACACTCGGCACACTATTTTATTCTCCCACCACGGCCTAGTGGATGGTAGGGCATGAAATACTGCCTGTTGGCACATGTTGGTTAAAAAAAAAGGAAAAACCCCATGTTGACCTAATGCATGTGAAGAACCCCATGTTGACCTTTTTACTGTCGACCTTTTTACGGTCGATCTAGCCCATGTCGACATAATGCATGTGTCGACCTAATGACGCTATCAACCTAACCCCATGTCGACCTTCAGAAATGTCGACATTGACGCATGTCGACCTTCAGTGGTAGATCTTCCTCTTGTCGACCACTTATACCCTAAATACACACAGAAATAGATCATTATGCTCGTGCATTTACAGTTTGTGGTGGAGTCGGGCTTCCCTGTTATTACTGTATAAACAATTTGGAGACTCAATAAGAGGACATCAAACAAAGCTTAGGGATGATTCATCTGCCAGGAATGTGGCCGCTTGTTTTCATTCTCTAAAGCAAAGGGAAGGGCCAGCCCTCTGCTCCATGAGACATGAATAATTTTTACATTAACCCTTTGATGTAGAACATGGGTATGATGTATGGCCGCAGAAAAGTTAAAAACTGAAAATAAACATTGCCACTGTTTAAAGCAGCGGTGGCTGCAGCCCTGACTATATAGTGCAGGGGGGATCACTATGCACTTATAAACATACATGTTGTCATGTATGTACAGCTATGGCCAAATTTTTTTTTAGAATGAAACATTAATTTTAGCAAAGTCTTCTGCCTCAGATTTTATGATGGACATTGGCATATACTCCAGAATGTCATGAAGAGTGATCAGATGAATTGGAATTCCTCTTCGCCATAACCATGAACTTAATCCTCAAAACAACATTTCCACTGCATTTCAGCCATGACAAAAAAGGACCAGCTGACATCAAGTCAGTAATGCTCATATTAACAAAGGTGAGAGTGCTAATAAGGACAAGGCTGGAGATCATGCAGTCAACTGAATAAGTTTGAATAACAGACTGTAAGATTTAAAAAGAGGGTTGTGCTTGAAATCATTGTTGTTGTTCTGTTAATTATGGTTACCTGCACAGAAACACATGCAGTCGTCATTGCTTTGCACAAAAAGGGCTTCACAGGCAAGGGTATTGCTGCTAGATTGCACCTCAATCAACCATTTACTGCATCATCCAGAGGTTCAATGGTTGTGAAGAAGGCTTCAGGGTGTCCCAGAACATCCAGCAAAAAATTAAGTAGATTTAGCTGTGGGATCAAGGCACCACCAGTGCAGAGGAATGGCAGCAGGCAGGTGTAAGTGTAACTGCACCCACAGTAAGGCAAAGACGTTTGAAGGATGGCCTGGTGTCAAGTAGGTTAACAAAGAAGCCACTTCTCCTCAGGAAAAACATTAGGAACAGATTGATATTCTGCAAAACAGACAGGGATTGGACAGTTTAGGACTGGAGTAAAGTAATTTATTCTGATGAATTCCATTTTCAGATTGTTTGGTGCATCTGGAAAAACTATTGTCCATATAAGGAAATGTGAGTGCTACCATTGGTCCTGTGTCATGACAACAGTGAAACATCCTGAGGCTTACTCACAATGTTGGATAAAATAAAGGAGAGACCTGCACTCCTAATTGTAAAGTAGTGCGCCACTTAGTTATCCCTTTTTCCTTATGTCAGGGTGCTCCATCATGTTGGAAAAGGCATTGTTCATCTCCAACCTGTTTTTGTGCAGCTGTTGTACTTTATTAGGTGCAAAGGATAAGGCAACGGCGTGAGACAGTCAGGAGAATAGAGGACACAGACACACTATTTAGAGGTTGCACCACAGGGGGGACTAGATGCCAGCCCACCATGACACCTCCCTGTGTTCACAACCATTTTTGTGATTGTGGTACTGAACTTAACCTCTGTCACCTATTCGTGTTAGCATGATTGATCTTGTGTGTTCTGAACTACCACAAGTCAGAGACTGTTTGAAATAGATCACACCTTATATTCATAGTTCAGTACATTGTTTTAGTACAGTGTTTGGCATTGTGACCAATTATATTTCTTCTGAAATGTTTTGCTCTTCACTCATTGTTAAGATTAGGCCCAATTCCATGTTTTCATTTTCACCTAGACCATTGCCATTACCTATTTGAAAATTTTACTTACTGCTACTTCCCTCTCTCCCAGGTCTCTCCCTCATTTTTTTCCTTTTATTATTTAAAGTTTTTCCTACCTCTCAGAGACCAGCAGCCTGCACATACACTCCCAGAAGTAGTGGTCGTTTGTAGTCAGGGTTTGTGCATGCACATTTCTGTGCATGCACAAACCCCGACTACGAACGACCACGGTGAGTTACACAGTGGCTGGGCCGTTTGCAGCGGGGAGGGCGGACGGGGCGGTGGGCCATGGGAATGCCCAGCATTTTATAAGTGTCCCCATGAAAACGTCCTGGTGCCTGCAAATAAAAGTCAGTTGAAGGTCACTGACCATAGAATGATTTCTCCTGCAGCGGAGACATGTGAGGGGATGTGACTTCGTTACACCTCACCTTACACGTTAATGCGAGCATTCGTGGCAAGGGGGCGGGGATTCGGTGAGCCCGCGCACAGGTCCTCGGTAAGCTGTGAGACTTGTATGGAAGACCAAAACAATGGACATACAGTAGAGTACAGAGGAGCACACTCACACAAACACTGTTTCAATAGATCAGGAGCTGAATAATTGAAGAGTGTTGTTTGGATACTTAAGGGATGGTTACACTAATCTGCACAGCTATGGGAACACACCTGTTGACTGTGCAATTGTTGTTTTTACTGTTGCACCAACTGAACTAATTGGGAACCCGATTACAAAGCTTCACAGACAACAGATTGTCATGTTTGGTGCAAAACCCTAGATAAATGCCCAAAAAGACACAGGCAAACATTTAAAATTTAAAATTACTTTGAGAACAAGCTGAGAAACTTCAGTATTAAAGTATTTTTTGGTCAATTAAATAAAATGTACAGTATGATATATACTGTATTTGCTCAGGTTTGTTAAGGACACCAGTATGGAAACATACAACAATATACCTACTGTACAGTAGATCATGTGTGTATGGTAACATAGGAATACATAGAAATGATCAGGGCTTATGAGGAGAACTGCAGAAGTCAGGCATTGTGTCAATGTAGAATAAATTCACGATTGATGGGGAGAACCAGCTGGCTCCCCTTCATTGATGGCACAGCACAACTGAATCAGTGTATAGCTCCGCCCCTGATACCCATGAAGATCTACCCCCAGGTTCCGATTGGCCCACGGGGCAATTAGTTCAAGAAAAGGTATGACCATTGATGGGAGAAACCATTGCATTTGTCACATAGTATGCTGCCATCGATGGCCACTTTTTTGGCACCAATGTCAACTATTGATGGCGACTGCACTGATGGCAATCCCTAAATTACAGTGTATAACATTAGGTAGTGCTGTGAAATGAAGTGATACATACTGATTCTTAACATAAGGGGATAGTAAAGAGACCATTAAATATCTTTGTGAAATGAACTACCGTCGCTTCACTTGTCATATACACGAGACACTGCAAAAACTATAATCCATGCAATCATTATCTCAAGCAGTGATATTTGCAATTGTCTCCTTACTGGTCTTACCAAGAACAGGCTCTCACCACTATAACACATTATCAATGCAGCTGCAAGGCTTATCTTCCTCACTTGATGTTCATTGTCTGATGATCCCCCTCTGTCTGTGCCTCCATTGGTTACTTTTTTTCTACTGTATTCACTAAAAATACTTTTTACTTACACACAAGGCTATTAACCAAATTACACCATCATCCATCTACAGTATTTTCTTATATCAAAATATCTCACAACTTGACCTTTCTGCTCTGCACAAGATCTATTTCTCTTATCCACAATTATTATGCCCTCCTATTCCCGATTGCAGGACTTTCTTCGGGCTGCACCCACTCTGTGGAATGCCCTCCCACGCACAATAAGACTCATCTCTAGTCTCAAAAACTTCCAGCGTTCCCTGAAAACACACCTCTCCAGATTCCAGTACTGCCCACATTGTCTTCATATGTTGGACTGCTTTATACAGTCCACACATACTGTAACCTCATGGATTATGTCTTTATTCACTTTACATCCTCCTGGCTCCTGGCCAACATTGCTGTGTAACTACATTATACAGCCCTTTGCAATCTGGCTGGACCATAGTGCAACAGGTAGTGCAACAGGTAGCACCTACACTTGTGTATTATTGCCCTATAGATTGTAAGCTTACAAGCAGGGAATTCCTACCAATATGGGAGAAATTTACTAAGATTGGACTTCTATTTCACATGGGAGGTTGCTATGGGCAACCAATCAGATACTATCTATTATCTTGAAGAAGGTGCTAAATAAATAAGAAGTAGATTCTGATTGGTTGGCCATAGCAACATGTCATGTGAAATAGAACTCCCATTTTAGTAAATGTCCCCCTATGTCTGCCTGGTTTTATCCAGTTTTGTTCTATCACTGTTTTTCCCAATTGTAGAATGCATCAGAATATGCTGCACTATGGGCCTTATTCTGGTTGGTGTGGTCCGTTCCGAATTCTTTCGGAGCTGACCGAACACCACACTGTGCAGACATTGTAAGAACAAACGCCCACAGGTCGTCCACATTCGGACAGACTCACTCTCTAAGAAGAGGGTGTGTTTTCAGGCAACATCCAAACTGTAAGTAATGGGCCATTTAGGCAGCAATGATTCCAATTGAAGCTATGAAAAGAGTGTAATTAATCACTAATGAGGAGTGGATTGTATTGTGTTCAGCTGAGAGTGCTTCAGGTGCGGGCGTATTAATTGGGCGAACCGAATGCCTAGCACATGAACAAGTGCTCTCCGCAGAGTGAAACTTGCTTATGAAGACCGCATATTTCATGGGTGTTGGGTCGTTTGCAGTCGGTGTCGTGTCCGAATGCACACCTACCAGAGTTAGTGCACTCCCTTGTGTACGCCCATAGATTTATGGCCCGTTTTTCCCACTTTGAAACCACGCCCTTGTGTAGGGCCGAATGACGCCCATATTACGCCCATATTTCCCGAGTCGATTCGGTGCACATTTGTGGACGGTATTAGAACGAGTACGTAGACCATGCGTGGCACATGCGCATTGCGTTGCCTATGCATGCGCAGACGGCTATAAAGCGCCCTCCGAAAGAATTCGGAACGGACCGCACCAACCAGAATAAGGCCCTATGTAAGAAACTGAAAAGAAAGGGGGAAGCAGTGCTGGCTATGTGAATGTGTGTGATAACGATTGGACTGATTGTACAATTTAGAAACAATACATTTTATTATAACATGACCAATAAAAACGATAAATCAACCGGTACAAATTGTAACTGGCTTTTTTGAGGGGATTTAAAATGCAATATGAGGACTGTCCATTCCTATTGTGCCTGGGGTCAGGACCATAAAGTGCAAATGCATACAAAGGGTTTAGGGTTACCGTCCACCCGTAGATAGGAGGCTGGGGTGTGTAGTTTGTCTCTCCCTGGGACTCAAGGCCCGAGTTGGAGTTTGGGCCGAGTCACCTTCCAAAGTAGGGGAGTCACCCAGAGCTTGATTGTGCTTGATATGTAAGAAACTGATATAGCTTGATATGTAAGAAACTGTTAATAAATAAATAGGTAAACTCTTTAATGCCTCTTTCAGACCGCACTAAAAAAAACGGTATTTTGCCGATTTTTTACCGTTTTAAAATGGTAATCTGTGCGGTCTGAAAGGTGCAGAGTGATTTTACCATTTCCAAAAAAACGGTTTTTGGAAACGGTAAAAAAGCAGGGTCCTACCCATTTCAGACCCGTTTTTTTTGTGGTCTGAAACGATATTTAGGACCCCACACTGGTCCCCCCCTCCCCTGTTACCTGTAATCCAGGCGGAATGCCTCGCTGTGGACAGGGGCACTTTGTGGCAGATGAGCTGCAGATGAGCTGCAGCGCGGCGGGCATCAGGAACGTCCACTCCCCGAAGTCCAGAGGCTGCAGCCCAGCGTCAGCCTGGGCAGGGAGCTGTTCTTGGTGGTGCTGCTGCTGCTGGCTGTTCGTGGTGGTGGTGCTGCTGCTGGCATTGGCGTGCGCCTGGCTCTCCATTTCCGGAGCCGCTTCCACTCCGGGCTGCCGCCTACTCTGGCTCCGTGCTGCCAGGGGGCTGGCTGCTGTGCAGGACGGCGGGCTGGTTCGCTCACTGCTGCATATACGAGCCAGGCACACGGGGGGCGCGCCTGTCTGTCTGGTGAGGGTGCCGGTCCGGGCACTGATGTGACTGTATACCCGGTGCTGGTGTATTGCGCCCCGCTCTCTGCCGCCGCCATCTACCTCTGGAGGGCACATGGGCAGTGCTGAGGTGGCGCTGCTGAGCGTGTGCGGAGCCTGCGCCGTGCTGCGGCTGCTGGAGTGGGTGTGCTGGCTGTGGTCCTGGGTCACCCCCCACAGCGCTGCTGCCCGTGGCACAGGTGCTCATGTCCTCCCTGCTGCAGCATCTGATAACGGGGCTCCTCCGTCAACAGCGAGGTATGCCGGCTGGCTGTCAAGGTACGGGGGGGGGGGTTCTGCCTAGACCGCATTGGCTTTGACCCTGTATTTGGAAAGTTTCCAAAAACGGGTCTGCCAGGTAAAAAAAAGGCACTTAAACGGTAATATACCGTTTAAGAGATGCAGTGTGAAAGGGGTTTTACCTGGCAGACCCGTTTTTCGAAACGTTTTTAAATACAGGGTCAAAGCCAGTTATGAGGTCTGAAAGCAGCATAATTGGATTTTGGTGCCTTCTGGTACTTTTAGTTACAGTATTTATAGCAAGCTATAGATTGTAAGCTTGCGAGCAGGGCCCTTCTACATTTTGACTGTCTGTAAATACCCTGTTTGTTGTATCACTGTCTCCTTTGTAAAGCGCAACGGAATATGCTGAGCTATATAAGAAACTGTTAATAAATAAATAAAGCTGTGCTTTTTGATAATGTAAAAGGGAAAAAAATACTCTTTGGTCATTTGTAATGTTGGCCAATATGTAACTACTGTGTGTTGTGTTTTGAATTAAAATCTATCTTTCATATGTATTAGTGTTCTATAGAGCAGGGCGTTTACATAAAATGTAAAACTCTGCCATATTCTGGAGAATGCTGATACCAGTTATTGCGTTTGGAAATGATGACTCATTCTGGCAATTTAAAAACAAAAACAAGCTGGATCTATCGCACTGAGGTATGTGGGAGCCAACGGTCACTATTTCAACTGCAATGTAATGTGGCTAGCAAAAATAATGCAATAGGTCCTTTATCTATAAAATGCTTAGAAATGTTTATGATATATGTTGTATTGCTTGTGTCACTTTCAGAATCACAAAGGATATTTTATTTTACTTCAATTATTGTTCGTAATAAAGGTTAGCAGTATCAGTCAGAGGCGCAACTAGAACTTTGAGGACCCCATAGCAACATAGTGAAGGTGTCCCTGTCCCAATGCTTCTTGACAGGCATCACTGCAAAGCAATTATTAATTGTATGCCCCATAGTAGTTCTCCAGACCATATTATGCCCCATAGCAGTTCTCCAGACCATATTATGCCCCATAGCAGTGCCCTAGTTTATTTTATGAACCATTCCCTCATTTACAGTACATGGTGTCACAAAGTACTAGAGCCAAACATAGACGTTTTGTCACACAGCGCCCCCATTTCACATTATGACATAGTGTCCACAGTTCATATTATGCCACATTACAGTACCCCAGTTCAAATTATGCCCCCAATATATTGCATCCATTTTATATTGTTCCACAATTCCACAATTCCAGTGGCCCAGTTCTTATCAGGTAAAATGATAGTGCCCTCCACATTACAATGAGGAGATCCAGCTGCGGCTCTTACTTCTGCAGAGGGGGGGGGCTGCCACCGTCCCTGTGCTTGTGGTCCCCACCACTGGCAATCCCGGTCTTTTTCGGTACTGCGCATGCATTGGCCCCCAGCCTCTATAGGCTGCTTTTTGCAACAGTCCCCAGAGGCATATTCAGGGTCCCATGTAGAGGTGTCCCTGAGGGAGGGAACACCTCCCGATGGGACTGCCTTGGGTGACTGGCAGGTTGAACCTTCAATAGAAAGTCACTGCCAATCACATTTAAGCCAGAGCAGTTCCACAGAGACAGTGGCGGATTGTACCTGGGGGGGGGGGGGGGGGGGGGCAGAGGCAGAACTCTGGGAGGCAATGGAGTCATCTGCCGCCGGGCTCCTGCTCTCAAGGGGGCACCTCTCCACCGCTGCCAGTTTAAATCCATCAATTGAAATCCATCAAAATTGCTTCTGTGGCAGAGTTCTAAAATATATATGTGTTCTCCCAGTATATAATATATATTTCATAACAGACTATATATAATTTGAATAACGTTGTGGGGGGGGCACTAATATTCATCTTGCCTCCGGGCAACTGGGACGAACTTATGCCACCTCGGGGGGGGGGGGCATAGGTAAAAACCTCCACTGAGCAGATCAGATTAGGACACATTACAGTGGCCTCCAGTTCATACTTTACCACATTACAGTGGCCTCCGGTTCATACTGTACCACAATGCAGTGGCCTGCAGTTCATCAGTTCATATTGTGCCCCCTCACCTTATTAACATTCATGGCACACACTTCACACTGAAAATGGAATGTCAAACAATTCAGGTTGGACAATGGATCACACCCAACTGCTTATAAGGAACATTTGAGAAACTGTTCTGCCACTATATAGCTGGTCCAGGTCCATTTAAACCTCTGATCCACACAGAAATTGCAGTCCTTTTACCCACTATAGTAAGGCCGATGGTTCCACTCATTTCCCATATGAAACAATGCATTAAAATTAAGGGTACTCATGTCTCACAGTTGATTTCTCATTTCAGTGGCAGAGCATACATCTGAAAAATAAAGGGAAATGCAAAACTGTTCTTAATCAGGGATTATTGAGGTGCTAGAAGACCTATTATCAATGAAAAGGTCCCAGTGCTGTCTTTCAGCTCACACATTGAGAGAGCTAAAGAATGTAATCCAACAAAGTCATAAATTAACCTAAACTGCTCCCGGCAGTATCACTGGAGAAACTAAAGCTGGCTCAATTTTGTTCATAAACATAAATCAATCACCCATAGTGCCACAATTTGTCATGAAACTATTACTAGCCACACTCAACTGCGCTGGTCATACTAGCATGGAAGGATAAAGGGTTAACCGGGCACTTTGCTGAGTCAGACTCTGTAGGTTTGCACATGGGTGAGCTGGCTAGCAGGACACTAGCTTATGAGCACCACTGAAAACCATGGATTACTCAAGGGGAAGTTACGCCACCGATAGCAAAAAAAAAAAATGCCTATCATGGGTGAAAATAAACCCTCCTTACAGCAACAGGGATTTTTGCCATTTGTTAAATATTTATTATCTTATTTATGTAGCACCACACATATTATGCAGCCTGTTAGAGGATATTTACTCATTTACATCAGTTCACGCCTTGGTAGAGCTTACAGTCTATGGAGCCATATACACACTAGAGTTGTTGTTTTTTTTTTTTTGCAGAATGTTATTTCCTATTTTTTATCAATATTGCTCTGGTGTGATGGATGGCACCCCACGATACTTACTGAAGATGACTGATGAGTGTGCATACCATATTAAATTGTAGGTTTTGCAATACACTCAGTCTTGCAGCAATTATTAGCTGCAATTCCACATCTTTAGGTTGATATAGTTTTGTCTTTTCAAAATGAATGTACATTGGGGCTTATTCTGGTTCACTCGCAAAGGCAAATTCCTTCTCAAATGAACAAAACCATGTGCACTGCAGGGGGCAGATGTAATATGTGCAGAGAGAGTTAGATTTGATTGAGTTATTTTGTTTCTGTGCAGGGAAAATTCTGACTGCTTTATTTTTACACTGCAATATAGATCTCACTTTGAGGTAAAATCCCACCAAAATCTAATTCTCTCTGCACAAGTTACATCTGCCCCACCTGTAGTACACATGGTTTTGTCCATTTGAGAAGGAATTTGCCTTTGCGGGTGAACCAGAATAAGGGCCTCAGTCTTGCCGCAATTATGAGCTGCAATTTCACATCTTTAGATTGATAGTTTTGAATAGACTATAGTCTGGGCCTTTAAGGATTGTTTTCACAGTAAATCTTCTTTGCTTTAGTTTAATTATGTATATGTTCACCTTTATTTTTTTTCCTTTTGCTTTTGACTTTTACCTGTAGTTTTAGCTACATACAAAACGCCTGCCGATCAGTGTACGGAATTAGGTGTCAGGTTCTCCTTAGGTGTAAAGTAAGACATTTATATTTATATATTTATATATTTATTCTTCAGGTCCTGAAGAAGCTTTTGCGAAAGCGTACGCTTGACTGCACACCTAGTGTGTTAAACCCCACTTCCCTTCCCCCCATATGATTGTATTTTGATCTGTTTAGGCCGGTGGCGACACAGGGTATCCGTGGCACACGGTTCCCTGTAGTACAGTGACACGGACTCTAGCGCAAGAGATGTGTACACTACTGTCTGATCTGACATGCAAGAGCGAGGTAGTGCACGGCGGCACACCTCAGACACAGCTCTGCGGTCAGCACACAGGCTGTGGAACTAGCGGCTCCAGCCAGCGGTAGCGCTGAAACGGGATCACACCTGTGTTCAGGCACTTATCGCTACTGCATAGTGAGCCCCAGGAATATATACATTGTATCTGATAATTGTTACATCCTGGATAAGCATACACACTGTAAAACTGTCAATACCAGACATAACTTTTCCACTCTTAAATTTCAACCACCACCAAGGTGAGGATATATTATATCCTTTTTAAATCACTCAATGTTGTCCTATGTGTTTTTCGTGTTTTTTTATATCTTCGCAACTATTTTAATAAAACCAATAAAAGTCATGTTTTATTATTAAATTCTCTTTTGGTGCGCCAACCAAAGACACCCTTTCTCTGTCCTCCCCAATATATATTTATATTCATATTTTATTACCTTTTTAATATCACATACCAACCACAGTTAAAGGGCATTACAGAGGTTCCCAGGTTGATGTTTCAGTTAGATCCCTGTCTACTATTTTCATAAATGTCGTACAGTACCATGAAAAGGACCCATGGGACCCATAATTTTAATATTACCACCTCTCTTCATAGAGCAGGTAAGTATATCAAACCACTGAGACACTTGCACATAACAGTAAGGAGATACAGAAAACATGCACTACTAGTGAAACCAGAGTATAAGTTGGATCTGCTAGATTCTTGTAAGAGGCTTTAATGATTTATTGTAAGGGTTGACCTATCAAGATGCAGTGACAATCCTGCCGGGCAGGATGCCGGCTGAGGGAACTGAACACTGGTGCCGGAAATTCAGAATAGATGAGGATAAGGATGATGCAATCCTGACGGCCAGCATCCCTGATGTAAGTATGCCATGTGGGTTAACATCAGGTTGGAGAAGTGGGGGTTCAGTTTAGGCACTAGCGGGGGCGTAGGTTTAGGCTATGCGAGGGGTGAACGTTAGAGTTAGGCTGCGGAGAGTGTTAGGTTTAGGCTGCAGGCCAGGGGGTTAGGTTCAGGCAGTGCATTACGGGGGTTAGGAACTAGCGGGTAGCGTTAGGGTAAGGCTGCAGGGAGAAAGGGTTAGGGTCAGGCTTTGGGGAGATGGCTAGGTCACTTATGAAGCCCCTGTCGGGATACATCGTATCAGGATGCCAGGGTCAGCCTTGTATGTATCCTGATGTATCAAGCAACTAAAATAGTATTGAAATAGATCAAAGTAGGAGTTGCCCATAGCAACAAATTAGTTGTGAAGTAGCATTTACTAAGTACATTCTGTAAAATAATTGTAGAAGCTCACTGGACCACTTCTCACTTTTCACTGCTTGATACATCAACCCCTAGTTTGGAACTGTGGGGCAGAGTTATTAAGCTCGGTGAAGTGATAAAGTGTCTGGTTTTTATCACCGGCCAATCAGCTCCTAACTGTGAAGTTACAGACTTGATTTGATAAATGACAAGTAGGAGCTGATTGGCCTGTGATAAAGACCAGACATTTTATCACTTCACCTAGCTTAATAAATCTGCCCCTGTATGTGGACATCAATTAATTTTATGAACAACATGAGAAGGAAGCAAAGAAAAAAAGAAAGTATGGACACTGAATGAAACAATTTTTCTGCCAGAGGCAATGTCTCTTCTACCGGGCTGGAATTTTCCAGCATGAATTCTCCACCCAGCCTCCAGGGAATAGAAAACAATGCTGCTCAAAAATTAATTCCGCCACTTGTTGATAACCCAATTATGACAACCACACAGATGCTGTGGTGTGTTTAAATAATGACCAATGGGGACATTTTGCTGGAGGGAACAAGGAGGGGCGTCTCACCACACATAAAGCCCCATCACTGCTGTCTCTTCTAAACAGCTTTGTTTATCTTGTGACAGGTTGTGTTTTTCTGAAGTGTCAATTACACGTGATTCAGCTTCACTATGTCTTTTTTAAAGAAAACTGGACTTGATATAAATACAGACGACATAGGTAAGAAATACTTATTTATTTATTTTGTAATAAGAGGAGCACAGAACTCTATGACAAATTCAAAACCACTGAGGACAGTTAAAAAGTATAAAGGAGAAAATGTATATATATATATATATATATCTATATATATATAGATATATATATATATATATATATATATACAGTATATAACTTATCTGTATCAAATATTTGATTGTGGAATTCTTAGAATTTTATTTTATTTTTTTGTGTCAAGCAATTTTCATATTTACATTTTTAGGGTTTTATGAACTAAGCCTTGGAGAGAGATACAGCAGACGGATATAAAGTACTAACCAGCCAACTCCTAACTGCTATGCTACAGGCTGTATTTGAAAAATGATAACCAGAAGCTGGTTGGTTGGTACTTTATATCCATCCACTTTATCTTTCTCCATGGCTTAGTATATAGACTCCTCAGTTATCTGACATGAAAGACATTTGTTAATTATCACATGTGTAGTGGGTTATTTAATAATAATAATTAGCAAATATGTAAAAGTTCATATTAATGTTACCTACCTAGACCAAAAAGGTTTATATACATATGGTAGTTGTTTGGCACTCTGGACAATGCTATTTCAACTGCCTTCCTAATAAATGAGATAAACATCAAATAAAGTGCTGGTGTGCTAGTGCAAATGGTGTATAGTGAAAATAAATATAAACAATATACATAGAGAGAGAGAGAGTATACGTAGGCAGTGGCACTCTAGAGACTGGATGCGGTTGGTGAAAAAAGTTTTATTTAATAAGTCGCCGTCATCTCATACAGTCCGACGTTTCGGGGACCACTGTACCCTATTTTCAAGGAGATGGAACCGGGGTACGACGGTTCCCGAAACGTCAGACTGTATGAGATGACGGCAACTGATTAAATAAAACTTTTTCACCGTACCGCATCCAGTCTCCAGAGTGCCACTGCCTACGTATACTCCTATTAGAAACACAACGGAGGGCACTGGAGCAGCTGACTCACTACAGAGAACTTATATATAATTTAAGAATATTGTGTCATTCTTAGGTTCAGTTATTCGGTGGTAGACAGTTATGTGGTTGTGGACATCCCTAGGTTCAGTGATGTGGTGATACACTTAGACTTGTCCACATATTTTATGATTGGCAGCCAGTAGAACTGGTTTTGCATGTAACATTGAACATAAATAAATAATTTGATTTGATCCTAGATCACCAACCAATGGCATCCCTTGCAAGTGCCCTAGCAGCACCCAGTTTGGGAACCTTTGGACTAAGGCTATAGCTGCAGCTAGTATTTCTCACAATTTAGAAGGAACAATTGTCTGTATACAGAATGATGACATGAATTTTCAGTTCTGGGACACACACATTATGATTGCATCTTATTTTAAATATCATTACTTTTATAAAACAGAATAAATACAAGACGAGAGATTTTTACACACATTTGACATTATCAGAGCCGGCCCTAGCCAATTTGATGCCCTAGGCAAGATTTGGGCTGGTGCCCCGTTGCACCACCTCCTACAAACCAAGCACCAATGAGCCATGGCAGGTGGGCTCATATTTTTGTCCAAAAAAATATGCTAAGCCCCTCGATTAGCAGTGTACTTAGTAATTGGAGTGTGCACCTGCTCTTTCTTTGTGTGGCACTACAAGTTTCAGCATAGTAGCTCCTCTTATTATGTTTAGAACTAAGTTGTGCAGTCCAGCCTCTTCTGATTTAAATGATTCCAATATTCCTGATTAGTACTATTAAGAGTGTCTTATATAGCACAGCAAAATGAGTTTTACAATTGAAAACAACAGTGATTAGACAAAACTGGAAAGCAGGAGGAAGGCCTTGCTTGCAGTCTTACAGTATATCCTACAGGGAAATAATCATTGATGCACATTGATACCTGTTATAAATTGCATAATGGTACACCATAATGGTACACCAGATTCTTGATGGCCTATATGATAGGGTTACCCGTCAATGTTGCCCTGGGGTCAGGAGCAGTGTTCCCTCTTAGCTGTGCGCGCATGCGCGCGCACACAACTCGCCGAGCGTGCGCACAGACATTACAACAGAGCGCACAAAGCAGCAGTAGTCCCTTTTTGCAGTTGTGGACTCAATTAATGTGTGTTTCACACATTAACTACATTGTGTGTTGTGTTTTGAATGTTTAAATGTTTAATATCATTTTGAAGTAAAGTTAACACAAATGCTAAATGTCATTTTCCAGTTATATATAAGTGACGCACAAAAATTTAAATTTCCTTCCAAAGTTGCACAGCCAAAATCTTTTGCCGCACACAGCCTTCGTAAAATTAGAGGGAACATTGGTCAGGAGGATGGGAAAGTGAGAAAGAGAAAACATGTGAGGATATGGTGGAACTATACAGTGGTTATGTCATAGGATAGGAATGTTTATAAAGAATATATGAACCGTTGCAAAATTTGATACGCTTGCCTGAATAGGTGAGATTTCAGGGAGGTCATTCCACAAAGTGGGTGCAGCTCAAAGAAAGTCCTGATTATTGATCAGTTAAGACCAACACAGCTAATAATAAATGCTTTGTCATCCATTTAATGCAATGTTTATCTTTTCTTCAAAACAATCATAGTTACTTACTGAACACTTAAGTGCACATTTATCAAGGGGTCTGTTTGAGAGTCTTTCATTTTGGCCCCAAATCGTATAATCTGAAAATAATTTTGCACTGGTCAAAGCTCTGGCAACAGCTCGTACCAGCGAAGAGTGTATAGTAGCCTTAGCTTCAGAAGTACAGTAACTGTGCTCTCTAATGCAGGGTACATACTTCATCATCATCATCATCATCATCAATGGCTGCCAGGCTGTGTGTGGTATAGCCATTGATAATGTGACGTTCAAGATGATATAGTGAAAGTCTGTTCAAAGTTTTCCCTATACTAGAGATGGGTATACCCTGACAGCAGCCTATAACCAGGCAAAGAAACTCAGTTCCGCAGTGGTAGTACATCCTGCACGCTGCCGAGATGGCGCAGCCACTAGTTGACTCTTCTGAAGAAGCAGGTGGACTTAGAGGTGGGGCCCAGGGCACCATGTAGGGAAGCTTGTTTTACACAAGAGAGCACTGCGTCAGGTCCTTGTGCACTACGGTACTGTAACACACACAGTCGGGCATGCATATAGAATGTATATATACATTCTATATGCAATTAAATGAAATTCCAGGGGGTAATAGACGGTCGCGCTGCATATAGAGTCATATGCATGCATAGCTGTGTCTCAGCAGCACGACCGTCCATTACCCCCAGGAATTTCATTTTTACCACATTTGGGGTACTTTACCCATGTTCCCTGACCAATGGTTTACACAATCTCACTGAAGACCCGATCACCAGTTCTGATCCAATCTATGCATACAAACCTGTTCATCTGGGATACAAAGATATACAGTTAGCCTAATTGTAACTATAAGGTTTCTTGCATTTAATAAACCACTTACATACAGTACAGACAGACTTTGCTATATTTTCTAGTCAAATTGCCCCATATATAATTAAACCAAGCCAGTTTATTCTAAAGACATAAATTAGTTTCATTTTGAAGACCGTTTTGAGAAGATGCAAACCACAAAAAAGAATTTGCACACAGCTGTAAGCATTACAGAATAATGAAATATACTTTCAGTAAGCTTTGTGGTCCAGGTTATCTGTAAACCTACTTCATTTTTAGCACTCTGTTCAAATGTTAAAAGCACACACATGGCTACAAATAGTGAAGACAGTTTATTGATGAAGTAATGATTACCGAACTGGAGAAGACATAAATGGAAAGTAATCGGTCACTTGTGTCAGTGCATATGAGCACATCTAGAACTTTACTAAACTAATAGAGCAACATCTATCCATGTTCAAAGCTTGCCTATGATTGGTCTTGTAGTCCACATGCTCAGCAATATACTGTAGCTGGCAGTGTGAACCTGACATCATAAACGGTAAGGTTTTGTATTCACATGGACTATCTTTGAATGATGGCATTATAACAGAATTAGAATGCTACTAGTGATATTCTTTCAATCCATACTAAATCTTTTTGGAAAAATCAGTCTTAAAATATATTTTTATGCAGATAAATGCAAATAATCTAGTCTACTACACTGCTCACATATGGTAATTGCAATCATAAGTTAAGAGGGAAGTCCAGGTACAGAGGGGGGCGGAGAAGGGCCTGGGGCGGCTGGCTGCCCCATTACCATATGGGAACGCCAAGCATTTCATGGGCGTTCCCATGAGAACGATGGGCATTCTCATGGTAATGAAGCATGATGGACAAGCGAGGGGGTGGGCAGCTGACATCACCAGATGTCAACTGCCCGCCTACTTCCCCCCGAGCAGACACGCCTTACATATGCGTGAGCCTTCGCCATCATTCAGTGGTCTGAGACCATTGAATGATGGGGGCGGATCCCAGGCTGTGAATGGATGTTACTGTGTAACAGCCATTTGCATGCCCTGCATGCAAATTTGCCTTGCGAATGGGTGGCGCTCAGCCAACATTTGCAAGGTGGAGTTTGGTGGACTCGTAAGACTGAATAACCCCCACTGTCCCTTCTGAAATGGCTCATATTGGTAGGTATGGATTGTGTAAATGTATACCACTGGAGTATATTAGAATTAAACTAATAGTGTAATCATTTCTGGGTACTGTTTATAGCACCACCTAATTTAACTGTGACTACTTAAACAACCTTAAAATACACATAGAAAAATAAAAACTACTGTATCACCTATCTTGTCACATGCAAGAATAGCAGCAGCCTCTTTCCCACTTCCACATTGGGACAGGAATCAGGAGAGCTAGTGATGTCACTGTCAGGGCCAGATTAACAATGGAGAGGATGGAGCTGCAGCTTCAGTCCTTTGAATAAAAATAGGGCCATCATCATGACAGTATGATGATCACAAGACAGACCCAAGCTGTCCACATGGTTGGCCATAGATCATAAGTATTAAAATTGCATTCCTATTTTACACGTTTATGCATTTATTGTACTTTTATATATTTAGGGTACATTGGGGCTCATAGTGTATGGGTTCTAAATGGCCTTGGCCTCACCTCCTCCACTTCTCATAATAGACAATAGGCCCTTTATCATTTTCAGCTCCAGGCCCATTAGGAACTGAATCTGGCCCTTGTCACTGTGCCAAGGGCAGAACTACCATAGTTGCAGGGGTGCAGCTGCTCTGATGCCCACCACTAAAGGGGGCCTCTCTTTACTGTCTAAGTCAGTGATGGCTAACCTTGACACTCCAGCTGTTGTTGAACTACAGATCCCAGCATGCCCTGCTACAGTTTTACTATTTGGCCATGCTAAAACTGATGCAGGGCATGCTGGGATGTGTAGTTCAACAATAGCTGGAGTGTCAAGGTTAGTCATCTCTGTTCCAAGTAATATGTTTTACATGCATTTATCACCATCAGTTGCTAAATAGGGGGCCCTTACAAACTTTTGCTATGGGGCCTATGAATATCTAGTAATGCCCCTGCACTGTGCTCTGGCTAGGGAGCCCTCTGACATAGAGGGGCCCAGGGTATAGTATCCCCGGCATGCCCCTTCCCCCTAAATCTGGTTATGGTGGACAGTGGATGCAATATAATATTTCCAAACATTGGGCCTTATTCTAGTTCACTCTTTCTGACAAAATCCTTCTTAGATGGACAAAACCATGTGCACTGCAGGTGGGCAGATGTAACATGTGCAGAGAGAATTAGATTTGGGTGAGTTATTTTGTTTCTGTGCAGGGTAAATACTGGCTGCTTTATTTTTACACTGCAATATAGATCTCACTTTGAAGTAAAACCCCACCCAAATCTAATTCTCTCTGCACAAGTTACATCTGCCCCACATGCAGTGCACATGGTTTTGTCCATCTAAGAAGGATTTTGTCAGAAAGAGTGAACTAGAATAAGGCCCATTGTTATTGAGAGTCTCTGGGAACCTGCAGGCTGAACTACTGTACATAAATGATCATCCTAAGGGCCTGATTCAGAGATGGACACTAATGTATTCACAGCTGCAATCCCATACGCAGCCATCTGGAGATGGACTGAGATGCCAACCAATGGCCTCGCAGACCTAATCATCCGCGGGCGCCATGTTTTTTTGTGTAGATATAAACTGAAATACACATCTAAAATGGTCATAACATGCCTCCATTGTTTCTGCCACTCTCCGTACCCACAATCAAAGGGTCCCCTCAAACAATTACATTTCAAAGTAATTATCACTGTGCGCAGTATCGCTAAGATACCTTGGCACATACCCAATGTAGTCATAGAGGCCCAAAATCACAAATTTGCGTAAATATCGGCATTGGTACATCTCTGAATCAAGTCCTGAGGTACCTGGGAAACTAGAGACATTTTTGTAGAAATCAGCAAAAAAAAATTTAGTTACAAAACTGCCATGATGACCTTTCCAGATGCGTGAGTTACGACTTAACTTATACTGACAGTCACATCAGCTTAGGGTGTGCCCCGAGGATTCAGGATTTTCAATTATCTGTAATGCAGGTGAAACCGCACCTATGCTAGGATGAGGGATGCCTACGGCTCTCTGTCCTTCCATGCTCGTCAGTAAGTACAAATTGACAGTCTCTGTTACCACACCCAACTATAATGTCTGTAAACATGACCATAATTCCACCTGTCTGTCTGCGTTCCACTGACAATGACTGGTCACAGACAAAGAACTTCAGATGACTAGAACTTTCCATTTCATTGGATTGTTTATGATTGCTGCACTGTCCCTTGGTCACTGTCCTAAGCTTTCAGGTATTTCAGGTATTTTGTGCTCCCTCTGGCACTTTCACCAGCACTACAGCTGACATTTCATGAAGCAGAGAAAAATACATTGTTTCCCCCAGCACACTGAATGGTATCAGTAACTAGATTTAAACACTATATGGAAATAGAAGTCAGAGATCTTGGTTATATATATATTTGGGCAAATGTAAGAATAAGCCACCCAAGCCGTCGTCAAGGCTTTGTATTGGGGGTACCTATTGCTATATCTAGGTGCGGGGTGCAGCAGCCCAAAAAACAGCACAAACCAGAAAGCCCAGGGCAGCACATCAGTGAAAAGACTAAAGTGATTATAAATATTACTGTTAAGAAAGCTATATACAGATTAGGGATGTGCACCGGCCACTTTTCGGGTTTTGGGTTCTGATTACCTTGAGGTTTTGGTTCTAATGGGTTTTGGCAAAACAAGTCCTAAGTGTTTTGTGTTTGGATTTTTTGGGTTTTGGGTTCTGATTTTTTTGTTAAAAAAGCATAAAAACTGTTATATTAACCTCAATAACATTCATTTCCACTCATTTCCAGTCTATTCTGAACACCTCACAATATTGTTTTTAGGGCAAAAGGTTGCACCGAGGTAGCTGGATAACTATGCTAAGCCACACAAGTGTGCCGCACAAACACGTGGCTCATGTAAGAGTGGCACAAGACAGGTAGATACGGCAGTACTGGGCACAAGACAGGTAGATACGGCAGTACTGAACACAAGACAGGTAGATACGGCAGTACTAGGCACCAGACGGTAGATACAGCAGTACTAGGCAGTGGGCACAAAACATGTAGATATGGCAGTACTAGGCAGTGGGTACACAAGACAGGTAGATACGGCAGCACTAGGCACAAGACAGGTAGATATATATATATGTCGGCAATACTAGTATATGTGCAGTACACCAGCAGAATTTATAATAATTAATTATAAGGTACTGGTTGGGCAGTGCACCAGTCCAGCAGAATTATTTATTACAGTTCCAGTCAGCACTGCAGGACAGGTATTATTTTTCAATTAAATAATATAGCAGCCTAGTAGTAGGTAGAGAAACTACTAGGTAGGCAGTAGCACTGGCAGTGGGCACCACACAGGTAATTAATTATTACAGCAGGAACAGACTACTATGCACCAGCAGAATTTATAATAATAATTAATTATATTTTATTAGGTACTGGTTGGCCAGTGCACCAGTCCAGCAGAATTATTTATAATTAATTATTATTACAGTTCCAGGCAGCACTGCAGGACAGGTATTATTTTTTAATTAAATAATATAGCAGCCTAGTAGCAGTGTTCCCTCTAAGCTGTGCGTGCGCACACAACTCGCCGAGCATGCGCACAGACATTACAACAGAGTGCACAAAGCAGTAGTGGTCCCCTTTTTGCAGTTGTGGACTAAATGAATGTATTTTTCACCCAATAACTACATCATGTGCGGTGTTTTGAATGTTTAAATGTTTTGAATGTTTAATATCATTTTGAAGAAAAGTTAACACATGCTGAACGTCGTTTTCCAGTTATATATAGAAGTAATGCACAAAAATAAACATTTCCTTCCAAAGTTGCACAGCCAAAATCTTTTGCCGCACACAGCCTTCGTAAAATTAGAGGGAACATTGCCTAGTAGGTAGATAAACTACTTGGTAGGCAGTAGCACTGGCAGTGGGCAGCACACAGGTAGTTACAGCAGTAGCAGACTACTATATGCACCAGCAGAAATTATAATAATTTATTTATTTATTAGGTACTGGATGGGCAGTGCACCAGTCCAGCAGAATTATTTATTACAGTTCCAGGCAGCACTGCAGGACAGGTATTATTTTTAATAAAATAATATAGCAGCTTAGTAGGTACTATAGGTAGTACTACTAGGTAGGTACTTAGGCAGTAGCACTGGCAGTGGCACCAGTGGACTGAGTAGGTACTGACAGCCTCTATTCAGTGCAGGCAATAGCAGGCAGCACCAGTGGACTATATATATATATACATATAATTATTATATTAGGTACAGCACAGCACCAGAGGTAGGCCCCAGCACAGAGGAGACAGTAGTACTACAAGTACACAGTTAGAGCCGACTGTCCTCCTTGCTAGGGTGATCCCACCCTAAGCAGAGAGGAGCGCAGTACTGAGGGAGACAGACAGCAGACAGCCCCAGCGAAAAAAATATTGCGGTTTCAAGGTCAAGCTCAAGTTTAAGCCCCAGCAGCAGCACCAGCACACCCTCTCCCAACCCGCTCCTAGACTGGAGTGAAGATGGCGGGCGCGGGAGCCGCTATTTACAGCCTCGCGAAATCCGGCGCCAGGCGATGACGTTTTGTCCGCGCGGCCGGACCCAAGTCAGGCGGGAATCTCCGAGCGCTGCTTGGACCTGTGCTCTGATTAATGACGTCCGTGGGGGCTCGGATCTCCGGAATCCGAGTCCGCACATCCCTAATACAGATATTGATACAAAAATAATGAATGTATTATAATTAAAATATTAAAGGAATAGTGTTAGTGAAAAAATTGGTGTTACATATAATGTAATAATGTTCCATCTCAGAGCCATCCAGCCAGGCTAATCCAAGGGCACCACACCCCACTACCATGTTACCCCACCCATCCTGGGTCTATGATTAACTTGCAAAGAGTCACATGAGCTACCTATCTGAAGAAATATTACTAGCCCATAATGCTCCATATGGCATATCAGGACAAGCAGCAACTACTAATGCAATCCTCCTTCTGCCTCACACAGAGGCGTAGCTACCGTAAGGCAGCCACCGCGGCTGCTTGGGGGAGCAAGCGCCAGCGGGGCGCCCCCGGTGCCCGGCCACTCTGGTCAGACCCCCCTTACCCCTCCGCATGCCGCCGCCACCGCATTCAGTCCGGCACCGCAGATAGCCTCCGGGCTCCGTCTCCTGCAGTAATGAAAAATGTCACAACAAAATGGCTGCCCCCTAATAGCAGACAAATTTTACGGATGCTAGAGGAGGCCGCCGCCTCCTAACATCCCTAAAAAAAACTGTCTGCTGTACGGGGGCAGCCATTTTGTCGTGTCATTTTTCATTACTGCAGGAGACGGAGCCCGGAGGCTATCTGCGGTGCCGGACTGAATGCGGGGCCGGCGGCATGCGGAGGGGTAAGGTAATTTTTTGGCGGGGGGGGCGCCACAATATTAGTAACGCCTCTGGCCTCACATAACAGATATATATATATATATATATATATATATATATATATATATAGATGAAAGAATATATATATATATATATATATATATATATATAGATGAAAGAAAGGACTGGCACTCATGGGTCTTGTGAGAAAACGTGTATTCAGCAAATAGCAACCAACATTTCGGGGCAGATGCCCCTTTGTCAAGGTGTAGGTGATAACATCAGAATAAACAAAGTGCATACCTTAAATAGGGAGGGTGAAGTCGGATGTCAGCACGATGCAGAACGCCCCGTTTGGATGTCGGACTGTGCCGGGTTGCGTGAGCACGGAAGTGACGTCGTTGTCAACTTCCGGTGAGTGGAACGCTAGTAGCCGAGTATGTGGAACGCATGCTGGCTGGTTGCCCGGGTGATCCGTTCTATGATCACTTCATTGGTACCTTAGGTTATGCGTGCAGGCTAGAGGATTTGCTGGGGGACACTGCGTCGTGCTGACCAGCCGACCTATCAAGGAGAAAAACAAATAGTGAAGGCAATATGTTAATGCAGCATAAATGTAATACAAATATCACATAAAAGTCGTGAGCATATGACGTGCTGCGTGTAAGAGGTTGACACAGTGTCGACCTTGTTAATACATGTGGGTAATGCGGCAAGGAACTGTTGGGATGGGGGTGCATATGTGTGTCAGTGGGAGTGTTAAGCCCCTATTATATGGGCTGGGATATATATAGAACTGTAGAAGGCTTCGAGGAGCACTACAATCTATAGAAAGGCATAGGATGGCTTAATGGATCAATGTACAGTATGAAAGGTCCAACTGTAGTTATGAATGTATAGTAACAAAATTAGGAAAGATAAAGGGATAGCGAGAATATTAGACGGAGAAGAAGAAAAAGCACACATGGGACATATTTTAATGTCCCTAATGGAGTGTGACATGCTATGTGTCGCTTAGTGAATCTCCTATTAAGGAATCACTGTTGGCAACTGGTCAGTAAATATTGGAAAGAGAAAGGGATAGCAAGAGCAAAAGACGGAGATGAAAAAAAGCACACATGGGGCATATACTGATGTCCCTGGTTTAGAGTATTGTAATCTACACCGTACTATGTAGTGTATAGTGTGGTGGCACTTAAAAACAGGAAGAAGAAAGGGATAGCGAGGATAATAGCCGGAGAAGAAAAAAAAAAAAAGAAAAAAAATATATATAGAAGTGATATCAGCGCACATAGGGCCAAATGTAATAGGGTGAGAGTTTCAGAAAGTGAGAGTTTTTGGGAGAGTTTTCCTTTTTTTTTTTTTAACCGGCAATCAGTTACATGGCAAAGTCGCCACGGTTTTGCAGTGTAAATGATTGCCGCTTTAAAAAAATGGGAAAACTCTCCCAAAATCTCTCACTTTCTGAAACTCTCACCCTATTACATTTGGCCTAATGTGCGCAGAGACCATTTCTTCCCATGTACAGTATGAATGTGCATAAATGAAGTCCCTGACTATATCCGCGCTGCTATCTAAAAGATATGCAGGGCAATGTATTAATGGTCAGCAACGCCGACTGGTCTGACACCTGCAGCTATTGATTTTTGCAGCTGCCGGTATTATTGACTGTGACCTCCAAATGAGGGAAGTTTTCAATACCCTGCTTTGTCAGAAAGTTTTTTAATACATCTTGTCGCTATTGCTTCCTGCTTTGCCTCGGCAGTGAGGTGAAGCAGGAAGTGCTATAGTAGCCTGATACATGCCGCTGTAACACATCTCCCCCACCGTCTTTTCTCACAATGCAATCATTCTTTCTTTTCTCTTTTTTAAATGGCACTAGTGCGCTATTGGTTCGCTCATCCTTCCCCCCCCCCCCCTCATCTCCTATCTGTAGTCCTCATAGTGTCTGTGCGTGTATACGTATGTATGTTTGTGTGTATGTATATTGAGTAATATAGATGGATACATATATGTATCGATGGATACATATATGTATCGATAGATACAATAAATATCTCTGTCATCATATAGGTAGTATGGCAAGTAAGTCCAGCTGCCCTGAGTGGGCCACATTCAGCAATATCATGCTACCTCCCAGCCAAAAAGGTTGTGGTGCCCATGCCCCTATTGAAAACAAATCTCAGCTGACTACGAGTCTGCCATGGTACATACACAGTGCCTTTAACCATAAAAGCCCAGACTACTTATGAGGCAAGTAGGCTTCATCCCAGTCGTTCGAATCATAAATCAGGACAATGAATACACATATTAAATACTTATAAAGTAGTATATATGGAAATGAATGAATGGTCTTCACTAATGTTCTTTGTTGGCAATGCAGTCGCAAGTATACCGATTATATTTACTATATTTTCCTTAATATTAGTGATTACTAAACTAAAGGCCCATACACACCAGAATATTTTTTTGGTACTTATGTATTATCTGGGCTCCCATGTTAAATGCACCTCATTTTTTTCATACTGTACCCCTACTATCCAACTACGCATGGAGTGATTTTATATAGTGTGGCGAGCGCAGCGAGCTACCGTGCCCGAAGCGTGGCGAGCGCAGCAAGCCCCGCCGGGGGATGCGGTCTCATAAGAAAAACGGGAGCCCAGATATTACATAAGTACCATTTTTTTTTACAATCTGGCTGGTTGGAATGAAAATCTGGAAATTTTTTAGAGCAAATGACATTTGACCATTTGCTCCTAAACATGGAAAACAGACAAAAACAGTCATTCAGACAAATTACAGTAGTTACAGTAAATCCATTTATGCAGATGACTGCTGTCTGTCCATTTTTGGGAGCAGGTGGATGAAATTTCCAGATTTTCATCCAAACCAGCCAGATTGGAAAGATCTTCTAGTCTTCTAGTGTGTATATAAAAAGTCTTCTAGTGTGTATGGGCCTTAAATAGATATTTTATAATGGTACATTCGCTCTGGTTACATTTTGCTTTCACATTTGTATTTGCTTAGTTATCATACCTTTTTCATCAAAATACTTATATATCTCTTATCGAATAAGTTCCACAAAACGTGAGTTATACATCTCACACATAATTCAGATGATGAGGATGATGATAATGGTGGTGGAATGCTGCAGTATATTTGCCTAAAACAATTTTAATCTTGTTTTTTTTGTACTTAAGCAAAATGTGCAATGAGTTATCTCACACCAAAGAAACAATTCATTTGTATAATACTGCCCTTTTGTAATGTACATTTCCACTGTCATCACTGCAGTAAAACAAGGAAAAGAGACTGTACAGGACACTGCCAACCAGTGCGCGGACGAAGGACAAAAAATCGCTAAAGAAGGTAAGAAAAACACATCTGTCGGCCAATGAAATAGCCTTCATTAAGATAATAAAAAGTATGTCGTTTTTGGATCCGAATAAGAGTGGCCGGTACTATGTGGAATATTTTCCCCATAATAACATACACCTGTAATGAAGTCCGAGTTATCAAGTTGGGCACAGAACAGCTCTATTAAGTCGGATATACTTGTAAACAGAGTTGTTTCTTGGGTGGGTTGTATTTGGCAGTGTTGTAAATCAATAAGTACAAAACTGCAGCATATTTGCAAAAAAAATTATATATTTTTTAATGAATTCTAACCTTAAATCCAAAATATACTTTGATCTTTGAGAATAAGTCATGTATCAGATTCTTCCTATTATTTATTTAGCACCTTCTATAAGAATAGATCTAATCTAAGTGGTTGCCCATAGCGACATCCCATCTCCAATAGAACTTCCATCTTAGGAAATAAAGCCCTTAGTGGTCATTATGCCATACTGTCTGCCCGTATCATATTACTGCTCAAGATATCACCTGTTTCCATTATGCCCACAGTACCCTCCATTCACATTAGTACACCCAGATAACCTTATGCAACACAGCACCCCCATCTCACACTGGGCCAGATGTACTAAGCTTTGAAATATGATAAAGTGGAGAGTGATAAATGACCATCCAATCAGCTCTTAGCTGTCCTTTTTCAAACCCAGCCTGGAGCTAATTGGTTGGCAATTTATGACTTTCCACTTAAACACTTTTCAAGGCTTAGTACATCTCACCCATTATGCTAAACTTTACCCCCATTTTACACAGGCAGGCTTCAGCTTCCCATGTTCCTTAACCTTTGCCACATTATTCTTCCCCTTGTGCTATTTGCACCAAATCTGTTGTAAATTTCTGTGTTCACAATAGGGCATCAGATGTTTTGCTGCACCATACAGCACTGATGCTGATGTGAGCTGGATACAAAGGAGACAGGCCACCAATGACTCTGGGTCCTATGATAACAGCACCCCCTGAACCCACTATAGTTTTGGCTGTGTTCTACACAATACTGAGCTCCACACTATGCAATAACTAACAGTACACTGCCATATACTACTCCACAGAAAATGGACACCTACCCAAATCCCATGGTGTTATCATAAAACCAGGGTCAACAAGAGATTGGCCAAGTCCCTGTACCATAAAGCAGTGTGGGGACACCTTACTGCCAGGCCCGTAAAGCACATCATATGAGATTTACACCTTTGATCCAAGAACACTCTCTGATGCCATCTAACCCATTGTCACCTAAGATACAGTATAAAGTATTACTGACTAGACTGTACCTTTTTACTAAATATTAATCTCTGCATCATATTCCTATATGGAGAGTGGCTATAACTATTCTATGGGACACCCCCTCACCAATCACCAGCTGCTGATATGAAGGGGAAGTAGCCAACAGCTTCTTATAGGAACTTACTGTTCCTTCAGCGATACACGTATAGTACTTGCCCTCTCTCCTGGAACCTCCAGAAGACTCTCCAATTGGTCCTTTCCAGGGAACTCCTGGCAAGTACAGTGCTGGAGTGTGGAACTAGCAAATTTCATGCTTCCAATTCTGAATTAGAACAACACCACCCCCTACCTATACCAATGAAGTGCTGTAGTGAAGCAATGCAAAGGTAGGGTGCCCTCAGTGCGAATGCAGGCCATGCCAATAAACCCTATGCAGTGTCTGTCATTACGAGTCATATTACAATGAATTTACCAATACTGTCTATTCTCTCCCACTCCAGCTATAGATAAAGGATGCCATGTGGCTAAAGAAGCTGGAGAGAAGGCAATCGGACAAGCTAAAAGTGGTTTGAAGAAAAAGTGAAGAATTGGCTGAGAGAGTGCCAGAAATGAATTTGTCAATAATATTTCCCCTTAACTAAATATATATTTTGCCAACCTCCCCAATCTCATTATACTTCAATGACTTAAACTGTATTAAAGTGTTGTGCAATTAAAGTGATGATTTGATCTTTTTAAGTGAAATGGGATGATTTACTAATACATACAGCTGGAAGTAAAGCTGGGTACACACTAGGCAACACTGCAAATCATACGATGTCGCTCATGAATCCCCTTAAATTCGTGGACAAACGATATAGTGCATACACACTAAATGATTTCACAAAAGATATTGTCGGTGGTCACAGGAGTGTAGGCTTTGTTAATGATATCCTTAGATCCTTAGATTGCATCTACAGACAACAGAGGAAATCACTAATGACCAGAGGGAGCGCGAGCCAATAGGGATATGGGGTCAGATGCACTAAGCTTCAAAAGTGATAAAAGGAAGAGTGATAAACAGCCAGCCAATCAGCTTCTACCTGCCATGTCACAGGCTGTGTTTGAAAAATGTGAGGCAGGAGCTGCGTCACAGAGAAGGGAACAGGCCTGCAGGGAGAGACGAGCAGAACAGGGGCGGAAGGAAGTGGCAAGTACTGTAAATAGCAGGAAGAAACAGGCAGTGCAGAGGTGCAGCATCAGCAGGAGCAATGGCATGTGTGCAACGTACTGCACTGGCCGTGAGAAGAGTGAAGAGGAGAGCAAAGGAGAGATCCGGCACCTATGCAGCAGCAGGGACAGACCTGATGAGCGGCGAGCATCCAGAGCCACCCGCCCACGGCAGCTCTGGTCCCGGCACACAGCGAGCGTCTCTTCCCAGCGGCGCACCATCCATGCTCGTATCTGGGTAGCGTAAAGCCCCAGCGACGCAGTGTCTGGGAACTGAAGCGCTAACAGCAGACACTGTGGACGGACAGCAGCGGCCAAGGCACTTCACGCTGCCCAGGTACGGGGTACCCCCCTGCCTGTATCTGTCCAAGCCACAGGGGGGGGACTTAACTGGGGTGGGGGGGGGTTCCGAAATTTTCCCGGCGGGGGGTGCATAATTTGTTGTTAAGCCACTGGCTGTAGGAGTGCGGAGGACAAGGTAGCAGCAGCAGGGGATGATGGGGGAGGTCCGCAGAGACAGATGTGGCACTGACTGGGACAGCTATGATGACAGGGACATTGCAGTTACATAGGCTTCTACATTCCTGCTGACTGTCATACATTCCTTATGCTAGCAGCTTATACAGGAGGCTTCCCTAGTGCTGTAGCCAGCAGGAACTCTCAGGGTCTTAATGATGGGACTTGTAGTTGCACAGGTGCAGCGGTGTTACTGGTTACACATAGGGCCTTATTCTGATCGGATCGGTAAAACGTGCGTACGGTCCGTCACATCGTGCGTTTCCCGTACGCTCACGGTGAGCGTAAGTCCGCCCACAGAACAGCCGCACACGGACGGTCACAGACACCGACAATGGGGAGTGGCGTTCACTTGAGCGTACGCCACCGTGCATGGACGGATCTCCCTCTTAGCCACCGATACCTGGCGTACATCAGAGCGTACGCCACCGTGCATGGACGGATCTCGTCCATTTTCACACAGACACCTTCCGTATATCTGAGCGTACGCCACAGTGCAAGTAGAAATTGAGTAAAAAAACATCCTTGTTGCTCTTAGATGTGGTTTATGTGTCTTTTTCCTAATAAAAAACTGGTATGTTTGTGTTACAGTGAAAAAGTTGACACATGTCGACTTCTGTGAATTGAGTGTCCTGCTTTTTAAAGTATACAAAAACACTTTCTGTGGTTATTGCAGCATTGCTTATTGCTTTCAGGTGTATGTAATTTACTTGTATTCGGCGTTAATTAGCAGACCCAGGCGTCCACTCTCATGCGGTAGTTCTAAGAGTGGTCAGGAGCACTCTTTGGCGTCCGCCTGTTTTTTGTCCAAAATGCACGGTGCGTTCGCCGATCGAGGCGGTTGTGGCACCATGCATTTTGTGTGCACACCCCCCATGTACGCCCATGTTTACGCCCAGTTCCGGGCGCTCCCATAAAAATGCCCACATGCTGCCCACAATGACCGTACTCTTGCGGACAGGTTTTTTCGCACGGAGAGACCCGTCCGTGAGCGGTGTGAGGTCCACATGCAACTAGGTCGACAGGGTTCTAGGTCGACGTGGTAGAAGGTTGACAGGTGTCTAGGTCGACATGGGTTTAGGTTGGCATGGGACAAGGTTGACATGGTGTAAGGTCATGGGTTTTTTCATTGTTTTTTGAGCCGACATGTGCCGTCAGGCGGTATTTCATGCCCTACCATCCACTAGGGCGTGGTGGGAGAATAAAATAGTGCCCGAAGCATAGCGAGCGATGTGAGTGGCTGACTTCCAACTGTGTCCATGTCGATTGTGTCGGCATTCGGGTAAAAAAACAATGAGAACCCATGTCGACCTCGCAACCTATCCCATGTCGACCTAAACCCATGTCGACCTTGTCCCATGTCAACCTTCAACCATGTCTACCTAGGACCCTGTTGACCTAGTTGCATGTCGACCTAGTGACTGTCGACCTAAGTGTGGTCAATAAAACGATCCACACCCCCTATAATGTGTGGTTGGCACAGGGCCGGCGCCACCACTAGGCAGCTCTAGGCATTTGCCTAGGGTGCCGGCACCTGGAGGGCGGCAGTTCGCCTCTCACCCCCAGCATGGAGGGTTAGCGAACTGTGTAAAAAACTTGCGGCGCCGGTGTCCCTGCAGTGCTGGAGTGGGCAGGGGTGTCCGTGCCGCGGGGGAACCTGCGGCGCTGTCATTGTGTATAAAGCTGGCGGCGGCCGGCGGGGTCCCTGCAGTGAATAGAAAATAACTAGCGCTATGCGTGTGGCGGCGCCGCCAGCTTTATACACAATGACAGCGCCGCAGGTTCCCCCGCGGCACGGACACCCCTGCCCGCTCCAGCACTGCAGGGACGCCGGCGCCGCAAGTTTTTTACACATAATAATATACCTCACGATGTGCACACAATCGATTGCACGACCCTCAAAATTGTGTGTTTGGGCATTAGATTGTTCCACTGTATGGCCATTTTTAGTAGTTAACCCCTTGAGTGGTGGGTTTTGCTGGGGCAGGGCAATCCTACCAGGGCAGGTTTGTCTTGCCCCAGCAAAACCCACCACAGAGCATAGGATCCCTCCCACCCACTTGCCCCGGCACCCCCCTCACCTCCGCTCTGGCGTTTGTATGCTGGAGCTCTTTTGCCGCTACCCCAGCTGTCAATCACTATATGACCGCAGGCGGCGGGCTCGGGGATGTTCGGGCGGCTCAGGAGGACTCGGGCTCCTGATTTCCTGAGCGCTCCCGAGTCCCCCCGAGCCTCCCCGATCATCCCCGATCCTGCCGCCTGCTTCCTGCAAATAATGGCGGCGGTGGCGGCAGCAAGAGAGCTCCGGCGTATGATCGCTGGAGCAGAGTGGTAAGGGGCAGCAACGGGAGACTCGGTGGGGGGTGCCTGGACATGTGATGCGCCAGTGGTGCACACCTGGACACCACTGGCGCACACCTTGATATTAGCGGTATGCCCGGAAAGTTTCCGGGACAGCCCGTTGCGGCAACCACTCAAGTGGTTCATTCTTTAAACTAGTGGAAGGAGAGACAGGGACACCGGCCATTTATCTTTCCCCCAGTTAAATAGAATACAGTTAAACCCATGCATAGGTGCCACGTGTTCACAGGTACCACAGGAGTCACTGCCTTAATACATGACAGATATCATATCTGTGTGAAGTTTTATATACTTCCCAGGAGGGGAAGGGGCATGTGCAGTCTCTGGGCCAGATGCACTAAGCTTCAAAAGTGTTAAACTGGAGAGGGATAAACAACCAACCAATCAGCTCCTGCCTGACATTTTTCTGTGGCATGGCAGGTTGAAGCTGATTGGCTGGCTGTTTTATCACTTTTGAAGCTTAGTGCATCTAGCCCTCTGTCAGGTACCCCTTCTCTCTAGCTGGCAGCGTTGTGTGTGTACGGTCTATCAGAGTCTAGCACTTCATGATATACCTACTGCATATGCACAAAACGCCAGGAAAATGGTCACAACTCCAGTGCCAGTGCTGATTTTGCAGTGCTGCCAATGTGGTACTCCAGAGAGGTGAGTATAGAAAAAGCGGGTACAACATGTGTGGTGTCAGCTTCCCTGGACCCAAGGGACCCTTGTGTACTGCAAACATTGCACCCATTACACTGGGGTACAGTGAATCGGTTACCAGGCATTTTGGTTACTTCTGTGCTCCTGATCATGAAGATGCCATGCTTATTTTTCAGTTGGTTCAGTTTTTCAGATATGCATATATCTTTAATATTTATGAAAAATTAAACAATGTTAAAAATAGTACAAGATTTTTTGATTTAATTTGATTTGTAAAATGTTATAAAAAGATACTTATGCATGTTATTAACCTGTATTAGAAAGATATGAGAAACCGGGTTTTTTTTTGTAGGATTTTCTTTTGTATTCTTGTTGCGGGCAGTCTCTCTGCAGACTCCAAAATTAATCGACCATCATGTGATGATCCCACCTTCCTTGATTTCTTTCTTCCATTATATGAATATCCTGATGTTCACCCCATTCTTCACTTACATTACTCCTAGATTCGCCCAACTTCCCTGATACTGGGCGAGATTCTCTATCACAGAAATGCGGTAAAAACCCCGTTATCGGGTTTTTACCGCATTTCTGTATTCTCTAACCTCCCTCCGCAGTGTCACCGCTGCGGAGGGAATCGCCAGCAAAAGCTGGCGGTTCCCTGCAGAAGCCTATGGGCTTCTTACCGCAGCGGTGTGTGAGGGATCCGTCACGGATCCCTCCCAGCATGCCCTGCTGCTGGCGCGTCAGTCTGCGCATGCGCAGACGGACTCCCGGGTCATAGACCCGGAAGTCCAGCAACGGCGCCGCATCGCAAGGGACAGCTCTTATCGCAAGAGCTGTCCCTTGCGTTAATGACCGCATATTTTAGAGAATATGCGGTTATTAGAAATGCGATGCCGGGTGAAGAGTGCTGCGGATTTTAGAGAATCCCGCCCAAAGTTATGCTGGGTACACACCAGAATTCCTCCAATGACGACGCACCTAACAACCAATTGTAGGTAAAAAGAGCAGAATTGGGCATGTTTTCAATGCGATTCTGGTCCGATGCATGTACCCGTCGGTCATTTGGTCGCTTTGGAGATTTTACCTGCTGAACTAAACTTTTGTCATCTACATTGGATTGGGTACAGATCACGTGCAGATTTTGTGCAGATCGTGTACTCCAATCCAATCGTTCGACCATCGTACGATTTCAGGAAATCATTTCTGATCGGCTCACGCTCATGGTCGTTATATTAATGTTTCACCATTGGATGGTACATAGGGGCACTTACAGTACAAACCATTGATATGTGGCTTACAAATATCTAATTACGCCCCTGGTCTCTTCTGTGCAATTACAAGTACACATGAAAAAAAGAGCTTGCTTATCCTGTGCCACAAACAGAATAGACTGCACAGCTGCCTCTAGATTCCCATTGACCGGTCTCAGTATAAGGATAATGTTTCTGTTATCCACTTCAACAGAATGCCCAGGGACAGTGGCTTCTGCAAACAATGAAACACAAGGGTGTTTCCCACCTCAGATCAGGTGTGCCGGTGAGCGAGACCGATATAAACAAAAACTGCATTCATATGTGATGCGTAGTTCATGAAACTATATCTGTACAAACACTAGGCAGCAACCCACCAGCCTTAGTCAAAAAAAAGTTGATGCAATTGGCATTCATAATATAATATCACAGTGGATATTTTAATTCTATAATAGATGCCATGCACGCAAGCCCAAAGTAACTAGGATTTGTGGCAGTAGTTCGGTGTTGACTGCTCCATCATTTTATTCTGCCTTTCATTCACAAACAAGGACTCAGATCAATGGGACTCACAAATTCACAGTTCACAAAGGACCTAGCGAGTTCGTAGTGAACGACCGAGCATGTGCGAGCCGTCCTTACGGTGACTGACACCCTGTAGGCATTTGGTGGTGTGCTGCTGGCGTTTTATGGGCATCACCCAGAAAATGCAGGCATTCCCCGGCCATTGGGAGTGATGGCAGCTGATGGCGTTCTCCTTCTCCCCACGGCCATTGCAGCGCCAAGTGAGTTCTGGCTCCCTCAGTGCTGTGAGCAGGGAGGTAAAAAAACACAATTGATGGTGAATGATTTGCCCTCGTGTGCACAGCTGCGTACACATTTGCATATGGGGCGGGGGAGTGTGTGTGTGTGTGAGGGGCTGCATTTGGTTTTGCAGCATTTTCCTGCTCACTGGGCTCCTAGAGAGAAGGTCTGAATCAGGCCCAAAGTCACTATCTGGAGCTATGATTTTTAAGGATTGGATTCTTTATTGTGTACTTTGCCCAGTTCCAATATGTACTGTGCAGGCTGTGCGGATGTCCTTCCACAACAGAGGGATGTTGACTCATCTTGAATTAGTGATTCGAATTTCACACTCCTCAAATCTAACCAGCAATATAATGGATAATAATACTGAAGTAGGACAGATAGAATATAAGTGATCGGTAAATGGGGTGTCAGGGTAAGAATGACAGTAGCATCCCACTGGATAAAATATCAACAGGGTCTGGGTCAGTGGTCGAAGTGGAAATTTAGAAGTGGGGGTATGCAAAAGTTAAGGGGGAAGGGGGCGTGGCCACTTTAAAAAAGGGGCATGTCACCTATAAAGTGGCGTGGTCACATTGTCAGATACACATTGCCCCCACAGTGCCAGATACACATTGCCCCCACAGTGCCAGATACACATTGCCCCCCAGTGCCAGATACACATTGCCCCTCAGTGCCAGATACACATTGCCCCTCAGTGCCAGATACATGTGCCCCCCAGTGCCAGTGAAGCTTCCCCCTCCACTCCCCTTCCCTTCCCTCACCTCTTAATTATATTTAGAATCTCAGCGGTGGCTGTCCTTCAGTCCCGCTGGCCAGAGATGGATGCTGCAGATAGATCGCTGCTGGGCTGGGCCAAAGTCAGCGCCGCCGTCCCTCCACTGCCTTAGGACACCGCAACTTCCACTTGACCACTCTGGATGATATTTTTCCTCAGCACCGCTGTCTGTCACTATTATGCTGCCTAGCTCTGCCGCTCTCTCTATGCCTTCCCCCGGCCGGCGCTGCACCCCACAATGCTGCATAAAGTAAAGGCAGTGTGCAGACGCTAGACTGCACACTCCTATTACTTAAAAAAAAATACTCACAGTGGAGAAGTGGCGGTATACCATACCGTTGTATACCGGCCCACTTCGACCACTGGTCTGAGTAAGTACACTTTCCTTCTCCCCCTACCCTCTCCATTAGTTTCTAACCTTAACCCATCTCCTTGAGATGAGAGTTCATGACAAAAGGCGTGGCCTCATAGGCAGTGCCAGATTAAGGTCTAAATGGGCCTGGAGCTGAAAAATATCAAGGACCTATTATGCGCAATAATAGGTGTTGTGGCCAGCACCTAATAATGTGGGAGGCGTGACCAGTGTTCTGTTTGGGTGGTCTGCTCATGGGTGTGTCTCTATTTTTGTAAATACTTTCAACTAATTATATATGCCTGGAAAAGGCAGGTAGATAATGTATATTGGTGGGTGCCCTCCAAAGGTGCACCTGCAGGATGCCGATGTCCTAAGATACTTGCGGGGTGAGATGGCACTCCATTGATAAAATTTTTTATTGAAAGCCGAAACTTGGTAGACAACATTTCAGCGCCTTTTATGTGGTCACCTAAGTTTACCACACCATATACCCCTTATACAACTCATGCAACACAATAGTATCCCCCTTATATTGTACTTGCCTCTTACACATTATGCCACATGGAATGAGCTAAAATTCACACTGACTGAGCCAAAATTCACACTATGGCCCACGGATTCAGTCAAAATTCACGTTATGCCACACAGATTAAGGCAAAATTCACATTTTGCCACATGTATTGAGCCAAAATACACACTATACCAAACAGATTGAGCAATAAGGCACAATATGCTTCATAAACAGGGGCATTGCGCACCAAAAGCGTGCATTAAAAAATTACACCATAATGCCCATTACATGTTAAGCCACAAACCATAATGTCCATTACCTATTATGCCAAACACCATAATGCCTATTAAAAATTATTCTACATAAGTGCTGCTTACCTTCAGATGTAGCCCCTGTCATCTTTGGCCGGGGCTCGCCAGAGTCTCCCCTCGGACAGGGGCTACACTGAACTGGGACGCGCGTGCGTCTCACATGCACTCGGGTCCCAATCCTCTGTCGGCGCGGCAGTGGCATCCTGCCTGTCTCCACTTCAGGGAGATAGGCAGGGTAAGGGGGGGGGGGTCAGGGCAGCGAGGGGGACCGGTGGGGGAGGCGGCGGGGACCCGTGGGGAAACTCTGTTGCCATGGGGCATGCGAGTGTCTCGTGCGCGTGCGCCCCCATGGCGGGAGCCGCCAGCTGGCGATAGTATCGCCAGCCCCTGCAAAGTTTAAACTGGCTCCATCTGTACATGCTCATTGCCAGGGGTTTAATGCTCAATGCCAGGGGTTCCATGTTTGTTGCTGTGAAGATACGGGGTTCCTCAATCACTCAGACACCGAGCAGATGAAACCAAAATATGGTTTATTTTTATCACAGCACACACATGTAGATGAAGACAGGAAAAAGAGGCAAATGTAGCATAAAAACATCCGGGTAGCAAAGTCCTTGTAGCATCACAGTCCAAAGCACAAAACTATCACTTATTCCACACAGCAGTGATAGCAGATAAGTCCACACGATACCTAGACAGAGCATAACCTCTTAGTCCAGGACAGTCCATCAAAATCTCTTCCCCTGGCTTGTGTGCCAGTCATTTTAAAAACTTCTAAATTCCCACGCGTCTCCATACCATCAGTGGGCTTGCACTCAATCTCTATTGGTGGATTCAAGTCAGGTTTATCCCCCCTCCCAGGTACTGCTGCTGCCCCCCCCCCCCCCCCCTGCTGGGTCAGGCCCCAGAAAGTCTGGAAGGGGCCAGAGATATGCAGAGCAGTGTCAACACAAGATACAAAACACAGTCTGATTACATTATGTCCTGATTACCCCCTGTGAACATTTCCTGTTGATAGCAGGGGAATTGGACCACCCCCTGTGAAGATTGTCCCTCAGCTACCACCCTCCTGTGATAGCAGGAACAAAAGTATGGTAATTGGACATAACCTTTTGGTGAATTCTTTCCTGGGTATTTCCTGTCCGACCATATTTGCTTAACAGCATCTAATACTATGGTACACACAGATATGGGGGATAGAAACATCTGCAGTGAACAAGAGACCTAAAATGTACATTAATTACTGTGGAGTTCTACAGCCTAATACTATATGATCTGGAAATACACACAGATTTGGGGGATCGAAACATCTATGGAGAATAAGAGGGTACAGACGGACTAAAATAGTACATTAATTACTACACCTAATAAAATATCATAATTACAGTCTTACGGTCGGTCCTTCACCTCACATTCCTTCCCCTACTATTTTAGTTCCTGTACCAAGTTGTTCTGGAACCAATAACAACCTGTAGTGGGATGCAGAGCAGAGAATCTGAGGTTTGGATCTACCACCTGAGTCCCACAGAGTGACATCATACCAAACACATCTTGTAAAAGGCGGCTGGTTTGCAGAAGCAGCAAGGGCAATATCACAATATAAGTTATGCATGTTAACTAACAAGTGAGTTAGCAATCCCCCGTCCTCAAATGTTGGGTACCCCCCCTCTGCAACATCGTAAACTTTCACACTGGGCACACCTATAGGGTGTGCTAATATTTTTGCCTCTGGCACAATGGGGCAGGGAGCAGTTTCCACCTCCCCCTCTTGCCCAAGGAACATCTGCCAAACGGCAGCCCAATATCGGAGCTCTGGCCCTGACCCTTCCTCCCCTCTGTCAAGTCCTTCCTCCCTCAAACCCAAACTAGGGGCATGGCAAATTTCAGTACAGCATTTGGTCTCAATGCCCAGGGCTGAGAAGGGACCCTCCATCAGGAACAATTCCGCTGGTGGCTGCAGGGCAGGCTGGTCCAAGGCCAGTCCTACCCCCTCAAAAGCCTGGGTCTCACCTGCCGCTTCCTCTGCGCAGTCCTCAGTCTCCAGGATAACCACCTTCCCCAGCTGAATATGCTGGGCAGCCTGAAGCACGACATCATCTGCGACTGGTATGCTTGTGGCCTGGATGTTGTCATATACTCCTCTAACCACGGTGATCTCCTCCTGGACGCAGTCCTCATAGATCCCCTGGCAGCAGGTTAATAATTCTGCATCTCCCACCTCAGCAAAAGGGAAGCTGTAGTGCAGCTCCTCCCGGGGTGCCTGGCTCAGAGGCCTCACTTCCTTCACGTTGGGGATAACCTCCCCCTGCAGGGAACACTGAGCAGCTTCCTCCCTAGGATGGGGGAGAAGCAGTTGCAAACGGTGCCTTTCATCACGCCCCCTGCGACACTGATCTTGCCATGCTGGGGTATCCAGGAGCCCGCGATCAATCGCCTCTTCCTCTGCCACCACGAAGCACTCCTCCAGACACTGCAATTGTTCCCACACACTCAACTGTGCACCGAAATGGAGGATCCATGCCCGATAATCAGCAAATGCATTTGTAGGATCTCCCTGATCGTGAAGGATCTGCTGAAGGATTTCCCCACGAGTGCAGGATCGGATGGGTATACCTCGCAGCTGACATTCTGCTATCAGCTCCTCCATACTCATTTCTTCAAGGGCAGTTAGGGGCCCCCCTGACAACGACCCTTCTCTTGCGGTAACCATTAATTCTGTGGCAGACCCCTCGGTTGTCTGCCCAGATTGCAGTAGCCCCCTTCTAGACCTTTCCTCTGGTTCTATCTGGGGCATCAATTTATTCTGGACTTGTCCTTCAACCTCAGAATATTGTCCTCTTTGTAGCATCTGGGTAACTGTAGCAATCACTTCCTCTGTAAATTCTACAAACTCTGGCTCCCCCAGCAGATTCCACGAGGTGGCCTCACCTTTACAGTGCAGGAATGCATCCCCCAGGTAACACAACTTGTCCTGTATGCTGGATACTCTCCACCCGCTGATCATCTGCTGAGCTTCTTCCCAGTACTCCCAGATATACTGCATTTTCCTGACAATAAATAACAGATCCGGCTTCCCAGCCTGCCGATACACTGAAGAACCTCCGTCCCTGAGCTCCTCTGCTGCAGGGGTCTTGAGGCATCGATTTTCTTTTTTTCTTGGAAACATTTTCCCTTTCACAGGACTGACACCTGCTCACTTGCTGAACATCACCTTATTGCATTTTCCGTTTCCTTACATATGGTCTGATCCTCTGTTCTCTGTGCTTTCTGTGCTCGATGGTTGGTGTCTGAATGATCCCACTGTCGCTGCCGCCAAATGTGAAGATACGGGGTTCCTCAATCACTCAGACACCGAGCAGATGAAACCAAAATATGGTTTATTTTTATCACAGCACACACATGTAGATGAAGACAGGAAAAAGAGGCAAATGTAGCATAAAAACATCCGGGTAGCAAAGTCCTTGTAGCATCACAGTCCAAAGCACAAAACTATCACTTATTCCACACAGCAGTGATAGCAGATAAGTCCACACGATACCTAGACAGAGCATAACCTCTTAGTCCAGGACAGTCCATCAAAATCTCTTCCCCTGGCTTGTGTGCCAGTCATTTTAAAAACTTCTAAATTCCCACGCGTCTCCATACCATCAGTGGGCTTGCACTCAATCTCTATTGGTGGATTCAAGTCAGGTTTATCCCCCCTCCCAGGTACTGCTGCTGCCCCCCCCCCCCCTGCTGGGTCAGGCCCCAGAAAGTCTGGAAGGGGCCAGAGATATGCAGAGCAGTGTCAACACAAGATACAAAACACAGTCTGATTACATTATGTCCTGATTACCCCCTGTGAACATTTCCTGTTGATAGCAGGGGAATTGGATCACCCCCTGTGAAGATTGTCCCTCAGCTACCACCCTCCTGTGATAGCAGGAACAAAAGTATGGTAATTGGACATAACCTTTTGGTGAATTCTTTCCTGGGTATTTCCTGTCCGACCATATTTGCTTAACAGCATCTAATACTATGGTACACACAGATATGGGGGATAGAAACATCTGCAGTGGACAAGAGACCTAAAATGTACATTAATTACTGTGGAGTTCTACAGCCTAATACTATATGATCTGGAAATACACACAGATTTGGGGGATAGAAACATCTATGGAGAATAAGAGGGTACAGACGGACTAAAATAGTACATTAATTACTACACCTAATAAAATATCATAATTACAGTCTTACGGTCAGTTTGCTAACCTCACAGTTGCCATTTGGGATTATATGCTCATTGCCAAGGGGGATACATGGTAACTGGGGGACAGCCACAGAAATGACAGCCATTGACAGCCGGGAAGAGAGCAGGGGGCTGTATTCAGAGCACTGCAGATCCCGGCTATTTAAAATAATACCTCTTTCACACCAGAAAATGCAGGGACTGGCCCCTTTTACAGCCTAGTCCCTGCATATTCTGGTGTGAGGGGGAGAAACCCTTCCCCCTTTAAACAACCAGCTATATCTTCGGAACCAACTGACCCATTTACATGTATCATATTGAAGAAATTTTAAGTGGGCTTTGAATGATTTTGGTCCCGTGAAACTGGGCCGTTTGGTTCCAGAGAAATCTGTCCTCAAACAACATGAACAGCCATGAAAATACATTTCAGAAATGAAAAAATTGGTTTACCTGCAATATCTCTAGAACCAATGAACCCATATGGACCAAATATCAGATTGAAGGCCCAGCGATTTGGATTTGACTGAGATCAACCTCAAGCGTCTATGATGCTGTAGGTTGAATTGGCAGCTGTTGGAACCAGGTGGGGGTGTCCAATGTTATGGGGAAAACGTTCCAAATTTGCCTCGTGGTATCTCTGGTTCCTGGGGGGCTAGCGACGCAGGGCCAGGCTCCTTGGAAAGCCCTGGCCCTCAGCTATTTGTACAGTGGGCCTGGAGCTGTAGCTCCATCAGGTCCATTGTTAATCTGGCCCTGCTCACAGGCTTGTGGATGACTGAGGTACAGTATACAGAATGATAGGGAGAGGCAGTGGGTGATGGGGGGAGAGAGGATGACAAGCAGGGGTGACTGACAGGCTGTGGAGGACAAAGAGAGGGTAGAAGGGAGAGGGACATGACAAAAAGAAGATGTGGGTAATAAAGAGAGGCAGAGGGTGACCAATAGTGGGTGACAGGGAGGGGCAGAGGGAGATGTGGAAAGGCAGAGGGTGGGCAATAGATGAAAGGAAGAGAGGCAGTGTGTGAGAGGCAGAGGGTAGCTGGTCTCTATATGAGGGTGTACAGGGGTACATTGGGCTGAATGTGTTTGCTAGGACATGAAGGGAAAATATAAGTGGGAGAGACAGGCAGAGCTGGGAGAAGCGGGAGACAGAAAAGGGAAGGAAGAGAAAAAGGGGAGAGAGAAAGAATAGAGAGGTGGAGAGTGGACAGATGGAGAGCAGAGAGAGTGAGAGAGATGGAGAGGGGAGAGAAAGATGGACAGCAGAGAAAGTGAGAGCAGAGAAAGAGGGAGAGCAAAGAAAGAGAGATGGACAGCGGGGAGAGAGAGTTGGAGTGCAGAGAGAGAAAAAGGATAGAGTGATGGAGAGAAGTTCGGGGTGGCGTGGATAGTGGGGAGGGGGGTGCGTAAAAGCTATGTTTAGGACATACAATCATATTATTGTATACCTAATGTAATGGCATCGCACACCCTATAAAATCGTGTGCGATAGCATGCGATTTTGCGGCAGGTGCAATGCGATACCTTGGGGGCACACAGAGCAGTGAATAAATTACATTAAAAATCGCATCACATTGCACATCGCATGAAACTAAAATGTCCCATGCTATGCGATTTCCCTACACAGAATAGCCCACTAAGTAAATTGCTTAGTGGGCGCCCAACTAACATATAAGTACCATGTCAGCTACTTTGCGAATGGTTAGCAAAAGAAAAAAGTATGAGAATTTCTTTGCTAGCAGGCATCGCACAAGTGCATTTAACTCTATACGCAGTCATAGTATATCGATAATTGGCCACTGTGCCAGTCATACTTGCCTACCTGACCCTCTCCATGCGGGAGAAAATGCTCTGTTCCTGGCCTTCCCTGGTAATGTTTGATTGCCATCACCTGTGGGGAGCTAGGTATAGGTGTTTCACCACAGGTCAGGTAGGCAAGTTAGTTGCAAGTCCATACAGCAAGTCCTTACATGTCTGAATCAGGCCCAATGTCTTAATTTTGCTGTTAAATTAAAGAAAGAGAGGTTGTTCAGACAGCACAGAATGGGTCATATCTACTTGTAATGTTTCCTACAACATTATTTGAAATGTTACATTTAATTTGTTAAACCTTTATTTCAAATTTCTACATTGCCATTGTTCAAGAGGAAATACCAAACCTCCCAACATGACCCTCTCCAGGTGAGACACAGTGCTCGGTTTCTGGACTTTCCCCTTAATGTATGATTACTATCACCTGTGGTAAAACACCTGTCTTATCAATTAACCTGTTTGAAACAGGTGATGGTAATCAGATATTAAGAGGGAAGTCCAGGAGCAGAGTGTTCTGTCCCTTCTGGAGAGGGTCATGTTGGGAGGTATGAAATACCTACAGTATAATAGTTTCCAACAACCTACAGTAAATATGGTGCTCATATTATGAGGCACTAAAGTGGATATGTGATCCATAAGTAACATCTGGTCACCTGGCCTGAGCGTAATGTGGTCTAATCAAATGTGGAAGCAAACAAAAATAAGTTTAATTAGCAACTGGACAATACCATATGCACTGTAGCTGGGGTTGATGTAATCTGCTGAGGGATTTAGATTTGGGTTGCAATCTAAATTGCCCTTTAAATTTAAAGCTATCTAACATTTCGGGGTACTGGTGTATTAGCCGGGCGCCCAATTAGCATACGTACACAGGCGTAGGTTAGCTACCCTGTCAGCGTAGTCCAATGGCTGCCTAGTGTAGTTAGCGTAGTGACTCTGCGGCAGCCCAACGGCTGCCTAGCGTAGTTAGCATAGTCACTCCACGGCAGCCCAGCTCTGTCCCCGGCATCCATGGCTCTGTCCCCAGCGTCCATGCCAAGCCTAGTGAGCACCTCTCACACAGCGCCGGTAACCGCCAGATGGGTGCCGGACGGGGTCCCGACAGTCGGGATCCCGACAGTCATTAGCCCGACGTCGGGATCCCGACTGTCAAAACACAGATAGCCAGGTGCCCGACGGCCACACGCTATTCTCCCTCATGGGGGTCCACAACCCCCATAGAGGGAGAATAGAATAGGTTGCGAGCATAGCGAGCCACCATGCCCGCAGCGTGGCGAGTGCAGCGAGCCCGCAAGGGGCTTTGTTGCGCTCACCATGCTGACTGAGTCCGGCCAGTCGGGATCCCAACATTGGGCTAATGACTGTCAGGATCCCGACTGTCCCGACTTTATAAAATCAACTCCACGCTGACGTGGATAGTGGGGGTATGAACAGGTCAGGAGGATGCGTAACGGGTGCGCTCACCACGCTTTGTCCTGACCTGTTCATACCCCCACTATCCACGTCAGCGTGGAGTTGAGCGCAGCGAGCCACCGAGCCCAAAGCGTGGCGAGCGGACGCAGAACACATGTGAAGTAATCCAGGTCCCCTCACGGGGCTCGCTACGCTTCGGGCTCGGTGGTTTGCTGCGCTCTCCACACTTTTTTAAATCAACTCCACGCCTGCGTGGATAGTGGGGGTGTTTCAGGAACACATTCACACCTGCCATATCATACATCTGAGACAGTAATGACAACATGTGTAAACTGTTAACTGGATTTTAGTTAATAATAAAGGAGAAAAGATCACATTAAAACAAATAACAATAAAACCAATTAGTCATGAGAAAAGAAAATAATAAATCAGAAACAGCATAAGAAGTGTATGCACTTGTCTCTGCATCTGCGCTGTCAGAGCAGGCCTTAGGCATAGGCAAACAAGGCAATTGCGTAGGGCATTTGGAATGCCTAGGGGCATCAGCAGCTTCTGCTGATTAAAATGATCTGCAGCATGCCTATATTCTGTGTGTGAGTGAGGCTGAATCTGCATATGAAATAGTGTGTTCATGGAAATCACTGTAACATAGCATTCCGTATGCAGGTACAGTCACAGTCGCACACAGAATATATTCATGCCACATTTTAATCATCGGAAGCTCCTTGTGTGTGCTGGTCATAACAATGCAAATAAGATGAATTTTCAGCAGAAAAGGCACCCAACATTAGCAGAACTGGTCAGGAGCTGCATGGCTTTTTGAGTCAAGAAGTACAGTAAGAGGAAACATTTGTATCCAAGCAGAGGCAGAGGTCACAGTGTTAGCGGCTGTGCGAGTGCTATCTGCGGGTGGGTTGCTTGTGCAATAGTGTTCGGCATATGTGTAAGGGGCATTATGTGTGTCATGTATAAATGCATTAATATTGTGCGACATATGTGTAACAGGCATTATGTGTGTCATGTGTATAAGGGCATTAATAATGTGCAACATATGTGTAAGGGGTTATGTGTGTCATTATGTGTATGAAGGGCATTAATAAAGTTTGGTATAATGTGTAAGGGGCATTATGGTTATAAGGACATTAATAATGTGTGTCATGTGTAAGGGTCATTACTGTGTGGTATTATCAGGGGTACAGAGAGAAAGGGTTAGGGGTACAAATTACCCAGGCCAAAGTCTGATGGAAGGGCCCAGTGGGGGCCATGGGCCCCCCTCCCCTTAAGTGACAGCAGCAGCTGCAGCTCTTCTCCTCTGCCCAGCACACATTGCTTTGTGCTGGGTTGCAGTGTGGCCATGGAGGTGCTTAAAATACAATATTTTCTCAGGATTTTTTTCTAAGGGTATAATGTGAATAATGTGAGGTGTAATGTACATATGGTAAAGTGGTACTACTGTGTGATGTAACGTGAATAAGGGACACCATCGCAAGATATAATGTGAATAAAGTTGCACTACTGTGTGGCATAATTTGAATTGGGGGTACTATTGTGTGGCCATGCCCCTTCCCAGCAAGAACACACCCCTGTTTGGGCTGAGCACCGAATGTGTGCACTGTTCTCTATTTAAAATATTGCGGGTAGGAGCACCAAAATGATGACTGCTATGATGAGGGTTGATAGTGCTGGGAAAGGGGAGTAGGGTCAGAGATGGAACTAGTGGCGGTGGTAGGGGGCACCAGCCAAAATCTTGCCTAGGGCGTCATTTAGGCTAGGGCCGGCTCTGTGCGCTGTTGCCATTCTCAGCCTGGGGGAGCAGGGTTAGCGCATGGAGGATATGCTCGAAAGTCTTTTCGGCGCCGACAGTCTTTCGCCATATGAACTCCTGCAAGTAGGAGTCGAGCTGATGGCGCGCAGTGCCCCTTTAGCATTTGTTGCGCCACTTGCAGGATCCCCAAAGGCGTTCAATGTTCTGGGTGTGAACCCCGGTCTCTGGATCAGTGGTGTAACTATGTGCCACGGTGCCCGGAGCAAGGGCATGTTTCACGCCCCCCCCCCATATTTATTTATACGTGCACCTGCGTATATTATAATATATATGTATATATTATAATATACGCAGTTGCACATATAAATAAATATGGGGGGGGGGGGCATGAAGCATGTGTTTCCAATGCCAGTATTGAGTACTGGTGTGTTTTTTTAATATGGTATATTATATATATATATATATATATATATATATATATATATATATATACCATAATAAAAAAAAAACACCAGTACTCAATACTGGCGTTGGAAACACAATAATTAGCTCTGGTAAACAAAGGCACACACTTTTAACATGACAACATGACAATTTAGTGGCACTTACTGTTAATAGAAGGGATGCAAACAGTTAAAAGTGTCTGCTCCCGACACATTCCTCTCCGTGCAGCAGCAGCAGCAGCATGAAGAGGGAGAAATACACTAGCAGGTAACAGTAGTTTTCCACAGCCTGTGTGGACGGACTCCTCCGGAGTTTCAGGCTGTCAGTGTGAGCAGGCATGAACTGCTGGGAAGGAGGGAGGGACGGGACTGTAGCTTCAGGGTGCCGGCTTTAACACAGGCAGTGCAGGCACAGCTGTGGGGATGTCCTCCCTGCACTGAGGAACGGCGGCTCTGTAAAAGCATCCCTGGCCACTGCTGCGCTTCTGTACAGGACAGTCTCCTGTGTGACGCGCCAGCAAGTGTCCTGTGCCCGGGCCGGAAGTGACAGTGGATTGTGTGTGGGGATCCCGGGACCCGGCGCACAAGGAGTGTGTCCTGTGCCCCGGGGTCGAAAGTGGTGGAGGGGGTCGCCCTGTATTCCGGGAACTCGGCACAGCAAGAAATAAAGTGTCTGGGCGGGGGAGCCGCGAGCAGGGAGTGGGAGCCGGTGGCAGAGTGCACGGCTCCGGCGCCAGGTGACATCTCTGCACCCGGAGTGTGTGCTCCACCGGCTCCACCCTAGCTACGCCTCTGCTCTGGATCCACAAAGTTGTACCGGTGGTTCACCCGAGCATGGTGGTACCCTGCCAGCTCCAGCTGCTCTGTGTTGTAGGCACTCCAGCAATCGGAGTAGATGTGCATCCCCGGTTCGATGTGCCTCTCGATGGCAGCCATCAGGTTACTGGCATCACGTCTTTGTACTGGTGTCACAAAGCACTCCCCAGTCTCCCTGCAAATGCCTCATAATATCCACTGCCATGGCCGGTGCAAGGCACTGGAGCGCCCCAGGCAGGGAGTGGGGGCGCCCCAGTGCTCACACGGTCCACGGGGGAAGGGGGGGTGATCGGCCGCCTATGCACTCCACGGGGGGGTGGTGTGTGTGTGCAATGCGGCCGCTGTGCTCCATGGAGGAAGTGGAGTTGTTGCCGGGAGATGCGGCGGGGGGCTGGGGTTAGAGATGTGGCTCCAGGAGGGTTGGTCCTCCGCTACCTCCGCCGCAGATTGACAGTGACTATGATCAGCACGGAGGGGCGGGGGTTCGGCTCACTCACCTGCTTTCTTCAAAGCTCCTTTCTTCCTGCTCTCCTTGGTGGGAGCTTTGCCGCTGCTGCTGCTTCTTCTGCTGCTGCTCGTTACTGCCCTCCAGTGGCCAACGCCCTAGGCAAATGCCTAATGCTGCCTAGTGGTGGCGCCGGCCCTGTCCACTGCTGAGGCAGCTTCCGTCCAACATGGGTCTTCCTCAACAATTTTGCGTTGGGGCTGCGTCATGAGGTCCACAGTGCAGACCTCACGCATAAGGTGATTATACTGGACCGCTGTTTTGTTGGACATGTTTAATTGACGCTCACAAAAATTTATAGTTGTGAGCTCCTCCGCCCAGGAAGAAATAAAGGGTAACAAGGTCTAAAACGGTAAACCGGGAACCAATGTGCCGCACGCAGGCTCACCTTCTTACGGCACGATTTGATATGGCAGCGCCACGTTGACTCCTTCATGCTGAGGCGCATTGGGTGTCCATTTATGCCATTTTTAGTCTGTGGCAGCAAATGGTGCGGCTGGAAGAATAACACTGCTTCCTCCTCTGTCTTTGCCAAGCTGAACGTTGTCACAGGTTCTGCAGCCATTACACTGTCACTTCACCTTCAGCTATGACAGGGACACTGACTGTCTGGCAGCGGGAACACTACCCTACTTGTGACTGACTACACTATGCGGGAACACTACACTGATTCTGACAGAGACGCTGGCTTTGCGGCCGCGGGCACACTACGCTGATTCTGACAGGGACGCTCGCGGGAACACTATGCTACTTCTGACTAACTACGCTAACTACGCTGGCTCTGACTGACTACGCTGGCCGCGGGAACACTACGCTGATTCTGACTACGCTAACTACTTACCGGGCGCCCGGCTAATACACAAGTACCCATTTGGGGGTTACATAGAATAGCAGACAGTATTTACCATGTACAGAACAAAAATTTGATTTCCTCCCCTTGCATTGCAAAACTGTTTGGTCCAGATACAAACTTGTTTTTGGTCTGGTTTCAAATCCAAATCAGGCCCAATGTCTTAAGGCCCATACACACTAGAAGATTTTAATTGCAAAAGACTTTGCCAAAATCTTTGAAAGATATATTGTTCACCAAAGTAGTGCATACACACTGAGATATTTTCCCCAAAGAGCAAGAGATTTTCAGGAGGCGAAAGACTTTGCTTAAAATCTTTCATTATAATGCTATTTACGGTACTTTATTTAACAAAAAGAGAGAAATCCCGCACCAGATTTTAGTAGATAGGTCTTGGACTGTCTGTTCTCCAAAGAGATATATTCTTTTTGTTCTTATGGGATTGATACCCTTTGATAGTATTTGCTCATGGAGGGGCTACCCTTAACTTTAAATGAACTACACAACCACACAAGAAAATAAAGTATTGCTGGGTGCACTAAGACGTCCTTTTTTGATAATTATAAAATATAACTTTTAATGATTTTGCTAATAAAAAAGTGAAATATTAAAACGTTAGCACCAGATGTGAGAAAGATAAAGAAATTGGAATAAGTGTATTAAAATAGTGTCGGACCACTGTCTCATTAAATCCTTAATTTGCAGGGATACGATGTCCCTGTGTGTTTTTTGTATATTTGTGCAAGTACAAATAGATAATGATATACACCACCCTTCTCTGTGTGTCTTTAATGTATTTTATTATTATTTTATAACCAATACACTTTAATTCAGACACAGTGAGAGTGTGTATTTTTATTTTACTTTTTTTACCACTGTAATATTTATTTTTTCGCAAAATTGTCAGATCTCACACTATCATACACACCATACAATTCGTAGATTGATAGTTCAATTTATTTTCTTTTAAATCATTAAAAGTTATATTTTATAATTATCAAAAAAGGACATCTTAGTGCACCCAGCAATACTTTCTTTTCTTGTGTGGTTGTGTATTTACAGTACTTGTTTCCTAGCATGGCACCCATCGCATTGTATACCATAAGACTAAATATGGTATGCGATGCGAAGTTGTACAATAAAAAAATGTATGGCATTGTATGCCATACAATGGCATACAATCCGATGGTATACGATTTTTTATTGTACAACCACCCAGATGGGTCCTTACAATGTTAATTGCCCCCCCCCCCCCCCACACACTATCAACGCCAACCCGAAGCGCGGCGGAGGTACGCGTCCTCCAACCATTTCATACCCCCACTATCTACGTCGGCGTGGAATTGACTAAATATACGCTGGGCTGCACATATTCAGAGCTCAGCGATCAGGTACACGCTGCCCCACCTGGGGAAATCCCTCCCATGTGTATGGCTACGATTGTACTTGCAACCGTGCACGTAGGGAGAAATCCATTCACTGGTGTAAGTTCATTCTAGTTGCCTGGAGGCAAGCTACATAGCACCAAATCATATATACATATATATGTCTAGTGTCCATTTGTGAGTCTCCGAAACACTGCCATCAGTGAGTGAAACTACATCTCTCTCTCGCACAAACACAAAGATAGTCACAAGGTAGCAGAATAGCTTTCTAAGCATTTTACAAATTATTAGTATATACTGTATACAGTATATGCATGTGCGTATGTTTGCATGTATGTATGTTATGTATATTATGTTTAAAATAGATAATAAAAGAGAGTTTGATGTCTATGGTCCTGCTAGAAGGGGGAGCCAGCTGCAGAAGCGATATTGATGGCTTTCAATGAACTGATTCAAACTTGCAGGGTAGGATAGGTGCCCCCTTGAGAGCAGGAGCCCGGCGGCAAATGACTCCCAGAGTTACGCCTCTAGCACCAGCAATGTATACGCTACTGTTTGTGACCGGACGCCTGCCCTTACGTTCTGGCTACGGCCTTTGGGTCCACAGATAGCGGTTCCTGGTCTCACGGGACCTGGCCAATAGGGGATTCCCTGTTCCCAATCAGAGAGGAGGTGTCCCCCTGGTGGTACAGTCCTTTGTAGTGGGCTGCTGCTTGGGCGTTTCAGCCCCTGTGACCGAATTGCCACATACTTGTCTGCTAGCTGGGCAGCCATCTTTACGCTGGGTGGCTCCCGATCTAGCACCCACTCCTTCACTTCCTGGGCACACCTGCGGTAGAACTGTTCCCTGCAGATCAAGTCAATCAGGGTGTCCCATGTTGTGGCCTTTGATTCCTGCACCCACTTCACCAAGTACTGCCGCAGCTGGGTGGCAAACTGCTCGTGGGTGCTGCCAGGATTCTTAGTCAAGTCCCGGAACTTTTTCCTGTAGGACTCAGGAGTTACAAAAAAAGTTGGAGGGGGGCCTTGGCGACAACATCATAGTCCCCACAGGTGACTGAAAAGCCGTCTGGGATATTCAACCACTTGCCACCAATTTCTGTGACCGGACGCCTGCCCTTCCGCTCTGGCTACGCCCGTTGGGTCCACACATAGCGGTTCCTGATCTCAAGGGACCTGGCCAATAGGGGATTTCCCTGTTACCGTCAGCAACCGCCTGTTACTGACTCCACCCACTGCACAGACTCCTCCTACATGGCGTCTAGAACCACGGATACTGACTCAGGCCCAACCGCTGGCACCTGAGTACTACCTGCTGTAGGGTGTGTGCCGACACGCTGCTGACACACCCCCGACTGGCCTCGCTTGGTTCCCCACTGGTCACGGACAAGGCCTCTGCTTTGGTAGCTGGCAGGGCAGAGACTGGGAGGACGCTGGATACTGGTACCCAGAACAGCCGGAGAACGGAACTACTGCAATAATTCTGTTGGTCGCAAGATGAGAGTAGTCGTCTTGGGCAAAAGATGGTTTATTGCCAGTAGATATGAAGAGATCTCTTCTCCTATCACAGGAGGTACAGCATACAGATGTTACAGCATTCAGATACAGGCAGAAGTACAAAAACTTGGGCTCACAGGCCCTGTTTAAATAGACAGAAAACACACTGGCATTGTCAGATCCTCCCCCTATACCTTTAGGATTTGCATATCAATCAGACATCTTACTTCCAGTGCATAACGAACCAAGATTACATACTACAAAGGATGAGTCCAATTTCCTTAGAATATATAACTTCCAGGAACGGTGTTCATTTGATTTATCTCCTGGACATGATTACATAAAGAAACACAAATGTCTGCATTACCAACACAACGCACACAGGATGTCATGGATTCAGTGACCCATCACATACACAAGTTTCCTTATTATCACCTTTTACACAGGGCTTCAGACACAAAGCCTACTCCCTGCTGTGTATTGGCCACTCACAGACCTTCTGCCAGGAGAAGGCTGTTTAGCATTTAATTTCCTCATCACCAAGATTTGCTAAATTCCTTCCCCCCAGAAATGTACAAAGTGCATTGTAAGTCCAGAATGCATTCCTCAATATTCAATACAATATACACAATATATGGTGCAGTTCTAGCTCAGTGCTAAACATATATTTCATAAATGCATATACTTTCTGCCTAGGGCCCAGCAGCAGGCTTCATCTCACAGCATCACTGGAGAAGGGGTCCTGTTCCAGCTCAGTGCTGCTCATACAGTTTAAAACATGTGAAGTGCCCTTGTTCCGATGGCACCGCAGCACGGAGGGTTAACCCCTTCAGTACCGTAGCGGCCATTCACCACGTGTGCCGGGCTCTCCGGCCACACTGTCGTAATAAAATTAGGGTTACCACCTTGGTTTTGAGAGATAACCATACAGTGGCCCGCTCCTTGATCCACCCACAGCCCGCTCCTTGACTCACCTTATGATTTTTTGTAACCTTTGCTAAAATTCTACTCTTGAATATGCACACCATAATGCCACTTACACATTATGCCACACATTGTAATGCCCATTACACGTTATGGCACACATCATAATGCCCATTACATGTTATGCCACATACTACGATGGCCATTACACATTATGTCATACACCATGATGCCCACTATGCCACATACCATAATGCCCATTACACATAATGCCACACACTGTTATGCCCATTACATATTATTCCACACTCCGTAATGGCTATTACATGTTATGCCACATTAGTGCCGCTTACCTACATGTTAATTGGTAGGGGTTTCTTGCACAATGTCATGGCCTTCATACTCGATGCCACGGGGGAGTTTAAGAGCGGTGAGAGCAGAAGCCAGGCAGCCGGGTCAAGAGCGTTGTGCAGCAGGGATCGAAATAGCTGCAGACATGCTTATCGGGCCACTATCTCTCCCGGCAGCGTGAGCACACAGCGTCTCTCACTTATAGTGCAACTCTGCATCAGCTGCCGTGGAGAGTGAGTAATTAGTGTTGGCACTGCTGCCATACCCTGCCTTTTCCCGGACATTCTATAATCTGGGAACGCCACCCGTCCCAACTCCTGACACCAGGCTTAATTACCGGGCTGTGCGGAGTAATCCCAGATGGGTGGTAACCCTAAATAATATATACACTGGTGACCAGTGATGGAGGTAACTTATAAATGGCTGGTCTGCGCCAGCCATGCATGCATTGCCAACATTATAAAATCTGCATTTGCGTCCAGTGGCAGCTGGTTACGTACACATTGCTGGCCTGCACATGCCAGCAATCTATACATTACTGGCTTAAAAATATGCATTGGTGGGCAGTGGTGCCAGTAACCTATACATTGCTGGCATGTGTCAGAATTGTATATATTACTGGCTTATAGATATGCATCGGTGCCCAGTGGCACCAGTAATATATAGATTGCTGGTATGGCAACTTCAGAACAGGTCGAATAGGCCAAATCTAATCAAAATCTAATCGAAAACTGAATCGAACCGTGTGTAATGGTGACATTGTGGAAGGTTATTTACACACAAATAAAAGTTTCTGCAAGGAAGGAACCAGTGGCGTAACTAACACTTTATCGCCCCCCCCCCCCCCCCCCCCACACCGATATTGAAGTTAAACACCCCCCTTACCCCACCACATTCCAGGTCCGGCAGCGCAGATATCCTCCTGGCTCTGTCTCCTGCAGTTCTAATGAAAAATGACACCACAAAATGGCTGCCCCTAATAGCAGACAGTTTTTAATGTTGCCGCCGTCTCCTCTAACATTCCTTAAAAACTGTCTGCTATATGGGGGCAGCCATTTTGTGATGTAAATTTTCATTAGAACTGCAGGGGACGGAGCCAGGAGGATATTTGCCCTGCGGGACCTGGAATGCAGCGGCAGCATGCGGAGGAGTAAGGGGGGGTGCTTAACTTTACTTGGGTGGGGGGGAGGGGGGCGGCGCTGTCAATATGTCCTGGGCTCCGGCCACACAGAGACACATACTAGTAACTATAGCCCCGCAGACCGGCGCCCACAGTTACTCAGCGCCTCCCCGCCACAGCGGGGGCTGCGGGGCTATAGTTATGACACTGGAAGGAACTTTGATAAACTGTTCTGAAGTTCTGCCTCTTAGGGAGAGCATTAGGCGGGGGAAAAAAAAGACAATTAATATAGAAATATTTAACAAGTCCAAATAAAATAAATATGCCTCATGGACATAACAGAATGAATTAGTTTCAGTTTGCATATATTGTATATTCGGTAAAACAAATCCATTTATACATTTTGTTGAGGGTTTTTTCCACTTTGGAGAAAGGACTAGAAATGTTTTCACAAAAAAAAAAAAAAGGATCTTTCCATGTAATTAAATCTTACAGCATGAGGGATCAGGAAACTCTTGCAAAACCCAATTGTAGTTCTGGAACATATAAAAGAACAGTCAGCTGGGAATGATATTGTAACTAGTGGTTCTGCAGCAGTTTTAACAACTGAAATTGTATATGGAAAAGTACAAAACTATTAAATAAATTGCCCGGGAGGTGTTGAAGCAACACTGCATATATTATTTCTCAAATGTAATCGCCAATTAGAAAGTGCCTGATGCATGAGCAATGCTTGTCTGAAATGACTGTGAATGTTGTACCTAGCTGTTATTGGGAGGAGTCCTCAGACTTATAAAAGGAGCGCACACTGCAGCACGAATACATCAGACCACAGGGAAACTCAGCTTCTTACTGCCAGAAACCACACTCCTGAATCATGTCTGGTTTTCTAAACCAAGCACAGGCGAAAGCCCAACATGCAGCCCAGGATACAGGTAAGAAATGCACAGTGCTTATACTAATTGTTTAATCTCTTGGGAGGAGGATTTATGAAAGCTCAGAGAGATCAAATTGGCATATGTAAAGTATTTAATAATAATAATAATAATAATAATAATACAAATATTAATATTGTTGTTGTTATTATTATTATTATTATTATTATTATTATTATTATTATTATTAATCTTCTACTTTTAATTTTGCAGGCTGATGTTTGAAAAATGACAGTTGATTGGTTGATAATTTAATCTCTCTCCAAGCTTTGATAAATACCCCCCCCCCCCTTAGTATATAGTAACATAATAACCTACAATCAGAAAATGCACCCATTTAGAAATATTGACTAAAATGTTCATATTAGTTGTAGACAAATTGTATAATCGATCGAAACATGCAAATGCCATGCAAAACATGGACAAAACCATGTGCACTGCAGGGGGGGGCAGATGTAACATGTGCAGAGAGAGTTAGATTTGGGTGAGTTATTTTGTTTCTGTGCTGGGAAAATACTGACTGCTTTATTTTTACACTGCAATATAGATCTCACTTTGAAGTAAAGCCCACCCAAATCTAATTCTCTCTCTATATCTTACATCTGCCCCCCCCCCCCCCCCCCCCTGCAGTGCACATGTTTTTTTCCATTTGAGAAGGAATGTGCCTTTGCGAGTGAACCAGAATAAGGGCCATGCTATGTAGCAGCACTGTAGTCCATTGACAGGCTTTGTAAACGCTCCCTAGTGGGTGAAACTGATGCTTAATGAACATGACTGTGGACCTGCAGCAATATAAATGGCCAGTATTTTGGACTTTACTGCATCAAGAAAAGACAAGATTTAATGGCTCCTGCTGTCAATTGTTAATATTGCCAAAAGTAGATGCCTCTGAGCTTTAAACATTTGGGTGTTGCCTTTGTAAGAAACACCAATATTTGTAGCAACTGATGCCAAATGAAGATGTCGAAGTTGCGCAACACATGTGTTGCAAGTAAGCTATGGTGAAAGTCATGACTGAGAACTTATTGTGACTTGTACTATGCACACATATGGTGTATGTATCTATTTTGTAGCAAGGTAACAATGTGCAACTATGAACCTCAAAACGACAAAGATGGTGGGTCCTGGTGCTAAACCACAACCCTTAAACACAAGGCCACACCCTCTTTTCTGCCACAGCAGGTCCCGCTTCTGAAGTAAAATTGGGAGGTACAGTGCAAACTAATGCAAAAAAAAGTGCATTGTAAAGGTATTCTGATTACTGGGGCTGCATTACTTGTACTTCTGCGTGCTTATAAAGTGGCAAATCATATATTAAAATTAAAAAAAAGTGGTGATCAAGTTCCAAACATGTGTGGCCACACCATGCCTCATTTATTTATTTACAGTTTCTTATATAGCGCAGCAGATTCCGTTGCGCTTTACAATAGTAGACAGTGATAAGAAAAACTGGGTAACAACAGACAGACTTGGAGGTAGGAGGGCCCTGCTGCAAGCTTACAATCTATAGATCATTATGCTTATTCACATTTTATTAAAATTCCTTTGCCACAAAAGTGGCACACTAATATCACTGGTACATGGTAAGTAATTTTCTATGTAAGTTTAGAAAATCAACACATTGCTACCAATGGTGGTGCATCGTAGGTATTGCATGCATCTTGCACAATATGGCTAACAAATTATCAGTAAATAAGACATCTTTATGCACCTACTGTAGTTACCTTATATAGGAAATATTATCTTTTTTTTTTTTGCAAAACTGTTTTTTTTATGTATATGGAAAAGTACTATTGTTACCCATTATAGCTGAAAATTGTCATCATTTTACAGCATATAAATGAAAACCTTTTTTTTCCATCCTCAGTTAATCAAGGAGAACAAGTCGTCCAGGACTGCGTTGATAAAGGCAAAGAAGTAGGTCAACAAGGTAGGTTTATAACAAACTTATTATACGAAATGTACGAGCTGACTCTTTTTTTTCTTCTTACCAATATGAAACTGCTCCCAAATCTAATGTTCAGAAAAAAAGGATCATTTTCTTAAGATATCACGCGCTGAAGTTTTACACTAAAATACTTTATTCGAAAGCAGAAGAAACCGTTTGAGAAGTCCTTAGTTCGCCACATCAGCCCATTCTTAAAAAAAAAAAAAAAAACCTTACAAAAACAGGTTTCATTACATGTTTATTTATTTACAGTTTCTTATATACAGCAGCGTAGCAGATTCCGTTGCGCTGTACAATTGTTGACAGTGATAGAACAAACTGGGTAACAATAGATAGACACGGAGGTAGGACGGCCCTGCTGCAAGTATACAATCCACCTTTTCATCTGAGTATCATATTTAAAAAATTCACATTTTATATCTCATTTCAAAAATCTGTTTAGATCAGTGGTTCCCATACATTTTCAAATAACAGCGCCCTAGAGTATCTGAAATGTTTTCGTGGCACCCCTAGATCAATAGTTTCTTATTGAGTACTTTAGCAGAAAAATATTAAATTAAATAAATCTGGTTTATATGTCCTGCTTAGGCTCAATTATGTGATGAGCGACAGGATTCGCTCTTGGTTGTCCACATATTTTATGACTGGAAACCACAAATACTGGTTTGGCCTATTACATTGACCATAAATAATTTAAATTGGTCATTGACCACCAACCCAGGGCACCACTACAATGCCTCCTCGGCACCCCAGGGTGCCTAGGCATACAGTTTGGGAACCACTGGTTTAGAGAATTGTTGGATTAGGGTCAATCCAGATGAAGCAGTCCAACCCAGGATGCTAGACCATAAAAATAAAAATAAACATTCTTTTTGTTGGACACAAATCTAGGCTTCAGGATTTTTTTTTTTGCAAAATTAAGTAGTTTACATCTACTTACCACAAAAAATAGGATTTTGGGTACCTACCGGTAAATCCTTTTCTCGTAGTCCATATGGGATACTGGGCTTCACTACTATGGGGGATTGAGACCTCCGCAGGAGAGACAGGCACATAAAAGAACTTTCAGTGTGGGTGCACTGGCTCCTCCCCTCAATCTCCCTCCACTAGTCAGTTAATGCAAAAACTGTGCCGAAGGAGAGCATGTGAGGAGTATGTGATAATGTATTGTGGTGAGATTCATCCAGCACACCCAACCGAACAACAACATATAAAAGAGGTGAATCCTAACAACTTAAGAGGACACCTGTAACTAGAAAACAAATCTATAGACATAGCTATCCTATAAAAAACCAAGGCAATAAGCCTAACAATGAAATAGTATCTGACAGCAGAAAAGCCGCACCGAGGTGGGCTCCCAGTATCCCATATGGACTACGAGAAAAGGATTTACCGGTAGGTACCCAAAATCCTATTTTCTCTACCGTCCAATGGGATACTGGGCTTCACTACTATGGGGAGGTCCCAAAGCTACCAGAACGGGCGGGAACGTGCAGATTCTGCTGTAGAACCGCATTCCCGAACTGGGAATCCTCTCTGGCCAGGGTGTCAAACTTGTAGAACTTCACAAATGTGTGTTGCCCTGACCAAGTTGCGGCCCTGCAGAGCTGCATTGCCGACACCCCTCGAGCAGCCGCCCAAGAGGTACCTACAGACCTGGTTGAATGAGCCTTTACTGAGAAAGGAAGCGATAAACCAGCTGATGCATAAGCCTGTTGGATAGTACATCTTATCCATCTGGCAATGGTACGCGTTGAAGCAGGTAAACCCTTCTTCTGCGCATCATAAAGCACAAACAGGCTGTCCGTCTTACGGATCCTAGCTGTGCGCTTGACATACCCCTTAAGGGTGAGGACCACATCCAAGGTATCTGGTATATCAGGGTGTGTCGCGCTAGAAGGAACCACAATAGGTTGGTTTAGGTGGAAACCTGACACCACCTTTGGAAGGAATTGTGGTCTAGTCCTGAGTTCCGCCCTATCGTTGTGGAACACAAGGTAAGGGCTCCTACAAGATAAGGCCCCTAGCTCGGACACCCTCCTGGCCGAAGCTAGAGCCAGCAGAACAACTGTCTTCCACGTGAGGTGTCGCAGCTCAGACTCCTCCAGTGGAACAAACCGGGCTGATTTCAAGAAAGTAAGAACCACTTCCAAATCCCATGGTGCAGTGGGAGGCACAAAGGGGGGCTGAATCCTGAGAACCCCCTGTAAGAAGGTCTGCACTTCCGGCAAGGCCGCAATCTTTTTCTGGAAAAACACAGACAGTGCGGAGATTTGGACCTTTAAGGAACCCAATCTGAGTCCCTTATCCAAACCAGCCTGAAGGAAACGTAGCAGGCTGTTTAATCGAAAACTGGCCGGAGGCAAGCCATTCTTCTCGCACCAGGCAATATATCTTCGCCATATTACATGATAATGAGAAGCCGTCACCGGCTTCCTGGCTTTGATCATTGTAGTGACGACCGAGGGATGGAGACCCTTTTGGACTAAGATCTGCCGCTCAACCTCCAGGCCGTTAAATGTAGCCGCTGTAAGTCCTGGAAGACGAACGGGCCCTGGAGGAGCAGGTCTTTTCTTAGGGGCAGATGCCACGGGTCTTCCACTAGCATGGCCTGAATGTCCCCGTACCAGGCCCTTCTTGGCCAATCTGGTGCCACCAGTATTGCCTCCGTCCCCTGATGCCGGAGCCGCTTTAGCACCCGAGCCAACAATGGGAGAGGTGGGAACAAGTACACCAATTGGAAATCCCAAGTCCAGGTGAGAGCGTCCACCGCTATGGCCCCTGGGTCTCTGGTCCGTGCACAGTACTTTGCTACCTTGTGGTTCAAACGTGAAGCCATCAGGTCGATCTGAGGGAGCCCCCACAGATCCACTATGGCATTGAACACTTGCGTGTGAAGGCCCCACTCTCCCGGGTGAAGATCGTGGCGACTCAGGAAGTCTGCCTCCCAATTGTCGACCCCCGGGATAAAAATGGCAGACAGGGCCAGGACATTCTGTTCCGCCCAAGACAGAATCTTTGACGCTTCTCTCATGCAAGGCATGCTCTTGGTACCACCCTGCCGATTTATGTAGGCCACCGTGGATCGCCTTGCCCTGTAACAATGGAGCTGCCTGTAACAGGGCATAGTAAACCGCCCTCAACTCCAGCTTGTTGATATGAAGGCCCGACTCCAGTGGGGACCATCGACCCTGTAGGCGGACTCCCTGTGTCACAGCTCCCCAGCCCCTCAGGCTGGCGTCCGTGGTTACCAGAATCCAGTCCTGGATTTGGAACCGTCTGCCTGCCAACAGATTGGATGAATCTAGCCACCACTGTAGCGAGATCCTGGTTCTTGTTAGAAGGCCAATCCTTCTGCGCATCTGCAGGGGGGAGCCGGACCATTTTGTCAGAATGTCCAATTGAAAAGTCCTGGAATGGAAGCGGCCAAATTGTATTGCTTCGAATGAAGCCACCATCTTGCCTAGAAGCCGGAGGCAAAGATGGATCTGTACCAGAGGTGACTGTAAGACCTCCCTGACCAGCTGTTGTATTGCAGTGACCTTTTCCATCGGCAGAAAGACCTTTTGTTCCGATGTATCCAGGATCATGCCCAAGAAAACCATCCTCTGGGCCGGAACCAGCGATGATTTGGGCATGTTCAGGATCCACCCGTGGTCTCTTAGAACCTGTATGGACAGATTTAGAGCACTGCTTAAAGCCTCCGCCGACCCTGCCTTTATTAGCAGGTCGTCCAGGTATGGCACTACATTGACCCTTCGGATCCTGAGTAGTGACATCATTTCCGCCATTACCTTTGTGAAAACCCGCGGGGCTGTCGACAGGCCGAAGGGCAACGCCCGGAATTGGTAATGGTCGTTCCCCAAGGCAAACCTGAGATAGATTTGGTGTGGGGGCCAAATAGGAATGTGTAGATAGGCGTCTTTGACGTCTATTGAGGCCAAGAACTCCCCTTTCTCCAGACTGGCGATCACAGAGCGCAAGGACTCCATCCTGAACTTGAACACACGCAGGAAGGGGTTCAGTGACTTTAGATTCAGGATGGGCCTTACTGAGCCGTCTGGCTTCGGGACCAGGAATAAGTTGGAATAATATCCCTGGCCCTGCTCCGTGTCTGGCACCGGTACAATTACCTGAGACTGAAGCAGCCTGGTAATGGCCCCCTGAAGGAGCACCTGCTCTTCCTGGGATGCTGGGAGTGCCGACCTGAAGTATCGTCTGGGAGGAGGTTTGTCGAATTCCAGCCTGTAACCTAGAGAAATGAGACCTCTGGCCCAGGAATCCAGACCCGATGCGTCCCACACCTGGCTGAAATGCAACAATCGCGCTCCCACCGCGAGAGTCTCGTGGCGGGAAAACCCCGTCATGCTGCAGGCTTAGAGGAAGCCGCGGCATTTGGACGGTCCTGGGTGTTGGAGGAGCTAGGCTTCCTAAACTTGCCTCTCGTGCCCCTGTTGGCATTGGAGGCGCCCCTGGCCTTGGGGCGAAACCTGTTCCCACGAAAGGACTGCTGGGAAGCACCAGTGAAGGTACGCTTTGCAGCCGTGGGAGCTGATGGAAGGAAGGTAGATTTTCCTGCCGTGGCTTTGGAAATCCAACCGTCTAATTCACTCCCAAACAGCCATTCTCCTGTAAAGGGAATACCCTCCACACTTTTCTTTGAGTCTACGTCTGCAGACCACTGACGTAGCCACAAGGCCCGTCTGGCTGAAACTGCCATGGCTGAATTGCGCGCGTTTATTGCGCCCAATTCCTTTTGCGCCTCGCACAGGATCTTAGCGGTATCCTGAATGTGACGCAGACTGTCACCTATCTGGGCCACAGTCATGTCACCCAACAACCCTTCCTGAATCTGGGTTGACCATGTATGAATTGCATTAGCCATCCAGCAGCTGGCTAAAACTGGGCGCTGAGATGCCCCACTAGCCGTATATATGGACTTGAGGGTAGCTTCCAGCCTCCTATCCGCCCCATCCTTAAGGGTGGATACCCCTGGGACTGGTAGCAACACCTTTTTAGAAAGGCGGGAAACAGAGGAGTTCACTACCGGTGGCTCCTCCCATTTCTTTCTGCCCAAAGGTTCAAAAGGATATGCATTTGTGAACCGTTTTGAAAGAGTAAACCTCTTATCAGGGTTTTGCCAAGCAGCCCTGAAAGCAGTTTCTAACTCTGCCTGCTCAGGGAAGTACACTGGCTGTTTCTTCTGAGTCATGAAGAAAGGATCTCCTTCTGTGGATGCCTCTACTGGGAGATCTAAAACATCCCTAATGGCCCTGATAAGGGGCTCGGGACCATGCACTGCCGCCTCAGGAGCTGGTTCCTGCAGACCCTGCTCCTCACCCTCCTCCAATATGTCCTCATCGTCCTCATCTGTGTCAGGATCCATCGCAGTAGCCTGCCTCTTTTGAGGTTGTGCGGGAGGAGGAGGTACATTTTGGGTATGAAGAATATCCACCCTGGCAGCTAACATGGACAATTCCCTCTGAACCCTCTGCGTTTGCTGAGTGTTAGTGGAAAGCTGTGAAGCCACAGAATCCAACAAGGTCTTTATGTTGGAGGCCCACGCAGGCTCCTGCTCGTCTGCCTGCGACGGCCCCACAAGCTGTGGGGGTACCCCACTGATCTGGGTGTCAGCACTACTGGGCTGTGGTGACATACAAGCCTCACAAGTAACCTGGGACTGTGACTTTGGCACAAACTTGGTGCTACACACCATACAAGTGAACTTTTTCACCATGATGAGATAGTACTACAATGTCTGCAGTACAACACAACCCCCACGCAGTCACACACGTGCACACACCACACTGCTGGATGTGAAAAAACAGACTATGTGTTTGTTTTATGCTGTGCTGTAACTAATCAGTGGGGAATAAACAGAGCAATTGGGGAGCCAAGTGCACCCTTAACCTGAACTCACAGATCTGGGTGAGCTGGTAACGCTAAACACAGTGATATGAACAACACAGTGTCTGAATCAGCCAGATAGCGCAGCAGCGCTAAAAAGCTATAAAAAACCTGCTGTCTCTGCCGTGCTGCAAGTACCCGGATCCACCACGCCAGTGAGGAGCCCTCTGTAATGGAGTCTGGCAGCGTGTGAAGAAGCAGGAAGTGACAGCGCGCGCCCAGCAGAGCTTGGTCCCGCTCTGAGTGAAGCCCCGCCCCCTGTACACGGAGCTGGCGCTTCTATATATTTATACTGACATTAGGTGTAAATATATATATATATATATATGTATCATACATTTTAACCTGAGGGGTGTCCCTGGTGGTCCAGCGGCAGCACCCCTATGCCAGTTACCAGACGCGGTGTTCACGCAGTCCCTGCTGGAGGGCCGCCATTACTAGCCGTCGTCCTGCCGCACCAGAAATGGCTGCGGGGACCCCTTGTGGGACCCCCAGCCTGTACTCACCACTGAAGTCTTCTGACCTGTCAGGGGTGTGCGGCGGCTAGGGGACTTGCTCGCCACAGCGCAATGCTGTGCGGTGACAAGTCCCACGCAGGACCTGAAATGTCCTGTAGCAGGGTCAGCTCTGCACCTGAAGAGGTCGGGGACTGACCCTTCCCCTGACACCCACGAAGCAGGACAGCTGTGTGGTCACCACAGCGCCCCAAAATAACAAACTTGAAAATAAATGTAGAAAAACTCTGGAGCATCCAGAAGCACTGCCTCTCCTGAGGCACATTTTTCAAAACTGACTAGTGGAGGGAGATTGAGGGGAGGAGCCAGTGCACCCACACTGAAAGTTCTTTTATGTGCCTGTCTCTCCTGCGGAGGTCTCAATCCCCCATAGTAGTGAAGCCCAGTATCCCATTGGACGGTAGAGAAAAAGTAATAATTTCACAGATTTTCTGGTTGAAACGGTATTTATGTATTATCTGGGTGCCCGATTTTTTCATTGCATGCCACTACTTAAGGCATGCGATGTGATGCGATTTTTAATTGTATAGTCAACCATGGGTGATTTCATACCCCCACTATTCAACTACGCATGGAGTTGATTTTATATAGTGTGGCGAGCGCAGCGAGCCACCGAGCCCGAAGTGTGGCGAGCCCCGCGGATTACTTTACATGTATTCTGCGTCCCCTCGTGGGGCTCGCTGCACTTGCCAAGCTTCGGGCTCGGTGGCTCGCCACACTATATAAAGTCAACTTCATGCGTAGTTGGATAGTGGGGGTATGAAATATGGGTGACTATACAATTAAAAATCGGGTCTTTACAATGAAAAATCGCATCGCATGAATTGTATACCACTATATTGCATGCGATGCGATGAAAAACATCTGGCGCCCAGATATTACATAAGTACCGTTGAAACTTTTCAGTTATTAAAAAGGGAGATCAAGTAATTATTGTAGCCCAAACTTGCTAAGAACCATACTTTTAGCCCAAGGCTCTACCACCTCCCAATCCAAAAAGCTTTTCATTTACTGTATGTTAGTACCTGCAAACCTGAAACTCACAATGGGTATAAACTACTGTATACTGGCAATGGTAATCAAAACTTACTTCATGAAAAAGTAATAACTAAAATATATATTTTTACAGTGCATTTTCAGAGGTATATCTCTTTGCTGTATACAAATCCATGTAGTATCCAATTTTTGCTGTCTTAGAAAAGTAGATTCATGCCAAAGAACCATGCCATCAATTGGGAGATGATTTGTGTGGTTACTGTAGAAACAAAATACTGATATTTACAGTAAGTTACCCTGTGACCAGACCCCCAAAAGTCCAGAGAGTATAAGCACAAGGATGAGAAAACCATTGAGTAGATAGAATCTCCAACCATTTCTGTGGTAGTAGCTCCTCTACATGGATCCCTTCACTGTAGGAACCTTTCCTTTTCTCACCATATGCTCCACTTTCCATGCACATGGGGTAATTGCAGTAGCCAGCAATAAGATTGATGCCGCCCTGCTATCGTGCTTTGCAAATTAATGTGTACATTTTGCGAAGAGGTCACAGCCAAGCGAATATGTTCAACACCCTTTGTAAGAGGCTCATCATTGAATGAAACTCGGCGGCTGCAATGAATATAGGCATTTCAGGCCTGTCGCACATCCTCCCCTAAAACGCTTGGTAAGACCTGCATTTTCCCCAGACACTCCAAGTGGTTTTCTTGGTAGTCCCATGAAACAGCCGGTTACCACCACAGTCACCTGCTTCCTCTCAATCACCTTGCGAAGGTTTTTCATGTGTAGAAAATGGGCAGTGGCATCATTAGAAATGTTACATGCTCCTTCCCCCCTTGCCAAAAAAGTTTCCTCACTGCCAAAGTACTCCCAACCCGACACATAATTATCATATTGCCTACATGCTTGTTGCCAGGAGTTTCTTGCACATAACATGCTTGCAAGTGCACCAGTGTTCCCAGAATTTAGCACTTCTGGACAACTCTATTTGTGCTGCACTCCCAGCAGACGCTACAGGTACAGTTAGAACATCTGTCTCCCTCCAAGGTGGCATGCATTTTGGGAGGTCCAGACTGCATGGAATAGGTTATGCCACTGCCAATGGGACTAATATCAATGTGATTTCAGAATAGCAGGATTGTCACTATATAAAATACGTTTTTGGATACTATGAAACTACAGTAGTTTGCTTTTATTTCACAGTGATTGACAAAGGATGTCAAGCTGCTCAAAACACGTGCGACCAAGTGAGTGGACAGGTCAAAGACAAGATCCCCGGTGGCTGGGGGAAATAATCAAGACATATAATAAACCACTGAGGAAATATAAAGGTTATTCACTTAACTGAAAATAGAAATACATACTGTATGTAGTTTGGTAAAAAAAAAAAAAAAGCATTTTGTTGTAAGTTTCTAAAACAGTAAACTGCCCTACTTAAAAGGGATGTTAATAAAAAAAATCTGAAATACAAGTTGGTGTGCTTAAGATTACTTACATGATCCTGCAACAGTCTAAATGTTAAATACATATTGTACAGACGTTCACGGCAAAATTCTGTCCTTCAATTAGGTGGGTTTCATAAATTGAGAAGAAGAGTGTACACGACTGTGTGAAGCTCACATCAAGTCCAAAACCGTTACATGACCACGCCCCTTAATACCAGGAAACATTCATCAAGCTTCAGCCCTCTGCGCCAACATGGGACAAGTATATGGAACCAATGTTCAGAAAATCCAAATGTAATACAACTCAACGGGTCTTATTCTTATGCCACCTTTATTGCAGTCACATTTAGTAATGCAATGGTTCCAAATAAAATGGTCGACAAGTGTCTAGGTTGACAGTGATTAGGTCAACCACTTTTGGCTGACAGTGAATGTGTCAACAAATGTAAATGGTCAACAGACAAAAGGTTGACATGTTTTTAAAATTTTGGGGGGTATCTGTCCAAATCTTGCATGTCTTGCTGTGCTCAACACTATTATATTCTCCCTCTATGCCAATTGGGAGTGTGAAGTAAGAACAAGTTTCAGAAAGAAAAACATCATGAAAAACTCATGTTGATCTTTTCCTGTCGACCATCGACGTGTCACTCTTCTGCTTGTGTTGACCTGCCTGTCAACCTAGTGAATGTCTTCCCTTTCTAGGAGTTGACCCATTCAATGTCGACCAATAGTTGTCAACCCGATACCAATGCAACATCCATTTCCAACGGCCTCATTTGTGAGAATATGAAAGTTTAAGTAAAATGGCTAAAGGGTCTAAAGCTATTTTGATTCACCTCTGGTCTGGAAGAGTTTCGGCAGTTCATTGAGAAATGTAAAGTATTTTGTGATCAGGTGTAAGAACAGTGCTCAGTTACAGGGTTCTAGTTTAGTTTCCCTTCTAAGCACAAAGCAAAAGAAAACCAAAGTTGCAGAATAGCCGTAAACTAAAAACACAAAATATGTACTGCTGAAGCCAAGTGACTAACCCCATCTTCAACATTTCTAAGCGTTTCATGCGTAATATCAGGAACAGAATGTACTGGTATTTGCTGCATAATTAACTTTTTGCTAAAACCACATAGGGCGTAGCAAACTTGTTAGAACAGATGTACGTGTAGGGCAAAATATCACCCACCTGTAAGGATTATTATGAGAAACATTTAATGAAGCAATTTGATGACACACCATTCACTTCATTGCATTGTGTAGATCCTACAAAGAGGTCAGTATGGATTATGGGTTGTAAAATCTATGAAGCCATCTACTGTGAGCAACGTAAGGCAATGTCAAGGAGCATCCTACAAATTTCAACACATAACAGGGTATTTGACATAAAAAGCATTGTTGGTTCAAGAACTTCTAATAAATAAAGTGTCTTGCTTAAAGTAAAAATGCATAAACATGTTAGATAAGCAAGATTTTTCATATAACAAAACTATCCCTTTTATTTCTGGAAAAAAAAACAGACTTATTATCAGCAATTCTATTTCTTGCTTGGTAGAACCCTATTCTTACAGTGTTAAAGTCACACCCACTATCCAGTAAAATACTAGGTACCTCCTACCCTGAATGTTTGTCTTTTTATCTACATAACTATAATTAAATGGTGTGAGTGTGCGTACATTCCATGATAACTCTCGAACACTTTAATCATCTTCAAGCTTTGCACATTACTTTATCATCTTAAGGGACAATCTAAGTCCAAAGATGAGTTTAAATCAGACGACCACTTATACACCAAACTCCCAGACCTGAACTGGTATTTGGAACCCGGTTCCAAGCCAGGTTGGTTCTGAGATTTGCACCATTTACACTGCCGCACACAGGCATCCATTCACCTCCTCTCTGCCTCCGCTGTCTGCACAGGTCGCTGCGGTCGGGCATCCCCATTGCTGTGAAAGAGAGTTGGGTCAGATGACCCGGCATTCCCGTTCACACTACCCAGGTCCTATCAGTGTTCCAGCCTGGTCAGAATCTGGGTAGAAGTCCAGTGTAAAAGGACATGGGTTAACACCTTTTACACCACCGCTGATGACCCAGATCCACAAGGGAAAAACCTGGATTGTTGCGGCAGTGTAAAAGGGGTATAACCTGGAAAGACTAGAACTTTTATAAGGGTCAAGTCATTATCCAGGAATTAAAGTACATGTGAAACCCAATATCTACACCAAAAGTTCCCAAACTTATTAGGCCCCCTTTTCTATTCAATGACCACATTGAAAGTCACAGCTCTATTCACTTTCTATTGAATAAACATCCCATCTGCAATAGAACTCCCATCTTAGTAAATAAGCCACTAAGAATGCATCAGCAATTCCAGAAATTATTGTGTGTGGGCATGCGCATTCTCCCCCAGCACAACCAGAGCATGGGAGGAAATGTTCAACAGGTGGCACATATGACTATGCAGGACCCCGCAGTGACTACAAGTAATCTTCCACCACCCCATTATTTAACACCTACCCCCCCCCCCCACCCAACAATTACACCAGAGGCTACCACCACTCACGTGGATCCTTATAGCACCCTCCAGAGGGCAGCATTGCCCACTTTGTGAAACCCTGCCTTGAGATAATTTAAATATGGTGTAGATCAGGGATAACCAACTCCAGTCCTCGAGCGCTACCAACAGTAAAAGTTTTCCAGGTCTCCTCAAAGAATCATAAGTAAAAGTAATTAGCTCCAACTGTGGATCATTTATAATGTGTTAGTCAGTAATGAGTGCACCTGTGCCCCAGCCAGGTGATTTAGAAAACGTGAACTGTTGGTAGCTCTCGAGGACTGGATTTGGCTACCACTTGTGTAGATCAATCTAGTCTTAGTTCTCAGAAATGTGTGATAAGGTGGCTGACAGCATCAAATCCACCTGGGCATCCAAATTCTTTAACAGCTGCAATACATCATAGTTGAGTCTCCTGCCAACAGAATCTGTCAGATGAAGAAATGTGCAAAAAAGTTCTTTCAGTCTAAAACACAGAGGTTAAAGCAAGTTTTTCTATGCCCGATGCATTTTATTTTTAGTCTAAAATCTTTGCCTTGCTGCAAGTAGATATTGTAATGTGGATGTGAGGTTGTCGAGGGATCTCTCTAAGGCATGGGTAACCCCTGTGGTTTGGACGGACCACCTGGCGGTTTCAATATCCATTCAAATGGATAATATAGATAGGACAGGCTATAAGTGGAGACTTAACTCGTTAATGTTATCGAAACAGGATCATCAAAGGGAAATAGAAAAATCCCTAATGGAATATTTTCGATTTAACAACACAGCCGATTCATCACCAGCAATAATATGGGAGGCTCATAAAGCTGTAATTAGAGGCCAATTAATTAAATTAACTAAAGCACAAAAAAAAGAGACGATAAACTAGCGAAAGATTTGGAACAACAAATTAGTGAGTTAACGAGTATCCATCAAAAGAACCCCAAGCGTAGTATACTAAGCAAATTATTAACACTGAAAAGCCAGTTATATCAATTATACTCAGAAAAAACAGTAAAGACATTTCGGACAGGCTATAAGTGGAGACTTAACTCGTTAATGTTATCAAAACAGGATCATCAAAGGGAAATAGAAAAATCCCTAATGGAATATTTTCGATTTAATAACACAGCCGATTCATCACCAGCAATAATATGGGAGGCTCATAAAGCTGTAATTAGAGGCCAATTAATTAAATTAACTAAAGCACAAAAAAAGAGACGATAAACTAGCGAAAGATTTGGAACAACAAATTAGTGAGTTAACGAGTATCCATCAAAAGAACCCCAAGCGTAGTATACTAAGCAAATTATTAACACTGAAAAGCCAGTTATATCAATTATACTCAGAAAAAACAGTAAAGACAATGAAATGGTTGCAATATAAATTTTATAGCAGATTCCTTACTAGCACACCGAATTCGGAAACGAAGACAAAGAGACCGTATATATGCAATAAGAGATGCCAAAAAAACCTCAACTATGATCCTCAGGTTATGTCTCAGAGATTCAGGGACTATTACTATGAATTATACAATATACCGAACATAACCACCATAGCGGAACTCGAGTCCCGATTTGAGGGGTTCATGTCATCATGTGACTTGCCGACTCTGACGGAGTCCCAAACCTCAATACTAGAAGCCCCAATTTCCGTGGAAGAAATTGAATCCACTATTAAAACTCTTAGAAATGCGTCCGCATCCTGGGCCGGACGGGTTTTCAGTGATTTATTATAAAAAATTCAGTAAAATTCTGGTGCCGCATCTAAAAACTCTTTTTGACTCAGTATTAGACGGTAAGTCACTGGATCCCGCTACAACTACAGCAGAAATAATAAACCTGACCGGGACCCTACCCTATGTAGCAACTATCGCCCCATTTCGCTTTTGAATTCAGACCTTAAACTTCTTGCCAAATTATTAGCGAACCGTCTCTCAAGAGTAATAACCTCTTTAGTGCACCCAGACCAGGTTGGTTTTATTCCAACTAGACAGGCTTTCAAAAACATTAGGAGAGTAAATCGATACAATCTTAGTTATCAATGGCTCTAGTACGCCGGCTCTAGTTATGAGCCTGGACGCAGAAAAAGCCTTTGACAGGGTGTCCTGGCTGTATATGAATCGTTTACTTCCGAGATATGGAATTAGTGGCCGCTTTATGAGTGGGGTACAAGCATTATATAGGAATCCTTTAGCAGCAGTCACGATAAATGGTGTTAAATCCCCCCTTTTTGAAATAAATAACGGCACCAGACAAGGCTGTCCCCTGTCGCCTATGATCTTTGCCCTTATGATCGAGCCATTGGCAGCCAAAATAAGAAAGGAAAATGACATAAGAGGTATTAAAATAGGTTCGGAAGAATATAAAACAGCATTATATGCGGACGATATCCTCTTGACCTTAACAGACCCATTACAGTCATTAAATAAATTGAGATTATTGATGAATTTGGGATTATATCAAATTTTAAGATAAATACAGCTAAAACAGAAGTCTTGGATCTTCATCTCCCGACTGCTATAAAAGAGAGTATATCGTCCATTTATACATTTAATTGGAAAAAGTCTCACTTAAAATATCTGGGAATAAATATTACAAAAACTTATCATCAACTATACGATGCAAATTTTCCCAGATTAATAAATGAGATAGCCAATGATTTAAAGGGATGGTCGAAGATCCTAATCTCGTGGACTGGTAGAGCTAATATTTTAAAAATGAATGTGCTTCCCCGGTTGCTGTATTTTTTCCAATCTTTAGCTATAAAAATCCCAGCCGGCAATTTTAAAAACCTACATAACCTACTTTCCCGTTTTCTTTGGCTGGGAAAGAGACCTCGGGTTCGATTTAAAACTCTACAAAATGGAACCAGGGAGGGTGGACTGGGGGTTCCAAATTTGAAATATTATTATTATGCAGCACAAATAGCACAACTGATACTGTGGCATTCTAATAAAGAGGCACGTAGATGGGTCCAACTAGAATCAGAACTACTAAATGTACACTCTGTATCAACATTACTTTGGCTACCAAAAAATTATAGACCCGGTATAGTTAAGAACTTCCCGGTTATCGAGTTCTCTCTCTCTTTATGGGATAAATTAATCAAAGATTACAAGCTTATTACCGCCCCTACTATAATGCTCCCAATGTGGGATAACCCTCAGTTTCCAGTGAGTAAAGAAATAAATTAAAAAAAAGAACTGGTTAAAAACGAACATCTTATTTGTTAATGAATTGGAAATATCTGGTAAATTTCCCTCTTTTGCAGACTTACAATCAAAATTTCAGGTGCCAGCTCAGTGCCTTTTTCAATATCTGCAGATAAGTAGCTATTTTCTATGTTCCCAACGGGCACAAAGAGCCCAATCGAAAACAGTAATTGAAGGACTATGCCTGAAGAGATCAATCTCTAAAGGTTTAATTTCGATTGTTTACCAACTATTTCTAAACCATGGGAAACAGAGCCGCTCTCCACACGAAATTGCTTGGGAGTCCGAATTGGGGAAACAATTAGAGTCAGAGGCATGGACTAAAATTAAAAATAACCTGATTACGGTCTCTCAGTCGGTACGCTTCAGAGAAAACGCCTTTAAGATCTATTCTCGTTGGTATCTGACCCCAAACAGACTAAAACGTATATATTCCCCGGGGCAACAGATCGTTGCTGGCGAGAGTGTGGGGGTAAAGGTAATTTATTGCATATATTTTGGACATGCCCCCGGATTCAAGAGATCTGGAAATTCGTATTTGACCTAATCCAACAAACAACAAGGATTGAGGTCCCCTGGTCTCCCGAATACGTATTGTTCCCCTTAAATATCCCAGGGGTGAAACCCTCTTCGCAGAAATTTATATGGTTTCTGTTGAGTGCGGTAAAAATAAAAATAGCTACCAATTGGAAAACAAATACGATGCCATCAATAGTAGCCATAAAAGAGATGATATGGCATCTTTATCATATGGAATACCTTTCGAGTATTGTGGAAGAGAAAGTAGACACCTTCAAAGATATCTGGTCCCCATGGTTAGCATACCATAATCTTATCTTTTGAATGGTGGCCATAAGAGTAGAGAAAGACTCGGGATTGGGAGGTAGCCTATGGAAGGTCTTTCTGTTTTTGTTTTTTCCCTACTCCTCTGTCAATGTTCCTTTTTTCGTGTGTGGTTTTCCTTTGCTCTTTTCTCTATTAGATACTCGAACCCAGAACACCCTCATCCCCCCTTTTCCCTTTCCTTTCCCTCTGTTGTATTTGTACTAGTGTTTATAGTATAACAGCTGGATGTATCTATCCTTCTTACTGTAAGTTTTGATAAAGGCTACTGGGATAGGGAGACTCGTATGTTAGATAAGATGTAAGCGAGCTCCCCTATCGAAGTTATTGTCTGGTACGTCTTTTATTGTCTTAGTCTAATTATTTGTTGATTTGTGTACTGTATTATGTGATATAGAAATGTTAAATAATAATGAACTAATACATTTGTGGTATATGTATATTGTGAATTACAATTAAATAAAAAAAACATATTTAAAAAAAAAAAAAAAAAAAGATATTGTAACAACGCCTGAAAACTGAGGTGTTTGTGTTGCATTTTAAACTGGAAATTGTATATGCATGCCAGATCCACTAACTGCCTTGAATGACAATTTGTTTAATTGTGAGCCCCAAACACCTTCCTGCAATTTGTGTTACCAGGTAAGCTCATAGATATGCTGCACTTACTTAAGTGTATTGATGACACAATGTGACTTTGGGTGGATATTGACCAGGACTTTTAATGAAGAGGATATATTTCCCAGTCAGCTTCTACATTTTTATAAAGAATTTACTTCATAAATGCTAGCTAGAAAGCCAACTGGTTGCTATTGACAACCTCTACTCTTAAGAAGGCCTGACCAATCTTCCCAGCCCCCACCTCTGTCTTTAAGTATGGATTGTGCCACTAATAACTTTAGATAAAACTCAGTTTTTGCAGCTGCTCTAGAACAAAAGCTCTCATGTAGTTCTCATGCACCATGTGACTATATCTTCGCTTGATAACATTCAACAATAGACCATTCTTGAAAGAAAATCCTGGCTTCACTTTTATAAGGATGAACATTACCCATATATTTCTAACTTCCCAGTGAGATTTGTAGTATATCAATCTGTACCCCTATGATAATGCTGAGTGGGAGTGCACTGACTAAGTTCTGGACTGTGATGAAGAAATACATGACCTACATAATGTGTTCATTTCATAGCAATTAGGAGATCCAGGTTTGGCCATTTTGTTTTTGTAACATCACTATATGGGTTACAAGAAACTCGCTATTAGCCATGTCCTTGATGCGGTTGCTAACCCAAGAGGTAGGCAGCTATATTGATAACATGCCCAGAATATGGAACAGGACATACAATAATACCTTAAGCCAGTGGTTCCCAAACTTTTTGAGAATCACGGCACCCTAATTTATCATAATAGTTTTCAAGGCACCCCATGGCCAAAAGTTTGTTTATAATTGGAAGCCATGAGCACTGATTTTTCCTATTTCATTGGACAGAAATAATTTTAATTGGTTCTGGACCACCAACCCGAGGCACCCCTGCAAGGGCTCCGAGGCACCCCAGGGAGTCTAGGCGCAGTTTGGGAACCACTGCCTTAAGCAATATAATCTAGAAATAAGTCTCTATTATCTGTACTAGAGAATACTTTTGTTCCAGTAAGTTTAGTTTACTGTTTCTGCAGTGCCAGTCCTCAAGCAGCACATACAAACTTTAAATATAAGCTAATGATGACTACCTACTAGACATGGAAATCCTACAGTCAGTGTTACATGCAGATTAGTGCTATTAAACATGACATCAAGATAAAAAAAAAAAAAAAAACCCTGTCCTCATGCACGGTCACAATTTCTTTGTCCAACATAAGCAGTCAATGATTCCAGTATTAAGCCTTGCCGATTCATTGAAGTGACCAACGTGTTTTGTTTTCTTTTTGTAACCAGTCTCCAACATTCAGCTGTCCAAAATAAATTGTTGGTACTTGTGTAGTTTCACGGCAGCACTGCCCTCGTATCGCATCATATGCAAATAGCATGCGATTTAGCACACTCCCACTATCCACGTCAGCCCAAAGTGTGGTGATCCCCACGGTATGAGTCCTCCTGACCTGTTCATACCCCCACTATCCACGTTGGCATAAAGTTGATTTTATAAGGTGTAGAGAGCGCAGCGAGCCCAAAGCGTGGCGAGCGCAGCGGAAAATGAGCCTGAAGCGTGGATTATTTGAAGTGTATTCCGCGTCCGCTCGCCATGCTTCGGGCTCCTTTTCCACGCCCCCTACGCTTGCCACACTTTATAATATCAACTCCACTCCGACGTGTATAGTGGGGGTGTGAAGAAGTCGGGAGGACGTGTACCGCTGTGCTCGCCACGCTTCAGGCTGATGTGGATAGTGGGGGTGTGCTAAATCAAATCGTATGCGATTTGCATACAATACGATCAGAGGGCAGTGCTGCCATGAAACTACACAAGTACCAAATTGTTTACTTCATGCTAAAATCTAGAAGTCTTCCCCCTACAGGTATAAGACTTTGCAAAGCCATTGGGATGTGCAGCCTTCGCTTCGATTATATTGGTAAAATAACTAACTACCCATCTGGTGGACTTCGTTATAAGGGTTAAAAGCAAATCCTACCGGTCAATTCATTCTGCTAATCCACACAGACCTCACAGAAAATGCAACCCCTTTTTATATGGTCTACCCCATCTGTATCACTCCATTCTGTCTCTATCCTTTAGAACAGTGGTTCTCAACTTTGGTCCTCAAGTACCCACAACAGTTCATGTTTTCCAGGTCTCCACACAGAATCACAAAAGAAATAATTAGCTCCACCTGTGATATCTTAAGATGTGAGTTACGTAAAGGAGAAAAAGAAAATCAGTTCAATTTGACGCACTCCCCTTTTCCACACTGTCACAGAGTGACTAAAATAATGTTATGACTTTAATAAATGATTCAAAAAACGTTTTTTTTTACACTTAATTTTGCATTTTTTGTATGTTTCACATCATGTTATGTTTTCACTTTATTTATTGTAGGTTATAGATCATAATTCACGCAATTATCTAGATATCATTTAGAAGTATTCGGGAAATATAATGACACACATAACACAAATGTGCGCTTGTATAACGGAGCACAGAAGAGTATATACGCAATAATAAAATCAAAAAACACACGGGCATAAGGAAACACTATCTAAAAGGTGGAACAATTTATATGCAATAACCTATGCATTAAAAAGTATGAAACCTTGGAGGGGACAATTTATGAATATGAGCAACAGGACAATGACAAAATGTATAAAGCAATGGAATTAGTGGCATTACAGGCTAGATACATACATTGCGTGGATGCAATTGCAAGGTCTGTACGACAATTAGGATGAAATATACATCGCAGTAGCCTCAATGAGCATAATGACGGAATCGCAAGGTCTGTATGACAACCAAGATGAACTGTCCATCACAAGAATTCTAATGAATCAAAAGACAAAGACCAATCACGGGTCCTGCACTTTGAAACGTACTTGAATGTGGCAGAGGACACGGACCAATAGATAGTCCAGAAATTTTGAAAAGTATCAATTAAGAGCCAGGATTGGATGTATGCTAATCCACACCCACCAAGATCTCTCTCCCTATAAATATAGCCTTAATGAGGCGGGCCAGGTACCTAGGTCAGCCTTGAAAAAGCCGACAGCAGGCGAAATGCGCATCGGCAGCTTGCTCTGACTTAGCCGTTGCTCAATCAGTCAAATGTATTGAAATGTAACAATGTTTATGTAACTTGGTAACCACCATATATTGTACTTAAATAACATACCTATTTGTATGCACGCGTGGGGTGAAGCTGCATCATGTGCACAGCTCAGCAACTCAGCCCCGTGTAGTGTGAGCTGCAAGCCAGTCATCCATTACATAACACCGAGGCGCCCGTCTGATAAAAGTGATATAACTAACAGGGATGTTGAATTAACTACCACCCTATGTATACACAGACGGGGGGCAGTGGGACACCTGTGAGAAGGTGCGATACACGCACAGCACAGTGATCTTATCTCAAATCACGGGAACTGCCAGCCGGTCATTTATAGTGTTATGTCGCGCTGATATTGCATATGATCTAAATATAAGGACATATGTGCCAGTATAACCTTAAGGTGCTGCTACATTTATTGTAACGTTGCTGTATTGTGTTTATTTAATTGGTGCAATCATACAGAGCATAAGCGCAACTGCGCCAGCACACATGACATACTGTAGTATGATAGAAGTTCATGCATAAAACTAATACTCACCTCTAGATGTATATGAACAGCAGGGTGGATGTGAACTAGTGTACGTAGGCGTAGTAAAGGGACTTGACCCACTATTACGGGAACGCACAGACTGTCACATCGCCCAGAGTATAACAGTACCAGCACACTCCATGTAGCAGGACAGGAGGTCCTGTATAAGGAATACCGACCATAGTATACATATGGACAATGTGGTGCATGTGAGATAGTGTACAGATATATTAGGACAATGATTTGATCCGTAGTACGGGAATTCATACCCGACATATCTCCAACAGCGCAACGGCGCGTACACACATGATTTAAGCAAGACAGGAGGTCATGCATAAATAAATACCTACCCCTATGTATATATGTACAGTAGGGTTAATGTGAGACAGTACATGTATGCGCAGCACAGTGACGTTATCCTTCAGTTAGGGAACGCACAGACAAACACCTCTCCCGCAGCGCAACAGCACCAGCACACTCCGTGTAGTACAGTAGGAGGTTATGTAGGAGGAATACTTACCATAGTGCGTACATGGGCAGTGTGGTGCACGCGAGATAGTGTACCAGTGTATCAGGACAGGGTTCGCATCCTTATCACGGGAATCCATAACCTGACACATCTTTCATGGCGCATTTCCTATAGCGTGTAATGTGTATGAGATAGCATACTGGCTTACTAAGACAATTATCTGATCCTTAGAACGGGTATTCATAACCCGACATATCTCCAATAGCGCAACGGCGCCTACACAATATCACAGCATCCAACTGTGGAATCCCCTAAGCGCAGGGTTAATATCCTGACAGAATCACCTCCTGCAGAATTTATATTAAAACCCTGTGGGGAACATTGGAGATAATAATACTCGCATAACCCCTGGAATGTTGTGCACCATATCGGAGGAATAGATGACGTGCATGAAATACATCTAAAAACGCTATATCAGCACATTGTGTGTAGCGCTATCACTAGAACTGGGCATAGGCATATGCTAATGAAAGGAGGACCATCCCCCTAACCGCAAATTATGTATGCTATATCTGATGCATCACGTATATATGTTCAATGAGGAGTGAACGTGGTTTGCACCAATGTACATGTTATTATTGAGTTGAGTCTTTAGGGAATTGAAAGGTAGTTTACCAGGCCATACGGCAGGCCACTACCTATTCCCTCATCTATTTTCACATTACACCAGTGGTATGCACTCCTGAAGGGACTGGCACCAACCTTGTTATACATGCAGATATACATGTGAAATAGATGAACCACGCTGCACACAGGAACTATATGATATGAAACTGATGTGCCTAAAATCAGAACACATCTTATGAATACGCAATATATAAAAAATACTGGTTACCAAGTCGGGAACAGAACCCCGGTATCACCTACATTTTGTACTGATATTCTATCTGCATCATAAGCAGGAAATACTTCAGATCAACGGCTAACAGAGAATTATTTTAATCTTTCAAAAATTTCTTTTTCTCTATATCTATCATCTTTCTTAATTTTAATATCTTCGCCTATACAATCCCTGACACAGGGCAAATTATTATCGGGTTAAAACATTATTTAATAAAAATTCATAATTACTACTATAAATAATGTGACCTGTAGGAAAAAACGTTTTTTGAATCATTTATTAAAGTCATAACATTATTTTAGTCACTCTGTGACAGTGTGGAAAAGGGGAGTGCGTCAAATTGAACTGATTTTCTTTTTCTCCTTTACGTAACTCATGTCTACTAATCAGTCGGCAGCACCCCCAACCTAGTAGGGAAGATTTATATATAATAAATTCCCACAGGTGGGCATATATCCATTCACACCTATACAAACCAACCATAAGCACTATATTTGGTGCGGGTCGCTCACTCTCTCCTATATCTTAAGATGTGTAAGTTAATAATAAGTGCACCTGCCAGGTGATCTGTAAAACAGGAACGGTTGGGTGTCCTTGAGGATCAAGGTGGAGGAGAACCACTGCTTTAGAATATAAACTCCATACAATTCACATCCAACCCTTAGTTTCTGCAATTGATGCTTATTTCAGTATCAGGTCGGCTGAAGCAAGATTTATATTACACACACCTGCCTTGCATTGTCTTAATGTGGTTATACGCTGGTACAATTTGTCTGAGGCACCAATTTCCCTTAAATCTCCCCGGGAGTGCTTATATCGGACTTAGCACTTTATGTGCGGTTTTTACCTGAGATTTATCAAATGTAAGAAGACTCACAGGGAAGTTCAAGGAAAATCAGATGCAATACAACCACGATCTGCACTGACTGCTGCACATCTGATTTATCTTAGAATGTCTAACTTTCAACCTAGATCTGATGCATACAGGACCGCCCATCGGATCAGAGGTCATACACTTGCGATTTGGACAGATTTCTCAGACCGATCTGTCAGAATCTGGTGAAAACAGGCCAAAACACACACACACAGTTAAGCAAATCCTGACTGGTAGTATTTTCTTCAACACAAATGCTGGGTAAAACTCCCTAAGCTAAAGGCATTAAACCAGGCATGTCCAAACTATGGCCCTCCAGCTGTTGTGAAACTGCAAGTCCCATCATGCCTTGCCACATTTTTACTATTAGGGAATCCTAAAACTATGGCAAGGCATGCTGGGTTGTGTAGTTTCACAACAGCTGGAGGGCCACAGTTTGGACATGCCTGCACTAAACAGATGCCATTGCCATACTAGACCTTAATGAATTTGCAGATTGCATTTGTAACTTTCCATAAAGCTTCTTGGGATCTTATAATCAGTGAGTTTCCTGCAAGAGGAAGAGTGTTTATAAGGTTAGAGCTACAACTGCTTTATTTACTTTCAGAAGAAAAAACACTTTAAAGACTTCATCCCTGAATGCTGAGCCATCTACATTCTACTTTTGAATTCTATAAACCTTTGCATCACCCACATCACATAGTATGCATCAGCAATTACATGTCCCCAGCTGTTGTCCAATTAGACATTTTGACTGTCTAGGATGGAAAATTACTCTTGAAATGAAAGAGGACTCCTCAGCTCTGATCTGGTATGCAGCGCCATTTAAGTACCTCGAACTGACAAGCAGTGCACACCTGCATAGGCATAGACTACATCAGTGTTGGCTAACCATGGCACTCCAGGTGTTGTTGAACTACACATCCCAGCATGCCCTGCATCAGTTTTACTATTTGGCCATGCTAAAACTGATGCAGGGCATGCTGGGATGTGTAGTTCAACACCCGGAGTGTCAATGTTAGCCATCAGTGGACTACATCATAAGTCCACTAGAGGCATTGCTGTTTGGCTGCTAATGCAAATCTACTACAGCCAATAAGCAACTGGAGCTTAAGACACACACAACGCAGTAGCATTGGTTAGCTCCTGTATTCAGTGCGTGAAAGTTTAAACTTCTGTTTAAGAATAGGCAGCCATGAAGTAACAAAATAAATAAAAAGGGAAATAAATTGAAGACAATAGATATTTTGTAAAGGAGGTCTTTTAATATATAGTATTTGTTCATCTGTCATGCTATTATAAAATACTAAAGCCTGTGGCAAGCATCTTTGGAGCTACAGTGGCAGTATATTGTAAAAATCAGAAATGCAAGGCCTCAGAGCTAAAAAATATTCTGAGAAGTAGTCTTATATAGGCGAGTGATTTGGTCGCTTATGGAACAAGTGAAGCCTATGCCTGGCTATGACTGCTACAAACGCAAAAGAAGATTTCTCAGTGCGACCAGACTAAATACTTTAGAACAAATAACTTGTAACAAAATATAAAAGCCTCAACTTGCTATCAAGTGATCCTCAAAAATCATTTTGCTGCAGAAGGCAAATGCACCAACAGCCAACAAAGACGTTACCTACTGTAGCATTGAGTACGGGTTTATTTAACACAAGATAAAAACACATTGTTGTGTTATTGTGTGACAGGGACAAATATTTAAAGTTACTCAAAAACAGACTACATCTGTTTAAACGAGGATGATGGGGGAAAAGGAAACTACAGCAGCAATAGGTTAAAAAGAATAAGTGGCCAGCAGCCGTTAATGTGCAAACGAGTCATTGAAAGACTCTACAGATACACTCCAGACAGGGCCTGTACCACTTTCCTGATATGTATTTATGGAAGGCTTGGAAAGTAAAATGAGCAGTCAAAATAAGTATGGCACAAGACAAAAAAAAAAAAGTTTGCCCGGTTAAAAATAAAATAAAAATACACTGAAACCGTTGTATGCCCTGGGAAGATCAAGTTTAAAACAAACCCATTTCACGGTCTGACTAATTGTCAGACCAAATGGTACTCGTCATGTCACTGCAGTAGATTAAACTCCAATTTCTGGATAATGCACAGGTTGCAGAGTAGCCCCTAGGGCAGCCTGACCATGCCAAGAGCATATTAACAGTCCCATCAAGCTCTTTGAAAGGCCACTAAATGTAGTCTTCAAAAGACTTTCCTATGCGTTTAAGAAATCTGTATACACCAGTGGTGTAATGCTTAGAAAACAAAGAAAATGGACGGAAGCATTCAGAAGTGGGGTCCTCTATGAGCCATGAGGAGGAAAACAATTGAAGTCTTGGTTATATGTAAACGTATATGATATCTTTCGGATGAACAATGGTCGGGTGACCACCCTGCAGGGTTGACTCCTTTAAGTGAAGGTCAGGCCAGCCTCATTATACACTTTGAAAACTTTCTCGATGGCATTCACGTAGGCAGCTGTTCTGAGGTCCAAGCCCAGGTTGTACTTCATTGCAGTGCGCATGATTTGCTGAAATAAAATACAGGTGTTAAACTTCTCGTCTTTAGCAGTATAGATGTGTAATTGGTTTACACTTAAAATGGTCTAAAGTTCATAATTACTGTATAGATAACTAAAATGAGTATCTTTTGTGCTTTCTACAAGCTGCAGTGATCTGTTGTGGCTGGCTTTCTGCCAGTAATAAGTGCTACTGGCCCACGTTACTGCAGAGTTTGTATTTTTCAGTCTGACACTGTAAGTAGGGCTGTAAGGTAGGGTGCGTGGCTGGTGCAGGGCATGTTGGCCTGGTGGAGGTATCTGCCCTCTACTAGATACTGTGCCCTACTCCTGCATTGTGGGATGTCTGATGAGGCTTGTGCTGCTGCTTGGAGACAGCTAGTGAGTTTGATCAGTGACCCTCCTGCCCCCTCCCAGGGGCAATTTGTTTTGACCGCTTGTGTTAAAAAAAAACAACAAATAAAGCAAAAAAAAAAACTAAAGATTCTGAAAGCTTACTCTTGCCGATCGCTCCATGGTGTATGCCAAACCAGAGTGTACAATATCTTTTTCAGAAGCACCCTGTGAAGAGAAGAAATTGGTTTACTAGTCACGATATTGTGGCAGATTACAGATTGCAACCTACATTATAGTTTTATGGCTATTTTGCAGACATGTCTGATAAAGTCATCTGTTCGTATAAACAAGAAACCAGTATACTGTTCACTCTAAGTTTCCATTCTAGCATATAATTTAGGGTTTAAGTACATACATTTTCCTACATTTAGTGCTGCAAGATACAGTTAACCATTTTGAGCTTTCATGGTCACTTTTGTAGCGCGTAATGTTAAAATCTCAGGAGCAGTGCTCATGCCAGTAATGGGACAACTACTCAGGGGGATATGCCACTAGCAGTGATGCTTCGCCATGTGCCATCGTACTAGCGCTGATGAGGGCATCCCTTAGCGGCCACATCTGCTGATAGTGGGTATTATGCTTTGCGTGCTTCACAATCCCAGATAAGCAGCTGCCAGGACCAATGATAACACATTATCGGGGACACCTCTCCGATTCCACACGTTTGCCCGATCAAGGGTCTATTTTTGGCAAATAAAAAATTGCCACTAATTGGATAATGCGATCATGACCATTGGTCATTAATCACAACATCAGTGTATTTTTATCAACTGAGACGGGATCATTGCTAATAGGATAGTACCATCGATGGACACATGCAGGGATGAAAAAAATGGCTTAACTTCAATAAATTCTTATTGTTTGGATTTAGACAGAAGATATTGTAGCTCATGACAACTTATGATCACATGCCAAGTATGGAATTTACTGAGCCAAGTTCCACAAAATCACTGTCAGAAAAGAAGCCAACAGCATTCATTTGTCAGTTTGGTACAGTCACTTACAGATATTCTAGCCTGGAACTCTGCCGTTGGCACCACTGGTATAGCACCACCATGTTTTCCAAACTTTCTCTCCAAGCTCTCCTGGACAGACACTAAGAGTAAAATAAGAGTTAGTGACACCATGGAGGAAGATTAGGTGGTGGTGGGAATGGGGTTATATTTATCATACATACTGAGTAAGTGGTAGTTTGAGTCCCGCTCATATTTGAAGGTTAACCGGCCATAGCTAACATGATTCAGGTTTTTCAGCCACTCAAAGTAAGACACTGTTACACCACCAGCGTTCAAATACAAGTCCTACGGAACAAGAGTGCAGTACTGCAGTCAGTTTACATACAAGATACTTACTCAGGCTACTATCCCTAAAAATAAATAATGTCAGGCTGTTCCATGAAAGGGATGCAAAAGCCATGAATCCAAAGTGGAATCTAAAATTTGAAAGTTCAGCTTGGATTGCCTGTGGAAAGAAGGGTGCTTGGGAAATGGCTCATTCGTCAGCTCTCTTGACAAACAGTTTGCATGAGATGGTATAAAAGATCAATCAGCTGTGTAATAAGAGCAGGGATGCAATTTATATGAAGTATTGCAAAGTGTTCTATTAATATACCAGTACAGGTCGAGTATCCCGTATCCGAGTATCCGTTATCCGAATTATTCCGAAATACGGACATTCCAGAAAGTGAAAAAAATAATTTTTTTTGCTAAAAACTCACTGGGGACATTTGTAACAGCATCACTGGGGACATGATATGTAACTGGCACTATATATGTGCAAGACAATGATTGCTTGGCATTCAAATTCAGTGCTGAGATAGTACACACATTTTGTTTCACGTTTTGAAACCTTGTTTTTTGAACAATTAAAATATATTTGTGTGTATTTTATGTGGTAATAAAATATATTTGTGTGTATATTATGTGTTTATACAGCATACATGCAAGATACTTCAAAATACATCATTGAAATATTAAAATATTCCGAAATACGGAATAATCCGTTATCCAAAATTCTCCTGGTCCCGAGCATTTTGGATACGGGATACTCAACCTGTACCACCAAAATTAGATGGTTGCACAAAGGAATTTGATCAATTTGGCTATATTTGACAAATTGTATCTGCTAACACAGGAATAAATAGTTGAAAATCATTTAGCAGGCCGAGAGGCCCTCGTTAATAAATTGGATAGACCAACTCTAAAAACGCAGCATGTGGGGGGGGAAATCGGAAAGCACACTCCACTTGATAGTCACCACCATGGTATGTCATATTGGTCTCAAAGTGAAAATTCCGATCTACAAATATTAAGCACTAAGAGTTAGATTTAAAAAAAGTCCAGTGGCTAACCCATTTAGGGTTAGCCACTGGACAATGAAAGCAAATTAATGAATTACCAAAAAGAACACTTCCTTATTAAGTTATCAAGGTTTAAGTGACAATTTTTTTTTCCCTATTATCCGAGTTTCTTAAGCAGCCAATTACATTGCAAGATGTAAGCTCCAATGACTAAAGCATACTAGAAAGTTCTGAACATGCTAACCACACTACAACTGGTTAACCCACGTGTCTAGAAACCAGTCTATCCCCCCCTTCTGTACATACAGTAAATTTACTTACTGGAATGACCATCATATTTCTCTCCAGGAAGATTTTATCAGCTTCAGGGGTTGTAGGTCCATTAGCACCTTCCGCGATAATCTGACAAACACAAACATTCGAAGATTAAACAAATAAAGGAGGTCCTTAAGGGTGCCGTTTGCTGTATCAAAGTGTAGCATTTTTAAATGATCATGTTAATATAATGAACAGTGCCTGGTGGTCCAGCAGTTACTTACCTGGCACTGGCATAGTCAATGTGATTGCAGTTTGTATCTATATACCCCTTAGCCCTATTCCTCTCATACCACTGCGTAACCCAAATGCTGACATGTTCGAAATGTCAGTATGCCACATCGACATATCTGATGTTGACAGAATATTTCAGCATAGCAATGTTGATTTAAATAGCATCGACTATGGCTGCATCCCAGTTTTACAATTGATTGTTCTATTACTGTACCTTTGCCTTAATCCTGTGTGCATTGGACTTTGTCAGCTGTTTCTCACTGGCTGCTGGGATAAGGATGTCACAATCTGCCTCAAGAATACTCCCATCATATGGCTGGGCTTTTGGGAAGCCAACAATTGTCCCATGTTGCTGTGTAAAAAATAAAATAAATAAATTACGGTCAGGTACTGTCACACGTTAACAAAGGACAGCAACAGATAATTGCTTTTAGGGAATCAAGCACGGCTTAATAAAGTCCTAAACAGCCATCTAATACATCTTTGTTCATGTTCATCATATACTGCAGAGTCTAATGTTATTCCAAGCACTTTAAAAAATTTCATCAACTTCCAAAAGCTCAACGCATTTGTTAACACATCCAGGGAGTCTATTATACTTCCTACTGGATTGTAAGCTCCTCGGAGCAGGGCCCTCTTCCCTCCTGTTGCCAAAGCCCACTTCTCTTCACATTTCACTCACAGATCTCCTATACTCCAACACTCAGTGACCATCTTCGTCCGCATACTCCTCCATCATTGGCCACAAACCTCTAGTTGTATGTTGATTGAGTCCTCACTACTTACATTTAAGCTGTAATGTGTATTGAACTGTGGAGCTCTTTAGTTGTACTTTATTTTGTTATTTATTTAATGTTATGCCAAGTTTTGTCTCCCTGTACTGTTCCTTTGTACGGCGCTGCGAAACACTTGTGGCTCCTTATAAATAAAATAATGATAATAATAATTCTAGGTAGTTTGCCTGCACTAGATATACACTGTAGCAGTGTCAAATATATTTTTAAAATAGTAGTATTATTTAGTGGTGTCTGATGCCAATTTAAAGAAAGTTGCTATGCTACTTGGCATGGCTCACTCCTGCAAAGCATCTTAAGCCCCGTACACACGGGGGAGATATATTGCTCAGCAATATATTGCCCAGTGTTTTCTTTTCATCAGCGACCAGAGATGGTCGCTGATGAAAGGGAACCTCTGCTGGCGGTGCCGCAGAGGTAATTAGCTGGTCGCAGGAGCAAACACACAAATACACAACTCACAAGTTTATAGTCTTCAAGCTCTTTAGGGTCAATACCATCTGGATTCCAAATCGTCCCATCTATTTCTCCAATGCCAACACACTTGGCTCCAAAACGATGAAGGTAACGCATAGAATGCAGACCCACATTACCAAATCCCTGTTGAGAGCAAAATATTGTTAGAGAAAAACAAAAAATATTCATCTACATTGTAAACTGCATTGAACAGCTACATGATGTAGTGTGTGTGTGTGTGTGTGTCTCTCAGATTATAGTATTGTAAACCATGGTAACCCAGTTACATTCGGAGTCATTGAGGACTCATTTACTGCATGCTAGAGGTAAGAGGCATCAGGTATCAGTGATAGATTATGGTTTACCACTATGCAGTTATGAAGCAGATGTGTGAATGGCTATTTGGTGATACTAGAGGCTATTTAACAGGTAGAGCTTGTAAATTTTAGTTCTAGTGAAGAGGGCCAGACCGGAGTTTAAAGGTCAATATGCTGAAAAATACAACTATGAATGTGTATTAAAAGGTGATCAGTATTGAAATATACATGGATCTACAGAAGACATAGGACTGTACACTTCACAATTTTATGTATCAGGATTATCATCCAATCAGTAAAGCTACAAAAATTGTGAACATAGTAAGCACACTCCTATTTGGTGCTTAAAATACTGAAATAAATCTCACCTGAATGGCAAATGTTTTGTCACCAAACCCTGGAGTCATTCCCAGTTGGCTCATATATGAAGCCTCATTGATGAAGTTCTCAATTCCATGGAAGACACCACGACCAGTAGCAGACACACGCCCATGGATGCCTCCTTGGCTAATAGGCTTTCCAGTAACGCATGCATGTGCATTTATATCCTGCAATGTGAAATAGCATCAATAAAATTTATACTTCTAACTGAATACCAAAAGCAGTAACACCTACACAAAAAGTGAATTCAATACCGGGTCCCGACAGTCAGTGTGTCCGACAGTCGGGACCTTGGCCCGTTTTCAGTCCGCTCACCTGTATATCGGCAGGCGGGATTCAATATCACGCCTGCCGATCGAGGGAAAAAGGGGGAGTGTCCACGAAAACTGCCGTGCGGACGAGATGCTGCTTCAATGCTCTCTGGAAAGACAGCATTGAATAGGCGTCCGCCGCTATTTCCCCGGTTAGAAATAGTGGCGGAGATTGAATACCCCCCTTAGGCTGTTAAAACTCCCTGATGTAGAAGAGAAATCCATGGGAAAGGTAGATTCAGGGGAGTAGTTACCCTTTCTAACTTGTGGTCACCAAAATACACCAAATTTTCCGAAGCTATTAAAAAAAAAAAAAAAAAAAAAAAGGGGAAGAAGATTTTGCTGGGACAGTATTTCTAATGATGGGTGCCGGACGGCTCCCCGACAGTCGGGATTCCGATAGTCATTACTCCGACGTCGGAATCCCGACTGCTCCCTCGTGGGGGTCCACGACCCCCATAGAGGGAGAATAAAATAGGTGGCGTGCCCACAGCGTTGAGAGCCCACAAGGGGCTTCATCGCGCTCCCCACGCTGTGCAGTCGGGATTCCGACGTATGACTAATGACTGTCGGAATCCCGACCGTCAGGTATTTATACCACACCCCTAATGATACACCTTCCCTGACCAGGGTGGAACATGGGGAGGACCTGGGGAGTGGGGCACTGTTACCCGTTCGCTGCAATGGAAAAGCGAGATGAGAGCATCTCCCAGCGCCAGCCAAGGACCCGCCCCCGTTGACATCACCCTTCCCCCCAGCATTATGCCGGGTCAGGAGGAGCGTCTAAATAGGGGGTCACACCCGGGTTAGAGCTGGGACTAATCCCGGTTGCGACCTGGCTTGTTGGCATACAAAAGGAGGATAATGCAGTCACCAGAGATCAGTCTGCCAGGTAGAGATCGCTCCAGCTAAAATCTAACCAACAATGGCAAACACCTTGTTACTAGCACTTTCATGTCACACCATGCCACATAAATATGCTTGCTTGAGGGACCTTCACTACCACCTGTATGGACTCTATACTTTATTTTACACTGACGTCTGAACTTTACTGACAATACTGACTTAATGCCTTTTTAGTCCCTTTTGGTTTTTTATTTGATGGAGCTGGTCCAATAAAACCTCCGTAAAGAATCTTATTTTGGGCAAACCTGGTCAGATAACGTGCCAGTCAGACCAACAAGCATTTTGTGAGATAACATGTAACCTAGCAGATACAGTCCTGCACAGATCTCTGTATTGCCACTATGTTATCCGGGTTCCTTTTTAGGGTGCAAAGATTTCCCCATTCCTCTGTGCAAAGGAACATGGGAAATCTCAGTCAACTCGGAACATCCAAACACTTGATATTTGAGAGAAACTGCACAAATACACACCGCCCAGTTAAATGCATGCTCAGCATAACCTACTCTACATTAATGCAGCCGATATAATGTAGACGAGTCTGTACACCCAGGAAGTCTGTAGCAAGAGGTAGCCTTCACATTGTTAACCACAGGTTTTGTTTTTAAAGCAGTGATTTTCAACCATTTTACCTTGCAGCACACTAAATAAGATTTTAAAATTGCCAAGGCACACCATGACATCCCCACAGGGCAAAACACATTGGCCACCACAGGAAAAAAAAAAACCTATTGGTCCCCATATAAAAAACAAAAAAAAACAAAAAAACAATCACACTGGTCCCCACAGGTAACAAAAATAAAATACATTGGCCCTTTACATGAAAAGAAGAGACCAGTGAATAACAGTTGAACTGGTGGTGGCTGTAAACTGGTTTGGGCATCTCTAGATCTGGGGGCACACTTGAGAACAGCTCAAGGCACACTAGTGTGCCACGGCACAGTGGTTGAAAAACACTGTTTTAAAGCAATTAAATGTAGCATTAGGAATGTATCACTGCTCCCATAACACTTAAGAGAAAAAGCTTAATGAAGCAACATCAACACCTGATGAATGCAACATTTTAAAACTTTGAAAGCTAGGTGTACTCCTAGGGGTATTGTGTAACGCAAACCCAATCTCATGTCCTCCCCAAAACTCCCCAGCTCTCTGCTGCAAGCGCCGTAACCTTTGCATAGAATACTACATGAATACCAAACAGTCACTACCACAAGCTTAGCACACTCGTGTCCAAGAAGTTTAGTACAGGAATTCCACAGACTGCAGTGTAACACCCTTTCACAGAAGATACAAAAGTGGTCTGTACCATGAATAAGCTGCAGAAAAACTCACGGTGTGTCCAATTGTGTTGGCATACGTATCGGCAATCCATGACATCTCCCTCTCCCCAGTACTCATATCAGGGGCAGGGACATCAATACCAGGTCCTATGTGAAAGAAAAATAAATTCATTAAATTAAGTTATATCAAGATCTAAAGAACATTTAGCCACAGACCTTTGATACAGGTATTTGTTTAATGCCATTAACTTGCACTCTTTAAGCATATTACATTATAGTTGGTATTCAGCTTTGGTCAGGTAGATTTTACATATTGTATTGAACCTTCAACCAAACAGTGGTTCTGAACTCCAGTCCTTAAATATTTCCCAGTTTAGCCATTCATCTGCAGACATTAGCCACAGTTATCACCCTACATGCACATCTGCCCATGTCCTATATAATAAAAAGAACAACGCTGCTTCTCTATGAATTCAAGTGTTCAGCATGCTGGCAGCCACTAGATGGTGCCCAACAGGGCAACTCAGGTGTTGCTCTGATTAGGCATGCACTGCCATCAGTGCCGATATTGCGGTTGTGTCATTTTTGGGATGGTAACTAAATGAATAGCGATTCATAAATAACTAGAAGAGCGCAAAAATAAATTTACATACCATATAATCCAAGACACGGATTACACACACTTCATACCATAAGTATAGTACCATGCAAAAGTTAGTTTACAAAATGATTATAGAGTCCAGGGAGCTAAAGATAAAATGATTCAAGTTCCAAGCATAGAACATACAGGGAGTATGGTCCACCTCACTGTAAAAACAGCCAGCCAGAGATTGCAGACTCTAAATAGATACTCTCTTTAGGCCACTCTGAGTCTGCAAGCAAGGCACTGTGGAAGCCAATGGCAGTGGTCTGTATATTAGCAGAAACCTGATGTGTAGGTGAAGGTCCGCGGGCAGCAAGCAGTTGATGGGAGGGAGGCACCGTCCTTGAAAATGACTGCACATAGTGTAGGTGCACCAGACCATTGCTAGAATAGTGCAGCGGTTTCCTCAGAAGATAATCCATAGCTGCAGGGTTTATATATTGAAGGGTACAAGAAAAATTGTTTCTTCGTACATTATATTAAATTGTCAATTTGTACTCAATTTTTAGCCTTTTTAAATTTAGATTTTTTTTGTACACATACATACATTATAAAGGGATTTTTGTAAGAACTTACCGTTCGAATCCCTTTCTCTGATATGGTCCTGGTGACACAGCTCAACACTGGGATGTAGGAGGGTCCGAAGGAGCCAGGCACCTATCCTAAAGTTTTAGAGGGTAGGCTCCTCCCCTACTGCATCCCTGGACTCTTCAGTTCATCTTTCAAAGCCACTGGAATACATTAACTCAGTACAAACGCCTGCACATATTATATGCACATTTTATAACAGAAAACTGTTAACTTTTAACCATTTTAACATGAACATCATGAAACTTCTGGCATACTTACTGAGCGTAAGGGAGGGATCGCTGTGTCACCAGGACCATATCAGAGAAAGGGATTCGAACGGTAAGTTCTTACAAAAATCCCTTTTTCTCTTTCAATGGTCCTGGTGACACAGCTCAACACTGGGACGTTCCAGAGCCGGTCCTTTGGGAGGGTACGCTCAGGTCTGCAGCTCTCAGCACTGCTCGCCCGAATGATGCGTCCTCCGACGCGAACTCATGGAATCTATAGAATTTGGCAAATGTGTGAACAGATGACCAAGTGGCAGCTCTGCAAACCTGCTCAGCTGTGGCCCCATGTCGAACCGCCCAAGAGGTGGCAACTGACCTGGTGGTATGCGCATTTATTTTGGCCGGTACTGGTCTACCCACTTTGGTGTATGCAAAGGCTATCACAGACCGCAACCACCTAGCAATAGTCTGCTTAGATGCAGGCCAACCAATCTTGTGTACGTCATACAATACCAACAATGTGTCAGTCTTCCTGACACTCTTCACTCTGTCCACATATATGCGTAAGGCACGCACAACATCCAAAGTTCTCAACTTGTCCCTTTTCTTAGAACCCTCTGGGGGTTGAAACACAGGTAGAACTATCTCCTGATTTAAATGGAAAGTAGATACCACCTTCGGTAAAAACTGAGGCACTGTTCTTAAAACAGCCCTGTCATCATGAAAAATTAAGAAAGGAGATTTACATGACAAAGCTCCCAATTCTGAAACTCTTTTAGCAGATGCTACTGCTAACAAAAACACTAGCTTCCACGTAAGAAACTTAAAGTCAGCCGACCTTAAAGGTTCAAAAGGTGCCTTTTGAAGGCATTCCAAAACCAGTGATAGATCCCAAGGTGCTACTGGTTGCTTGTATGGAGGTTTCAACCTGGATACTCCTTGTAAAAAGGTTTGAATTTCCGGCAAAATGGCTATCTTTTTCTGGAAATAGATGGACAAGGCCGAAATCTGCACCTTCAGTGACTGAAGGCTTAGGCCCGATAAAAAACCATCTTGTAAGAATTCCATCATTCTTGATAGCTTAAAATGAGATGTATGAGCCTTTCTTCTCTCACACCATCGAATGTAAGTCTTCCAGACTCTATAATAATTTGCCGAAGATACAGCTTTTCTGGCTTTTATCATAGTCTGTACTACTGCCTCAGAAAACCCTTTTCTTTTCAAAATGGTGGTTTCAATAGCCAGGCCGTCAAAATCAATCGATCTGAATCCAGGTGATTGAAAGGGCCTTGTCTTAGAAGGTCTGGTCTCAGAGGTAGACGCCATGAGTCCACAGACAACCTCTGAAGCCTCGAGTACCAGGATCTCCTTGGCCAATCTGGGGCCACTAAAATCACTGGAACCTTCTGCCCCTGTATTTTCTTCAGAAGTCTCGGTAACATTGGTACTGGTGGGAATGCATAAAGGAGATCTCCCTGCCAGTGAATAGTCATGGCATCCACTGCCTCCGCTAGTGGATCCCTTGTTCTGGCATAGAACCTGGGCACTTGACGGTTGATCCTGGATGCCATCAGGTCCACATCCGGAGTTCCCCACATCGAAGTGATTTGGTGAAACACCTGAGGGTGTAAGCTCCATTCCCCTTCCTTGAGCTCCTCCCTGCTCAGGAAGTCGGCTTCTATATTCTCTATTCCTGGGATGAATATAGCCGATACAGCTGGAACATTCTGTTCCGCCCATAGGAAAATTCTGGATACCTCCCACATGGCCAATCTGCTGCGTGTACCTCCCTGGTGATTCAGATACGCCACAGCTGTGGCATTGTCGGTCTGAATCCTCAAAGGGAGGTTCTGTAACCTGTCTCCCGCCAAGGAAATGACTTTCCAGACAGCTCTCAGCTCCAAGATGTTGATTGGTAACGCTGATTCCTCTGCCGTCCACAGGCCCTGAAGCCTGAGATCCAGGACTATTGCCCCCCAGCCCCTGAGACTGGCGTCGGTAGTTACTATCAACCAGTCCCAGGTCTGTAATGACCGACCCCACTGAAGGGAATCTACTTCTGTCCACCATTTCAAAGATTCTCGGGTGTCCAAAGACAGCACTATCATCTCGGATTTCATGGTCAAAGTGTTTCCTGACCAAGCTGACAAAATGTTCCATTGGAACCTCCGAGAGTGGAACCTGGCAAATTGAAGCGTCTCGAATGACGCCACCATCTTCCCCAGGAGCTTGAGGCACCTCCATACTGAAATGCTCTGAGCCCTGAGAATCTCCTGGACTAGGGTGACCAGATCCCTGGCCTTTACCTCCGGGAGGAATACCCGATGAAGATGGGTGTCCAGTATGACTCCCAAGAATTGGAGCCTTTGTGACGGTACCAACTGAGATTTTTGCAAATTTAAAATCCAGCCGTGAGCCTGCAAAACACTGATGGCCTCTGCCAAGTGACTCTGCAGCATGGCTGCTGACTCTGCTTTGAACAGGAGATCGTCCAAATAGGGTATTACTGTGATTCCCCTGAGCCTCAGCACCGCCGCCATTACTGACATTATCTTTGTGAATACCCTTGGCGCGGTTGCTAGCCCAAAGGGTAACGCCCGGAATTGTAAATGCAGGTCTCCTATGGCAAACCTCAACAAGGTCTGATGTTCCGGGTGTATAGGAACGTGCAAATATGCGTCCTGGACATCCATGGACGCCAAAAATTCTCCCTGGTCCAGACTCAGGAGTACTGACCGTAGAGACTCCATTTTGAAATGGTCTACCCATAAATGAACATTTAGAGACTTCAAATTTAGTATTGGTCTGAAAGACCCGTCTGGTTTGGGCACCAGGAACAGCGTGGAGTAAAAGCCTTTCTTCCACTCTGTCTTGGGGACTAGTGTCACCACCCCTTTTTTCCAAAAGGGAGTGCGCTGCTCTCACAAGAGCTGTACGCAGCCGTGCTTCCTTTGGTAAGGATGTGGGAATGAACCTCTTCGGAGGTGGCCCTCTGAAAGGGATTTTGTAACCCTGTGTTATGATGTCTAGCACCCAGGCATCCTGGTCTAGAGAAGCCCAAGCGTCCCTGAAGAGCGTGAGACGCCCGCCCACTTTTGTCACTGTCGGGCAAAGCCCCTGACAGTCATGCAGAGGGTTTATCCTCTCCTTTATTGGCAGGCTTCTTGTGAAAAGAGCCAAATTTTGACTTTTGTGTCTTGCCTCTAGAGGGCTGAAACCTTCCCCTGAAAGACTGTCCTCGAAAGGACGCACCACCTCTAGGGGAGGGCCGAAAGGACGGCTTAAAAGCAGAGAATCTGGACGTCTGCTTTGCTGAGGAGGCCGGCAGGAATGTACTTTTGCCGCCTGTGGCCTGTTTTATAATCTCCTCTAATTCGGTACCAAAGAGTACCTTTCCTTTGAAGGCTAATGTTTCCAGAGCCTTCTTGGACTCATTGTCTGCTTCCCAGGCTTTTAGCCAAAGCACTCTCCTGGCATTAATGGAGACTGTGGACACTCTGGTTGCCATTTTAATAGCTTCCTCCTCTGCTTCAACTGCATATTCTGCTGCTGCCTTAATCTTTTCTGCCAGCAGTAATGCACCCGGGTCAGCCTGCAGCATGGTGCATAATTCACCAGCCCACTCTATCATGGCCTTAGAAACCCAGGCTGAAGCAATAAGGGGTCGTAAGGTAAACCCCACCCCTTCAAAGATAGCCTTGAGGTTTCCCTCCAGCTTTTTATCCACAGAATCTTTAAAAGCTGCACCGCCCTGTACTGGTAATACAGTAGCCTTGGACAAACGTGCCACTGAAGCGTCCACAACTGGGACCTTTTCCCAGAGCTCCGCATGAGACTCTGGCATGGGGTACAGACTAAGGAATCGCTTAGGCATCTGAAGCCTCTTATCAGGAGTTTTCCAAGCCCCTTCTAACAATTCCTGTAACCCCTCATCTGAAGGAAAAGTAACAGCCTCCTTCCGCTGTCGCTTAAAAACACCTTTAACAGGAGTCTTATCCTCCACAGTCAGCTTTAAAGCCTGCTTCACAGCTATAATGAGATCCTCTATACCAGCAGCAGAGTTCTCTTCCAAATCATCACCCTGATCCCAGGGGATGTCAGTATACTCTCCTTCCTCTTCATCTACCACAGTAGTTAAGGCATAAGACCTTCTAGGGGTCCCTGCCACATCATCCATTTTGTCCAGCATTTCACTGAACCTGTTAATCCCTTTTGCAGTATCCTGCATCACCTGGATAAGTGCAGGATCTGCCTGGGTAAGAGGCAAGGAGCCAGACGATTGCTGAGATGATGGCATAGGTCTCTGTGATTCTACCAGCCCATCACTCTGCCTGTCCAAAAGCTGCACCAAAGCGTTTACTGACCTGCCTAGGGCCCTGGCCCACGCAGGTTCCATATGCTCTGCCCTATGGGGATCACTGCCCATGGGTCTCACATCAGCGCAAGTAATACATAAGCCCCCCTTGGCCATCTGCTCAGGGACAAATTTTTGTGTGCAAACATTGCACGCGCTCAGTGCATTAAGGGCTCCCTCCCCCAAAACCACAGCCTGATGCTCAGACATGACGCAAGTGATAAAAGTATATCTATCAGTATACACAGTGCAAACAATGTACAAGCGTTTATACAGAGGCAATGCACCCAATCACTTATCTGTCTGTTGGTTTCAACTGCGGGGAAGCGATGCCCAGGAAATCCAAGTCACTCTGCCAGGATCAGTAAGCCAGCTCAGCTCCGCTGCAAGCGTTCTGAAAGGCGCCAAAGTCAGAGTGAAGGAAGAGACCACAGGTCCCTGCTGCTGCGGGGTCCGTGACCTTTTGGCGCCAACCACCCCCAGCAAGCCGCTCCTTAGGTAGGATTTCCTAGTTCCAGTGTCTCCCCCTCAAATGGGGATCACTTGGAACATGCCTGTCACAACGCTGCTGTCCTCTCATCTAGGAGCTCAGCGTGTAAGCTCCGCATAAAATGGCCGCCGCCATCACGGAGCGCCTGTCCCCCATGATCCCCACCTAAGCGTGGAGCCGGTTTCAGGGTACTCCGGAGCCCAGGCAGCCTTTTAGAAAAGGCTATAAGCGCTGCACAGGGAGACCAGACAGCGTCTCCCCTGTGCACAGTGAGCTGACAGGACGCGCTTCTGTCAGCTCCTGCTGCGCAAGCAGTGTGAGGATTCACTATGAGAATCCTCACACTGTGCCTACCTAGCTAGGGTAAAAGTTAATAAAATAATAAAAATCCCCTAACTACTCTAATTCTTCGGCTGCTCCTGCAGCCCTTTAGAATAGCACCCACTCCAGTGGGCACCTAACACGAACTGAAGAGTCCAGGGATGCAGTAGGGGAGGAGCCTACCCTCTAAAACTTTAGGATAGGTGCCTGGCTCCTTCGGACCCTCCTACATCCCAGTGTTGAGCTGTGTCACCAGGACCATTGAAAGAGAAATATCTATCCATCCATATCTATCTCTATATATATATATCTCTATATATATCTATATATCTCTATATATATCTCTAGAGGTCTGTGGTTGAGAATCACTAGGTCTACGAATCCCCAGCTCCACACTTAGCCATGAGAGATCAGACTTTATAATCTTAAATTAAATAAAAATGAGAATTAGAATCTTCTTTGCGTGATGGATGAATAGAGCATATTACTGCATTCTACAGATTAAGTCATTAAGATGTCAATAACAGGCACCTTAGAGAGACCCAGTTGGATTGTGGTGTCCAGTGGGACCACTGATCCACCAGGTGTCACCGATCTATAATGGTGCATATCCAGTTATTTGATGACAATATGTATATTATAGTAACCCTCTAAATTCCTAGAATTATATCTTTAAATATTTTTCAGTTCAATTGATTCGTTTAGCCCATTAGGAAACAGTGTACCAAGAAAGAATACCCAAAAGGCTTCTCTATTGTACAAGATGTTGAATATGTCACCCCTCTTCAATGTGGACTCATATTCAATTCCATGTCCCCAAAGAGTTTCAACAATCCCATTATGTTTGGTTTTGATAGGTTGAGCTAGGCTAGGAGTCATAACACCCTTGCTGACATTTCTTCTATGCTCTAGGAATCGAACATTCAATGACCGACATATGGTGCACCACATTCACATGAGAAGAGGTACACTACATAGGCCGATGAGCAGCTGATCAAACCACCGATGTAGATCGAAAAGGTGCTAGATCAAATACAGATGCGATTAACCATAAACCTGCAGGTGATTTAACCAGTCCTCCCACATTTGTAGCTCCCTTTAATGGTTGTCCAACTACGATTTTTAATCTCGCCATAGGGGATCCCCAACTTGTCAAAATGACTGTGTGCCAAGGAACATTTCAGATTAATATTCTTAAAATACCAGCCTTGGCTCTTCACCGAGGCAAGTGCTTAAGATTTTCGGTTTTCAGAATTCTGAAGTTCTTTTTATTCCCCACCGCCCCCCACCTTGATAAAAAAAGGTCAGAATAAAGGCAGATAGCAGGTGTTAGCAAATATTCCGTCTTTGCCTATTGCTGCCTCAAAACCTTGGTTTCGGTAGTCTTGGCTTGTTAGGGCAGAGACTGATTCTCGACCTGTGCAAGAATCTACCCTGTTACAGAACAATTTCTCTTTAGTCTGAAAAACTGACAAAAAAGGTATGTTATACGACCATAGGCGATAGTGGCAGCAATCCACTTTTTTTATACGTGGATGTCAGCAATTTCGAGAAAATGGATATTAGAGTGTAAAAGTGAAATCAAAGGGATTAGTATTGAGAAAATAAATAATCATGCATGTTTATTCAGGGTCACCGTCCCAAATGAAAAACAAGTCAATGTACCTACCATAGAGCACTAGTTTCTCCCCATATGGCCCTCCCCAGATTAGTTCTTTCTAATCATATTAAAAAGTGTGTGGTGTGGTCTCAGCGAGTAAACTAATTTATGCAGAAATTAATCTAAGGCTCAACACATGAAATTATGGGGTGACAAAAGTGATTTGTGGATGTCGCCCGTTCCAGACCTTCTTCCAAGAGGAATTTGATTTTACTACAGAACTTGCATTGGAACATTTGGAAGTATGGTGTAAAACTGGTATCCAACTGACAAGCTTCAGCAACATAATCGGATCTTGGACAATCGAACCTCCACCTTTATCAGCGCATTTGATAAATTATAGACTGATCCTTCATCAAGTCCATCAGACCCGCCCTCTCGTTTGGATGTAAATGGTCTTTTCTTCAAATCAGCAGTGTTACATAGATCTTTAATGTTGTTCAAGGCAAGTGTATCTTTTTATGTATAGTTGTCGGTCTTTTATTCTGATCACAAATGGTTCTCATCAGCTGGGATGTGGCTCTCATTCCTGTATTTTAACCCTTTTGAGTGCCAATGTTGCCGTGAGCGATCCTCAAAATAACTGCTAAAAATGCCAGCATCGTTTACAACAAATGTTTTTAGTATAAATAAATGGCACTGGTTTAGTTTCACAGCGGCAGATATATTGCATGCGATGCGATTTTGTACCTGTTCATAACACCACTATGCATGGAGTTGATTTTATATAGTGTGGCGAGTGCAGCGAACCACCGAGCACGAAGCGTGGCGAGCCCCGCGAGGGGGCGCGGAATATATGTAAAGTAATCTGCGTCCACTGGTCACGCTTCGGGCTTGGTGGCTCGCCACACTATATAAAATCAACTCCATGCGTAGTGGATAGTGGGGGTTATGAACAGGTACAAAATCGCATACGATTTATCCACCGTGAACCTAAACAAGTACCATAAATACAGCCAAGTCAATTAATTGAAGTTTAGCTAAATATTGAAAGGAAAAAAAAAAAGAGGGGGGGGGGCTGGTAGACAGTCTCTAAAGGATGCTGGCATTTAACAACAAGAACGTTAGCTTCCCAGAACGCGGATCACACAACTGCCGGGTGCCAACTCAGGTATCCGGTTAGATATATATCTATCTAGGTTTCATTCTGTAACCTAGTATAAATGTATAGACATAGATAATACATTATACATATGAATAATTAACATACAAATGTGATTGTTGTTCTATATGACCTTTTAATTAGTGTGAAGCTATTTTATTGAAATGTCTGTCTGCTCCCACATAATTAACCCATAAAAATAAAAAGATACTGCTGAAGAGAACCAAATTGTTTGAACCCTTTCAAGATATAAACCCGACAACTATGGTCTGTCCTCTGAGAAAACCGCATCAAGACTGGGGCCTCATACCGAGCCCGGTGCACCAGCATCTATATACCATGATCTCCAGGGCACCTCCCGCCCATCAACTACATGGGGCCCCGGCTGGCTGAACGCAGACATTCATCTACACATCAGGTCTCTGCTAATGCACTGCGCCCTGCCATCTGCTTCCACTGTGCCTTGCTTGCAGACTCCGGCTGGCCAAAAGATGTATACTTGATGTAGTCAGCTTTTGCAATCTTCAGCTGACCCTGATCTTTCACCGGCACAGACGGGCTCATTCAAGCAAACTACAAAAATGTATTATTGCGGTGAGACAATATATAAACTGACAGGGAGGTGGAGCATGCACACTGTATATTCTGTCCTTGAAACTTTAATCAATTATTGGGTCCGTGGACACTAGTCTGTACTGATAACTTTTACACCGGCTAACCAATGCATGGTACTATAGTTATGGTATTAAGTGTGTACAACTGTGGTTTTTTTCACAATCATATATAAATTTAATATGCAAAAAATATATTTTTTATTCCACTCCTTTTCTAGTCATTTATGATTAGATATTTAATAAGTTAAAATGAGTAGACCAGGTTATTCAAATAGGAGCTGCATATCGGAAACTGAGCAGAAGTTCTGACAGGTATACAGCAGACAGACTTGAAAATTTAAATTAATTTCACTATATATTTGGCACCAAGAAGCCAGGTAGCTTGCAGTGTGGTTGATATTTACCTTGTCAAGCAGGAGACAACATTACAGTTAAAATCCAAGTTGTCTAAGAACAAGACGTCTGAACCCTTGCACCAAGTGTCACTATGTGCCTCTCAGGCCACAATGTTTCCAATACAGAACAGTAGTCACTGGATAATCTGAATGTGGTAGTACACTAAGTGGGGGTCCACAAGGACATCAATAAAGTGAAACTGATGTCAACCTAATATAGGACACCCACATTGCTTGTAATGCAGGAAGATACTGTAGACATAGTAATGGAAAACTAATGGAGTGCGAGACTTTTGTTGTGAGGGGTGGTATTTTCCCCATTTACTCTGTATTATATCTCTCCAGTATCAGTGACTCTCCGAAACACTGCCATCTACTGGCAGAGTGAAACTACATCTTTCTCACACGTGCACAATCACAGAAGGCAGCAGACTAGCTTTCAAAGCTTTTGCTTCGGGGCGGGCTTACTAGTTTGCCATATGCATATAAGGGAGAAAGGTTTATGGGGTGAACTCCATCAACAGCAATACTTGTGCAAGTAACATAGAAACATATAATTTGACGGCAGATAAGAACCATTCGGCCCATCTAGTCTGCCCTTTTTTTTACCCTTCAGGTAATCTCAACCCTTTTTAATCCTTATTTCTTTGTAAGGATATTCGGTACTTGTGAGTTATCTGGGCTGCCGATTTTTTGATTGTATGCCTTAAGTTAAGGCATACAATCAGATGCGATGCGATATCGCATCGCATCGCATGCGATGACCCGATTTTTCCATAGGAATCAATGTTAAAATTGACTGAGTCCATTTTAACATGGAATTCAATGGGAAAAAGGGGTCCTTTTCATACCCCTACTATCCAAGTGGGCATGGAGTTGGATATAAACCTGTGGCGAGCGTAGCGAGCCACCGAGCCCGAAGCGTGGCGAGCGAAGCGAGCCCCGCGAGGGGACGGTATTCTGTGTCCCCTCGCGGGGCTCGCTACGCTCGCCTCGCTACGCTCGCCTCGCTACGCTCGCCACAGGTTTATATCCAACTCCATGCCCACTTGGATAGTAGGGGTATGAAAAGGACCCCTTTTTCCCATTGAATTCCATGTTAAAATGGACTCAGTCCATTTTAACATTGATTCCTATGGAAAAATCGGGTCATCGCATCGCATCCGATGGTCGCATGCGATGCGGCCGATCCGACCCGATTTAGAAATCGGCAGCCCGGATAACTCACAAGTACCGGATATTCATATGCCTATCCCAAGCATGTTTAAATTGTTCTACTGTCTTAGCCTCTACCACCTCTGATGGGAGGCTATTCCACTTATCCACTACCCTTTCTGTGACGTAATTCTTTCTAACATTTCCCCTGAACCTACCTGTAGATGTATACTGCAAGCTCAACTAGACCCTCTAGTGTCTGGATTAACCTTATCCATCAACTTTGCCCACTTGTTGATTAACCGGTGCTTTCCATCATTGAGTCACAAAAAATAAAAATAAATAGAGGCATGGTTTACATAGCCTGATAACATGAAACGACATATGAACTGGTCTCACAGTAACCTCAGGCAGATAAAAGAAACCCGACTGGACCAATAAACAATTCATGATCAGGTTGAGTAGAAAGTCCACGCTGTTTTCTTCATTACATGTGCCATAGTCAGGCATTCAGTTCTAGTTTCCTTTGCATGACCCACTGTTGTGCTAAGGAAGGGGGGGGGGGGGGGGGGGAGAAGGAGTAGACATATACAGCACCAACTTACCAATAAACCCTTTCTTTGCAAGTTCTATAGTAAACCTTCTGGTTATCTTTTCAAGTTCTGCATCCTGATAAAGAGAATTGGTTAGCCTACAGGAAATAAATGACACTTCTGAATTCACATGAAATCTCACCTGGGCTGACTATGGTCCCACATATGGAGATTCATTAGGCTCTGTCCAGTGCCTACACTTAGTTCACAGTAAATCATTCCCATATAACCTTTGGTTATTAGCTGCATTAACCACTATTTGCTGCAAAAAAGGAGAGGGGCTTATTTGGTGGAACTTGCCTTAGAGTCCCCTCTAAAAATGAATTTCCCCTATTGCCTATCACTCCTGTCTAAGTAACAGGAGATTGTGGGGCAATATTTAATTTAGGCTACTGGTCACTCAATCAGTTTTAGCCACATAGAATTGCTAATGGGCATGATGCAAGAAGAGTGTTCAAGCTGATTACTTCACTTATTTGAGCTAGCCACCCACATGAGATGGGTGCTCAAACAGGCACCGGCAGCAGAGAATGATGCCTTTCATTTGTTGCACTGCAACAGACACAATGAAGCCATGTTACTTACAAGATAAACATTACAGGATGTTTCAAAAAGCCAGGAAAGTGGGGAGTTCCCAAATGACACCTACAGTCACTTTAGACCGGTTTAGCAGCATTACACAGTCTGTTAGGGCATGAAAAGCACATGCAAGAGCAAATACATTGCCCCAAAGTGCTTCTATTTACTGGTGCTCAGCACACTTATCCAAGTTGATATGGGGGGGGGGGGGTACTTTTATTGACTAGATCTCCAACACCAAGGGACCACTAACTTGATAGGGTCGGTTGATTATTTTTAAATCAGTGTGCCTTGTTGACCTACTATAAAAGGTCATACACATGAAGGGTTTGTCAAAAAGTGACGGCCAGAAAATTTGCTTAGAGCATAGATTTTTGCTGTGAGATGTGAATTAATGCAGAAGTAAAAAACAAAATTCTATAACAATTTAAAAATATAAATAAAAAAAATGATTTGATAGATTGTCTTTAGAGGAAGAATAAAGAATTCAGGGAATTTTAAGTTTTCTGAAAATAAAAAGCTCAGCACAATTCAAATAAAAGCATCACGTTCAGCACACAAGATTAGAGCGGCTGTTTACAGCAACTAGTGTCTGGCTTTGTACCAGTCAGTGTAATTTCCTGACTTAAGATGTTAGCACACACTATAACCCACCGCTAGGACAGGGGGAACTAGATAAATCTGATTTCTACATGCCTCCTTGAGGTAGGATTACAGTGCCCCCAATTAAATAGTTCTGTTTACTCACTATACAAGTTAAACGCACTGATTTGACTGCCTCCAATGTGCAATATAGGTTACACTGAGAGATATGCACTATTTTTCTATTCGATTTTGCTTAGACGCAAAATCAATGCACATCAAATGCTTTCAGCAGCAGATTCGATCCCAATGCACGCTCACGTTTAGTGGAAATCAAAACAATTCCAGTCTGGCCAGGCAAGATTATATAGTAGAAATCTAACGGCATATCGAATAGAATGCCAGATCTAACTGTGTACACACCTCAAATACTACATAAATGGTTTAGAAAATTGAAAATAAGACCATTCCAATTAGTGACAACAGGTTCAGGAACAAAGGATGTTACAATCTACTCTGGTAGATATGCAGAGGAGGGTACTTACTCATCTTTGCAACCACCAGTTACATTAGTCGCTACGTGAATCGCGATTGTTCGCACGCCACTTCTCTGTGGCTCGCTCCGCTCACCACAACTTTGATACTCAAAGTGATAGATGGTGGCGTGGACCCCAAAAATAATGCTTGCAGCACGCTACATAAGTTCTGTACCCAGTAGCCACATTTAAGTCCTTCTAGTCACGCCTAGTCTTGAGCATGTTTAGCATATCAATGTATTTGTGCCCAAAAACACATATTTAGCAATACTATGCAAATAAGATGTACAAGTGTTTTTCTGGAAACTACTGCAATATAGCATTTTTATGTAGATACAAGTTAAGTAACAAAAAAATCATACATCTAGATAAGGTAAAACAAAAACTTACTGAGTAATTCCTAGTGTTGATTTTCACGCCAGCTTTGGCTCCACCGAAGGGCACATCTAAAAAAAAAAAAAAAGTTAGCAAAATGTAAACAATGTAATGAAAGGACATTGCCTGTCAGCATAGAGCACAGATCTCAAAGTCATTCTCGGGACCCCTCACAGTGCATATTTTGCAGGTCACCTCACAGAATCAAGTTAAATAATTAGTTCCACCCGTGGATCTTTTAAAACATGTCAGTGAGTAATGAGTGCACCTGTCAGGTGACCTGGAAAACATGAACTGTGTAGAGTCCTGAGGACAGAGTTTGAGAACCACTGGCATAGAACAGCAGACTGCCAAGTGCTCCCTAGCTCCAGCCTGGCTGGGAATAAGATAACGAGAAGTGGGTGACTTCAGGTAGGTGGCTGTCCTACAACTGCTATCACCTCTAAGAAATGCCTAAAACCAAATAGCTGGCAGCACACACCCATACAGTGTTCCATAGCAGCGCTAGCACTGATAAAAGTAGAAGCTAGGGTCAGACAGACGTCAGGATTGTCTACAGAACAGCGGATATGAAACAAGCTACAGGTTGAGTATCCCTTTTCCGAAATGCTCGGGATCACAAGCAATTTCTGAATTTCTCATCCATACTTGGTCCCCTGGTGGTGCCCCGACGTCCTCTGTGTCCCCCGCCTTTAACCAGGATCCTCTTCAGCAGCACCTCCGGTCCCAGGGTGCATTGTGCCGGTGACATCATCGGCACAATACACCCTTGGGATCGGAGATACCGCTGAAGAGGATCCCTGAGGTCACCTTGGACATCATGGGGATGAGGTAAGTATGAAAAAATAAAAAAAGGGGGGGGGGGGGGGGTCTGGGATGACAAAAATAGGTACTTATGTAGTATCTGGGCGCCCGATTTAGAAATCGGGTCGGATCGGGCACATCGCATGCGACCAAATCGGATGCGATGCGATGGACCCGATTTTTCCATAGGATTCAATGTTTAAATGGTCTGAGTCCATTTTAACATAAAGTGGGCATGGAGTTGGATATAAACCTGTGGCGAGCGTAGCGAGCCACAAGCGTGGCGAGCGAACGGTATTCTGTGTCCGCTCGCCACAGGTTTATATCCAACTCCATGCCCACTTGGATAGTAGGGGTATGAAAAGGACCCCTTTTTCCCATTGAATTCCATGTTAAAATGGACTCAGTCCATTTTAACATTGAATCCTATGGAAAAATCGGGTCATCGCATGGCATGCGATATGGTCGTATGCGATGCGATATTGCATCGCATCTGATTGTATGCCTTAACTTAAGGCATACAATCAAAAAATCGGGCGCCCAGATACTACATAAGTACCCAAAAATAAATAAACCCGACCTGTACTAGGCACAGGATACCCCACGTCAACCCTCAGCTACAAATATCACAGGCAACAATGGTGGAAAAAAACAACACAGTATATTGACTGTAGGTCGCAGCGGTCGGGAGGTATGGAGTCCCATTGATGTAACTGTGTCCCAGATCGGATGACCCGAGTTACACTGCCCCTGAACACAGGTCTCACCCATATTCAACCCAGAACATTTTCCAGGTAGGATTGCCAGGTATCAGGACCCTGGTTATTTCATAGATCCCATTTACACAAAGCCCTGAACTGGGTTGACTCAGCAAAAACCCAAGTTATTTGCTTTGGTGTAAAAGGGGTATAGGCTTTAATAAAAATGGCAGAATCATTCCTGTGGCAGACCTGTAGAAAATACAATATTGATATAACAGAGCTAGTATATTGCATTATAATAAAAAAATCCTCTGAAATGTCTTCTAAAGGTGCACATACACTGTATAATTGCTGGGTGCGATGAGATGCGCGCTCCCATCACACATCTCACATAATGGACCAAATGTAATAGGGTGATCTTTTCAGAAAGCGAGAGATTTTGGGAGAGTTTTCCCCCTTTCAATTACATGGCAAAATCAACCTGGTTTTGCAGTGTAATTGATTGCTGCTTAAAAACCAGGGGAAAACTCTTCCAAAATCTCTCACTTTCTGAAACTCTCACCCTATTACATTTGGCCCAGTATGTGCTGCACATACTTTTTGTACTAGATCTCATCTCACTGCATTGCAAAACCTATGCAATGAGATGAGATATCGTATACAATAAATTGTACTGTGTATGAGCACCCAAAGAATTAATAACCCAGATAAGTCATATCAGACTTACTTTTTACCTTATCCACTGCTGTAATAACCCCGGTCTATCTAGTTCACAGCTTGATGTAAAGGGGTCTTTGAAAAATAGCCCAGGACAAGTGCTACCAGGGATAGACACCGGTCACTGCAGCATAAACTACTCAGAGTTATCTGATCCAGGCGATTCTTAAAAGCTGCTGATGCAGAAGTTCGCCTCAAGGGTGTATAAAGAGCCCTGCCGAGCAGACAAGTGTTCACTGGATAGGAGGCCAAACCCTGAATAAACTGGGTCCAAGCTGTAGTTCAAACAGGTTCTGACCAGGGTTGAAACCATGTCCAGAAACCAGCGTCTGATAACCTGGGTTGCATTGTTTACACTGCACCCTTACACTGGTACAACCCTGGTAGCAGTCAGGGTCACTTAACCCTTATACACTGAGCCTGCAATGAGCAGTGTCTTGCATAGGTCTGAAAGGCACTAATCCAGGAACATGTTCCCTTGTCAGAGCCCCTTTCTATACCCCTTTTACACCAGCGCCTCAACCCAGATTATGTTGCTCCACTCTGTGGTCTGGAGGTATGGGGAGCCCATACCTCCAGACCACAGAATCTTGACGTCAGTCTGGAGGTTGGGCAGGGGCCATGTACAGCCTGCTCTTCTGTCTATGGTACTATGCAGAAAGCAGCAGAGGTGAATGGATTCCTCACAGAACGAAGCTGGGGGCACACAGAGGCTGGGGGAAGCCCAGTAGCTTTCCCGGGTGTTGGGCTTGCCCCCAGCGGATCGATTGGTGTTGCAGGGGTCCTGGACACCAGGTTTCCCGGCGCTTGGAGATTATCACCATAGCGCCCCTTCACCGTTGTATCCTAATTGGAACAGAATCCAAAAACCAGGGTGCGACCCAGCAGTTCTAGTGTAAAAGTGGTATTTTTGACCAGGGTTTATTATAGGACTTTTTGCCAGAAAAACAAAGTCTTAAGTCTCTGAATGGTGTGGCCAAGGAATTTACTCCTGGGTAACACCTAGAAGCCCCTGCACTGCCATTTAACACAGCCTGGAGCAGGCAGTTGCCTTGCAGTAGTTCATGCTGCATCATGTAGTATAAGCAGCCAGCACAGCCTAGCAGGAGAGATGCTGCCTGTGGTATGGCCTGGGGACTAGTGTATGACGTTTGTGTATTCAATAAGTACATGTGTAAATTGGGTGTATATAAGCAGGACATAAGAGCACCCTGGCTTGTAGAATACCAGGACAGACAGGCTTATGTCTAAACGGGTTCTATCTAAGAATTTGTGTAGTGTGATATGGTGTCTTGAGCAAACAGGCGATTTTTTCAGGGGTAAAAAACCTGGTCCCGGCAGAGAAAATAGTGTTTCCGCCAGGCTGTTTCAGCGGGGCGCTGCACTCTGCCCAATTTTTAAAGGGTGAAATGCTATAGAAAACTTGTCATTTATCCAATACAAACTAAATGAAAATACCTTACCTACTACTGCACATTTGTAGGTCATTAAAGATGCCAAAGCTTTCACTTCATCAACACTAACATCAGTGCTGTAACGAATACCTAATAAACCAAAAAAAAAAAAAAAAAAATTGTTAGGAGGGCAATATTATATACACTTAAGATTATGCCAATAGCTTTCCGCCTCTTGCTCATATTTATTTGTTAAACACATGAATGCCAGTGTCCAAATAATTGTTCAACTTCAATTGGGGCAGTACGGATGGTGTAATGGTTAGCATTACTGCCTCACAGCACTAAGATCATGGGTTCGATTCCCACCATGGCCCTAACTGAGTGGAGTTTGTCTATACTCCCCGTACTTGCGTGGGTTTCCTCCGGGTACTCTGGTTTCCTCCCACAATCCAAATATACACCAGTAGGGTAATTGTCTCCAAACAAATTAACCCCCTAGAATGTCTGTGTGTGCACATGTGTTAGGGAATATAGATTGTAAGCTCCACTGGGCAGGGACTTATGTGAAAGTAAAGCGCTGCTGTATATGTGTGCTATATAAAAAACTGTTAATAAATAATTGCGCACCACAGTAGAGATATGGGCCTGATTTTTGGTTACAGAGGTTTTATTATGACAACCTCTAAAAATAACTGAATCGAGAACTGCAGAGACTCCGATTTGCCAAAACCCACCCTCAAGTTTTCAGACTTGCATATTAGAGAGAAAAAAAAAAAAAAATAGAAAGGGGGAAGCACAAGGAAATGAATGACTCACTACTTTGTTAGTTTTCAACAGTAAAATGTTCCACTGGATGGAAACCAAAAATAAAAATCTTGCTGTAGCCAATTAAGTTACATTCGGCCACACTTAGAGCATACACACTGAGATATGCACTATTTTTCTAGAAAATCGAATGGGCAGCGAGTGGTTTTTCTACATTCGATGCAGATTCATTCTCAATGTGCGCTCCAGTGTAGTGTAAATCAAATAGAAAAATAGTCTAGGCAGCCAAGACTATATAGTGGAAATCTAATAGTAGATAGTGCAAAGCCAGTGTTGATCTAACAGCAAAGTGAATGGAAAATAGCGGAAGTCGAAAAAAAACAAAAAAACATTTAGTGCAGGTCAAATAGTCCATATCTAATAGAAATCGAAACGAGCCTTATGTATGCACCATAACCTTATTGCATTAAAAAAAAAAAAACAGTAATTTTATAGATAAAAATGGAAGTTTACACTTAGAATGTTTAATACTTTGCTCTGTGTCACACAGACAACGGCAACGAAGACAGAAGTGTGTATAGGATTCCAAGTCAATTGAAAAAGAAGTCTTATTTTGCTTTATGTAGTGTGTGGGAATCCATGCAAGAGACATTAGGTTTCAGAAAACAGGAAGGCATGCTCAGATTTTTGACCTGTGCCACTTGCCATCAGGACACTGTCCTAAGCAGGGGGTAAGAACCTCAGCTGTCTGATGCAGTCAGGAGAAAATACTTTTACTTTCTGACAGACCTGCAGTGGAAGGTCAGGGTAGGACTGAATATTTTACCTTGACAGTTCATACATACAACTCTAATAGTAGCAGCAATACTGTACTCAAAAGACAGCACAGCATGTTTCTAGCTTGCTGTTCATCTGTACGCATAATTTATATGACCCTAATTGATAGGGTCGCCCACTGTAACAAGCCTTCACATTTTTTACTGCATCCTGGTCACCATCTGTGCAAAAACTGTAGAAAATACACTGGTGTATAGTCTGATGTGAGTGAAGAATTAAGTGCTGCATAATGTTGGAGCTACATAGAAATGTTGTACTGACGTAGCACATGCTTTACTACTGCACCAACTAAATACATTAGCAATTAACATTTTTGTACATTAAGTTTAGTTCTGAGAAGGAACTCTCATTAGGGTATCATTTTGTCCGGGTGTGGATCAAATGTGACAGTCAATAGGTCCACCACTATTGGTCAACAGGCAGAATGTTAGCACATTAAAAACGTTGACCTTTATGCTACCTTTTTTTTTCCCCCATTCACACCTTTCTATAATATGTACTTACTATATGAAATGCTACATTGCAGCCACCGTGGCAAACGGTAAATCTATTGTCCGATACAACAATACATAACCATCCCATTACATTTGTACATGCAGTACATCCAATGGGACAAATCAAGGAAAGGATTTGGGTGTCTACCACACAGTATGCTAAATTGTTACAATCTACATTCTGTGTACCAAGCTTTCGCTGCAGGCTAGATGAGCATGAACTCCAGATTGTTGATCACTGGGATCTGGAAACTATGCTGCCTTATAAGATACTAATGGTGGGGAACATAACGGCAGAATAATGCTAGGGCTTCATATCTGACAGGATTGGTGAACAATAATCAAAACCGATTAAACTTCTCAAGAGTTAAAAGGCTTCTAACATGGGAAAGTCATTCAGTCCCAGAACAGATAGTGGGTAGTGTAGGTCTCCTATGGTTGGCACTGTTATACAGAGGCAATTATGCCCAGATGACGCACAGGTCTGGTGTAGGAGGGGTATGTGTCACCCACCAACACCAGACACCATATCACAGCAAACAGAACTTGAAGCAGGAGCCGTACAGAGGGTACAGCCCATAGCAGGACCGGGGAATGCCCAGCACAGGGCTGCAGGGTGAGGGCACACTCCTAGTGGAGGCACTTGTGAAGGAGCTGCCCAGCGCCTGGCATGCAGGCTACATGGCGGCCCGCAGGGTATAGTGTGACCCTGACAGCCGGCCACGGGGCATACGGGAGAGCAGCCGCAGGAAGTACACGCTGGGCCGCAGAGCTGACCATCTACTCACCCCCCTTGCAGGGCGTGCGGTGCTGGCTGTGCTGGGCCCGGTAGCCCTCGATCACCTCCCAGTCGCCGTTATCCCGCTTGATGGGGAAGCTGACGCTGAGGACGTGGTTGCAGGGCTTGATGATGCGCAGGATGCCCTTCACCCGCTTCCTCTTCTGCTCCTCCGTCTCCCGGGTGCGCAGATCCTCCACCAGTTTGTCCTCCACGATGCCGGCACCCCGGTCAAAGAAGCCCTCCACCATCTTGAAGAAGTTGGGGTCGTCCTCCTGGTCCACAGCCTGGCTGTAGCGGCGGCGCAGGAGAGGGGAAGAGGCAGTGGCGGCCGGCAGGGCTGTGTCGGCGGCGCAGGAGGCCAGGGCCCCGCCGCTCCGGGACACCAGCTCACCCAGATAGCGGTACATGGCTGCTGCGGGCAGGCGGAGGATGAGAGCCGTGAGGAGGTAGACGGGCGCGCAGGGAAGGAGCAGCCGAGCTCGGGACAGCTGCAGGCGCCTATATATAGGGGCGGGCGCGGCGCCGGGCTCGTGGTCTGCCGGGGTGGGGGGGGGGGGGGGGGGGGGTGAGGGGGATTGCGGGTGCACGTAGCGCTACACTCCACCCAACACCCCTCCCCTCCCGCACTGCGCAGCCGCAGTCCCCTCACACACAGTACATAAAATACGTATACTGTATAGGGCGTGTGTGTCTGCAGCAAGTAGTACTGTACTTAGCCTCCCGTGTCTGCCCGCAGCCCATTGGTTATGTCTTCTCTCATGATACACGAGGGTCTCAAAATGAAAAAAATCGATCTATTGTTTATTTATTCTGTAAGAGGCAACTTTACTGCGTTATTGTGGGTGCAAAATACGGTTAAAAACCATCCTTTAGGTGCGTACACACGGCTAGATTTGGGCAACGATTCAATGTCTTTAACTATTCTGAATTCCTGCACAAACGATTTGGTGTCAAATGATGAACGATTGAGCAAACGATTACACGAGGGGACGCGGAATACATGTAAAGTAATACGCGTCCCCTCGCGGGGCTCGATGCGCTCGCCACGCTTCGGGCTTGGTCACTTGCTGCGCTTGCCACACTATCTACTATCAAAATCTATCAACTCCATGCCGACGTGGATAGTGGAGGTATGAAAAGGTTGGAGGACGTGTACCGCCGCCCCTCGCCAAGCTTCGGGTTTGCGTTGATAGTGGGGGTGGCCTTGGGGGTGCATTTAACATTGTAAGCACCCATTAGGGTGCTTATACAATAAAAAATCGTATGCGGCTATATGGCATGCAATGCGATGTGATGGCATAAGATGCCATAAGATGAAAAAATTGGGCGCCGTGCTAGGAAACAAGTACCAAATATATATATATAATATAACAGTACTGTATAGTTAAGATCAAAAAGACACCTGTAATAGACAGTCTTTGATCATGCCCGGTGAAAAAGTCACTGTGTAAGGATAAAGTATTTACCGCAAATGGTAATGCAAGTTTGTTGCCGGAGATAACTGCTGTGGTATCGGGCTCACGATACTCACAGCAGGGGTCCCGATAATTGTAGTAGATGGTAATATAATGGAAGGTGAAAGGTGGCCTCCGATTAATCCCCGTCTGTCATGTGGGGCCAGGCGGACTTGCTGATACACGCAACACGGTGTCTCTCACCCTCCGGTGTCTAGCGTATGTTGCTGTCAGTAAGGCAAGGATGTTTCTTCACCCCACTAGGGGTACACGGAGGCAAAAACTGCGGTGTGTCTCTCACCCACACTCGTCAGTCTCGCAAGGTCACCTGATGGTAGGCGGGACTTCACTTTCAAACGATAATTGCCGGGACTTCGCTACTGACCGCACCAGTATCCAAACACTGGGTGTGGGCAGGTCAGCTGTCAGGTGTCAATGTAGGCAGATATTTTAGCAAGTAATACATAATGCTGGGTATTTTGAATAGACTGCCAAGTGGTCACTACCGCGTTTCGCTCCCAAGGAGCTTTTTCAAAGAGTGATTTGGAATGGATTTGCAGCCTTTATTATACCTGATTTTTAATTAAATGTCAGTTCTCATTGGGTCTCACAAAGTTCTCCAGGTGCAAATTAATCAGTGCATCACCGTCATATGGAGAAATACATACTAGAGATGAGTGGTTCGGATTCCAAGGAATCCAAACCGCTCTGAACACAGCCCCCCAAGCCATTTGCAAGCCGCGTTCGCAAGTAGCCAGCTTTGTTCGGAAACCCAAGCATGGCCAAACCGCAAAGTCCTGTGTCAGATTCTTGCTAAACGTCGAGTCTTTAACGGTTTGGGGTCTCGCGTATTTGGCGCCATTGTGCTGGGTCTTGTGGTGCTGGGTCTTGTGGTGCACTGCTGGGTCTTGTGGTGCTGGGTCTTCTGCTAGCCTGGTGCCTTTTCAGGGCCCAGGCATAAATAATTATAGACTAATATATATAGTCAGCATCAGTAGTAGTACTAGCGAACACAGTCACTGTTTGGGTTGTGTAACTTGTGTGCTGGGCAGAGGCTGTGTCAGTCAGTGTAGTGTAGACACAGTGTACAGGCAGGCAGGCTGTGTCAGTCAGTGTGTCTACTCTATATAAATAATTGTGCTGCACTACACTGCACCCCAATATACACCATAGTGAGATACTCTGTCAGAAGTTCCGTCTGTCAGATTATTCTGCCTCCACGCAGTGTTGGACAAGCTGCTTCCTGAAAAAAATAAAAATAAAACAAAATATTTATATATATAATCTATATTGTTTATTGTTTGTGCGCACTGTACCCCAATACACCATAGTGAGATACTGTCAGAAGTTCCGTATGTGATTGTTCTGCCTCCACGCAGTGTTGGACAAGCTCCGTTCTCAAAATATATATATATATATTTTGCTCTTGTTTATTGTTTGTATGCACTGCACCCCAATACACCATAGTGAGATACTGTCAGTAGTTCCGTGTGTGATTGTTCTGCCTCCACGCAGTGTTGGACAAGCTGGTTCCTCAAAAATAATACAATAAAAATATATATTTTGCTCTTGTTTATTGTTTATGTGCACTGCACCCCAATACACCATATTGAGATACTGTCAGAAGTTCTGTGTGTGATTGTTCTGCCTCCACACAGTGTTGTACAAACTGCATTCTACAAAAAAAACCTTGGCCTAAATTGAATGAAAACAACACTGTAAAGTGGTCAAAATTGTATCGAAAGGGCTGGAAATTAATGTTATTGAGGTTAATATTACTCTAGGGACAAAAAACTCAACAATTACTTGATTTGGGCATTTTTTGACCATTTAAAAAAAACAAATCCATATCCAAAGCCTTTCACCGCCACTTGACAAATCCAAATCCCGGCGACGAATCCAAATCCAAATATTCGGGCCTAGTGCCCATCTCTATCACATACAGAGCCAGATGCACTAAGCTTCGCAGCACAGCATGGGGCAGCTGCGGGAGCAGCAGATGAGGCAACAGGAGCAGCAGAGGGCAGCGCCGCAGATGACATGAAGTATCGTCATGTCTGCCATATAATTTCATGTCTGCCGCCATGTGTGCTGTATCAGTCTAGGGGTGCCGCCATCTGTGCCGTATAATTCCATGCATGCTGTATCAGATTCTGGTGGGGGCCGGGTCGCACGCATGCAAGCTAGCATCCACCGGAGCTTACATCCTCAGCCCCGGAGAAAGGGCCCCCCGTGGATGGGAGGAAGATGGAGGGTGAGAAGGCAGAGGAGAGGACCTGGCACAGGACATGGTGACCACCCCCCCCCCCCCCCCCCAGCCTGGACAGGCGCACCGCATGACCACTGAGGAGGTGCACGGAGGAAGGAGATGGAAGTGATGAGGAGGAGGGGACCCGGCCCAGGATGCAGCACAGGACCCAGCCGCAGGAGCACAGCTCGGCACCCGTCCGCGACAGTGAAGGATATCTGGCCCGCAGGCCCCAGCCGCTGTCCTCCAGCAGGAGCAGATTGCGCGAGCCTGTCTATCACCCACCCAATGCTCAAGGCGAAACACAGTGGCGGGCCCCCCAAGGGAGGAATTATGATTACACTATCGGGGCAGCAGCATGGAACTCAGCCCAGGGAGGGCCCAACTCCAGCCCCATGCCTCACTGACTCTCCCAAGGCCTCAGTGACTCTCTCCCCCCAACGCCATCACCACCACCACCACCCACGCTGGCTCTCCACCACCACCCATGCTTGCTCTCCTTCCACCTTTGATAAAGCTGCAGGGCGCAGTGAAATGCGTTAGGTGCCTCCAGTCCAAGGATACAGCTTGTGGACCATTCATTGTTGTGGATCAGTGTCCCTGTTACCACTACTAGGATCCTCAATTCTCTAAAATTGGCGGACACCGAGCACAGGACCCCCAGGTGACCAAACACCACCATCTGTCGCCTGAACTAGTGGGTTGAAAACCTTGTTCGGAAGCCTCTTTTCACTACCAGCATATTGTTGTCTCATTGGCGGACACTGCTCCAAGGAACGGTGATTTCACTTACAGATATTCAGCCCAATAAGAGGACCTATCATCTGGTGAGCGGAAGCCTCAATCATCCTCCAGCGGTTGCTGTTAGCACCGCACCAATCGAGAGGACACCAACTTCATACAATCATAAAGAAGGATCCGGTAATGTGCACTTACACTGAATATTCAAGTGGTAACCCCCCTTATTTTTTCCACACTAAAAACCCTTCCACGGTGGCCTGGAGCTTGTTGTATACTTATGCAATTTTCTTTTAATTTTTATTGTATTGTATTTTATTATTGTGTCATCAGGTATAAATTTATATCAGTAAAGGATAATATATAAATTCCAATCATCTGGTATCATTGTTTTTTAACAATAGCGCTGCTCTACTTGCCTTGTGCTTGTATTTCTTTTTGCTCGTCCTCCAGCCAGGGCCCCTGGAATTCTGCCCCCCCCCCCTCCCCCATGCACCACGGTCCCTGGATCCATCCCTGGGAGCAGCAACATTAAGATGGCGCTGCGGATGACTGCCTAGGATCTGTGCCACTAGCCAAATATGTACCATGTGTCACCCCTGTAGTGTGCTATATCTGTACTGTTTTACTTGCTACCTATGTTGCTGGTGCAACCACCAAGTGGCGCCGCTGAATGGCTGCCTGGGTGCTGCTCAAAGTAAATATATGTTCCCCATGTCTGTGTCCCTCATTAGAGTATGTCTGATGCATACCTGTACGTGTGATGTGTATCTGTACTGTCACTGATTTACTTGTTTCTATCCTGGCTGTTGCACAGCAATCCAAAACTAATTCCTAGTAAATGCAAGTATACCTGGCCAATAAAACAGATTCTGATTCAAAAGTGATAAAATGGGCGTTTATTTTTTTTGACCATTTAAAAAAAAAAAATCCAAAGCCTTTCACTGCCACTTGACAAATCCAAATCCCGGCGACAAATTCAAATCCAAATCTTCGGCCCCGGTGCCCATCTCTATCATATACAGGGCCAGATGCACTAAGCTTTAAAAGTGATAAAATGGAGAGTGATAAGCAGCCAGCCAATCAGCTCCTACCTGTCACAGACTGTGTTTGAAAAATGTCAGGCAGGAGCTGATTGGTTGGTTGTTTATCACTTTTGAAGATTAGTGCATCTGGCCCACAGTATGTATGAATTTGATTTTAACATAAAAATTAGTCACTAGATGTTAAGATGATCAGTAGTGCTGATGTTACTTGTATTTTAAATGTTGTAGTATTAATGCCACTTCAAAATGCTGTTAAAATTAATTTCCTATAAGCACTAAAGGTGTGTACACACGGTGCAATATGGTCGTTGAGCAATTTTGACTTAATATCTCTCAACATACAGTATTGCTCAGCGACAATATTGCCCGTTTTCTTCAGTGACCAGCGATTTAGGCTGAAAATGCAAGCTATTCTGTCTCTTTCTGTCTCTACCTCACTTTGACTAGAAATTGTTGTTCGCTGGTGCACAGAGCATTGTGCACCCCCCCCCCCCCCCAAACAAAGTTTTTTAGCACCCCTGCGACCAGAGACTGGCTGCTGGAGCAGGGCCGGTGCTAGGGTGTCCGGCGCCCTCCTGCAAACTATACATTTTGCGCCCTTTCACATTGCCATTGCAACAAGCTGCAGCCCGATTGTGGAAGTGTATGCAACATGCGATCCTATGGAGGATCACAGGTGCATGTACATGTATGCATACACCATGTCAGTGCTGTGTCCACAAAATGTTGCAGGCACTAAAGGTGCCCATACACGCTGCGAGAATCGCATACATTATGGCTAGATTGCATCGCACAGCATGCATGCAATGTGTGTGCGATCCGAAAGCAGTACAAAAAGTATGTGCAGCACATACTTTTTGTACTGTGCGATGCCCGCAGCAGCGCACATCGCATCACACACTGCTATTGCAGCGTATATGGACACCTTTAGGCACATAACCCAGCCCATTATTTAAAAAGTGTCTAAATTTATTTTAAAAAATCTGCTCCTAGAGATTTATCACCCACACCAGCAAACATTTAGCCAGCGATAATGGCTCAATTGCCCCGAGTGTACAGGGCTAAAGTGGATCCCTATAGATGGATCCCTATAGATTGTAAGCTTGCAGCAGGGCCCTCTAACCCCCAAGTCTGTCTGTTGTTACCCAGTTTGTTTTATCACTGTCTACTATTGTAAAGCGCAACGGAATCTGCTGCGCTGTATAAGAAACTGTAAATAAATAATAAATAAGTGCCCATACACGGAGCGCAGGGGCGGTGTGATGAGATGCGGAGCACCTTTAAGGCTATTAAAACTAAAACTGTGTTTTATTAAACTATAATAAATTTGGTTAATATTTATCAACTTCTATCTTTGAAATGGCCAAAGAAATACAGCAAATTGTTACCACTATACAAGTATACAGTATTTTCCTAAAACTATTTTTTAAAACTCATTTAAAGGTACAACGCTTTGCAAAAGGAAAGTCTATTTTATGCTGATTTTGTCCTATTTCGACATGGAACATGTATCTACAGATACTGCATAGTGATTCTGACAAGTCTTCAGGTTCAGTAGCTTGGAATTTAACACTGTCCCCATACCCTTCAAAGGCCATGGGAATCTCTCCTTACTCTACAAGTGTTTTATTTTCCAGCTGGGAAGGCGTGAAAGGGGTGTGACAACCATGTGATTGTCAATGTACCAATAGTAATAATAATATAAGCCTGTACCTTCAGGGGAGTGAACTGTACCTGCAACTTTTGGCCTTGGACACAGAGAAGCTGATAAGTCATAGCAATTACCTTTAGTGGATTACACTAAACATGTGCATTGCTGTGGATATTTAACACTTTTTGCTGGTGTCAGATACATTTTGTTTTGTCTAGAAATAGTGATTGATAACCAAATTATTCTAAAATTACTACAGATTTGTAATCTTCAGAAGTATAATGGTCTACGCCAGTGGTTCCCAAACTGTGTGCCGTAGCTCACTGGGGGTGCCTCGGGACACTTGCAGGAGTGCCATGTATTGGTGGTCAACGACCAATTCAAATTATTTATGGTCAATGTAAAAGGCAAATCATTGCTGGTGGGCTGTCAGTAATAAAGGTACTTGTTTCCTAGCAGGGTGCCCACTAAGCAAATTGCCCAGTGGGCGATTCTGTGTAGGAAAATCGCATCGCATGGGCCATTTTAGTGCCGTGCGATGCGATGCAATGCAAGGTGATTTTTTCATGTAGTTTATTCAATGCTGTGTTGGCCCCGGGGGATCGCATCACACCTCCTGCAAAATCGCATGTGATCGCTTGCGATTTTATAAGGTTCGATGCCATGCCATTAGCTATACACTTGTATGAGATACAATGAGGTATTTTAGGGAACCCCCTCACTATCCATGCCACCCCGAAGCGTGAGGAGCACAGCGAACCCCGCGAGGGGCGGCAGCGGAACACGTCCTCCCGACCTTTTCATACCCCCACTATCCACGCCGGCGTGAAGCTGATCGTATATAGTGTGGTGAGTGCAGCGAGCCACCGAGCCCGAAGCATGGCGAGCGCAGCGGATTACTTTACGTGTATTCAGTGGCCACTCGCCTTGCTGCGCTCGCCACACTATATGAAATGAAAAGGTCGGGAGGACGCGTTACACCGCCCCTCGCGGGGCTCGCTGCGCTCACCACGCTTCGGGGTGGCGTGGATAGTGGGGGGGTCAGTTAAACCTCATTGTATGTCATACAACTGTATAGATAAAGGCATGGCATCGTACCCTATAAAATCGCATGCGATCGTATGCGATTTTGCGGGAGGTGCGATGCGATGCGATCCCCCGGGGCCAACACAGCAGTGAATAAATAACATTAAAAAATTGCATCGCATCCGACGACACTAAGATGGCACATGCGATGCGATGAGATTTTACTATGCCAGCGTACGTAGGAAATCTGGGTGCCCTGCTAGGAAACAAGTACCGCATGTAGACAAACAGAAGCTAATCCTGTCCCTCATCCATAATTAAACCTTTGTATGACAAAATTCTGATGCTTTAGGGTGCCGTGATTTGAAAAACCTCCTCCAGCTGATCCTCCGTGTTCGTTATGGTTTGGGTTTCAGCGTTTTTTTGTTTTTCTTCAATCCTGGATGCTACATGGAACCAAAAGGATACAATCTACGCCACAGGAGATGGTGAGTATTTTTTCCTTCCACAGGTACCCCATGTATTTCGTCAGGACGACCAGACCAAAAGAGCACCGGACTACCAGATGCACACCTACGTGTGGGATCAAGGTAGGTAAGTATCAGTATGTGTGGACTCTGTGTGTAATAAAGTTTTATTTTTCTTGTGTGTCAATGTGTGTTTATTTAACTATTTGTATTGCTGTGGAACTACAAGTTCCAGCGGGCCCTTTAATGCCCCGTATGCTGGGACTTGTGGTTCTCCAAGTCCCTGCATGTGGGGGAGGCTTGCTGGGACTCATAGTTCCACAGCAATATACAATAGTTTTAATCTAACTTTTACACTTATCATCAGCCCGGTACCCACCCCCCAGGGGTCCTGGGGACAGCACCAGACTTCAGTCTGGGTAGGTAAGTTCTGGAGGGGGAACCGCTTCGTTGGGGAGATCCCCACTCCCCCAGGACCCCTGCCCAGGCTGACTGGTCAGTAGGGTTAATGTTTTGGCCGCGGGACCTTATATAATAAGTGTCCCCCGGCTGTGACATTACCCTGCTGGCTGGTTGGGCCTGGGGCTGGTTCTTAAAATACGGGGGACCCCTATTCATTTTGTCCCCCATATTTTGGGAACCAGGCCCAGCCCTGGGAAGGGAAGGTGTATGGAGACCTGCTCTGCCTGCAGCTACTGCCATGCTGTGATTGGGAAGGGTAAGTGGAACAAGATTTACATAAGCATAAACATCGCCCATCAGTTGGACGGCCCTTAGAACTATTTATGCATAAAAGTGCTCACAGAACCAAACTTTTTGTCTGTTCTTTGTTACCATGAGACAGCTGCACAGAAAGTTTTGCATACACAATCATTCAATCAGCATTTATTTTCATTGTCTAAAGGGGCCCACACACATAGCGAGTGTGCTGAGCGATCTGAGCTATGCTAGATCGCTCAGCACACAGTACTGCTCAGTACACACACATAGCGATGTGTAGTGCTGTGTGCTGAGCGAGCAGTCAGCGCCAGTGTTCTCCAGTGAGAGATATAGGGTGGGATGTATTAATATACATTGCGGCCCTTCGCGTAACAGCCGCCGCGATGCTGCCGCATATGTACTAACATATGCGGCTAGCATCGGGTTACGGTGACGGAGACCCCCGCGATACCTGTGATGTGGTCTGCAGGGATCTCCGTCACCTCCCGGCGGCTGCCAGCGTCCCCTTGCGTCTCCTCCTCCCCCCTGAAGCCAGATGTCCTCCCGGCTGTGACACCTGCTGGGGGAGGAAGGGATCAGGAGGACGGGAGGGGGGGGGCGCGCGGACGGCGGGCGGCGAAAGAAGCCCATAGGCTTCTAAAGGGTATCGCCACCCAGAGGGTGGCGATACCCTACAATGCGTTGACGGGGCGGCGGGGTTTTAATACATAGGGAAATGCGTTAAAACTTGTGTTTTACCACATTTTCCCGTTAGTACATCCCGCCCATAATGATATAATCAATGTCATTGTAAAGGAACATGGATGGATGATAAATGGCAGTAAATTCAACAGTTTTCAGCTGTTTTCTAAGTCAGATCTGTTTTGTCATAGTCTGCCTTCAATGCTGTTGGAAACAGCAGCATTAGGAAGTGGGCGGGGCCTGGCCCTCTCAAGCCCCGAACCATGCCCAGGGTTGCCATGTTGCTCCCCCCCCCCCCCCCCCCCCCCCGGCTTTCAGGGGATCTGGATGATCCTGACAACCAGTAGTAGCTGTATTTTTGCTTCAAGTTTCGGAGTTGTGATACTACAGTATTTTCTATCCCCTCTTTTGACAGCCTATGGTCTACTGCTGCAGCCTTACCTGTGCATAAAAGACAGGAGTTACTATATTTTGTTCCTGCCCTAAAAAACGATTGTGTTAAGGGTATTTTGCAATTATCTCTGCAACTATATTGTACTGCAATGTTCATGTGGCAAGCACTATACCATTAGAATTGCAATGCTACTTATCTCTGTGATTGCTTAGACTTATATGCAACAAATTCTGCAATTATGTTGTTTGCAACATTAATGTGAAAAGTGTATAACCACAAGAACTGTAACAATACAGGTGTCTTATAATGTATACTTAGACAACCGAGATACTGTATAACAGTTTTTCTTAGGAGTAGATACTTATAAAACAGGCATGTGCTACATACTGCTCTCATTAAGATTTCTTGACCAAACGTCAATTCGCTGTTGTATTTTACTGACAGCCTGTATTGTATATAACAAAAGGCGTGTTCTGACTGCACCAGGATTAGGGCTATCCCTTCCATCCAGATATCCCTTGCATCTGCCAGTGGCATCCCTGCTGTCATCACTGTGCCTGCTGCTCCATCTCCCGCGGAGGTTGCCCCTGGACGCTCCTGTGCATGGTCCTGTATCGCCTTGGTCCTAGGTTGTGGTGGTGTGCGCAGCATACCGGAGTTCCTGCCAGTGCCGTGAAATCAGTGGCGTAGCTACGTTTTGGGCACCCCCCGCCCGCCGTTGGGGGGGTGCCCCCCCCCCGTCGCCGCCCCACCAAGCACCCCTACCCTGCCGCCCATGCAAACCCCCGCGGTGGCGGGGGCTGCGGTGCTATAGTTACGCCGCTGCCTGACATCTTGCCTTGTCTCGCATGATGCACTACACCCAATCCATTCTGCCTATTGCTGTCATCACTCCATTGCCTCCAATCACCTTCCACTTCTTCCTATAAGTATGTTGGGAGAATGCTCGGACCCTGTCAGTGCAATGGTGTCTACAGCCTAACAGCATCTAAGGATCTGTTTCTTTGATATCTAGGGTGAAATTTAATAGAATGAGAGATTCAGAAAGTGAGAGCTTTGGTAAGAAATCTCCAGTTTTTTTTAAATCTGCAATCTTATTGCTGATAAGTATTGTTGTACCATCTATGTGTGTGAACTTCATTAAACAACCCAGTTTTCATTTTACTCCTGTCTCAGAGTCAAGTCAGTCCTCAAGGGTGACACACACCAAGGTAATTTATCGAAGCCGCCAGCAATTAGCAGCAAAAAATATATTGCTAAAGATTGTTTTAGGGAAGAGGGCCCCACACCGGCACCTTACCTAGGGCCCGGTAAGGTCTAAATCCACCTCTGACCGGCCCTGTAGGAAAGCAGGTGACTGTTAGCTTATTTGAGTAAAAAACATGGGTTTATTGTGAGACAATTAGATTGTTGTGGCTAGGGCAATTGGCCAGCTGACTTGTCTGAGTTGGGTTGTGTAAGATAAGTGGTCAGGGTTGTCAGGAAGAAACAAGTTTGTTTTACGAAAGATGTCAACTATCCTGACAAATCAAGCAGACTGTAATAGTATTACATTGTGAGTGTCATCTTGAAAGTCTTATTGTTTTAGGAGCTAAACACTGTAGTCCATTAATGTAGATTTCTAATAAACAATTATAGGGGCGATTTAGACTGTTTCAGCGACCATCTAATGATTTTTCAGACCCGATTCATCGACCATCTAATGATTTTTCAGACCTGATTCAGCGACCATCTAATGATTTTTTTGCCCAGGCAGCTGCATACGAGGGAATTCGGGTGGCAGGGGGCGGGGTTTGCATTTGGTGGGTGGGGCGTACCTGTTTCCTAGGCTACGCAGCCTAGCGAACAAGTCTGAAACAGTCCCATAGTCGCTAACAAAACTCACAGTGACTTCCAAAGACATTTAAAAAAAAATAGCAAGAAGGAAGGAAAAAAAAGTTCTCACGAACGTTCCACACAAGATTCAAGGTTATTTCATTTTTTTTTTATATATATATACATAACAGACAGAACAAGGACAGAAAATGCAAAATATTTTAATTAAGGAAAATGTTTTACAAGCAAAACCCATAACAACCCTTAACAGTGTAATAAGCTTCTCACAACATATACATTTTGTGTGTATGTTTTATCAAAATCCTGTGGATTCACCGCGGTTCCATTCAAAATGCTTTGTAAAAATGCTGAGCTCATTCACGTTACTGTGTGTGTTAACAGCATTGTATTCATTGTGTAACTAGCAGTAACGGCTGTATTGCTGTGGAAAATCTTCATTTCTCAAGATACTGACAGGATCTCTTGGGAACAGAACTGCCGCCCTTTCTGAGATTATGTGGGCGATGCTCTGTGAAGGTGTTCATTAAACATTAGCCTGTGGTGTAGAGTAATGTTACTAACATGTTGACTCATAAATACAGTATATTTGATTTAATTTAATCTTTATATTTTCTAACCATGTGTTATTGCGGTCATATTGTCATTAATTAATATGTTGTCGCTTTGCAAGGAACTATAAAAATAAGCATAAGAATGAGGGGAATCTGCAGGTGAATATGCATAATCAATTTTGATTCTATTTTTTTATTTTTATTGGTTTTTATGTATTTGGTTTTAGAAATGATTAGCTTTTTACCTAAATCCTAGAGTATAGATTTGGTGAAGCCCTAGTTTCTCATTTCCATTCCTGCTATATTTTATTGCTTGTAAAGAAATGACCCCATCATAAGGGGTGTGGCCTCATCCTTGGCTTGCGTGCCTATGTGGTGAGGCCCCAGTGGATCAGGCCTCACCTTTCATTTTCTCTTGCAAAAACACAGGGCCTGAATCAGAGTTGATTGCAAAAATCTAAATCACTCTGGATGTTACATTTTCTCCATCTGCAGTGCAACATGGTTTTGCCCATTTGAGAAAGATTTTTCATTAGCGATCAACTCTGGATAAGGCCCACAATCGATTATGTGATTCAGCACAAATCACGCCATCTTCTATTTGCACCATGCATTTCCACCAATAAATGGACAGCTGGGGGCAGGTGGTGGCCAGGTCTGGGGGTCTTACTTACTCCTCCAGGCAGTCCATAGTTCTGCAAACCTATCTACAATGATATACCTCAGGGCAATACCTATGATCATTATTCATCCTGAATGACAAGTACCTGCACTTCCGGCTCCGCCTCTATGATAAGAGCCAGGTGCTGCATGAGAATGTCACACTGCAGCACTCGACACCTCTCACTCACCATATGTTTGCTTTTGGAAGGGCAGTATAGAAGGGACCATATGATGAATAACCAATGGATATTGACAACTTATTTTCAACTTCATTAATAATGAAACAAAAGATATGTTTAAAAAAAAATATATACAGTAGTAACCAGAAGATGATGGCACTCCCTCGGACTCCCAACTCCAGAAACGAAACTGACACAGGATGGGTGCTAACGTTTCGGGATTTAATTCCCTTTGTCAAAGCAAAAATAATGTGCAAAACAACAGAAGGTAAAACAATCTTACCTAAATACTGTGAGAAGAGGTCCGCCTTCATCGGGCAATTGCTGTGCTCTGGCGTCCCCCAGCCGCCGTCACGGCTGCGTCGCAGTCAACCGGAAGTTTGGGACTAGCGTCACGTCACATCCGGCTGTCAGTGCTGCCCGGGCTACTTGCGCTGGAATTGGCTCAGCTGCTTACAGCATGCACTGTTGTCAGGGGGACCATACACTACAAAACAAATCAGAGAAACATGTGGTATAAATGTGAACAAATGCGAAGCAAAATGTGAATATATATCTATAAGTAAAATCTGACAATTAATGTATCAATCAAAATAAACATAAAGTGGTAAGTAAGTAAATCAAAGCATATAGACAGAGGATCATGACTAATGGCAACAGAGCGGCATGTCTGAAGAAGAATTTCAAAAGAACATATTAAATGAGAGTTGCTCATTAAGCCCCTTAGGGCTAACAGTGTTGGGCCTGTGCACCATTTGGATTCTATTTGGAGAAGCCTCTTCCCTCTGTCTCCAACACGTATGTCGAACGGAACCTGGTCAATAATGATGTATCTGAGGGAAGCCAGATTATGTTTGGCCAGAGCGAAATGCTTCACCACTGGTTGCTCATGATCATTTGCTGCTATCACTGCTCGAATGGCAAAGCGATGTAAGGCCATCCTCTCCTTGAAAGTCCGGATGCGCTTGCCAACATAACACCAGCCACACGTACACCTAATGAGGTAGATCTCATGTGTGCTTGTGCATGTCAGAGGTAGTTTGATGTTTGGCCCCCGAATGTGGATGGGTAAAGAATTTTCCAGGTGTCATGTATCGGCACGTAGTGCACCCGATACATCTGTAGCATCCTCCTGGTCTAGTGGTTGACTGGAGACAGATGCGATACTGATGGGTTTATTAAATAGCGTGCTGTAGTCAGTCACACAGTTTTCCATATGAGTCCCAAATCTGAACTGCGATTTGCAACACAGTCCAAAACTGGCTCAGACCAGAGTCAGACTCTTTCCACAGCGGCACTGGTCTATAGTTGTTCCCGGATAGGCGCCATTGAGCTCACTCATTTTGAGGACATCATATCTTTCTGCCAGAATGTGGCTCTCTCCATACTGTTAATGGTCAGTCCAAATTTTGAAAAAAAAAACCTTGAGGATCTCACAATCAGGAGTTTTATCACTGATTACTGGGGGTATTGGAATGTATTAGAAAATGCAGGACTACTGTAGGTTGCATAGGTCAAAGTAAAAAAGCCCTACAGTACCTTTTACCTAAGCTTTTTACTGAGTTTAATAAAGCGACAGATGGACCCTTAAATATACAATATTGCATCTGTTTTGGCTCACCTGAAGCAATCTGCAATCAGTGTAGATAAGGATTAAGCTACTGTTTGTATGTGATGTGCCTCATTTGTTGACCTAAAGAAATTGAATTTCTGTTTATTTGTGTTAAAACACTACACATTGCCTTTATTTTTTACGGAATATGTAACCGATTTATCTCAGTGAATTAAATAGGTATGTTAAGTAATATTAATTCATTGTTTAACCATATGTCTGCTTGTACTGTACATTCATGTGTAAATGTAATCATTGCTACAGCTACTTAGTGTATACATTTCTTATCGCTAAGGTAAATTACATTCTTGAAATCTACCAGAGATCGAGAAACACCCATCTCCATGTTGTAAGAAAGAAAATGTAAGGAATATTACATAGATTATACCAGTCAACAAATAAATGTGTATATATATTTTGTTTCTTTATTTTAATTACTATTTTCTTATTCTCTATATCGAAAAATAACCAAAACCTTTGTTTCTTTTTGAAAAGCTTTGCTTTTGTCCCTTTTACAATGATCGTTAAATATTCAAGTTTTTGAATGACAGTGTAAAAAGTGAATTTAGTGTAAAAAGAGAATCCAGTAGAACAAAAAGGTTATCAAATAAAGGATTACAGTTAATGTGTTGACTCTGAAAAGTTGACATGCAAAAAGAAAAAAGTCTGACACAAGCAAAAAGGTCGACATGAGTTTTCACGTATTTTGGTGTCAAACCACATAGCATAAAAACAACTTTTAACTTAAACATAGGGAAAACAGTAATCAAATTTGTTTACCATCATTTGTTTATTCCTTTAGATACAGAATGTCATTAGGCAAAAACGTGGACTTCGTGACAAAATTTATACAATTGTTCCAGTCCAAGGAATGTTTGTGGAAAATGAAATCCAAAGAATATTCCAACAAGGCGAAATGTCAGGCAACAAATAAGGAATCGGTCCTATCCAGCCAACCATTCTTCGCCTCAGCAGATGATGACTGAGTAAAAAAAAAAATGTCTGAACCCGAGGACAGTCTTTAAGAAAGAATATAAGAAGGTGGAGGATTCCAAGTGGTTGGGGGCAGGCACAGCTCAAATATGCACATCTAGCTTATGGCACTACCATCTGATGACCTTCCTGGTGGAACAAGATCCTACAAGAACTGGCTTTTCCTCCATCCCTTGGGCTGATGCTGTGGACACAGAAATGGGTGAAACTTCACAGGGGACATCTGTAAGTATATTGTGACCAGGGCCGGACTGGGACCAGAAAACACATCATTATGCCCATTACACATTATGGAACACACCGTAATGCCAATTACACATTATGGAACACACCTTAAGGCCCATTACACATTATGGTACACACCGTATGGCCCATTACACATTCACATTCAAATCAGCAGCGCTTCCCGCCCCGACGGCACAGCGCTACAAGGCTTTCAGACACTGTCTGGATAATCCCCATTGCTGCACATAGGTGAGGGGGAAGGACTGTCGGTCAGACCATCAGCTTCTGGGGGCAGCGTTTTAGCAGCCAGGCACGGCATGTGGGAGGTGGACGGGGGGAATTCCAGGTGGCCGTGGTGGGGAGGGTGTCCAGGTGCCCGCAGTGGGGAGGGTTTATAATACACCGATCAAGATGGTTCTGCCTGTCAGCTTGCTGCACCCCCCCCACCAGGGCTGTCAGCTTGCTGCACTCCCCCAACCCCCCCCCCCCCCACCAGGGTGGTTACAGTCTGGACCAAGGGGGGTGCACATATAGACATTTGGTAGGAAGGGACCAGGGAGGCATGTGGTGGGAATGGACATGGGGAGACAGAGAGGTAATGTGTATGAGGCATTATTGGGGGGGGGGGGGGGCTTGGGGGAGCAAAATTTATAGTTATGCAACTGACTGTCAGCCTGTGCGGACATCATGGGAGGCGCTGCTGGCAGGGACAAATCAACTTTGAGGACTGTAAAAGCCTTCCCGCACCGCTGCCTGTAATTCACACTGGGACAGGTGGGTGCAGTGCAGACCGGAACTAACAGCAGCAATGAGAGAGGATGGTGGCGCATTTGCCAGAAGTGCCAGATGGCCAGTCCGGCCCTGATTGTGACTGTCAATATTTCCCCAAAAGGCCCACAGCACACTGCAGTTTCTGGGAACTGGGGGGGATGTAACAATTAATGCATGTTAAATGTTTGTGTTTTTCACCCACGATTTGGAGCCGAATATGACCAGCACCCCAGACACGAGTGTTGTTGTGGTACCTGATGACTCACAAGCTCCAACCATCGAAGCACCACCACCCACCCGGTGCTGCTCCACAGTCCAGTCCTGTCTGTCTGTTTGCCTGTTACAGGGCTGCTCCTCAGTCCATCGCGGTCTCTCTGTTTTCCGAAACCGGTGTGGCTTCACAATCTAGTCCTGTCTGCTATCTGCCTGCACCGACACAAAGATGCTACCAGCGGTACTTGTGTATTATCACGGCACCCATCGTATCGCATACCACCAATTAAGGTATGCGATGGCATGCGATGGACCCGATTTCAGCCTTCTCCCGGGCTGAGTATACAATTTTAAAGTTGCGTCGCATCGCATGCCATTATAATGGCAAGCGATGCGATGCGACGCGATTTCCCATTGATTCCCATGTTAAATGGCCCCCCAGACCAGATTTTTAATTCTATACCCTGATGGGTAATTAGTATGTTAAATGCCCCCACATTGTTAATGGCCCCCCACTATGAACGCTAATCCGAAGTGTAGCGAGCGCAGCGAGCCCGCGAGGGGCGGCGGTATGCGTCCTCCGACCTTTTCATACCCCCACTATCCACGTTGGCGTGGAGTTGATTTTATAAAGTGTGGCGAGCCCGAAGCATGGCAAGCGCAGCGAGCCCTGCGAGGGGACGCGCATAACTTCACAGGTATACGCTTCCCCTCGCCACACTTTATAAAATCATCTCCATGCTGACGTGGATAGTGGGGGTATGAAAAGGTCGGAGGACGCGTACCGTTGCCCCTCACGGGCTCGCTGCGCTTGCCACGCTTCGGGTTGGCATTCATAGTGGGGGGCCGCTAACAATCTGGGGGCATTTAACATAGTAATTACCCATATACAATTAAAAATCAGGTCTGGGGGTGCATTTAACATGGTAAGAAGGCATCTGGCTGCCTGTACAATTAAAAATCGGGTGAAATCGCATTGCATCGCATGCGATGCGATGCAACGCGATTTTTCATTGTACAATGCCCTGCGATGGAAATCGTGGGCGCCGTGATAATACACTAGTACCCTACCAGCTACTGGATCATCTTTGCACTGTGGTTCACTTCCCAGTACCCCTATGCTAACAACTCCAGTACGTGGTCACTAGTTGTATCATCTGCCGCTGCGGTCCTGTAGCAGTCGCAGATGGTGGTCTGCTCCAGTCAATCCACTAAATGTTTTCTCGCTCGCCCACTGACATTTCTCCCCACAGTGAGATAGTGTGGGAGCCACGAAGTAGACCTTCCAAGTGCAGTGGAGCTCCATTATGAACATACATTCATTCAGAGTCAGTGTCTCGCTGGATTTCCCTACACTACTCTGCCAGACACTAACTGAGCCGCTGGCGTGTGCTGCTGTAAGGCTGCTGCTCTATATGTGGGTGAGTCTGTGAGTGTGTGAGTCAGTGTGTGTGCCTGCTACCACTATGAGCTGCCCGCCCCCCACCACTACCACCGGCTGGCCGGACCCCGCTGCCCACCCCACGCCACCGCAACAGCTCCATGGGAGTATTAACATGCAATATTGCATGTAAAAATGGCACATCAAATGCCAGACCGCATGTGAGCCTAACAGGGACCTGCCGGGGGGATCTGGGCAAACTGGTCCGGCTTGTCCTTAGGACAAATCAGGCCAGTGTATGGGGGCCTTAACACATGCCCAATGTTACATGTACTGTGCCCTGGATCGGTGGGGTCCTGTGGGGTCTGGTGTGGAAAAGTGGGACTCAAGTAAGGGCCCAAAGGAATTGTTGGTTAACCAGATTTAGATTATATTTGCAATCTACATGTCTGACAAGCCTAAAGAACTGGACAGTTACTTAATTGGAAATCTTATAAACTAACAGCATGTGAAATTAACCAAATGACTACTTTCCAAGCTGCTTATCTTATCATACAGCTCTACCTATCTGAGCTCAAACATCCTGTGCATGGACAATCTAGTTAATGTATTGCTACTGCAACGGTTTGTTATTGACATGAGCCATCATTTTATTGAATTTTAAATTTTGAATATGATATATTTTGTTATTACTACAATGGTTGGGTATTGTATTATTGGTAATTGACTTATTCTTGTGTTTGGCCATGGATCACGTTAAGGGTGGTATGTATAAATTAAATTTATGTGTCATTCATGTTTTATGTCCTGACATATAAAATAAAGAGCTTTGACTTCAAAACTTGACCGCTTAAGCATCATTTATTCAGAGTGCCGCCAACATTGCTGTATATAAAGGACTCCCGTGCTTAGGGTACTTTTGGATGGCACTTGCTGATTAGCTACTGCTGAGGAGTGCTGGTCCACCTGGACTATATATTGTACCACACTGAGGTCGACGGTGTGTGTATTTTGGAACAATAGCACCCAATCAATTGGACTTTATACATCCAGCTTGGGATGTGTATATGTGATTTTATAGCATTCCAAACGATGGCAGAGTTGCTAGAAGGTGGAGGCGATTTACCCCTGTGCAGCATTAATCTGGCCCTTTTGACGCAGGGTATTACCTTTTCATTCTCAGAATCGGAGGCTGAGGCTATCCTATCTAAACATGCATTGGATGATGAGGAGGAGACCAGATCATTGCCTTTTCTGTATAAATATTGGCTCCGATTATAACAACGGGAGATCGGTTATATGTACCACAGTATCACACAGTGATTATTATAAAAGCAAGCGGATCCCACAAGGATTCCGGGTACACAACGCCCCGACAATCTGACGCTTTAACACTGCATTCTGCAAGAAATGGATTGCGGTGGTCAACAAGTGCAGTATGGATCTAATGCTGCTCATAATAGAGAAGTCAGGCAGAGAGCTGGAAATTGCTCGTGAACGGACAAGTGGCGTGCTATCAGCGTGATTTAATCCAATTTAAGAGACATAAGTTGGAAAAAGTCAACCAAGATTGTGAACAGAATGGTGTCTATATGTGTATTCAAGGAGGGACCAATTCCAACAAACATATATCCCGCAAACAACATAATAAACCCTGTAGATTTGGAACTTCTGACGATTCTTCATATGATCAGCCGACGACCAGTGATTCAGATGCAATATGCAGGGAGGTTTGGATTTGGCAACCTCTAATATCCAATACCCTTTAGGGGTTCGTACAAGGCCATGGGACAATCCCGTGAGAAACACAGAATGCGCCGTGGTGGCCAGAGCAACAGGTCACGGCAAACGGGTCAGGCCGCCTCTCGGGAGTAAGTATACAACTTGTCATCACAGACACTCTCGAAAGATGAAATTGCCGTGGACTGTCATTTGTCCCTTCAGTGGGATTTGATTCTTTAAATTGAGATATATATATAAGAAATATAAGTTAAATCGGCAGTTGAAACTGAAAGAGTTCTTTGGTAAACAGCCGATTATACCAAAGGATGTGGACTCGGACATTCCTATGCAACTTAAGCGTTTACGAGCTAAATCTGTGTTTGATCCTGTTTCGTATATCCCTACAATAAAAACGTATATGAGAATGTTGGAAGTTGAGGTGAAAAATGAAATTCTCCCACAGACTAATGGTGTGATCAGACACAACTTAACCATAAATGAACAGAAAGCTTTAAAGGACAAAAACAGACAAACGGTTGAAATAGTCCCAAGGCGCAGCCAATCCTTGCAGCAGCAGCGGAGTGAAGAGCGGGACAGGTGCATATAGGTAGGCGCCCGGGTTCACTGTGTGTGAGACATGAGCTGCTTATCATCTCACTGACTGGGGACCCAGAACCGGAGCAGAGGCTGCCATAGTGGAGCATTCATTACTGTCACGTCAGTGTGATTGTGCAGCATAGCTGTACATAGAGACTGCAGAGACTACTCTGAGCCTGGCATTGAATGTTTGGAGCTGAGGACGTGGCTCATACCCCGAAAAGTTCTCCTGTCATTTGAAAATACAAGTTGAAATATTTAAAAACAGCTTGTGAGTGCCGTTTGTTCCTGTGACAAGGATTGGAGAAACCAGTGCTTAAGGGAAATGAGACGAGGTCTAAAAAGGAATAAAGTCTCTCCAAAATAGATGCCTTTATATGCTTCAAACAATATATACAGTACACTCATTGAGTACGGTAGGCATCCGAGGAAGTGTGACTTCTTTTTTGAATCTTGACTGAGGAATCTCTGTCAATGAACTGTGACAACAAATCCAGCTCAGACAAGTTTGTTCTTCTTCTGTAAAGAAAGCTTTAAAGGATCTTGCATCCTATACCAACATCATTATACGGCCCGCCGATAAGGGTGGTGCCGTCGTGGTTCAAGATGTGTCTGATTACAAAAATAAAATTGAAAAACAGTTATTAGATGTTAATGTGTACAGGCAATTGCATAATGATCCTACCGATTTGTATGCTGAGGAATTGGATAAGATGTTGCAAGGTGCTGTTAATGATGGTAGTATAACCGCAGAATTACGTAGTGCATTATTGGTACTGTACCATTATTGTACACATTACCTAAAATACATAAACGATTGGACAGACCCCCTGGTCAGCCAATAATTGCCGCCAGGGGTTCATTGTTCCAAAATGTTTCTACGTATATTGATTCGGTATTACAACCATGTATTCAATCTTGTCCGGATCATTTGCTTGATACTACAGCCTTTTTGAACAAACTCAAAGAGATTGATTTATTACCAGAAGGTTGCTTACTATTCATTGTGGATGTAACCAGCCTCTACACCGTCATTCCCAATGACGTTGGATTGGAGGCGGTGCGGCGACTCATTGATAGAAGTGGTTGTTATCGGGGACCTGAGGTTCAATTTTTATTGAATCTATTGGAGTTTGTGCTCACGCACAACTACTTTCTGTATGATAATACATTTTACATACAGATGAGTGGATGTGCAATGGGCAGTAATTTTGCACCATCATATTAAAATGCATTTATGCAAATGATCAAGAAAGATATATTTTTCACAGACCCTGGGATTTCTCACTGTATAGTGTTATACACCAGATTTATAGATGATTTATTTTTAATCTGGCAGGGGGATTGTGTGAGTTTTTCTTCAGTCATTGAACAGCATAATGCCACAAATAGCCCTGTGAAATTAACGTATTCAGTGGTTACGAGCATTAGTTTCTTAGTTGTCAGGATTGACGTCAAATAGGGTTGTATTGCAACAACATTACATACTAAAGAAACAGACCGTAATACTGTTTTACATGCCAACAGTTGCCATCTGCTCTCATTAAAATTTGACTTACCGTACTCGCAATTTGTACGAGTACGCAGGATCTGTAGTGATGCAGTAGAGGCGAAACAGCAGATTGATGCAATGGCAGATAGATTTGCAGTACGAGGTTACCATGTCTTTACCCAGGAATACCCTATTGGAGTACAGTAATAAAGCAGACAAAGCTGGAAACAACAGCCGGATACCTTGGGTTAAACATTGCACTGGAATTAATAGAGCACTGGAATTAATAGAGTTGCTAAAAGAAATTGGAAAATGATCAAATCTGATAAATTGTGGATAACACTGAGATTATACCCAGCTATATGTGGGGATGTAATATTAGAAATTATGTTATGAAAACTGATGTAGCCCAACTACAGTCAACAGGCAGTGAACAATTTCTTGCAGGTCGACCTTGTTGCTTTCGCTGTTTAAGTTGTACTAAATAATCAAAAGACTGATTATTTCTGCCACCCTTTCAGTGGAAAAATGTATCAAATAAGACACAGAGTAACCTGTACTACAAAATTCATAATATACAGTACATGATAACGTGTCCCTGCGGGTTCCATTATGGTGGGAAGACCGAGAGAATGTTGAGGGAACGAATGGCTGGGCACAGGTCAGTGATCAAAAAAGCCTTGGAAAAAGGACAAAGTGATCAACCTGTAGCCTGCCATTTCCTATTGGCTAAACATACCATTCCCATGTTAAAATATATAATTATAGATCATATCCCCAAAAACATCAGAAGGGGGAGCCGACCCCTCCGGCTAGTGAGACGCAAAGCTGAATGGATTCAGCGACTAAATACGCTGGCACCGAGGGGTTTGAATGAGACCGCTGGACTACACGTTTTCCTGTAACTAGTTGTTTATGAATGTATCTTTTAATATACTGTATCTTGGTATTGGCTTTGTGAACAGTATTTTCATACGACTGTTTCTGTATAAAATTTAGTGTACCATGTATTAGATATGGGACATAATTTTGTCTCTAGGTGTAGCATTTTATGAATTCAGAATTTGGGGTTGGATTCTAACACCTTGCGTTAGGTGGGGTGATTTTTTTTTGCTGAGCAGTAAGTACAGTAAATATTTATGTGATTTTTATAATTATTACACTGTGCAGTAATTGTTATTATAGTGGCTGTAGCCCAATTATTGGGATTTCAGCGCTTGTGTAATTTGTTGTTTGATGTCTCTTTGGCAACGGCGTGGAGCGTGGGGTGTCAATCAGATGAGCCTGCACATTCTGATGACGTCGGCCTGCTGCTCCTTGCGTCCACGCGGTGGCCATGGATCACGATAAGAGTGGTATGTATAAATTCAATTTATGTATGTCATTCGTGTTTTATGTCCTGATGAAGCATATGCAATAAAGAGCTTCGAAAGGTTGACTTCAAAACTTGACCGCTTAAGCATCATTTATTAAGAGTGCCACCAACATTGCTGTATATAAAGGACTCTCGTGCTTAGCAGGAGTACCTATGGATGGCACCTGCCTATTAACTACTGCTGAGGAGTGCTGTTCCACCTGGACTATATATATATATATATATATATATATATATATATATATATATATATATATATATATATATATATATATATATATATATATATATATATATATTATAATAACAGATATTGAAACAAAGTAAACTCTACTTGCCCCAATAAAACTTGGTCAAAGTCCCTATGGTCATTAAATAGTTAATAGTTAATTTAACTCACATACTTCATATTGCAAATAATGAATCCTATCCTACCTGAAGCTGAGAACTGGTGCTCACTGCATTTTATAGATCTCAACAAAGGTTCATAAAGATGTTACAGTTGGCTTGTAAAATTTGTATTTTCGAATGAGCCTCACTGTTTGTTATAAAGGCTTTTGGAGAGGTAATGCCTACAGTATGTTTTTTTTATGTTCCTGCTATAATATTCATATGTATTAAAGTGTTGCAAACTTTTGTACACATATAAGTCAGCAGTTTTTTTGTGTTGAGCAGTGTTTTAAAGCTCCATACACAATAGACGAGTTTTTATAAGAAGGTCCCTTTTGAACAATATACTTTACATAGTAGTCTAGAGTGTGTGCTTAATATCGATTATGATGCACTTTCCCACACATTGTTAATCTGAAAAACTCGTCAGCGGCGGCATGCACAGCGGGGGACCTGGTGACAGCAGTGTCGCTAATCATCTAGTGCAGTGGTTTCCAAACTTTTTTGAATCACGGCACCCTCGAGCATTAAAATATTTTCAAGGCACCCCTAGGCCAAATGCTTCTTATCAAGAAATTCAGAAAAAAAATATTCAATTAATTACATTGTGTTTATATGTCACAGTTATCTGGTGAGGGACAGGATTTGCTTCCGTTTGTCCACATATATTATGATAGGCAGCCACAAGCACTGGTTTTGCCTGGTACATTGACCATAAATAATATGAATTGATCTGGTCCACCAACCCAAGGCACCCCTGCAAGTGCCCTGAGGCACCCCAGGATGCTTAGGCACACAGTTTTGGAAGCAGTGGTCTAGTGTGTATGGGACTTTACTGTCTGATGATTGTAAGTAATGCAAAAAAAGCAAGCAACTCGACTAAACCATGTGCACTGCAGGTGGGGCAGATGTACAGAGAGAGGTAGATTTGGGTGGAGTGTGCCCAAACTGAAATATAAATTGCAGTGTAAAAATAAAGCTGTCTAACATCTGTGGGCTAGTCTCTAAAAATCGATAGTCTGCAATTTTCATAGATCTACGAATGTGTGCTCACAGCAACGCGCACCCTGAAACTGCAATCACAGGCAATCGTAGTTTCAGAGCCGCCAGGAGGTGATAATGGGCTGGTGTGGAGGCGAGATGCACTGTTTTGTGGGACCAATTATGACAAGGCAGGCATGTCCAGATCAACTATGACAACTCTTTTATTGGGGTTAAATTCTCCTTAGGGATTGATACTCTTCTGAAAAGAATAGTGGCAGTGCCTTATTAACCAATAGGCTGATTAGGCTGCAGCCTAGGGTGCCAGGACTGGTGGAAGGGAGTTGGGGGGGGGGGATCTAATGCTTGAGACTTTGGCTTTAGGCTGACCAGCTTGTGTTGTAGCACAGTGTACCTAAAGTAAGTTACATCGGCACAGCCACCTAGCAGTCACTTTAAGAACTTTACCCTCATAGTACATCAGGACGGGAGATAGAACAAGCATGGAATAAATTAGGCCTTCATTTTATTCCTCAGCTGCTACCTGCAAGATCTCTATCTTTGCAACCCCCCCCCCCTCCCCATACACACACACACACACACACACACACACACATCTTGGTGTCCTGGCATCCTAGGCTGCAGCCTAATCATACCATTGGTTAAACAGTCACTGCTTAGCAGAATTACAAGGGGAGCTACATGTATATTATCCTAGGCCAGGGGTGGCCGGACTTTCGCAACTCAGAGTTTACTTTTTGTACACTTAGTACTGGGGATCTACCGACATCTCCCCATGTGTAACATATACCCCTCCAAATGCAATATGTCCTTTACACATTATGCCACATGGACTGAGCTGGAATTCACATTCTGGCACAGTTAATGAGCCAAAATTCAAATTCTAAAACAAGAAATGAGCCGAAACGAAAATCCTAAAACAAGGAATGAACCAAAATTTACATTCTGCCACAGGGAATGAGACAAAATTCACATTCTGACACACAATTGTGAAGACACCCCTTCCCACCTCATAACAGCATATACCAAAAAAAAAACCTATGGACCATATAGAAACTTATCCCTCCCAAATGCAGGTCATGCACCCACATTAAAATCTTACTGTACTTGCAGCTATCAGGACCCCCACAGTTGGGTCAAGCTTACTGGCGTGCCATTGAGCCTCCCGCTGGCATTGCGACTGAGCGCTCCCATCTCTGATGAACTTTTCGCCATTGCCTCCTCTGATTCTCCTGTTGCAGGCTACTCACTTGCTGTGCGCAGGTGCGCGGGCAACGTCATGACGTCACCCGCGCACTGCATCACTGGGAACGCTGAAGCATCTGAGAACCTCTCATAGGCTTCAGCAGATATTTACATGACCGATAACAGCACTTGATCGTGATCTACCGACGGGAGCTACATGATCGCAATCGACCAGTAGATCACGATTGACCTTTTGGCCAGCTCCGGCCTAGGCAATCTGGAACCTTTAATCAGGTCTTGAATAGTGGACAAGGTTAACAATATTATGTGGCAGTTCACCAGCTTATACCCTTTCACCCGCCCTCCAATTCAACCTATACATCTTTATGAAATGACAATAGTGTTACATAAGGGTACTTTAAATTCTGTAGTGTACTAATAGGAAGTTACTGCCAACTTTCCGGTTGTTAGTGACAAATGAAAATTACTACTATATAACCCAATAATGAGCTTGCACTTTGTCATTCAACTACATTACAGTATGTTCATGGGGCCGATGTCCCTGAGCTGTGACATATATTTAAAAAATACCACTTAGAAAACATGCTTTGAACACCTCTGTGTCTTCATTTCATCTGAGCATATTCACAACTAATGTGTTTTTCTTTGTGTTGCCAGCCAAACATTTTAGAACTTTGTTTCCCTATGCAGAAAGGGCTGTTTGTTCCACTATTGGAAATTCTCCTTGAGAACTGGGTCACAGTCCATTTCTGTGTAAATTCATTACAAGCCAACAATATAATGTCTTCTTTTCTCTTTTTCTCTAAACTCTTTTTAAGTCTCAGAAGTTGGGTTGGAAGAGTGCCGGCTTCTGTTTTGTAAATACTATGTAATAGCGTCTGTAATAAAACATGACCGTCATGAACCAATAAGAAATAAAAAGAGCTGATGTGCTCTTCATATTTTTACAAACCTTTGACACATTCAGACTCTGACCAGTTCCAGATAAACACAACAGTGCTATTGCTCTCCAGTAGGAAACAGTCATTTGTAAACTAGTATCACAGTAATCATTAACTAAAAATGATGGCATTGTGCAGGTAGTGACAGAATTCCAGGTTATCTGGAGGATAGATTCTTTAGCAAACAGGTTAACCCTTTTCCAACTGGTATTTGTCCAGTATGTTTAAACTACTGTAAGTAACTATTAATATGTTTATTTGTATGAAATGAATCACGTGCATCACAGCACAGTGGCCATGGGTTCGATTCCCACCATGGCCCTAATACGGTGCAGAGTTTGTATAGTCTCTCCATGCTTGCGTGGGTTTCCTTTGGGTACTCCGGTTTCCTCCTACAATCCAAAAATCTACTGGTAGTAAAAGTAACTCTTGTGAACCCCCCCCCCCCCCCCGCCCCAGCGGTCCTTAGCTGAGCTCCCCTGCTGCTGCGGCCACTGCCAATCATACAAGCACACTGACCGGCAGCAGGCTGCATGCTCGGGGATGTTCGGGGCGGATCGGGAGGACTCGGGTGCCCGAACACCCGAGCGATCCCAAGACCCCCGAGCCGTGCAGAACATTCCTGAGCCTGCCGTCATCTCTCCCGAAGAAATGGTGGTGGTAGGGGAGCTCCGGCGTGAGTGAAGGTGAGGGGGGGTTTACAACAGTGGAGGTGGGGAGGGAGCTGTCTGGTGGGGGTCGCCGGTGAGGTGATGTGCCAGTGGTGCACACCTGCAGGCACCACTGGCGCACACCTGTAGATTTGTGGCATGGCTGGAAATTTTCCGGGACTGCCACTGAAGGGGTTAAGAAGGGAGTTTTGAGGACTTTGTGTCCCATGTTTTAAGAGAGAGATAAAGTATCAACCAGCTCCTAATTGTGTTTGAGAAATGACAATTAAGAGCTTGTTTTTTGGTACTTTATCTCCATCCACTTTAATTCTCTCCAAATATTAGTACATAGACCACTAAGTACCAGCCAACCAACTCCTAACAGACACTGCCGTGGTACCTAGGGCTGTGTCAGGACAATTGCGGGGGTGCCCTGGGTTGCTGGTGCCCTGGGTTGCTGGTTGAAGACCATTTCAAATTATTTATGGTCAATGTTATAGACATAACCAGTGCATGTGGCTGCCAATCATAAATTATTTGGACAAATAGAAACAAATGTTGTCCCTCACCACATAACTGATCCTAAGCATGTCATATAATACAGTTTACTTAATTTAAGATTTTATTCTAAATATCACAATAAGAAATGTATGGCCTATGGGTGTTGTAAACAAACATTCTGTTAAATGCAGCCTGACTCATGTATTTGTAATTAGCACTCTGCCTTGTGTCAGGCTGCTCACCTGCAGTGACTTTCCTCATTAAGGGGACTTGTCCATTCTAGCTGTTCTGATTGGACATTGCTCCCTATATTACCCAGTCTGCCTTAAGCTCTGTGCTGGTTATACTGCTTATTTCTGGCTAGTGCAGCAGATCATTTTGAGGCCTTTCCTGTATACCCTGATCCTATCCAACCCTGTGTTCAACTACCTGGATTCTGTTTCCCAAAGTTTGTTTAGCCCTTTATGTGCCTGTGCTGTGTTTGGTCCTGTTTTTCCCATCTGTTACTTGCACCAGAGGAACTTCTGTTTGTATCCTGGGATTATTCCTGTGTCCTGTTTGAAACTAGTATGTCCCACATTCTGGTCTCACTGTATGTCCATCTGTGTCATTGTAAGTTTCTATTTTGGTTTTGTGGGTTCCGTAACCAGTCTGTCTGCCAGTGTGTTGTCCTTTAGTTCTACACTTAGATGAAAGAGGCGGGGCTGGTAATTAAAAAATCAGGAAACTGGCCAAATAGGGAATCCCCGTTTTTTTTTAAAACCAGCTCCAGGGCCGGAGCTGGTTCCCAAAATACGGGGGACAAAATGAGTAGGGGTCCCTTGTATTTTAAGAACCAGCCCCAGGCCCAACCAGCCAGCAGGGTAAGCAGCACAGCTGGGGGACACTTATTATATAAGGTCCCGCGGCCAAAGTATTAACCTTACCGACAAGTCAGCCTGGCCAGGGGTCCTGGGGAAGTGGGGACCCCCCCCCAATGAAGGGGTCCCCCCTCCCCTCCAGAACTTACCTGAGCAGGCTGAAGCCTGGTGCTGATTAAGTATAAAAATATAGAATAAACTATTGTATAATACTGTGGAACTATGAGTCCCAGCAAGCCTCCCCCTCATGCTGGGACTTGGAGAACCAGAAGTCCCAGCATGCGGGGCATTAAAGGGCCCGCTGGCACTTGTAGTTCCACAATATTAAAAATAGTCAAATAAACACACTGACACCCAAGAAAAATAAAGCTTTATTACATCCAAAGCCCATGCATACTGATACTTACCTATCTTGAGCCCGTAGGTAGCCCTCGGTCCAAGGTCCTGGGGCTACGGGTACGGTGTCCTGTTCCAGGGGTCTGGGGGTCCGGTATCCGACGAAATCCATAGGGGAACCTGTGGAAGGAAATTATACTTACAAGTGTCCTATGGCAAAGATCTGTCCTCTTCAATCCTGCAATAGTCCAGGGGTCTTGGCCACTAGGTGCCGCAAGCCAGCCAATAGCAGTATTTGGGGGGCGGAGCCGCACAATGTAAACAAGGACATCGTGCGGCTCCTGCTCAGTCCATCTTGGTTTGGGTAGCCGTTTTATTTTTTTTGCCGAGACCCCTGGACTACTGCAGGATCCAAGCGAACAGATCTTTGCCATAGGACACTTGTAAGTATAATTTCCTTCCACAGGTTCCCCTATGGATTTCGTCAGATACCGGACACCGGCGCCCCAGACCAGGACACCGGACCCGGAGCCCCAGGACCAGGACACCGGACCCCCGGACCAGGACTGAGGGCTACCTACAGGCTCAAGATAGGTAAGTATCAGTATGTATGGGCTTTGGATTTAATAAAGCTTTATTTTTCTTGGGTGTCAGTGTGTTTATTTGACTATTTTTAATATTGTGGAACTACAAGTGACAGCGGGCCCTTTAATGCCCCACATGCTGGGACTTGTGGTACTCCAAGTCCCAGCATGCGGGGAGGCTTGCTGGGACTCATAGTACCACAGTATTAGACAATAGTGTATTCTATATTTTTGCACTTAATCAGCCTGGTGACCACAGCCCAGTGTCACCGGGGATAGCACCAGGCTTCAGCCTGGTCAGGTAAGTCCTGGAGGGGGGGACCCCTTTAATGTGGGGGTCCCCACTTCCCAAGGACCCCTGGCCAGGCTGACTTCTTGGTAGGGTTAATGCTTTGGCCGCGGGACCTTATATAATAAGTGTCCCCTGGCTGTGGCATTACCCTGCTGGCTGGATGGGCCTGGTTCGGAAAATACGGGGGACCCCTACTCATTTTGTTCCCCGTATTTTGTTAACCAGCCCTGGCCCTGGAGCCTGGAGCTGGTTTTAAAAAATCGGGGAACCCCTATTTGGCCAGTTTCCTGATTTTTTATTACGACCCCCGGCTCTTTCAGCCTGGTGCTGGTTACGGCCGTGGGGGGGACCCCACATCATTTTATTTATTTATTTTTCTTTCTTTTTTTAACACATTGCAGCCTACACGTATCTGACTGATCCGTGCAGACAGCCTATACAAATTCGTATTAGCGGCCGTATAAATGGCCGCTAATACGAATGAATACGACATCGGAGGTTTACAAAGCAGTCGTATCTGACTGCTTTGTAAATTACCCTCCGGAACACGAATTTGCATATGGCTTAAACAGCCGTATGCATTCGCATTCATTCGTATTAAGAATATGAATACGAAATATGGTATTCGTATTCTTAGTAAATTTCCCCCTATGTGTGGAAAAGGAAATACAAAATACTGAATATACCATACTGAACAGAAATTGAATTTGCTTATTTTGTTTATAGGATATTAATCAGATATAAGCATTGAGTCAACAAAACTCAGCTGTACTTTAATTTCCGCCTGATTCCTTTGTTTGAGCGCATATTAGCTATACAGTACCTCCCAACATTGGCAGGTTGCCAAATTGTAATTTGTGACCACAGAATATTGGGGCATGGCTACGCACCTGCCTCCAGTTCAAGGTATGCATCAATTGCATAATGCCAGGCCAGGGCCAGATTAATAATTGCATTTGTATTTGACACAGTTATGTAATTTTTGTACTTTTATATATTCAGGGAGGCATACTGTATATTGGATGGATGCTACATGGCATTGGCCTCAACTCCCCCACTTTTCATAATAGCCCTTAAACATTTTTTTTTGCCCCAGGCCCTGATCAGCATGAATCACGTCCATTGCCCCTACTTAAATGACTCAATGTCAAGTCTAAAAGCCAGTGCTAAAGTATGGATTGGTGATTTAGAATATCTGTGACCCTTCGAATTGATTTTGATTTTATGTCTGCCATTCTTCACGATGCCTCAATTCCTCGACCATCGATTCATCTGGGAAATTAAACATGATAAAAATGCCCAATTCCCGATACTGCTCAAAAAGGTCAGAATAAAGGGGATTGGGATTTTTAAATATGTTAAATATCCCCTGACCTGGCCCTCGGGTTATCGGCACATTGCCCCAATACATCTCAGATGTATGGGGGCCATTAGGTGACATTAAGAAGATATCTTGGATGGTATTGTTGTAAAAGGAATGCACAAAAACAAGTGCTGACATACTGGTTGTCCTTCTATATTCTAAAAGATTGTAATGTTTAATGATGTGAACTCTTGTGCGTGCATTGGTATTTGTTCTTACTACAGTAGCTTTTCATGTTTCTGGTACAAACTGGACTTAAAATGATTATAAACATATTTATTCTGATGACAATCTATGGTGAACAGATAAAACTGTTAAAATTGCAGAACAAATATGGCTTTAGAAAAAACAATGTTTCATATTGCGTAGGATTTACAAAGCAGTTTAGTTAAAAAGTTACTTGGGGGTTATTTTGGTTCACTCCTTCTGGCAAATTCCTTCTTAGATGGACAAAACCATGTGCACTGCAGGTGCGGCAGATGTAACATGTGCAGAGAGAATTAGAATTGGCTGGGGGGTTTAGTTCAAAGTGAGATCTATATTACAGTGTAAAAATAAAGCAGTCAGTATTTTCCCTGCACAGAAACAAAATAAGTCGCCCAAATCTAATTCTCTGCACGTTTTTACATCTGCTCCCCCCCTGCAGTGCACATGGTTTTGTCCATCTAAGAAGGAATTTGCCAGAAGGAGTGAACCAGAATAAGGCCCTTGATGAGGTATTTATTTCTTATTTATCACAAATGGCAAAAAATCCAACAATATCCAAACTAGAAGAAAAACACAGATTGCCTATTAGCATCCATCAAACTTGCAATGACAGTACTGATCACACTTCCATGGTTGACTTTATACATCTCATTTCCGTTATCCAGAAGACTGCAAGCATGTAGTTTAGACCTATTGCTTGACTATTGACTTATGCCACTTTTTTCATCTTTTTGTTTTACAGTTCATTCTTCCAAGCACATCTTAAAATGTTTTACCAAAGTCATGCACCAACATGTTAAACAAAATAATGGATGTGTCCACTTAAAGTATTTATTTTTTGACAAAAAAAAAACAGCGACATGCTATCATGGAGGGAGTCTTGCTGGCCTACCACTAATTTGGGAGTCTTGTGGACAATTCTAGAGAGTATACTAGCAACAACAGAAGGTGTCTCACACACAGCGCTCTGTGTATAACCTTAAAGTAAATATGGATATCACCATTTGTTTCCAAAGGTTTTCCCTGTAAATGGAGGTCTCGAGTCGGCAGGCTTTTTATGGACCTGAAGTGATAGCCACCCAATCTCACAGCATATGTAAGAGGGTGGAATGAAGGGAAATATAGTGCAAATTACCCTTGATTTAAAAAATAATTTAATAACAGTCCACACTTACAAAGTTTAGACTTTTAAAATAGCATGTGAGTTCCTAGTGGAAGCCCAAAGAGCGATTAGCAACTTCGTATGGGGGGGCAAGAAACCCAGATTTAAACATTGCTACCTGTTTCGTAGGAGATCCCAGGGAGGCCAACAACTCCCTATGATATCAGCCTACCACCAAGCCACGACCCTCCACAGAATTCTAGACTGGACACGGGCGGAAACATCAGGGAAACAGTGGGTAGATCTAGAGGGCCACTCCTCGGGAATATGCCTACAAACCGCCCCATGGCTTTCGAGCGTCATATGTTCCCCACATCTAACGGTGGGACCCACGCTGTCGATGTGGAGAGCCATGAGATACAAACTTGGTCTTTCTTCAAAGGATTCCCTACTACTCCCAATTATCAATAATCCAGAATTTACACCAGGAGGGGCCGGGGGTATAGCCACTAGATGGCGAAAGGCCAGACTAACTAGAATAGCGAACTTAGTATCGGAAGGTCATTTCATACCCTTTAGCAACCTTAGCACAGCCAACAAATTGCCCACATCAGACCATTGGTTCTATCTACAGATACGACACTTTACCAACTCAAAAAGGACCCCCGTCCAGCTAACAAAGGAACTTACACCATTTGAAGTGCTGTGTTCCCGCACCTCGGAACCCGAACATGTTATATCAGCAATCTATAAGATTCTCCTTCACAGTCATACCAGTGAAGCTCCTTCATTCTACGCGGCATGGGATTCTGACCTCTCCCCCCGGGGGATAAAAATAAATTGGTCAAAACACTGCGAGATCATGGCCCATTGCTCAACGAGTTTAGAGGTTGTGGAAACGCAGTACAAACTATTCACCAGGTGGTACCGATGTCCGCCTTTAATACACAAGATCTTCCCTTCAGTCTCCCCTCTTTGCTGGCGCTGCGAAAAGGACAGAGGCACACTGGTACACATATGGTGGGACTGCCCTCGGATCACGGTCTTTTGGGATAAGGTTATTAAACTCTCCTCAGAAATACTAGGGTTTCCAGCTCCCGACAATATCGACTTCTGGTTGCTTTCCCATACCACCATCCCCATAGCAAAATACAAACAATCCTTGCTTAAACATCTTAACAATGCAGCAAGAGCAATAGTGCCGGTCCACTGGAGGTCAGTGGACCCCCCAGGGATTTGGGAATGGTTTCAGAGGATTGAATTCTATAGGACCATGGATGATATATACTATTCAGCACTGGAAAAACAGTCCGACCACCAAGCCACCTGGCTACCTTGGATTAACTTTAAATCCTCGGACAAGTATAGAAGCTATGTACCTGTGACCCAGTAACACCCTAATAATGGACACTTCCCAGCCGCACAATACTAGGTAATGGATTACCCGAGTTATTAATGAACCACCTGCTTACCTGCAAGACTCCACCCCTCCTTGCGCCCCCCCCCCCCCCCCGTCCCAGTCTTCCCATGCCTCCCCCCCATCACTCCCCCCCCTCCACTGTCTTCCATGTACCAATATTTTAAAAGAAACAACACAAGGCACGTTTTGTACTCCAACACAACTTTTTATTAGAAAGCAGAATTCTCAACACTCATCTTTCTTCCACATTGCCAGATTAATCGACTGTTTGTTAGAGAAATAATACAACATCTTTATATGTTACAGTATTTGAATTGCTGTTGTTACTATTTGTTACCCGTATATTGTACTATGTCAAAATGTTGTGTACTGTCTTTAAATCCCTTGAAAAATTTAAATAAAGAATATATAAAATAGCATGTGAGACAATCCACCGGGCAAAACAGCTCACAGTCAGATGGAAAATGGGTCTTACAATCAGGGGTCCAACATCCAGTCCGGAACCAGAGGAAGGGGTCCACCGATAGTCACCTTAACGACCAGTGTTCAGCCTTGAATCCTGGGGATGTCCACAGTAAACACTCAACGCGTTTCGAAGGAATCTTCTTCAGGAGTGTAACTTCATATAGGTCTGGCAGGCATATTTATACCTCCAGACTGATTAAGTTTACCAGCTGAAGCGAGTACGCTTCGTCCATCAGCGCCGGATGTCCGGGTACAGACAGCTGGAAGTGACGGATTCTGCGTCTCAACTGAGTACACTTGTGGTTCTCCAAGTCCCAGCATGCGGGGTAGGCTTGCTGGGACTCATAGTTCTACAGTATAAGACAATAGTTTTTATTCTTTTTTTTACACTTTTCATCAGCCCGATGCCCACCGCCCAGGGGCATCGGGGACAGCCCCGGACTTTCAGCATGGGCTGGTAAGTCCTGGAGGGGGGACCCCTTCATTGGGGGGTCCCCACTTCCCCAGGACCCCTGCCCATGCTGACCAGCCACAGGGATAATGCTTTGGCCGTGGGACCTTATATAATAAGTGTCCCCCGGCTGTGGCATTACCCTGCTGGCTGGTTGGGTCTGGTGCTGGTTCTTAAAATACGGGGGACCCCTAGTCATTTTGTCCCCCGTATTTTGGGAACCAGCGCCGGACCTTGAGCCTGGTGCTGGTTTCATTAAATCAAGGGAACCCCTAGTTAGTCAGCAAGAACCTGGTCTATTTTTTTTGCGATTTTTAGTAACCTTTACTAAAAATCGCAACCCATTAAATATGCGAGTTCTATACTTTTTAATTGAAAAACATCTGGATGCGATTTTTAGTCTAACTAAAAATCGCACCTTTAAAAAATGCGAATTTTTCCGAAAATCGCAACATATAAAATATGCGATTTTCGGAAAATGTCCGAAAACGGCCGTTTTTGCGAAAAAAATCGCAAAAATTAAAAAAATGCACCCTATTAAATTTCGCCCTATGTTTCTAACTGCAGTTATTAGGGGGTTATGGATGCTGGCATCAGGGCTAATTGGATAGCCCTCAGGGGCTGATTGGGACAACGGGATACAGAGTAATTTCCCAGTGGACCGGTCCATTCCTCTTCTGCTGAGGCTGCTTTTACTGCCTGCAGGCCGGCCGGCAGCTGTACTTCCATGTTTTTGCATTCAGCCTGTGATGAGCGGCATCAGCATTACCAGGAGCCGGGGCTTGCAGACAGTTCAGCCTGGGAGTGAGACAGCAGCTGCAGCAGAAGCTCCGCCCACTTCCTCTATGCTCCTGGAAACTCTGGAGGCCAGACTGCTCCCTTCTTCAGCCTGTGGTCTGGAAGTGTGATTGCTATGTATGTATTTATGTATATATTTATGTATGTATATATGTATGTATGTATGTATTCATGTATTTTATTTGTGTGCATCTTTGAATACACTCTGTAGCTTTGTGTTTATGCAGTATGTTTTTTATGCTATACTGTAGATGTGTTTGTGTAAATGAAATAATGCTGTGTGTGTGTGTGTATGCTGTGTGTTTGTGTATGTTTGCAGGCATGATGTGTGTATGTATGCCATGTTTGTAAGTATGCCATGTGTGGGTCTGCTGCAGGGGCAGATTGGTGGGACGTTTCTGGGATGTGGGACATTTTGCTGGTGGGCCGGTCTCTTTGACACTTGGCCTGGCTGGTTTCACAGCTTCATCAGCCAGCCCAGACACACAGCCCCTCTATGGTGACTGGGCAACTGACATATGCTGCATTTTCCCCAGCCACTCCCGTGCAACTGAAGCTGCCTGCTGCTCCTGACAGACACTTCCTGGGCACAGCTGCACAGTGTAATGCGGGTGGGCAGTAGAGAGCCAGCATGGTGTGGCCTCAACATCTGTCAAACTGGTCAAACTGAAGAAAGCAGACCCAGCGGCTGCTGTGTGACATCCCAGGGGTATACATCAGGGTTGCCGACCCTCCCGGAATTTGCGGGAGTCTCCCGAAAATCGGGTCCTTCCTCCCGGCCCCTGGAAGGGTGGGCAACCCTCCCGGAATCAGGGGGACCCCCACTGAGCCCCCCGATCGCGGCATTTATATGCCGCAATCCGCGGGTCTCAGGGGAGGGGGCGGGGCTAAAACGGCACAATCGTGACGTTTTAGCACCGCCCCCTCCATGGATTACTGTCATTTCGCCTATTTCTTGTAATGGGGGCGGGGCTTAATGACGTCACAGTTAAGCCCCGCCCCCAAAACGAGTAATGCTAGATTCCTCTCCGGGCTTCTCCCGGAGAGGATTTCTTCAAAGTCGGCAACCCTGGTATACATGTGTGGAGAGCCGGAAGCTACTGCAGCTCAGATCCCACCGCAGCTCAGACCCCATGGTGAGCACATGTGCGATGGAGTGTGTGCATGTTTGTGTGCTGTCAGTGTGTATGTTTGTGTGCTGTCAGTGTGTAGGTTTGTGTGCATGTATGTGTGCTGTCCGTGTGCATGTATGCGTGCTGTCAGTGTGTATGTTTGCATGCTGTCAGTGTGTATATTTGTGTGCATGCTTGCGTGCTGTCAGTGTGTATGTTTGCATGCTGTCAGTGTGTATATTTGTGTGCATGTTTGCGTGCTGTCAGTGTGCATGTATGTGTGCTGTCAGCCATAGGCGTGCGCAGCACATTTTATTAGGGGGTTCACTGTCAAAGGGGTGTGACTAGAACCACCTATTGGGTGTGTCTAATACCGCCCATTGGGTGTGTCTAACACCACCAATAAGGCGTGTCTACAATATAAACATTTCCCAGCCACTCCATAATCTCCTGGCTATTTCAGTTTTAATCTTCTAATTACTCAGTGTAACAGTGCATGCAAATAAATAAAAAAAAACATAAATGGAGGTATGTAGTGATATGACAATGGTCTAGAACAATTACTAATGCAAAACGCACACAATTGATTGATGGGCACTTCTTTTAATGGAATACAGTTCTAAAAAGCAAAAGCCTTTGGTAAAAGGTATTGCTGGCATTGCTAGCAACAGGGAGGTGTTCATAAAGGTGGGCACAGCATTAGGAGGTGCCTGTGCACCCCTTACACTCAATGTGCGCACGCCTATGCTGTCAGTGTGTATGTTTGCATGCTGTCAGTGTGTATTTTTGCGCGCTGTCAGTGTGTATGTTTGCGCGCTGTCAGTGTGTATGTTTGCGCGCTGTCAGTGTGTATGTATGAGCGCTGTCAGTGTGCATGTATGCGTGCTGTCAGTGTGCATGTATGCGTGCTGTCAGTGTGCATGTATGCGTGCTGTCAGTGTGCATGTATGCGTGCTGTCGATGTGTATGTTTGCGGGCTGTCAGTGTGTATGTTTGTGTGCTGTCAGTGTGTATGTGTGCTGTCAGTGTGTATGTTTGTGTACTGTCAGTGCAGTGGAGGTCTGTCATATTTCAAGCAAGAGCTTCATTGAGGAGCGTGGCAACAGAACCAACAGCACATCACCGCCAGCTACAGGGACTCATTGACATTACCATGGACCATCACGGGAACACACGCCTCCCCTGAACACAGTCCACAAGCAACAGTCAAGGTGAGTGGGGGTGATGGCTATGCTGCTGGGATCCATCCCTGCACTGTGACCGCAGCAGGGAGGGTGAGTAGGAGGTGACAGTCTGTACAGGGAGACATCACCTGTGACTGCCCAGGGAGCAGGGAAGAAAGAGTACAGGAGGCAAGCTGCACTACTGGGGATAGAAGGAGAGGAGGAGTATTGGGCCCAAATACTTTTCTTGGCAGTGGGGAGCAAAATTTATAGTTACGCCAATAACCCTAACCCCCCTCCCACAGTCTAACCCTAACACCTCCTGCAGTCTAACCCAACCCCTCCCTTCCCACAGTGTATACCTCTCCTTCAGTACCCTAATCCTAACCTCCTGTCCAGTAGCCTAACCTCCTTCCGTGTCCTAACCTTCCCCTCCAGTAGGTTATCACTAACCCTCCCCTTGCGCATCCTATCCCTAACATCAGCTCCCGTAGTAAATCCTATCACTCCCCTCTGGTAGCCTAACCCTAACCATTCCCTCCAGCTGCCTAACCCTAACCATCCCCTCCTGCAGCTAAACCCTCCTCTCCTGCAGCCTAACCCTAACCTCCCCGCTCACAGCCTAACATTACCATTGCCTCCCGTAGCCTAATCCTAACCATCCCCTCCCCCAGGCTTACCCTAACCCTCCCATGTTGTAGCTTAACCCCAGCCTCCCTTCCCTCAGCCTAACCTAAACTTAAACCTAATCTACCCTCCTGCAGCCTTAACCCTAACATCTCCCCTAAAACTAACCTTCCCCAACTTTAAGTTGAAACTGTATTCACAGCTTGGGTCAGGGATGTAGTGTACGGTAAATAGGGGTCAGTGATGTAGTGTAGGGTATAGAGAGGTCAGTGATGTAATGTAGTGTATAGAGGGATCAGGGATGTAGTGTAGGGTTTAGAAGGGTCAGTGATGTAGTGTGGGGTATAGAGGGGTCAGGGATGTAGTGTGAGGTATAGCGGGGTCAGGGATGTAGTGGTGGGTATGGAGTGGTCAGAGATGTAGTGGTGGGTATGGAGTGGTAAGGGATGTAGTGCTGGGTATGGAGGGGTCAGGGATGTAGTGGTGGGTATGGAGGGGTCAGTAACGTAGTGGTGGGTATGGAGGGGTCAGTAATATAGTGATGGGTATGGAGGGGTCAGTAACATAGTGGTGGGTATGGAGGGGTCAGTAAGTAGTGATGGGTATGGAGGGGTCAGGGATGTAGTGGTGGGTATGGAGGGGTCATTAATGTAGTGATGGGTGTAGAGGGCTCAATAATGTAGTGGTGGGTATGGAGGAGTCAGGTATGTAATGGTGGGTATGGAGTGGTCAGTGATGTAGTGTAGGCTATAGAGTGGTCAGTGATATAGTGGCGGTTATGGAGGGGTTAGTGATGTAGTGGTGGGTACGGAGGGGTCAGTGATGTAGTGGTGGGAACGGCAGCAGCACAGCACAGCACACAGCAGGGAGGGTGATTAGGAGGTGGCAGGCTGTACAGGGAGACATCACCTGTGACTGCCCGGGGAGCAGGGAAGAAAGAGTACAGGAGGCAAGCTGTACTACTGGGGGTAGAGGGCTGGGTCTACTGCTAACCCTTCCCAACTACAGCCTAAACCCAACCATCTCCCTCTCACAGCCTAACCCTGACCTCCACTTCCACTGCCAAACCCTCCTGCACCCTAACCAGTGGTGTAGCTAGGTGCCATGGTGCCCGGAGCAAGGGCATGTGTGTGTGTCCCCGATTTGTAGTAGGCGTAGCTCTTGCGCAGCCAAAAGGGGGCATGTCCTAACATTATACTACACACCGTAATGCCCATTGCACATTTTAGCGAACTTTGTAATACCCATTACACATAAAGCCACATGTCGTAATGCCAATTACACATAAGGTCACACAAGATGCCCATTACATACTATATATCAAACCATAATGCCCATTACATACTATATAACAAACCGTAATGCCCATTACACATAATGCCACACACTATAATGCCTATCACACATAAAGCCACACACAGAATTGCCCATCACACATTATGCCACACACAGTAATGGCAATTACACATACAGTAATGCCAAACACCGTAATTCCCATTACACATTATGCCAGGGCTTTTTTTGTAAGACAGGGACAATAAGGCAGGGGAGGTTAGGGGATAGGTTTAGGCAGTAGGTAGTAGTAATTCGCAGGGAGGGTTAGGGTAAGCTGCGGGGGGGGGGGGGGGGGGGGAGTTGCATTATGATGGGGGAAGCTGGACAGTTATCTGCAACAAGTATAAGGAGAGTGCTCCAGAACAGAAGACCCCCCTCCCCCCCTAGTAACACAATCTCCCTTTAGCATTAAATAATGCCCCATAAGACAGAACATCAACTCCCCCTAGCTCAAAACAGTTACCACCAAATAGGTCATCATCTCTCCTTAGCATAGAATAGTCCCCTCTCATTCAGACATATCGACTCCATCTAGTTATACAATTGCCCCTTCCTCCCCTCAGCACTAAATAGTCCTCCTCCCTTACTGACAGATCATCTCCCCCAGTACAGAAAAACACCCACCCCCTTTCCCCCCTCCATATACATTAAAACTTTTTTAACACTCACAGCGGTGCTGGCTCCAGTCTGTGTCCCCAGTGCCTCCCTGCTTTCCAAACCTCTCTCTTGCCACCAGCCAATAGTAAAGCTACCTGCTATGGGAGGAGCCACAAGTGTATGGCTCTCACCGCCTGGGGTCTCTTTCACAGTGACAGTGACAGCCAGGGGCGGGATCTGCTGCACTCTCTCTCACTGACTGTGCTACACAGTAACGCCGGATGCAGCGGGGAGCGGGCGCAGTGAGGAGCGGGCAAGTGGGGAGAGCGGGTATGCTGCACTCTCTCTCACTGACTGTGCTACACAGTAACGACAGGTGCAGCGGGGAGCTTGCGCAGCGGGGTGCGGCGTGCTGGGGGAGCGGGTGAGCAGGGCATGGGAGCCTTCAGCAAAGTGCACGGCTCTGGCGCCTGGTGACATCTCGGTGCCCGGAGCTTGTGCTCCACCGGCTCCGCCCTAGCTACGCCTCTGACCCTAACCCCCTTCCCACAGTCTAACCCTAACACATCTTGCAGTCTAACCCAACCCCTCTCTTCCCACAGTCTATACCTCTCCTTCAGTAGCCTAATCCTAACCTCCTGTCCAGTAGCCTAACCTCCTCCCGTGTCCTAACCTTCCCCTCCAGTAGCTTATCCCTAACCTCCCCGTGATCCTGTGATGACCCACTCACAAGCACCATCGTCCTGGTGTGTACCGGGCATATCCCTCCCCTCTGGCAGCCTAACCCTAACCATCCCCTCCGGCAGCCTATACCTTACCCTCGGCTCCCGTAGCTTAATCCTAACTATCCCCTCCGGCAGCCTTACCCTAACCCTCCCATGTTGTAGCTTAACCCCAGCCTCCCTTCCCTCAGCCTTTCCCTGACCTACACTTAAACCTAATCTACCTTCCTGCAGCCTAAACCCTAACATCTCCCCTAAAACTAACCTTCCCCAACTTTAAGTTGAAACTGTATTCACAGCATGGGTCAGGGAGGTAGTGGACGGTAAAGAGGGGTCAGGGATGTAGTGTAGGGTAAAGAGGGGTCAAGGATGCAGTGTAGGGTATAGAGGGGTCAGTGATGCAGTGTAGGGTATAGAGGGATCAGTGATGTAGTGTAGGGTATAGAGGGGTCAGGGATGTAGTGTAAGGTATAGAGGGGTCAGGGATGTAGTGTAGGGTATAGAGGGGTCAGGGATGCAGTGTAGGGTATAGAGGGGGTCAGTGATGTTTTGTACGGTATAGAGGGATCAGTGATGTTTTGTAGGGTATTGAGGGATCAGTGACGTAGTGTAGGGTATAGAGGGGTCAGTGACGTAATGTGAGGTATAGAGGGCTCAGTAATGTAGTGGTGGGTATGGAGGGATCAGTAATGTAGTGGTGGGTATGGAGGGTCAGGGATGTAGTGGTGGGTACGGAGGGGTCAGGGATATAGTGATGGGTATATAGGGATCAGTAATGTAGTGGTGGGTATGGAGGGGTCAGGGATGTAGTGGTGGGTATGGAGGGGTCAGGGATGTAGTGGTGGGTATGGAGGGGTCAGGGATGTAGTGGTGGGTATAGAGTGGTCAGTGATGTAGTGTAGGGTATGGAGAGGTCAGTGATGTAGTGGTGGGTACGGAGGGGTCAGTGATGTAGTGGTGGGTACAGAGTGGTCAGTGATGTAGTGGTGGGTACGGAGGGGTCAGTAATGTAGTGGTGGGTACGGAGGGGTCAGTGATGTAGTGGTGGGTACGGAGGGGTCAGTAATGTAGTGGTGGGTATGGAGGGGTCAGTAATGTAGTGGTGGGTACAGAGGGGTCAGTGATGTAGTGGTGGGTACGGAGGGATCAGTAATGTAGTGGTGGGTACAGAGGGCTCAGTAATGTAGTGGTGGGTAGAGGAATCTGTCACAGGCACAAAGAAGTGCAGATGCGACTTCAGCGAAGATGCAAGGAAGGTTGCAATTGTGAGCAATTCAAAAACAGGCCTTAGGAGGAGTAATTCCAGCCAACAGACCCCACCCGCTAAAAAGACCCCGCCCCATTAGGGCTGCTACCATACTTTTCCTGGGCTGATTTTCAATCCCAATCCGCCCCTGATAGGATTATTGGATAGCCCCCCTTAAAGTGCCCATACACCTACTGTGTGCAGGAGTAATCCCTGAATGCCTGATGGGTGATCGGGGATAATCCTGCAGGGATCACAGAATCTAGAATTTTTAACATCCTTAGTTTCCCAATCCCCCAACACATCACCAATCATTGCTGCCCACATATCAGTCTGCTAGCAGTTCGGGGGATTTGTGCCTGCAGGTGTATGGGCACATTTAATCCAACAGATTCCATATATTACATACATTCTATATTCACACTGGTATGAACACTAAGATGCTCTTATTCTTTGCCAAAACAGGGGGAAAGTGGCCCATACAGTCATAGGCGAATCTAGAATTATGGTAATGGGTGGTCCCAGATCTAGACATAATAGCAGGGGGACCTCACGGGAAGGAGGCGTGGCATCACAAAAAGGGGTGTGGTATTACACTTTAGACCATACACAGTAATGCCCATTACACATTTTAGCAAACTCTGTAATACCCATTACACATAAAGCCACACACCGTAATGCCAATTACACATAAGGCCACACACCATAATGCCCATTACACATTGTGCCACACATCATGATGCCCATTACATACTATATATCAAACCGTAATGCCCATCACATATTTGCCACATAAGTGCTGCTTACCTACGTGCTCATTGCTGGGGGGGTCTTGCTTGATGGCACCATAGTACCCATTACACATGATGCCGCACACCATAGTACCCATTACTCATGATGCCGCACACCATAGTACCCATTACACATGATGCCGCACACCAGAGTACCCATTACACATGATGCCGTGCACCATAGTACCCATTACACATGATGCTGCACACATAATGTCCCTTACACATGATGCTGCACACATAATGACGCTTACACATGAAGCTGCACACCTTAATGCCCCTTACACATTAAGCCACACATTATGTGTAATGCCCCCACATACCACCACTTGTAGCGTCCCTTAAGCAATGCCCCCAAAAGTGCCACTTACTGTAAATTTTTATATGAGCAGTCGCTGCTGCTGCAGGGAGAGATGGAGAGCGATGCAGCTGCTTCTATGGGGAGAGGAGCAGAGCGCAGCACAGAGCACACCCCCACTCCCCTCCTGGTGTCCCCTCAAGCCGAGTAGACATTTGAAATATTGTGCGCGCTGTTGTTGTGCGTGACGTCGGGGGAGCATGCCGGGCGCCGGCACCACATGATTAAAGGGGGAGCGGGCTGAGGTGAAAGTGGGGAGTAGAATTGGAGCTGAAGCTGCAGGGGTGACAGTTATTGACAGCTGGGCAGAGAGCAGGGGGCCGCCCGGCGGTATTCAGAGCACTGCAGATCACGGCTGTTTGAAATAATACCCCTTTCACATCAGAAAATGCAGGGATTTACCCGGGAATATGGTCCCAGGATCATGCAGGGACATTCCCAGACTGAACCCTTATACACCAGCCTAGTCCCTGCATTTTCTGGTGTGACAACCACTCCCCTCTCCCTACCCCCCTTTAACCAACCAGCTATATCTTCGGAACCAACTGACCCATTTACATGAGACCAGTATCATATTGAAGAACTTTTGAGTTGGCTTCGAATGATTTTGGTGCCGTGAAACTGGGCAGTTTGGTTCCAGTGAAATCTGCCCTCAAAGAACATAAAAAGTCATGAAATTACATTTAAGAAATGAAAAAAACGGTTTAACCTCAATATCCTTGGAACCAATTAACCCATATGGATCCAGCCTGGTATCAGATTGAAGGCCCAGCTATTTGGGTTCGACTGAGATCAAGCTCGAGCTTCAGTGATGCCGAAGGGGGAACTGGCAGCCGTTGAACTGGGTGGGGGTCGGAATTAGCGGGTCCCATGTTATCCTTTAGGGAAAACGTTCCAGCTTTGCCTGGCAGTATCTCCGGTTCCCAGGGGGCTAGAGGCACGGGGCTGAGCTCGTTGGAAAGCTCCATCCCTCAGCTACAATGGGTGGTCCTGTGCACCCCCGGACCACCCCCTAGATTCGCCTATGCATACAGTATCTGCCATTGACATAGGCGTGCGCACATTGAGTGTTAAGGGTGCACAGGCACTTTTTGCTGCTAGTAATACCAGCAATACCTTTTACCAAAGACTTTTGCTTTTTAGACCTGTATTCCATTAAAACAAGCGCCCATCAATCAATTATGTGTGTTCTGCATTATTAATTGTATTACACCATTGTCATATCACTACATATCTGTGTCACCCAGATATGATTTTGACTTTATTTGCATGTACTGTTACACAGAGTAATTAGAATATTTAGGGGGGTATTCAATGTCAGGGGCACGGCTGTCGAGCTAGCGCGACAGCCGTGCCCCTGTCCCGTTCTCGGTGAGCTCGCCTGGAGCTCGGCAGTCGGGATTCAATGTCCCGGCCGCCGAGCGGCGAGAAGGGGGCGTGGCCGCGAGTTGCGGCCGGGAAGTGACGAGCTTCAGCCGGCAGCTCGTCACTTCCCGGCTGTTCTCGGCAGAACGAGCCCGACAGCTAGAGATGTCGGGCTCATTCTGACAGGAAACCCTGTTCAATGCTGTCGGGGAAGACAGCATTGAATAGGGCCCGTCGAGCATCTCCCCCACGGGAGATGCTCGACGGCGATTGAATCTCCCCCTAAAACTGAAACAGGCAGAATATAATGGTGTGGCTGAGAGTCGTTTTATATTGTAGTGAGTGCATGCCTGATTGGCGGTGTTAGACAGACCCAATGGCGGTGTTAGACATGCCCAATAGGTGGTGCTAGGCACACCACTTTGACAGTGCACCCCCTAATAAAATGTGCTGCACACGCCTATGTCCATTGAGCCTATGATGCTGACAAGCACCAACTTTGAGCTATATGAAACACTATTTAAACCATATATGTCAAACACAGCTTCATGCTCAGTAGTTGTCAGGACACAACAACTTCTGTCAGAAACCAAATGCCCACCTGACATTCACTGGCGAAGCTGATACATATAACATTATTTTAGAGTTTAGTAGGAGTTTTATTTTTTCAATACTAAATCTGTGGCTGCTAGGTGTCTGCTGTGGCTTAAGGTGCCCATACACTAGTAAGATTTATCTTCAGATCTGGCTGGTTGGAACATAAACCTGGTGAAGGATGAGTGACAGTTTGTCAGTTTCCCAGCATTTCCAAGCAAATGGTCAACTGTCATTTGCTCTCATCCATAACCATGTTTTTTCTCCAACCAGCCAGATCTGAAGATAAATCTGCATGTGTATGGCCACCTTTACTGTATCAGTGCAAGGCTGCACCAGTGGATTGTGACATCACAGATCACTGGCTGCCCTCTCAGGCCCCTGGTCAGTTAGGGCAGTAAGGCAGTTAGCGCTGGACAGCGGAGGGGACCCTCCCTTATTGTCTGCCAATAATGGATAAAAAATGCCTAACCTTGTTTATCGGACTTCTACAGTTTGTGAATTTGGTCCTGTTGGTGCTAACGTGAGTTAAATAATCCTAATGATTCACTACCTCTACCTTACTACTTTATAATATAACATGTTAGATTATCCCTGTGTCATACAATATGTATTTACAGTAGATGATCATTCCTTGTGTGGTGCCAAATTCCATATATCTAATACTAAGGTGCTGTGGTTATATGTGTTACAGTATGTGGACATATTACCACCTTATTGGATTTCTAAGTTACTTATACTGAATATTGTTATTTATTTTCAGAATATTTGAAGATGTCATCATTTGGATTATAACGTTGCTGACATGGTGTGTTGGTAAGTTGTGGTTCATTCTTTTATAATCACCTCAAAGCATTATACTGTATTATGTATAGTGTGGGCAGACTATATTCATATACAGGGGTATACTTACTAAAGGACGATTTTGGCTGATTTTAATCGATTCCAGATTCATTAAAATTGATCTGAATTGATGCTGGACTTCCAGAGCTATAACTCACATTTACAAACATTTAAAAAATATATACATATTTATTTTGAAAAAAGTCCAACATCGATTAAGATCGAGTTTATTCAATCTTCAATGGAACTGATTAAAACGGACCTCTAATAAATCGACTCCTAAAGCCCTTTACACACTGGACGACCTGCGCCACCAATATCTGCGATGCTACATGTTTGGAGGTGGGGCCTAATTATAGGAAGTGTGACCACGCCCCTTATGCAAAATTAATTTTAAGGGCACTATTTTCAGTGCCTGCCTGCAAGTCAAGTTCTATCATTTAGAACAGTGGTCAGGGAACTTGGTCCCCATTACCCCACGCAGTGCAGGTTTTGCAGGTCTCCTCACAGAATCACAAGTGAAATAATTAACTCCACCTGCGGACCTTATAAAATGTGTCTGTGAGTAATTAGTACACCTGTGCACCTGCTGGGTTACCAGCAAAACATGCACTGTGTGGGGTAATGAGGACCGAGTTTCCTGACCACTGATTTAGAATGATAAACTTGGTAAATAAAACATCAGAATTAAACTTAAAGTACTGTATGCTAACAGGCCATTTGCACGCTTCCAACACAGCCATTATACCGGCACCAAACTCCAGTTTTTTGGCTAGAAATGTACAAAACAAATGAGTAGTATCCATCAATAGGTATAAAAAAAACATTTAGGTGAAATTATATTAAAACATAGGGCCTTATTCTAGTTCACTCTTTCTGACAAAATCCTTCTTAGATGGACAAAACCATGTGCACTGCAGGGGGGGGGGGCAAATGTAAAATGTGCAGAGAGAATTAGATTAGTACTTGTGTATTATCACGGCGCCCCGATATGTGATTGCGCGATATTTAATCGCATCGCATGCCATACACCTGATGCACTGCAATGCGAAGCGATCCGATTTTAGCCCCCTATGCGATGAAAAATTGTATAAACACCCTAATGGGTATTTTTAAGCACCCTAATGGGTGCTTACAATGTTAAATGCACCCCCACGCCACCCCCCAGTATAAACGTGAACCCGAGCGTGGCGAGCGGTGGCGGTACGCGTCCTACGACCTTTTCATACCCCCACTATCCACGTCGGCGTGGAGTTGATTTTATAAAGTGTGGCGAGCGCAGCGAGCCACCAAGCCCGAAGCGTGGTGAGGGGACGCGTATAACTGAGAAGTTATGCACATCCCCTCGCGGGGCTCGCTGCGCTTGCCACGCTTCGGGTTCACGTTTATAGTGGGGGGTGGCGTGGGGGTGCATTTAATATTGTAAGCACCCATTAGGGTGCATTTAACATTGTAAGCACCCATTAGGGTGCTTATACAAGTTATAATCGCTTCCCATCGCATTGTATGGCATTGTATGCCATATACAATGCCATACAATTTTAAAATTTTATGACATTGTACAACATCGCGCAATATCGCATCGCATATCATCGCATGCCTTATGGTATGCGATGCGATGGGCGCCGTGATAATACACAAGTACCGTTACATCTGCCCCACATGCAGTGAACATGGTTTTGTCCATCTAAGAAGGATTTTGTCAGAAAGAGTGAACTAGAATAAGGCCCATATTGAGGCTCCACTAGTTAGTAAGGCAAAAATTCTTACTTTTCTAACATGCAAAGCTTAAGGCCCATACACACTAGGAGATTTTCATTTTAAAAGACTTTGCCAAAATCTCTGAAAGGTATATCTTTCACCAAAGTAGTGTGTACACTCTGATACCCCTTTCAGACATACTACCCAGGATTTTAGACCCGGTTCAAACTAGTCCCAGGATTGTGCACGTGCATGTGGAAAATCCCGGGTTTTGCCATATGTCTGAAAGGGGTACAGTATATGCGATATTCCCAAAGAGCAAGAGATTTTTGGGACGCAAAAGACTTTGCAGAAAATCTTTTATATAAAAGGCTATTTACACAATGGGCAGGGTTTGAATTCCAAGAGTGGGAGCAGCGGCCATTTTATTCAGTGCATTTCTGTTGTTGGGGCCTGATTCAGAACTGATTGCTGGGCTGCCTATATTCGGAGCCCAGCGATCAGGTAAACACCATGCTACGCCACCTGGGTGAAATCCCGCCTATTTGTACTACAGCTGTGCATGTAGGGAGAAATCCATTCACCATGCACAGGCAAACAACGTATACATTACAGGCACCACTGGCCACCAATGTATAGGAATAAGCAGATAATGTATATACCTTGCTGGACTGTGCGAGCATTGTATATACATTACCTGTTTTTTATATACTCATTGGTGGGCAGTGGCAGCGGTAACATATACATTGCTGGCCTGCGGCAGCAATGTATACGTTACCACCATTACAAAATATACATTGGTGGGCAGTGTCGGCAGGATCGTATACATTGCTGGCCTGCCCCAGCAATGTATACTGTATGTTACCTCCTATTACAAAACATTGGTGGGCAGTGGTGCTTAAATAAATATACATTGGTGACAGTGGTGTAAATATATACATTTCTGGCCTGTGGCAGCAATGTATATATTGTGGGCAGTTTGTTACATTGGTGGCAGTGGCTACTGAATACTTGACTGCCTGCGGGTGGACGGGACAGCAGGCAGGTGAGAGGACAGGGCGGCCGGAGGGCGTGTGCAGCCTTTTCTCCCTGCTCCATGCAGTGTCACAAAATATAGCAGGAGGATGGAGCAGGGAGAGGTCAGGATGGCCTGCGGGTGGGCGAACCAGTTTGCGGGACGAACAGCATGTGCAGCCTCTTCTCCTTCCTGCTCTGTGCAGTGTCACAAAACGGAGCAGAAAGAGGGAGCAGCCGGGCTGTCTCTTTTCGGGCATAGTTTACACTGCGGGTTTGGAGGTGAGGGAGCAAAGGGACGGGGCGGGGCAGTCAGCCGGGCTGAAATTGTATCATCTCTCAGCCCGGCTGCCGTGTGCACACACTCAGCGATGATGGCTGAGAAACCAGCCACCATCGCTAGATATGCTGGTAAAACCAGCCGACGGGGGGATCTCATTAGCGATGATGGGGGAGCGATCATCATTGCTAATCTGCCATCAGTGGCCCATACACACTAGGTGATTTTCAGCTGATTTATGGGCCTTTAGTGGACTATTGTGTTTTATTGGACTATTATGTTGTGCCATCTTAGCTGTATAGCATATACTTATGTATTTTCCTCCATGAGCCATTTCTCATAATACAAGGGGCTGGAGGTGTCACAGAAGCTAACACTCTGCAATCAATGTGCTGGCTGGCTTGGAGGAGGACGCAACTTCTATTTAAATAAAATAAATAAAATTGGTGTCAGTAAACTCACTTTTAGTAAATCGTTGGATCCTACAGCTCTGTAATTTACAGTATTACACATTCAGTCAGCAAATGATTCCCTTCCCTCAGAACTGTCTGCCCCTAAACATTTTCCCTTTCCCCCAGTAACCCCCAACTGATACCTACTCCAAGCACTGCCTGCCTAAAACTTCCCATGGTGTGTGTGTGTGGCATGTGGGGTGGTCTAATGCTATGTGGGGAACTCAAAAAGATTAATATATCATGGGACCCAGAAACAGTGGAGTAGGAGCCCAATGTGGGGTCTCTGGGACTCACAAGTTATTTTGCAGATTGCGATCACTGCTTAGATTGCGTGAGTATTTCCTATAAGTATATCTGTTATTTACACTAAAAACTAAGCAAGCATGTCCTCTGTTGTTATTTCCTTTTGCCAGGACTTGGACTTGCGGTGCTAATAATGAAAGATCTACTTGCATGGGCAAAATCGACTCTGATAATGGTAAAAGCTAATTATCAAATGTACATCCATCCTGTGCCAAGACCCCCACATCCAAGTAAGTATCCGCTGATAACAGTAACTGTGGTCTTTAATGTCTGTAATGATGTATATAAGTAGATTGATGAAAGGGGGTGTAAGAAGATGTGCGGCCATGGCAGGTCACTGTATAAGGAGAATAGGAATAACCATACATCTTGGTTTTATTCTGCCATGTACTGTATAGCACAATTTGGCAACCTTGGACGCTTTGTGATTTTTGTAAACATTTGCTTCTCTAATCTATTACTTTATACAAATTCTACTGCTGCAAACATTTTTTTTAGAATCCATCTACTTGCTACATTTGGAAAAACAGCTAAGCCGTGTTTTACATGTTGTGACAAATTGAGAAAAAAAGCCAAGATGCATGTGGGCACATCTGTAAATGACAGGCAATTCCGTACAAGCGGAATCTGAAAGATATAAGACAATAGTTTGCATTATGGTAGTAAACTCTAGACCAGGGGTGGGGAACCTTTTTTGTGCCAAGGGCCGTTTGTATGGGGAAAAAATCCTTCGGGGGCCAAATGTAAAAATGTATCTTACAAATTGTCCTGCTGCAGTCGTCCCACGCACCGGCGGCTGCTGCTGAATAGGACTGACAGTCTCCGGCTGCTGTTGATTAAGAGGAATCTTGCGAGAATTACCGATCTCTCGCGAGATTTCCCCTGTATTTGACTCCCGGCAAAGCGAGTGGGCGGGCCACTCAGACCGGCTACGGGGGGCTGCATTTGGCCCCCGGGCCTGAGGTTCCCCACCCCTGCTCTAGACTGTAAACACATAATATCCTTCTCAAAACACATATATGTATGGGAGGAGGCAAAGGAGATTATTAATCATCAGACTTGCAAAACCTCAAACTGATCATACATATACTTTAAAATAAACAAAAATTTCCGCTGATGGAGGACTCTTGCTAGGCATAGTTACCTCCCCTCCTGCATTCTGTAGGAGACTCCCTGAAATAGCAGCAATCTCCCTCTCTCCCTCATTAGTCTAGCAATCTTCCTCATGTCACCTAGCCCACATTACACTGTTACATTTTTGAGGAAAAAAAGGAATGAGAGATAGATATATTTACATTGAATCATCAGCACCATTTCTTAGCACTTTAGCAAGTATAGTAGCTCTTACTAACTGCTTTGGGGCTCCTCTACATTTGGATATAAGTCATTTTAAAAGATTCCTCTCAGATGTAGCAGTGCACACCCACGCTTGTAGGTGCCACGTTTACAATCTCTTTTCACACTCTCTCCATATATGGAACTAGACACACCCATTGGGTGGAGCGTGACACGCCCCCTCAATGGGGCACTGTGCTAAATTCTCAGTTGCTCTAAGATGGTGTAGACCACACACCCGGTTGTTAACTGCCATGGAATGACAGCAAAATGGCAGCCCCTGCTTAGTGACAAGTGTCGGGAGCTGCATTGTAACATTATGTGCAACATCCTGCTCCTGTCACAGTGTAGGGGCCCAGGAACTGCAGGCAAGGCCACAGGGTCAAGGATATCACATTTACTGTTTGTCCTATTTATTGGTTTATTCTCTTTCAGCGGATTTATTTGATCCATACACACATTTCTACAAGCCCATAACAGGACGCCTACCAACCGGACGCAGCACTGAGGTAACAACTGCACATTTACTCTGGGATTATGGGATTGTTCACAGACTAGTTTATATTCATTTTTAAAAACATTACAATACACACACATACACACAGATAGATAGATAGATAGATAGATAGATAGATAGATAGATAGATACACACACACACACACACACACACACACACACACAAACCCAGATATATATATATATATATATTTTCTAATGTTATTATACACAGGTGTTTCCTCTTTTCAAACATGGGCTTCTCTGGAGGGGCTCTGCAAACTTCCAGGAGGCATCTCATGGTTGAATCACACAGAAAATAGAGGCCCTGGGTATAATATATTAAGCGGGATGTACTAAGCTAAAAATGCCATAAAACCCCCATTTCCGTGGGTTTTACCGCATTTGCTAATGTACTAATACCCACCCATGACAATGTTGACATAATTCCTATACCAACAATGAATATGTCAACATGTTCATAGTGTTGGCATTGAGCTGGTCAGCCCTTAACATGACAGGGCCGTAACTAGGGTTTCCGGCGCCCGGGGCAAGGCAGTCTTTTGGTGCCCCCCCCCCTAGTGATGCTGCTGCGCACCGTAGGCGCGCCGAAATTTTCGGGGGGTCGTGGCCTAATTTGGGGGCGTGGCCTATAATCGCTGCTCTCCCGCGAGGCCATTTTGCCGCTATGGGGGCATGACCCAGAGGCTTTGTGAGCCTCTAGCCATGCCCCCAGCCCCCTGGCTGCGGGAATAGACGCTGTGCGCATGCGCACAGCGTTTATTCCCCGCTGCTTAGTTAGCAGCTGACAGGGGGGACCGACCAAATGACGCCTTGTCCCTGGCGCCGGAGACCCCGCACAGTCCTCTCACCGTTGAAGCCGCAGAAGCCGCATCTTACTTTGACTTCGTCCGTCTCCTACTAGCGCGGCTGCAGGAAGCGCTGATGACTTCAAAAAGACTTGCCGGACGCTGATTGGCTGAATTCAGCCAATCAGCGTCCGGCAAGTCTTTTCGAAGTCATCAGCGCTTCCTGCAGCCGCGCTAGTAGGAGATGGACGGACATACCTGTCACCGGACCTCACAGCGCCCCTCACCTCCAGCGCCCGGTGCGCGTGACCCCCCAGCCCCCCCCTAGTTACGGCCCTGAACATGACAACACTAATAATGATCAAATGTGTTTTTGCTGTGATTCTATACCTAACCTTGCTACTATCCCTAACAGTAAAGGGGTGTACACACGGGACTCGGTCCCGGTGATTTGAACTGAGTAATCAAACGCTAACCCCTTACTCTAAGCACAATGCAAATGTTGGTATGACAATATCGGCATTACATATGTACATAATGATGTTGACATTTTATCATTGAATAAAACATCCTGATTGGTGACCTTCTGGTATCAACACCATGAATATTGACATTGGCACTGATGACGTAATGACTCCTTACCTTCGCTAACTCTTGGCACTTCTGGAAATCCCCACAAATCTACACTTTGGCATTAGTCTTGAAGTGAACATATTTATATTCCGTCTCCGGTCTATCTACAAAATGTATTTCTGCTTCCAGGTGAATAACAACAACTCTGCCAAAGAAGAACTATATATGCTATCCAGGCTTTATACCTATCCCCATGGTCAAACATCTACCTGGGAGGACGGGTGCATTACTGATCTACCAACACTGAAAAAATACCTGCGCCAGGAAAAAGAGAAGGAGGAGATTGCTGAGCAAGGTATGAGGCTTCCAGGTGTCCCATCCCACTTCTCTTTATTCCTCATCCATGTTGGGGACATTACTGACTCTTGGGGATTGGCTCTAGTGCTTTTGTTAGTTCCTACCTGCTGGTCCAGGGGGAAGCAACCTCCATAGGGGTCCCTGCAGAACAGCGGCACCATGCACCTAGTACTGACCATGTCACATACATGTTATGTTCCCGTGCACTCCCAAAGCATGTAAGAGAAATGGGAGTTTTATACTTAAAATAGATCATTTCCTCCAAGTCTATGTAACCCGTATTACAGGGTCCTGGGCAAATATGGGGAGGTCACATGACAATGACCCCGCGATGCTATCCACTGCGCAATCGTACGATTACATCTTTTTGTAGGGATTGAACACTCACACTTTAATAGTTTGAGATTATTTTAATTATTTTAATTGTGTTATGCAGTAAGCAAATGCAACCCCTACTGGAATATACGCCTCCTGCAATATCAGTACCAGAAGGCATCGCGCAAGAGATTCCGGCCCACCTACAGACTCTGAACATCAGACTGAAGCTCACCCAGGCAGCAAAGGTAACATCACAGGTGCTATCAGTATTACATGTCTGAGCAGCCGTTCTTATTCCTGCTCTGGTTAAAAGAAAGTTATTTTTAGATGTAAAACATTTAGGGCCTTATTTTGGTTCATTCTTTCTGACAAAATCCTTCTTAGATGGACAAAACCATGTGCACTGCAGGGGGGGCAGATGTAACATGTGCAGAGAGAATTAGATTTGGGTGAGTAATTTTGTTTCTGTGCAGGGTAAATACTGACTGCTTTATTTTTACACTGCAATATAGATCTCACTTTAAAGTAAAACCCCACCCAAATCTAATTCTCTCTGCACATGTTACATCTGCCCCACCTGCAGTGCACATGGTTTTGCCCATCTAAGAAGGATTTTGTCAGAAAGAATGAACCAAAATAAGGCCCTTAGTGACGGAGATATTGTCATATGGATAAAGCAGGAACCTGTACAGAGTAGTGCCCAATCAGCCATTTGTACTTATTGGGGCTAATTCAGCTTCAGATGCTGCATTGCTAAAATGCAGCACAGAGTAAGGCCACCCATCATGGAAAGTCCTGCCCTGTGATCGCAATTAGATTGAGATCGCACTGCAGAAATCACTGTGACCACAGCGATTATGGACCCACATGTACTCACAGCCGGATTGTGAAGGCAGGCGCACCACTGTTATGTTTCGGGTCACAGCGGGTGCGTGTGATGTCATACAGCCACCCTGAAAATGGTCCAAACAGGCCGCTCCCTACAAATACTATCGCAGTTTGACACTTTGCGCCGGACCTCTGTGGCCACTGCACATGTGCAGAAGTGTGAAAATGGCCTAATTGCGGTTTTCACACTACTGCGAGCTATACTGAATTAGCCCCATTGCACATATTATAATGCCATGATGATGTACTATTCATACAGGATTTAGGGTGAGTGATGAACAACAGCCCATTTCATAAGGTGATACAAATAACCCCTGGCATGCAGTGTAGTCTCACAAATCTGAAGTGCCATTGGCACTGCTACAGAGGCTGCGGCCTGTATTCTGCTCCCTGGGGACAGCACCCCGGCACTTCTCTGCCCCTGTGCATGGCTGGGAATGCGTACACAGCCATACACACGAGGAAAATCATTCACTATCCAATGATTTCCCTCCTGCTCAAAGGGCTGAGTGAGAAAGGACTGCAGTGAGACGGCGGTGCAAAGGCCATTTGGAGAAGGAGGGCGCTAATGACGTCAGCGCCCCTCCCACCTGATGGTCGGGGAACATCCAGAAAACGTTGTCGGGAGGCCCCCAAATGCCCGCAGGGTGTTAATAACCAGACGGACTGCTCGCGCATGCTCAGTATTTCAATTATCGGTTCACCTATGGCACATACCTATGGAATCAGACCCAACACATCACGGGTGCTAAAAAGCACCTGCATTGTGCCACTGATGGGTCTGATCCGATAGAGTGAACCTGCAGCAGGTTCAATATGTAGGGTCCAACCCGATGCGCACGGGACCCTGATCGGTGTGGAGGGGATTTAAAAAATCTCAAACACATCCATTGGGATCGGATGAAATCGGCCCAAATTGTACTAGTGTATGGGGGCCTATCTTTGGTGTACCTAACTATAACACTGTAGTCGTGTGTACCAGTATCGTAAAAAAAATGAGTAAATAAAATGAAGCAGTCACCAATAGTACCACACAGAAAAAAGTGAAAACGATATTGGTGCAACTCCCGGGCGAACGATAAAGTGCATACACGCGGAACACTATAGTATTATATGTTTTGCTGTGCACTGAGTAGGGGCAGCTGTAGTGACGGACACTGAACAATATAGTTACCGATAATCAGTGATGTCACCCAGCCCCGCTTGCACATACAATCATTGATAATATAATCACCATTGACCTGTAGGTACACAAGACTGGAGATATCAATAACGATACTGAGCGTACACACTGGACAATATGAACAACTTATTGTTAACGATATTGTGATTTTGTTATTGTTAAGGCTATATCATCTAGTTCAGTAGTTTCCAAACTGTGTACCATGGTACCCTGGGGTGCCGCGGAGCACTTGCAGGGGTGCCCTGAGTTGGTGGTCGAGGACCAATTCAAATTACTTATGGTCAATGTAATTGGCAAAACCTGTGTTGGCGGCTTGCAGAAAAACAGAAAATATGTGGACAAACAGAAGCAAATCCTGTCATTAACCACATAAGGATGACCTATAAACACAATTTATTTCATTTCATATGTTTTTTTCTAAAGTACTCAGTAAGAAGATTTTGGCCTAGGTGTGCCACAAAACAATGTCTGATACTCTAAGCAGGGATGGGGAACCTTCGGCTCTCCAGATGTGGTTGAACTACACATCCCAGCATGCACTGCAACAGTTTTGCTATTTGGCCATACTGAAACTGTTGCAGTGCATGCTGGGATGTGTAGTTCAACCACATCTGGAGAGCCGAAGGTTCCCCATCCCTGCTCTAATGCAGTGGTTCCCAACCCTGGTCCTCAAGTGCCCCCAACAGTGCATGTTTTCCAGGTCACCAGCAGGTGCACAGATTATTCAGGCACATTTTAAAAGATCCTCAGGTGGAGCTAATTTTGTCACCTGTGATTCTGTGTGGAGACCTGGAAAATGTGCACTGTTGGGGGTACTTGAGGACCAGGGTTGGGAACCACTGCTCTAGGGTGCAGAAAATGTTTGGGAACCACAGATCTAGCTACTGTGTATGGAGCTGTAAACTGAGACGCTTAATATCATTTTGGCCAAAATATGGGCCACCAACTGTAACCAGGTGGCTCCCAACATTGCCGAGGTTCAAGTTGAAGAGAATATTACATCCAGTATTGGGAAATGATAAGAGCCTTTCCGTAAGCTCGCAGAGGGCCTGCCCTGCCGAAATAAAGCCGCTGTATCCCCTCGCATGTCCCACAGCGGAAACAATCATTCAATGCTCGGCGACCATCAAATGATTTCTCCTGGGCTCGCAAATATAGGTCAGTCTCCACTGTCTTATATTTGCGGCTCCAGACCGTAGACAGGCAGGTGGCTGACGTCCTGTAACATTTGGCACCCTGCGTCACGGCCAGATTTACATGGGAATGATTATGGACATGCGCAGGGCACTAACATCGGTCCCCAGTGCGAACACGCGGGGGACCGATGTAATTAGAATGATGGTCTATATGAGGGAGGATAATTATATGAGGATGTAAAACAGAAACAAATGATCAGAGAGAAAAAGATGATGACATAAAGAGGAAAGATGTGTATTATATAGTAATGTCATCTGTTTTCCAACAGATCTACTGTATTATTAGAAAAAGGACACCGGCAGCTATGGAGGTGGATATATCACTACCTGTCACCGAGGAAGTAGCCCGAGGATTTATCAGGACAGGACACACAGCAGCAGCATTTCTATGTCACCCAGGACTGCACAAACAACAACTTGTGAGGGGTTTCGTCGTCTGGCTGTGCATATGCCAGTAGGTGACAATGACATAAAGGACACTGCAATTGTGCTACAATAAAGAACAATACTGTGGCTTTTGTTCGTAATGAACAAATGCCACAGTAATGTTCTTTAGTGGGAGCACAACTGCAGTGCCCAATGTATCAGAACAGTACACACAGTAACATTCTATGTCACCCAGGACTGTACGAACAACATCTTGTGAGGGGTTTCATCTGGCTGTGCATGTGCCATTAGGTGCCAGTGACATATAGGGCGCTGCAGTTGTGCTCCAGTAAGTACAATACTGTGGCTTTTGCTCGTAATGAACAAATGCCGCAGTAATGTTCTTTAGTGGAGCACAACTGCAGCGCCCAGTATGATGGCACCTGCCCATCCTCACCTGCCCCTAATGAAGAGCACTATCCTGTAAATGCTGCTGGGAATAACAACTATCCTGTCATCAACACCAATCCTATGATCCTCAAATGTCCTGTGAATAACATCTTTTGCTATATTTCCATTTTATTTGCTTTACTAATAAATACAGTTCTGGGATGTGATCGTCTCTTTCATTGTTAGTGCCAAAGCCGGATTAAAACCTAGTGAAAATACCAATTGCAGCAGCCACCGTCCCAAGACAGCATGGAGCTGTGTTAGGGCTAGTGAAGCCTCCCAGTGTGCATACCTCCCAACAGTCCCGATTTCAGCGGGACAGTCCCGATTATCAGGGCCTGTCCCGCTGTCCCTCCCGCGGCCGGCAGTGTCCCGCGGTGAGGGGGGGGCTGTTGGGAGTCCCCCCTGTCGGCTGCTAAGCAGCGGGGAATAAACGCTGTTTATTCACCACCAATCATTCTACCATAGAGCAGCAAGTGTAGGTGTCCCGTACAGTGCAACACTCAAGTTTTATTAAAATTAGGGGCAATTTGGCAAAAGCAGGATTTTATATTGTATAGCATAAATATTGATATAGCTATATACAGTATATCTATATAAATGTATAGATGTAGCCGCACTCATCTATCCCGCGTCAAACTCAGCTCACGGCCGGCAGCTGCTCATAGCCACGCACCGGTGTAAGTGGCTCATTGAGAGATCCTAGGCTCGGATTGTCTCCACCTCTCGGCGCTCATTTCCAACAGGCGTTCCACCACAGGACAGGATTTCCTGATCCCGCCCCCACATCTCTGTAAGTCAGTGGTAACCAACCCTAGCCCTCGAGAGCTACCAACAGTTCACATTTTCCAGACAACCTAGCTGCTGCACAGCTGCACTCATTAATCACTGACACATTTTAAAAGATACACAGATGGTGCTAATTAGCTCACTTGTGATTCTGTGAGGAGACCTGCAAAACATGCACTGTTGGTAGCTCTCGAGGACTAGGGTTGGCTACCCCAGCTGTAAGTATTACGGAGCACTCAGGATGATTTTGCTCCGGTTTCAATGGTGGGGGTCTGCGCATGTGCAGAGCGCCTGTGCGAATGCCCTTAGCGAGTAACACACTCGCTGAGGCATTCACATGGGTGGGGAGGAAGGGGGCATCAGGGGAACGCACAGCATTTAATGAGCATCCCAATGAAAATGCTGGGCGTTCTCCTACTCAGACAAAGCATTGCCTACTCAGGGCGGGAGGCTGACATCAGCTGAGGTCAGCAATCAGTGGCAGAAATAAAAACCAGTTTACACTGACTTTTATTTCCAAAGGGGAGAAAAATCATACGATGGTCGGTGACCATCGAATGTTTTCTCTCCCATTCGGCCCCATGCGAGGGATTAGGTGCGGGGCACCTAATTCTTATTGTAATTTCTTGTCATCTATTGTGAAGCATTCTTCTGCTTATGGTAAGTGGATTGTTCGTTAAATACAGTATTATACTATGGAACATTTTTCTCATTTTCTGGTGAAATTCATATGAGAAACCTGCATATTAAAAACTGGTGTCTATCCCGAAGCTGTGGCCATCATCCGCTCTTGTGACATCCCTAAAAGCAATAAGGGAAGTTAATAATATATAACTATTTGGTGCGTTGGTGAAGGGTTCTTACTTTGTATTATATCGTGTCTGACTATTGGGAGTGCAGACACGCACTCCGGAGTACCCCTCCTAGCACTAAGTTAATACCCAATACTTCTATAAACGTATTTATCAACGTCAAACTATAGTACCAGATAATGGAAAATGCTTCTTGAGCTCTTTTGCTTCTAAATCACTAAAATGAAAAGTAAATAATTAAATTGGTAACTCCGCCTCCCCTTATAGTGACAGCCCATGGAGAAGGATAAGCCACTCCTGATTGGCTGCCCATCTAATAAATAGATAAGCTTACACTACACTACACCATTTGGGCTCTTTTTTTCCGATTCTAGTGAGAAAACGGGTGAAAAATGTAAAATTTGCATGTGTTTGACATCAGGTCCGATGCGTTGCATGGTTCCGTGGACATCTCATCGGAGCCTGATGATCGCACGGTCTACACTATAGATATGTCGCATCATCCAGACTCCAGCAGGCTCTGACTTGGATCACAAATGATACATTGTATGCAGAAGGTCTGCAAGAAGTTCCTGGGCGGTTCATGGGGGAATCGCCTTGGTGTATGGGCACCTTAACTTATACAACAGGAACAGAGGAGCCGTCCATTTATTCTCTGTTATGGTGTGTACACACGGGTACAATCACCTTGCGATTCTGACTATATAGTCAGAATCGCATCGGTATCGCACGCAGATCGCATGCAGATCGCAAGGGTTTTAACCCTTGTGATCCCGATGCGATCCCGATGCTCGCTCCCACATCGAACGGCAGAAAGTCTTGGCTGCCTTGACTATATAGTGCAGATCTGCACTATATAGTCAAAATTGTGCCATTGCATGCATGCCGTACGATCCGATGCGATCTGATCGTATCCGGGATCGCATCGCATGGCACATCTCACGTGTGTACACACCAATAGTTTTGCTGTGCCATCGATGGAGGGAAACCATCTGGTTCTCCCCCATTGATGGCAAAAGCATTCAACATCGACCATAATCCATCAATGATCGGCAGCAGGGATTACAGCCAGTCACACCCCACGTGGGAACCCTGTGTTGCTCCAGAGGCAGCGGGGATTACAGCCGGATGCAGTCCCAGCAGGTGTCCAAAAAACTGGCACATCACTGTAGTACTTAAAAAAAGTTTACCACAATGTTTTGGGGTTCAATCTAGTAATCAAAGCTACTATTTTTGAAGTACTGCAGTGATGTGCTTGTTTTTTGGATCCCTGCCAGACCCTGGATGACCATGGACAATATAATTATGGCAAAGGTACTGTCCCTATATTGTAGATATATGCCGGTACTCCACTGCCCTGCAAAGTCGAAGTGGCACCTGGTGCCCTCCCTTCGATGGGCCCCGGCAGTGGTAGCAGCATTCAGGTATGCAGATGGTCAGCACTCAGGCGACTTATAAGAAATAGACCAAAGTGGTTTATTTCAACATTTCGAGATATATATATATATATAGTCCAGAGGGCTAAGCACACCAAATACAGCAATTACTGTCCCGGTGCTCACCAGAGACCAGCATCGGTCATATGTAGAGATGAATTCTCAGAAGCGAGAAGGCAGCACATGGTGGGTAAATCAAACTCCGACAGGAAACTTGCAACGTTTCGATTTTATTAATTCAAAATCGTCATCAGGCACGATTTTGAATTAATAAAATCGAAACATTGCAAGTAGTGTCAGTACAGGTAAGCCTGCAGCTAAGCGATTCAGTGAAGCTGGTGGTTCTGCCGACACAGTCGGTTCTGGTACTTCCAGTCGGTCTCATCAAATCTGGTAACACACTACTCCATCTGGTGTGTTCCAGATTATATACTGTGTAAAACGCCCTGATACTACTATTCCAGGAGCTATCTCTTCGGGTAGAGGCCCAGGCAGATGTAGGTGAGGCAGCTGGAGACAGTTTAACTGTAGTAAAAGAACCTAAGGTTAATTTACCAGACCGCTTTTGTGGGGACAGCTTGAAGTTTTTTAACTTCAGGGAAAGCTGTAAGCTTTACTTTAGACTGAGACCACGATCCTCTGGTTCTGAGGAACAGCGGGTGGGCCTAGTTATTTACCTATTACAGGGTGACCCACAGACTTGGGCTTTTGGCCTAGATCCCAATAGTGCCACACTAAGAAATGTTGACATTTTCTTTGCTGCACTGGGGGTGTTGTATGATGACCCCGACAGAACAGCCTCTGCAGAGGCACAGTTGAGACCCCTGAAACAGGGGCAGAGAGCCGCAGAGGTATATTGTACTGAATTCAGACAGCTGGCACATGACACTCAGTGGAATGACCCAGCACTGCGGAGTCAATTCCGAGTGGGGCTGTCAGACCATATAAAAGATATTTTGGTGCAATATCCATCTCCCGCAACTCTGGACAACTTAATGCAATTGGCCATTAGAATAGACAGTCGCCTTAGGGAATGGCATCAGGAGAGGGATGTTTCCACTGTCCATTCCTTTAATTTCTGTCAGGAGTAAGCGGGGGGTACAGATGAACCCCTGCAGATTGGGGCTAAAAGACTGTCTTCCAGGGAGAAAAACAGAAGACGTGCACAGGGATTGTGTTTATATTGTGGAGGAAGAGGTCATGTAGTGGGGTCCTGCCCTGAGAAGGCGGAAAAACTACAGGGTCTGAGAGTGACGGGGAGAATTCTGTCAGGCCTATCTTCCATAGTCCCCAATAAATCGGATGGAAATTTTATTGACATCAGTTTTGCTCACCAGGCTAAAATTTCCATTATCAAACTCCCCAATAAAATAACCATCTGTGGCCTTGATGGGGAGACGTTATCTCAGGGTCAGATCTCCTCTCGTACCTCCTCCATTGAATTGTCAGTAGGTGCTACACATTTTAAAAAAATGTCATTCTTTTTAGTTAAGTGTTCATTTGCACCAGTAGTTTTGGGTTTACCTTGGCTCAAACAACATAACCCTGTGGTCGATTGGGTGTCAGGGGAGAGTCTCAGATGGGGAGATCAGTGTATATCTTCTTGCAGTCGTCTTCCTATTAGGATGTCTCAGACTCAATTAGAGGGGCTACCAGCATCATATCAGGAATTTGCAGATGTCTTTTCTAAAAAAGAGTCTGAGATATTGCCTCCACATCGGCAATACGATTGCGCTATTGATTTGATTCCCGGAGCTAAATTGCCCAAGAGTCGTTTATATTCCTTGTCGCTGCCTGAGTCGCAGAAATATATCGAAGAAAGTCTAAGAAAGGGATTCATTAGGCCTTCTCAGTCCCCAGTGGGATCAGGTTTTTTCTTTGTGGGCAAGAAGGACGGGTCATTGCGACCTTGCATTGACTTTCGTGAGCTTAACCGGATTACTGTTAAGAACTCCTATCCGCTGCCACTCATCTCTGTTCTCTTTGATCAGCTGTGTACTGCAGTAGTCTTTTCCAAGATTGATTTGCGGGGTGCTTACAATCTTGTGAGGATCAGAGAAGGAGATGAGTGGAAGACAGCATTTAATACACACTCTGGGCATTACGAGTACCTAGTTATGCCTTTTGGGTTGTCCAATGTGCCTGCTGTATTCAAGGACTTCATCAATGATGTTTTACGGGAGTTCCTGGACAGGTTCTTGGTCGTGTATCTAGATGACATCCTGATTTATTCTAGTTCTATTTCAGAACATAGAACCAATGTTAAGGCAGTTCTTCAGAAGCTAAGAGAACATAATCTGTTTGCAAATTGGAAAAATGCCAGTTTGAGGTACAGCAAATATCCTTTTTGGGGTATGTCATCTCCCCTAAAGGATTTAGCATGGAGAATTCTAAAGTGCAGGCTGTCGTGGATTGGGTGCAGCCCTCTAGCCTTAAAGCGATCCAAAGATTTCTTGGTTTCGCAACTTTCTACAGGCGTTTTATCCCAGGGTTTTCTACCATTGTGGCTCCCATAGTAGCGCTGACCAAAAAGGGAGTTGAAGTCACGAATTGGTCCAAGGAAGCTAAGGATGCTTTTGCTAATCTTAAAAAGGCATTTATCTCTGCTAAAGTCATTCGACATCCTAACCCAGATCTTCCCCTTGTGGTTGAGGTGGATGCTTCGGAGGTTGGTGTTGGGGCAGTGTTGTCTCAGGAAGACACGCTGGATAAAAAATTACACCCGTGTGCCTTCTTTTCGAAGAAATTTTTGCCAGCTGAGGTCAATTACGATGTCGGTAACAGGGAGTTGTTGGCTATAAAGTGTGATCTGGAGGAATGTAGACACTGGTTGGAGGGAGCCAAGTTTCAGGTGACGATTCTTACCGACCACAAGAACCTGGCATATTGGCAGGCAGCCAGACGCCTGAGTGCCAGGCAGGCATGGTGTGCCTCATTTTTTACTCGGTTTAATTTTGTAATCACCTTTCGGCTGGGATCAAAGAATGTCAAAGCCGATGCATTGTCCCGTAGTTTTGCTCCGATTCAGGACTCAAAGCTTAAGCGCCTCTTCTTCCTTAAATTTCCAGAAAAAAACAGGATTTAGGGGCTCCTTGGCCCCTCGTCAAGGGGGGGTACTGTTAGTTGCCGTCGGCAGTCACATCAGGTTGCTATGGCAACCCAGATGCGATCTCAATGCTGGAGCTAACTTTGGTCTGGTCAGGCCACCATCCTGCTCTGACATCAGACCAGGAAATGTGTGGGCGGCGGCAGGGTATTTCAGGGAGGCTTTTGCTGCAAACAGGTGCTGCTGATATTTCCTGCTTTCACTTAGGTGTCAGAATTGTCTGTAGTCAGTCAGCCTTATCCTGTGTGATTATTCCTGTGTGATTAATTAGTCAGCCTGTACTTAGTTGAAATCTTGTCTAGTCAGTCAGTTAGCAGTATTAGAGAAGCAATTTGTGAGACTTTAGTCAGCTAGTCAGCCAGTTTATCTGTGTACAAATTGTTAGACTAATCCTGCTAGTCTGTTCTCTGAGAGGGATTTCCAGCCTGAGACTAGAACACTGAACTGTATCAGCTGCAGAGAGTTCCAGCCTTTACCTGTATGTGAGCTTTGGAGTGGTGTGTTCTCCCTGCCATTACTCCTTAGGGCAGTATTCAATGAGTAAGTTCTCCGTGCATGGAGAGCGTTTTATTTCGCTCTCCATGCACTCTCCATGTTCCGGAGCCTCCTGCTCCCACTATTCAATGTATTGAAGACTCGCCGCCACTCGCGGCGAGTCTTAACCCCTGCAGCGGACGAGCGTCCGCGCCAGGGAGCTGGCAGGGAGCCGGGGGACGGAAGCAGCCAGAGAGATTATAGTCTCCCTTGCTGCTCCAGAGGAATGTGGAGGGGAGGGGGGCTCTCCGGGACCCAGGCAGCACAGGCTGCCCCCCCCCTATAGCCAGCGGGGGACCCAGTATTCACTGCACCCGATCGTGCATATTTAAAAAAAAAAAAAAAATTAAAAAATATATATATTTTTTAAATTAAATATATATTCATGTGCTATAAGCACATGAATAAAAATAACATGCCCCTTCACAGAAAAAAAAACCTGATTTTTTTACACCAAAATTTAAAAAAAAAACCTTTTAGTTTAAAAGTTCACATTCCAGCTCCCCATCAAAAGATGGAGAATTGCTACACGGAGAGACACGGAGAAAATCACTTAGAAAGAATATTTGACATTGAATAGGGTTGCTCGCTTTTGGAGAGCAAAATGCTCCGTCCAAGGCGAACAAAGCACAAATTCTCCACAAAACACGGAGAACTTTTCTCATTGAATACTGCCCTTAGTGTCAGTACAGGTAAGCCTGCAGCTGAGCGATTCAGTGGAGCTGGTGGTTCTGCCGACACAGTCGGTTCTGGTACTTCCAGTCGGTCTCATCAAATCTGGTAACACACTACTCCATCTGGTGTGTTCCAGAATATATACTGTGTAAAACACCACACATTTATTTAGTAGGGATCTGTATACATCAGGGTGATTATTTCATCTTTGTCATCTCTGGTGGAGTATCAGATTCACTACTTATACCATCCTTCGTATTGTTACGAGATCAGTAATATTACCTACATCTCTGTACCATACTCTAGGTACATCATTTGTGTGTCATCTTTTACGTATTGTTACGTGTGGCCAGTTGTGAGTGAACAACCTTGTCTCCTCCATGCAGGTGACAGTACTGTCTGTCAAACCAGCTAGCTCCCTGCTAACACATACAGCATGTCCTCCTTCTCCTCCTCTCCAGTCTGCTTGTCATTGCACCCGACTAGCAAGCGGCTACTACAGTATCTACACTACAGTATCAGTGTGCGCATGCGCAACTTTCGGCGGCGGCGGCCTCACTAGTGTCGGCCTCCCGGGAAAGTTCCCTGTAGATATAATGGCCAATCTGCTCCTGTGTATTAATATGCATTATTTGATAGAAAATACATTTACAGGTGTTTAGTAAAACAATAATCCAGGTGTGCTTAGCAAGTATCTGTTATCTCAATGACGAAGTCTTGTAACAGATAAATAAACTGAGCAATCTATTTCTGATAGGACATTTACTTAGGAAAGTTACAGGCTTTCATAGAATCTATGTGTGCTTTATCAGTTGATAAACTTATGAACCCATGAATTTCATAAGCAAACTTTACATTTAAACTTATGGCCCCTACACACAGGGCAATTTCAGAGCATTTGAAATATATCCTGCATGTAGGATAAATCTAGTGAATTCACTGGTCAGGGCCAGTGTTCTCATCGGAGAACATTCTTTCTGAAAGATCATTCAGCACACAGTGCTGACACATCGCACATAGGCAAATTCAGGGGGCGTTTCTGGTTACCCGGAAATCCCCCTCCTCTTGGCAAGTGCCTTAAATTATGACAACAATAGCAACAGTATATACTGTAATATGATCAACAGAGCTGCCACCACATTATGCAGTGTGTGGGACAAAGCAGAGCTGCTGCACATGCCTAGTGTAGCAGCACTTTCTACCACATGAGCTGTATGTGTGGATCTGAGCCCTCAAACTTTGCAATGGACCAGAGAGTAGCTGTCAGGAGGAAGAGACAGGGGCCTTACCATGAAGTGGGAGATTGTGAGATTAGAAAGTGTAGTATTAGATCTATTATGATTGTGTATTAATTCTGATATGTTTAACCTTTACCTGACCACTTATCTTATTTAAATGTCTGAAACAGCCTATACTATAGACCATCTGTATCGTTAAATATTAATTCTGCATTCCATACAGTATCCAGTGTATAAAAAGTCCAATATCAGGGCTGTCACCACTCCCCCAGACTCCTGTACTTACTCCCATGCACTGCAGAGTGGGAGGTTTTGGATTACATTTGGAAACCCCACTCTTAAAATCCTACGTTTGCCACTGTCGCTGTGCAGTTTTGTGTGCTGAGCTATGTTACTGAGCGATCTACATTGCTCAGATCTCTCAGCAGTGTGTATGGGGCCTGTGTAGGCCCCATAAGTGTTCTCATAATCAATGATGTTCTATTTGTGCTTGTGTGGATTTCATGTGCATTAATTCAGTCTACTGGGACTTTTTAGTTGTACAATAAATCAGGGCAGGCAACAGAAAACTTGGGGCCCTGTACACTGATATTTCTGGGGCCCTTTGCCCTTCACTCCCCTCCCCCCCTTCTCCTGGCATGCGGCCATGCCTGGCTCTCTCTGAGATGAGCTCCTTAGTCCACTCCTTACCTATACCATTGAGGATCCAGGGGGCTTTTACACTTCAGTCTTCAACTGTGTAGTAGAATAGAATCTCCGTCCACAGGAGGACCACAGCAGCAGGGCAGGACTCCGAAGGCAGCCACCACATTGCGGAACACAGATTAAGTATGACGCGCATGCGCAGTAAGGTCAGTGACGCGGTGCGCAGTGCAGCATAGGAGACAGCCGACTCAGGCTCAGCCTCTGAGCAGCTGACCTGGATGTTGGGCGGACAGAGTGACAATCAGCGCTGCTTCAGGAGGAGAGACCCGGGGCCGGTGCTACGCACAACACAAGTGAGTGGGCCGGACAGAGCCAGCCCAGCACAGACACCAGACTGCCGCGGCCCGGGCCGCAGCAACAGGGTTGACACAGACGGGCCCTGGCCAGGCTCTGGGGCCCTTCAGATCGCAGGGGCCCGTCACACATGTCCCCCTTGACCCGCCTTTCACCGGTCCTGCAATAAATAAAGTTAACTTGAGCAGTTCAGTAATAGTACAAAGCAGAAATCAATTGATTACTTATCCTGTAATACCAAACTATTACTTTAATGTGCTATCCAAATGAGGAAGTACAGAGCTGAGGTTGTAAAACTAGATAATGCTGGCAAAAATTGAGTATTTTAATCAGGACTGTCTCCTTTTTTATGCATGGTTATGTAATATGGTATAGAGGCGGGACTAACATTGGTGCAGCAGGTGCAGTGCACCAGGGCCCCTGAGGACTAAGGGGCTCACTGCTGTTCCTTCCTGTAACCCACTGTTTTTCCCTATTATGCTCTGCCTCTCCCTGAATGGCACCCACTGCAATGTTGCATTTTGTGAACTTGGGTTGGGATGGAGAAGGGGAACCCAGCTGATATTTTTTTTCCCCAGGGCCCACAACCCACAAGTTCCGTCGCTGTATATATGTAAAATTACCAGTTAATACAATAAATATATATATATATATATATATATAGAGGATGTAGTGGCCCTAATAATGCGTTTGAGAAAGCAGCACCTCTATAGTACAAGCGGAAAGAGAATGGAAGAAAGGAATAGAGGTGCGCTGTACTAAAAACACCACTTAGTGGCTGTGTGCATACAATAAATCAGTAATAATTTGTTAAAAACAAGTATACATTTATTGAAAGTTTTTCCAGCATATAGGATTTCATTCACAGTTTCCCGTTTGCCACATATAGTACAAATCCGCGGCCCGACGCGTTTCGTCCCTTAGGACTTCATCAAGGGCAATGAATCAATACAATGAAAATGTATCTTCTACACAATGTATGAATGGAGGTATATCCTCTAGCAATAAGGTAGTGGCCAACAGCAGTGACTACAAACAGTTGTAAAGAACCACCTATTAAGTAAATGGTCTTAAACAAAGTGGTAACAGAAAGGTTCAATCACAGGTGAAATGGCAGTGCTGGGAGTGGCATTTCTCTGTCCACAATTACAATTATACAGCCTCTCAATGTGAAATAAACTGTGAATCACAGGATTTCCTAGAGCCAGTATATAGCTAAATACGGAATCTACATTTTTTTTATTCCATCCACTAAAACAGTATTATATGGAAGAGTAAAGAGGTGATTTATTCTGTGAAGCCCTACCATTGACAGTTTCACTTCTAATACCTCTAACAAATATGTACACTGCCAGCCTGTTCACACATGCCCACAGCAAGGGTAGAGGTAGTAGTGGGATCTGAATGATCTCTCTTCTCAGGGTGTGGTATAACACACAGACAGTCGGGATTCCGACAGTCATTAGCGTGACGTTGGAATCCCTACTGCACAGCGGGGGGAGCGCAATGAAGCCCCTTGCGGGCTCGCTGCGCTCGCCACGCTGCGGGACGGTGGCGAGCTCAGCTCGCCACCTATTTTATTCTCCTTCTATGGGGTCGTGGACCCCCACGAGGGAGCAGTCGGGATTCCGACGTCGGAGTAATGACTGTCGGAATCCAGACTGTTGGTGAGACGTCCGGTACCCCTCTTCTTAATGAGGAGCTACTCCTCATAGAAAGGGATTTGCTAACACCCAGAGCCATCTTAACAATGTACTTACACCCAAGGCCATCACCCAGGGCCCTGTTCTTGGGCCATTTTCAACAGGTGTGGGTGGGGAACACACAATCAGAGAGGCAGAGCAGCATTCTATACCTGCTTTCCAGCCTGAAGACAAATAGAGAATCAGCATTGCCGTAACTAGACATTTTGATGCCCTGTGTCAGAAAGGGAATTGGTGCCCCCACCATAGTCAAATAGTGACAGTGTGCGTGCACAAAAAGGGAAGGGGTGTGGCCACATATAATAGTACCAATAACAACGCAATGCCCATTACATATGCCACACACCTTAATGTTCCATACACATTATGCCACACACCATAATGCCCATTACACAATATGCCACACACCATAATGGTCTTTACACTTTATGCAACACACCTTAAAGCCCATTACACATTATTTGACACACAGTAATGCCAATTACATATTATGCCACACTGTAATGGCCATTACAAATTATGGCACAAATTGGAATGCCCACATGCCTCACATTACGACACACAATTCCGCCAATCAGAACTTGCGGTCCGGCAGCCAGTCACTACATGTTTCGATTCAGTAAATGGCTGTCAATCTTCGGAGTCGAGTGTTCAGGTAAACACCGCCCCACCAGAGTGAAATTCCATCTATGTGGCGAATGGCATCGCAGCCTTGCAAACATCTGCAAATCCATTCACATTCAGTCACCATTGGATGATTCCCCTCCTTGTGTGCAGTGGCCGAGCATCCACAGACTCTGCGGCAGCAATGAAAGTGGGTGAAGGGGGCCGTGAAGTGGGCATGTGGAGGTGGATCCTGGGCATTTCATGGGCGTGCCCACAAAAAAGTGGGGCGTGCCCAATGAAATGATGGGAGTGTCTGGCCATGACAATGGTGCATGACATTGACGTCCACCCAGAAGCAGCTGCGCAGTGAGTTCTGGGCTACGTGGCGGCTCTGAGCACCAGGTAAATGAAAATCGAATGATTTTTCCTCTAACCATCCGCTTGTGAACTGCAAACCCCTTTGTAAGTGGTATCTCGCGGGCAGGGGGTGGCGGCTACCTGCTCGCTGGGCTCTGAACACTAGCAGCCTAGCGAGCAGGTCAGGCCCCTGGTACATACAGTCCGCAATCTATAATTTTCAGAGTCCAAAGAACTTGCATGCATGCCTGATCCGGTGCGGTTCACTGGGTCGTCCAATATTAGATCGACATGCATTGGGTCTACCACAGAAGGTCGATATGGCTTAGGTCGACACATGAAATAGGTCGACATGGCTAAGGTCGACAGGGTTGGAAGGTCCACATAAGCATTTGGTCGTCAATGGCTAGGTCGACATAGGTTTTTCGCACCGCTTCCCCTGGCATGGCTTGCTTCAGGCACAGTGCCTCCCTACGCTTGTTCTATTCTCCCTCCACAGCCTAGTGGCTGGTAGGGCATGATATACAGCCTGTTGGAACATGTCGGCTCAAAACAAAAAAGTGAAAACCCCATGTCGACCTTTTTACTGTCGACTTAGCCATTGTCGATCTAATGCTTGTGTCGACCTTCCAACCCTGTCGACCTTAGCAGTCTCGACCTATTTCATGTGTCAACATTAGCCCTGTGGACCTTCAGTGATTGAACCTATGCACGTTGACCTTATATGTGTCGACATAACGATGTACTGTATACTGACTGACCAGGATTGAGCTGTGCTCAAAAGATATCATTGCACGTTGCAGCAAAGGTGAACGGTTTCCTTACTTCAAACATTTACTAGAGGGCCAAAGTGATATTGTGTGAAAGAATGCTAGCAAAATCCTGAAGCTTGTGGGTAAGAGCATAGATAGAATGATTATATATTGCTTATGCAAGAAAAAAAAATATCTCAAAAAAGCATGTTTTGCACAAACAGTTCTGGAATATGTCCTAGCCTAGTCTTTATCTGTTCACCCTTGACCCGTCATTTTCACTACTGACAGTAAACTTCATACAGAATATATATTTTGCATGCACTAGTAGTTTGACTCGTGACAACATCTTGTCTTCTCCTACACACCCACTTTACAATGATAGGTCATTCGTGAACTCCAGATGGAGAGATCCTTAGCACTGCCCAGGATTGGCTGACAGCAGCCAACTCCCACAGTGCAAAGTTAAAATACACCTAACAAAAACACATACAGGAAGCATGATGGCTGCAATTAAGATGCCTGTGCAAGGAAACATGTGCAGAGAAAGCCTCAGATACAATTTAAATATTGTACCCGTAGAACTATACTTCATACGTCAATGAAAAAAATATATACATGATTGATGACATTTGTAGCAAAGATTATTTATGTCATATGGCTTGTGGCTACATGGCGCTGCTAAGGTCAAGTCCCGGGTAGAATGCATGAATGAATTCCTTGCAGTAATTAGATCATTTTGTTTACTATTCCTTTACTAATGCTTAGATCACCTTCAATGGAAAAGGGGGTACTTGTTTCCTAGCACGGCCACAATCGCATTGATCTTGTGCCCTTAATAGTGGTATGCGATGGCCCCCGACGCGATGGACCCGATTTCCCATTGAAATGCATTGAAAAGTTAAAAAATCGCGTCGGTCGCGTCGCATGCGGCTAAATAAGCATTAAATGGTCCCGACGCGATGGCCCCGATTTCCCATAGGGAACAATGTTAAATGGCTCAATTTACCCAAATCAACAGGGAACAATGTTAAATGGTCCAGAAACCCCCCAAAACACCCCAGAACAGTGAAATGGCCCCCCAAAATTAGTTAACGCCACCCCACGATCAACGTGAACCCGAAGCGTGGCGAGCGCAGCGATCCCGCAAGGGGCGGCGGTACGCGTCCTCCGACCTTTTCATACCCCCACTATCCACGTCGGCGTGGAGTTGAGAATAGAATAGTGTGGCGAGCGGACGCGGATACCTTCACAGGTAAACACGTCCCCTCGCGGGCTTCACAGGTGTCCGCGTCGCCACGGACACCTGTGAAACCCGCGAGGGGACGCGTATAACTGTGAAGGTATCCGCGTCCCCTCGCGGGGCTCGCTGCGCTCGCCACGCTTCGGGCACGGTGGCTCGCTGCGCTCGCCACACTATTCTATTCTCAACTCCACGCCGACGTGGATAGTGGGGGTATGAAAAGGTCGGAGGACGCGTACTGCCGCCCCTCGCGGGCTCGCTGCGCTCGCCACGCTTCGGGTTCATGTTGATCGTGGGGTGGCGTTAACTAATTTTGGGGGGCCATTTCACTGTTCTGGGGTGTTTTGGGGGGTTTCTGGACCATTTAACATTGTTCCCTGTTCATTTGGGTAAATTGAGGCATTTAACATTGTTCCCTATGGGAAATCGGGGGCATCGCGTCGGGACCATCGCATGCGATTTTTTAGCACGCATGCGATGCGACCGATTAGATTTTTTTACCTGCGATGCCCCCGATTAGAATCGGTGTGGCTGTGCTAGGAAACAATGGTACAGGTTGAGTATCCCTTATCCAAAATGCTCGGGACCAGGAGAATTTTGGATAACGGATTATTCCGTATTTCAGAATATTTTAATATTTCAATGATGTATTTTGAAGTATCTTGCATTTATGCTGTATAAACACATAATATACACACAAATATATTTTATTACCACATAAAATACACACAAATATATTTTAATTGTTCAAAAAACAAGGTTTAAAAACGGGAAACAAAATGTGTGTACTATCTCAGCACTGAATTTGAATGCCAAGCAATCATTTTCTTGTACATATATAGTGCCAGTTACATATCATGTCACCAGTGATGCTGTTACAAATGTCCCCAGTGAGTTTTTAGCAAAAAAAAAAAATTTTTTTCACTTTCTGGAATGTCCGTATTTCGGAATAATTCGGATAACGGATATTCGGATACGGGATACTCGACCTGTACCGAAAAGGGAAACCGTGCAAAATCATACAAAAGCACAAGTAAAAGTAATAGGACACTCTTATCATGTACCGGCAAAACATCTGTGAATAACATCGGTCACACACATATTGCGTCGGCTGTGTAGTACCTGTTACACATGCTGGCGGTTATTGATAGGTCAACTAGGCAGGAGCATGTACATTATACTTGCCCAAAGAGTGTGTCTAACTCCACGTATGGGTGTGTCTGTGCTTACATGCTTGTTATTGCAAGATATATTATTTCGGTACTTGTTTCCTAGCACGGCCACAATCGTGAGTAATCGTGTCCCTTACTTAAGGGACACGATTACCCACGATGGACCCGATTTCTTTTGAAATCAGGTCCATTTTGCCGGCTAGGATAAAATATCGGGGGCATCGCGTCGGTCGGGACCATTAACATTGGTCCCGACGCGACCGACGCGATGCCCCCGATATTTCCATAGACTTCAATGTTAAAAAATATTTTAACATTGAAATCTTGTCGGGAAAGGTAAAATATCGGGGGCATCGCGTCGGTCGGGACCATTAACATTGGTCCCGACGCGATGCGACGCGATGCCCCCGATTTTTGCATAGGATTCAATGTTAAAAAATTTTTTAACATTGAAATGGTGTAAAAATGTAAAAAAATGTGAAATGGGTCCATATGACCCATTTCACATTATAGATGTCCCCGTCGTCGCCCCACGATAGACGCCAACCCGAAGCGTGGCGAGCGCAGCGAGCCCGCAAGGGGCGGCGGTACGCGTCCTTCAACCTTTTCATGCCCTACTATCCACTAGGGCGTGGAGTGAGAATAGAATAGTGTGGCGAGCGCAGCGAGCCACCGAGCCCGAAGCGTGGCGAGCGCAGCGAGCCCCGCGAGGGGACGCGGATACCTTCACAGTTATACGCGTCCCCTTGCGGGCTTCACAGGTGTCCGTGGCGACGTGGACACCTGTGAAGCCCGCGAAGGGACGCGTTTACCTGTGAAGGTATCCGCGTCCCCTCGCGGGGCTCGCTGCGCTCGCCACGCTTCGGGCTCGGTGGCTCGCTGCGCTCGCCACACTATTCTATTCTCACTCCACGCCCTAGTGGATAGTAGGGCATGAAAAGGTCGGATAACGCGTACCGCCGCCCCTCGGGCTCGCTGCGCTCGCCACGCTTCGGGTATGCGTCTATCGTGGGCTGCTGTTTACGCGCTTCAATTTGGGGGGGTTGGGAATTTTTTTCATTGAATACAATGTAAAATTGGGTCCCAGGGACCCAATTTACATTGGATTCAATGAAAAAAATCGGGTCAAAAATCGGTCGGTCGCGTCGATCGCATCGCATGCGACCAAATCGCATGCGATGCGATCGACCCGATTTTTTTCAGCACGACCACCCCGATCTTAATCGGTGTGGCCGTGCTAGGAAACAAGTACCATTATTTCTATATAACATTAGTAACAATGTACTTTGATAAGCTTTGCAAGTATTGACACCAGCATTGCTGCCTCTAATAAGGAGTTTCTTGTTTTCAACTATATATTTGCTGTGATATCTCTTTTCGTCTCACTCAGCACTACATACATGAGTAATGTGATGCCTATGCAATATATCCCAATGCAATTTGACTTTGTGTGGACTCATCCCTAAGCATATAAAGTAAGTATGATTTTCAGTGTGTTCAGTGTTATTGTAATGCAAACACTGGACTGTCTACATCTTGTAGGCCCTACCTATATTTATTGGACATGTTTTGGTACTTGTGTATTATTGCCCATTACGTAGTGGTGTATTGAGAATACCAATACACCACTATGCTAACTACGTAACTTACGTAACTTGTTCAGGAGCTGTGATAATACACAATGGTTCATATACCCACTATCCACTACATATCCACAGTGTCCACGTCGGTGTGGAGTCAATTTTAAAAAAGTGTGGCGAGCGGACACGTAACCGCCACACTTCAGGCTCGCCACACTTTATATTATTAAGTGTGTGTAGTGCATTATACTTACCCTCAACTATGTCCCCGGCGCCAGCGTTCTCCTCCTCCAGCACTCGGCTCCCCGCAGTAGCGTCCTCCATGACAGTCCACGGCAGCAGCAATGTACGCAATTAGCGATGTGCCGCTGGGGGAGCAGGGAAACCATGTGATGCTCCCCCAGCGGCAGTACTCAGAATTACATACATTGCTGCCACCCCAGGACGCATCTTCCCCCCGCGGGGTGTTGGTGTCTGCTGGGTGCTGGCGGTATCTCCTCCTTCAGACCGGCAAGTAAATCTAAAGGCACTTATTAGCAGGGCGCCTGGCTACGCTACACTGACAACGTAGCTTAAGGTACATTGTCAGCGTAGCGTAGCCGGGCGCCCTGCTAATACACAAGTACCCATGTTTTTTTACCATACCTTTTGTAGCATTAGCCTAATGGTGCCCATACACTTATGTTATCCGATGAGATGCAACATCGCAATGCAATGCCCCATCGCATCCAATTGCATCTTATGGTGTCTAAAGTACTCTCTTTCTGCGCCCAATGTCGCATGCCATCTGTTATGCCACATCAGGTGCTGGAGGAGGGTGGGCAAAGGAGTAGCTTACCGCTGTGAAAGAGTGCTAGCGGGTGGCGGGGGTCAGTGGCGGTGACAGAATTTGAATTTTTTTTTAAAACCTCTGATTGGCTGAGAGTTTTTTCAAATTCTGCCGCCACCGCTGACCCTCGCTGCCCGCTAGCACTCTTTCACAGCGATGCACTTCTCCGACATATGCCGACCAGCACTCCCTCCAGCCCCCTCTCCCCAAACCCGAGCCTGCCGAAAGCTCTCCCTCCACCTGTGCCCGCCGATTGCATTTGAGAGATCGCATGTGGTTAAAAACAATTTCGATAGCTATTATGTGCAGAACATACTATCTGTTGATGCGTCATTTGACTGGCGGGTCCGCGCATCAACTCGCGTAAAATGTTTATACAATCATTCGATTTATCAAACAGATGTGGTCGAAATTGAATGATTGTATGCAATATCTCATAAGTGTATGGGCTACATAATTATGGACACCATATATTCTAATTAAACTAAAAGTTCAGAAGGGACTCCTGAGCAGCTACAGCAAATCAAAATTATTACAGCAATTCCCTGTCCTTGCAAAGAAGCTCCTTAAGCCCTGTACACACTAGCGGTGGCCAAACAAGTGCATACACACTGAACAATAGCAGTTACTGATGTAATTCATCGCCAGGACCCCCGGCTATGTATGCAGTCAGATTGACCCACGCACAATAAGACTCTCCACTAGCCTCCCTGAAAACACCCCTCTTCAGGCAAGCCTATGATATATGAGTTCCACACGCATAATCCTCTGAGACACTTATGTATCTTATAGCTTCCTTTTTGGACTTGTAACTTGGTGGGACTGCTATGCTATTACTGGTGCCTGTCCTTGGCTTTCCCTCCTATGGCCCTATGGGCCCTCTTACCGCCAAGTCTGTCTGTTGTTACACAGTTTGCATCTGCTGCACTATATAAGAAACTTAAAGGGTTAGTATGTATTTTATATGGGAATATCATTCTACGTTTTTATAGTTTTGTACACATATTTGACATATTTTTCATCATGAATATGTTTTGCAGCTTAATCAATTTAGTTAAGGAAATTCATAAACTGCAATTTTCACTTCTCTGGGCCAGCATGACTGTCCTTCCTGAATCTATGATAAGATGATATAGATCAAGCTAAGGGTATTTTGATATAACTAGTCTTGAAACTGTTTCTAGGAAATTATTGTTATTCTTCCCCTTTTATATTTCAGACCAATCATTTTAGATGTGGAGGAGATTATTATGAGGACCTTAGAACTTTCTATTTAATAAGCTTTTATTCAACAAAAATTCTATTGTTCACCTCCAATGGATTAAATGTGAACAAAAATACAATGTTAAAACCATTGTACAGTTCTAGAATAAAAAATGCACAACATGACAATAGCTGAATGGACACACTGTATTTGATTAAGCACCTTGTTATTAATTATCTGATTGTTATTCCAAATATGTAAATAAAGATGTTCAAGCTGTACTACTAGGAAGTAACTCTGTGAAACTTAAAAATGTTATGAATGTGCTCCTTCCTTCTAGCCAGGTATTCTGTTGTAGGACATGTAAAGCTGCTATACCACAGAGTGTATATCTCCATCTTTCAACACACTACAAAGTGTTCCACAAAGTTAGGTGTCATGACACCCTAACAGTACAGGATTTAAGAAAAGCCATATTTAAGCAGATGTGACTTAATTAGTAACTCAGTTTGCTTATACCCAGGGCTGGTGCTAGGGCCTTGGCACCCCCTGCAAACTATAAATTTGCCCCTTCCCTGCCATATTTAATAAAGTCATAGGACAAAAATGGGTATGGTCTGACATGGAAGGGGCATGGCCACAAAGTAGTACCCCCAATTCAAACTCTGCCACACAGTAGCACAATTACTCTGCAAATAGTGCTTCTGATTCATATTACACCACATAGTAGTGCCCCTAATTCATGTTACGTCATTCAGTAGTTTACCCTATTCACATTATACCACACAGTAGTGCCCCTTATACATGTTATGCCACACAGTAGTGCCCCTGATACAAGTTACAAAACAAGTAGTGCCCCTTATACACATAGTGGGCCGATTCAGACCTGTCCACAATGGTGGGGGACTGTATATGGTCACAGGCGCTAATGTGCATATGCAGTCCCCTGCAGTGAGTGCCTTTGGCAAATTTTTCATTTGCCATGGCTCTCGCTGCCTGACAGGCAAGGGTTGGCACCTGGGGTTTCAACCAATTAGTGAGCTTGAGACCAGCAAGGAAGATATCCAACAGGGGGCTGTCCCATTCATAATAAATATGTGGGGTGGGTTGGGTTACAGTTAGGCCTATTATTACACATAATATATCATACTGTATATCTGTTATGCTCTCACACCTGAGTACCAGCCTTGTGCTACCATCACCACCACTGAGGGACAGCCTGGAGAACCAAATCTTGGAAAACTTGCTCTAACAGGTTGCAGAGAAGCCAGGAGAGGTCCAGATATCCAGCCTCAAGCCTTGTAAACACTAGATGATATAAATAACCGATATGAACAATATTTTTGAACAATATATAATTTATATTGTCTGGTGTGTACGCAACAAACAATAAAGACGTTTGCCGTCTGTGCATGCAGCTCAATCTTGATTACAGTATATAAATCAAGGCTTCATGTTCAGAGATGAGGACACTGGAAGATATCTTTTGTGATATTGTTTGTTCAGGAGCATAAACAAAGAAACCTCCTTCTTTGTAAGTGTCTGGAGAGGTACCTGGGTTACCAGCTGCAGAAGAGGTCACTATGGCCACAGACTCAGGTGAGGTGCCTGAGTTGCCAATCCTAGATAGGTCGGTAAAGCTATTGCCCCATAAGGGGTCATTGGTGACACTCAGGAGAGGTTCCTAAACTCATAGGCCCTTATTCTGGTCGGTGCGGATATATCCGCGTGCGTTCGGCCCGCCAATGTTTTGTGTCTGCGCATGTGCAGAGGCGTCTCTGCGCATGTGCGAGCGGGGCGTACGGCCAAATCCCGCATGATATGTGAACACTCCGAACAGGGGGTGGAGAGGGGCGTGAAGGGCTATTTGGGCTCATTACCATATGCATACGCCCCGCGTTTCATGGGCGTTCCCATGCAAACGCTGGGCGTACGTATGGTAATACGGCCGTGACGCACGTGTAGGGGGCGAACATATGACATCGCCGGATGTCAGCTGCCCGCCCAGATCCCTGCTTTTGCACGGAAAAATGTCCGTGTGGTCTGAGGTTGCGGGAGCTGGTGGACCACTCGGTTCTGCGACCATCGAATGATGGGGGAGGTTTCCTGAGATGGAGGAGGCGTATTCCGTGAAAAATACACGTGCGGTCCGTTCGGCCAGCTTCTTACCGCGTACGGACGGAGTTGGCGATCCGTATGGAAGGCGGGGTTTCGCACGCACGGTCCTGGCGGCATAATCGGATCCGGCCGCACCGATCAGAATAAGGGCCATAGTCCCAGAGGAAGTCACTAAGGCCACAACCCCAGGAGGGCATGCAAAGCTTGTTGTCCCACTGAGACTTCCAAGTCTCTTCACATGTGGCAAGTTCATTTGGCTGGAGAACCTTGCACATCACAGAAATTTTGATTTTGCTCCAGTCTTTGACAGGCAATGGCAGAATGGTGAAAGTGTCCAACAATTTTGTGGGCTACCACAAGCATCTCCTGCATGCTCCTGTCACTTTTTAAGGAAATGCTTCACCACCAAATTTATTGTCTAGGCAAAATATTGCACATGTTAGAAATTGCCCATATGTAATGCCCACATAATGTTACTGGCTTTGTCCGATACCACAAATCACCAGGAGAGTCTAATGCCCCTTTCAGACCGCACTTTGTAAACGGTATATTGCCGTTTTTTTACCGTTTTAAAACGATAATCTGTGCGGTCTGAAAGGTGCAGATCCAATTAACCGGTTTGAAAATACCGTTTTTTCAAACCGGTTAAAATGCAGGGTCCTACCCGTTTTAGACCCGGTATTTTGGGATCAAAATCGGGTCTGAAACGGTATTTAGGACCCAGCCAATGAGCTGGGTCCTAAATTCAGAGCAGCGAATATTTAATGAGCACTCATTAAATATTCGCAGCACTGGAGCCGCCCCCCCCCGCGCGTGTCGCCCCCCCGCGCATGTGTCGACACCCCCCCCACGCGGCGCGTATGTCGACACCCGCTGTGCAGCCGGTACCTTCGTTGTGGATCCCGGCAGTGAAGTATGGTTGGGGAAGTACTTATGAAAAAAAGCAGCTTTCAGAAAATGGCTGCCCCATAGGAAAACCTGTTTTAAAAAACTGTCTTTCGTATGGGGGCAGCCATTTTCCGAAAGTCACTTTTCTTATAAGAAAAGTGACTTTCAGAAAATGGCTGCCCCCATACGAAAGACAGTTTTTTTAAACTGATTTTCCTATGGGGCAGCCATTTTCTGAAAGACGCTTTTTTTCATAAGTGCTTCCCCGACCAACTGCAGTGCCGGATCACGCAACGGAGGTACCGGCTGCACAGGGGGGGGGGGTTGTTAGCCCTGGGGTGGGGGGGATTTGGGGGTGTTAACCCCCGGGGGAGGGGGGGCGGGGGCGGCGCGCGCTGAAAACTGGCTTTGACCCTGTTTTTGGAAAGTTTCCAAAAACGGGTCTGCCAGTGTAAAAAAAACGCACTTAAACGGTAATATACCGTTTAAGAGATGCGGTGTGAAAGGGGTTTTACCTGGCAGACCCGTTTTTGGAAACGTTTCCAAATACAGGGTCAAAGCCAGTTTTGCGGTCTGAAAGCAGCATAAGTGGGGTAAGCCACTGCGCGATAATTTCCCTCAATTTCTCTAAGAGGTTGTCGGTGTTGTGGCTCTTACTGAAACCGGTGATACACTGTGTAGCCTGACTTGGAAGGAGCTGGCTTTTCAGAGGTGCTGCTGTGGCTGCATCTACCCAGTGGGCTATCACAGTCCTTAGTTTGCCCTGAACCACTTGTCCACATGTCTGTGGTTAAGTGGACAAGGGGGTACAACTGCATGTTTCAGGGCACTGAGGACACTGCCTAGTGAAGTGGAATCTAGATAGGATTTGGTACCGGGGACACAATACCTCTATCAATCGTCTAAATCCCATTGGCGGGGACTTATATAGAGTTCAAATCTCATGAGAATCTGATGCCGGGATGATGACGTTTGGCCTCGTTCTGCGAGCCAAGCGTGTCAGGAAATGCAGAAAGGCGCTCAGATCGCAGTTCGGATCCCTGCTGTTCAGTAGTGTACGGATTTCAGAAAACCGGATGCGCTCATCTCTAATTATATAACCAGAAAGTGGCTACTTTTCAACTCTAATTGTTGATTACATTTTGTGAATCAAAACAGTTCTTTTTTTAAAAAATATCCAAGTGTTTATTTGGTCTATGATTTTTAATGATGAATCTCAGGGGGTTATTCTGGTTGATTCGCAAGGCTTCAAATTTGCAGCCTTGCAAATCCACCAAACCCCACCCGCCGAATGTCCGCCCACCTGCCCATCCTTCGCAGAGCAGGTTTGCCCGAATAGGCTGTGAATGGATGTTTAGCATAAACATCCATTCGTATGCCGCAGGTAACCTCCCACATCTTTCGATGGTTGCCGACCATCGAAAGTTGTGAAAGGTACACGCATGTAAAAGTGACTTTCAAGTCACTTCCATACGCATGCAAGCTGAGCCGGATATGGGCAGGCATCTGACATCCGATAATGTTAGCTGCCGGCCCCCCGCACCCGCGTCTCCGCCTCATTACCATGAGAATGCCCAGTGTTCTCATAGGAACACCCATGGAACGCTGGGCATTCCCTTATGGGGATGGGGCAGCCCGGCACCCCCCCCGCACGCCGCCTAGGGTTTGTGCACCCAGCAAACCAAAAGTTTGCCGGGTGTACGCACCCTACGTCTGCACATGCACAGAAATGCGATTGCACATGCAAAAGCACGCAACATCGGTCCTCCGTGTGAATGCACGGAGGACCCGAAGGAATTAGAATAACCCCCTCAGTGTACAGTGAGACATTAAACTGCAAAAATGTAAAATGCAAAATACATTTGGAGGTTCTAAAATGTTTAACTGGTAATGTGCAAGTGGCTACAGTATATCCTGCGACACATGCATTCGCTGGACAGAGATGAGACCTAGTTGCGTAGGACTTCTGCATCACCCATACTTGTGTACGTTCAACTCAGGAGCATTTTGTGCATTTTGAGAACACTGAAGATATTTTTGCTGAACTGACCTGCATTCAATTCCACAAGGCAATAATAGCTTATGAACCACAAATCTGTGTGCCTGCCACCCTTTTATTGTATGCCTACTTGTCAGCCAAGTGTATTTCAAAATGCATACTATCCATGTATCAGGCAAGCAAACAAGAATATCTAAAGCACCAATTCTTTCACATGCATACCCATATGGGTGCCGGGTGTCGAAATCCCGACTGCTCCCTCGTGGGGATCCACGACCCCATAGAGGGAGAATAAAATAGGTGGCGAGCGCAGCGAGACACTGTGCCCGCAGCGTGGCGAGCGCAGCGAACCCGCAAGGGGCTTAGTTGCGCCCCCCCCGCGCTGTGCAGTCGGGATTCCGACGTCGGGCTAATGCCTGCCAGAATCCCGACTGTCGGTGTGTTATACCACACCCACCCATACTTGGCTGGTGTATTGCTTGGTAGGAGTGAAGGCTTTATAAAGGCAGATGAGGTTTCTTTGTCCTGATTGTATTTGCCAGCAAGCTAGGGATACCTGCACAAATGTAAATGAATAACGTCACAAGGAGCATTTGAGCTTTCTCATTTAAGTTACAACCCTTTCATCGATTTTTACATTACGTTTTTTCTTCCCCTTTTTTTGAAGGGGGTGATGTTCACAGTACCAGTGTCGTCTTCTGTTCAAGTTCAAGTATAGTCAGTTCTGTGCAGCTGAACAAGTCACATCCAGACGCTGGCCACCACTTTTATTGCTGTTGTAATAGTGAAGCAATTATTTATTGTAAGTTAATGTTCTGCTGCTTCACATGAGATAACTTAACCTGTTACCTGGATGATTGCCTTCCAGTTTTGCAATATACTGTCTGCCAGCATTTTGTTTGATGAAAACTTCAAATAAATACCTCATTCCAAATAGGGTAAACAGCACATGCGCTCCCATATTTCATAGGTCAGGTGTTATATGTAATGTGAGCACCATATGTCCTTTTGTCATCAAACTGGAGGTGAAAATATGATGGAACTACACCTGGTTCAGGATGTCGACATTTAACATGTCATCATTCACAATGTTAGCACTGACAAAACCTGTTCAATATGTGGACATTATGGATAATGTGGATGTTGACACTCCTATTTTAGCTTAACCTCAGTCCCTTATCCTAACAGCATACCTAATTAACACTAACTGAAACCTAACACTAATTTCATGTGTCATCATGTCATCGTTATGGTGACAACATGCTGATATATCCCGTTATAGATGCCTATGCTATCTACTATATAATAGCCCAGATCTGTCACTCTGTGACTCTGTGACTGTGTGTATAACGTTGGGCGGAGTCATAGAGTGACATATCAGGGCTAATAGCCTATCAGCACAGGACTTGCTGAGATCGCCCCTCCCAAATCTCTCATCAGGAAAAAAGCATCACTCAGACACTTGCAAGTAATAAAGCAGTGTAAGTAAGTAAGCACCACCTGCAGCACACCCACACCCACCCTTCCCACACCCACAGCACCACCGGACAACCTCCCACACCTGCAGCCACCCCGCATCCGCCACTCCCCCATCTGCGGTACTAATGCACCCACCCATGGCAACTCTACACCTGGACCTCCTAAACCTGCAGTACCCACCCCCACCCGCAGTACCATGCACCCATCCCTCCCCCACCCACACCACCACCATCCCCGCACCTCCCACACCCACAGCACCCTGCAATTGCCAGTCACACAACCGGTGCACCCCCGCACCTGAGCAACCCACACTACCCACATGGGGCGCCGCCCCGCAAGTGTTACTCCACCACTGAAGTATCCCGCACCTGCCATTGCCCCACCCACACCACCCCCAAGCACCCTCTCCCACCAACGGCATCCATTCAACCTCCCCACCAACGGCATCCACGCACCCAACCCCCACCAACGCCACCGCCACACCCACCTGCAACACCACCGCACCCACCCCTCCACTACCCGCAGCACCCTGCATCAACTTTTGGTAACACCATAACCACCCCTCCTCCACCCGCAGTACAACCACACTCCTCCCCCACCCATGGCACACTGGCCTCTCCACCTCTCCCATCCACAGCATGCCTAGAAACTCCAGCACCCCTGCACCCACCCATTTGACCACCCACACCACCCACATGCGGCACCCCCGCACCTGCAACTCCACCACCCACAGCACACTCGCACCCGACCCTCCCACTTCCACAGGACACCGCCCCCCCCCCACCTGTGGCAACCCTGTACCTGCTACTCCCCCACCCGTGCTACTAATGCTCCCACGGTACCCCTGCACCCAGACCTCCTCAACCCGCAGTACACATGCACCCATCCCTCCCTCACCCATACCACCCCCGCTCCCACACCAACAGCAGGGAATCCTCCATATAATACTAACCATATTTCACACAATAAAGGCATTCACAGGTTAAGGGTGTGATGAATCACCTAGTATACTACATTGGTCTATGGAGATAATCTTTTCTATTGGCGCTTTTTACAAGCACTTTATAGCCACCTATATACATTCTTTTTATGCTGCATCAGTAAAACTTTATTGCCAAAAAGACAATATCTTATACACAAGTAAACACCTAACACTCACATTCAGTAAACCAAGTACTTGGTGCAGAATCTGTGGGTCACGTTCAGAGATGGATGCAATGCTGTTGTACACAGTAAAGCATTTTTTTGCTACTGCACTTGCGGCAATTTTCTTGCAATGTCATTTGCAGAGATTTATTTTCAAACTAATTAACAGTGAGGGATCATTTGTGTTCCATATTAAGGCACTTCCCCCATCTCAATGTTGCCAGGTTTTTCCTGACTCTACCATCATCCTGCCTACTTCACTGGGAACCCAGCAGAGGCCCTGATTCAGTATCAGATGCAGTTCTGAGAGTAAAAAAACAGCAAAACTGCTACTGCTTTCTCTAACATGTTGGGTACCACCCAGCACAGGGCAACACCGCCCACTATACTGAGTCCCTACCTGTGATGCTATTGCTAAATATTTACTATCATAATGGTTCTCATATCTATGGTAGTCCCTTGCCAGCACAGCCACAGAAGACAGCAGCAGCAGCAGCAATGCAGCAGCATCCTCTGCTGGACTGTTAGCAATGGCACTGCAAGACACCCTCTACAGATTTTGGCTCTTGGAGCTCACGCTTAAGGATGCCATTTCTGGGGCATTTCTTCAATCCTGGGATTCGGGAATGAAAAATGTCCTAATAAAACATGCCCCCACGTCCACAAATCAGCCGCCCTGCACATTAACTCACGCCGCTGGGAGCAGTCAGAAGCATTGTTGCGGGAGTAGTGGTGCAGTCCGAAGTGGCGGTGCGGGAGTGCGGTGGTGCTTCCCAGTGGTGCGGTACGGCTGTGCGGTAGAGGGACAGTGCAGCTGGTCAGCAGTGCAGCAGGTGGGCAGTGCAGCGTGACTTCTGACCACGTCATGCTGTTGAGCCGAACAGCGTGAGATGGTAGCAGAGAGGCAGCATCTGAGCAGGTGCCCAGATGCTGCTGGGCACTAGACTGCGCATGCACAGTCTAATACCAAGATCCCGGGATCCCACGATTAAATTCCCAGCAATTTTAAGGCCAAATCCCAGGGTTCCATCGATCCCAATCATGGGATTGGCCAGTCTACTCACGCTCCACTGGGGCCACCCTCCCTATGCCCTTAAAAAAGGAATACATCTGTACTCCAGCAGGTAGATACTGTATGGAAAATATGCACTATTGGGTTAAACTAATTTGCAGAAAATGACATGTTGTCATAGAAAAATAAGTGTTTTTTTATTTATTTATTTAGGGGTTCAATTGTATTTTGTAAGCAGCATAGTGTATCACACGAGGAAAGCCAGGAATGCGGTGCAACGCTGTGGCAACCTCAAGTTTTCTGCCAGCAATAGCACCAGCCAATGGTGTGCATGGCTATATCAGAAGGCTTATGAAGATTTGGGGGGGGGGGGGGGGTTTCAATTGCCAACTAGTATCTTGCCCAGCCGAATTTGTGTAAGACTCTCCGCACTTTACAGCAGTGGGATGTTTGTTGCCCCCATAGAGAAGTGAGATTTTTTGGGTGAACAGAGGTGCAAATCAGTTAGGCAAGGGGTGCGGATCGGACTGCTGTTGCAAGAGCATTCAAATGTAGTGGCAATGGCAGGGCCGGCGCAAGGCACCGGAGCGCCCCAGGCGAGTCGGGGTGGGGGCGCCCCAGTGCCATGGTGTGTGTGTGTGTGGGGGGGGGGGTACCTGTTGCGCCTTCTGGGGAGGAAGGGGTGTCTATTCCGGAATCTGACAGGAGGCGGAGCCCGCGCGGGTACCTGTCCTGCGACGCTTTGTGTATAAACCTGGCGGCGGCGGGGGTCCCTGCAGTGAATAATAAATAACAAGCTCTATCCGGCGGCGCGGGAAGTGCTTCTATTTTGAATAAACACTGGCCGCACGCTGATTGGCTGAATCAGCATGCGGCCAGTGTTTTCAAAATAGAAGCACTTCCCGCGCCGCCGGATAGAGCTTGTTATTTATTATTCACTGCAGGGACCCCCGCCGCCGCTAGGTTTATACACAAAGCGTCGCAGGACAGGTACCCGCGCGGGCTCCTGTCAGATTCCGGCATAGACACCCCTTCCTCCCCAAACGGCACAACAGGTACCCGTGGCATGCGGGGCGAAATGCTGCCCTCCAGTGGCCGGCGCCCTAGGCAAATGCCTAGACTTGCCTAGTGGTGGCGCCGGCCCTGGGCAATGGACATTTGCCTCCTTGCAATTGAATTTCCCCTTAAACTCAGGAGATAATCCTGACCAGAGCTTTCTTAATGACAGATGTAGTTCTGCACTGCAGCCAGAGATTTTAGGGAAGTGCTCAAATAAAGGCCCATATACACTGGGCGACTTTGAGCTGAAAGTCACTCAAAACAGCAGGCTTGAGTGGCTTTTAGCTCAAAGCCGCCCAGTGTGTATGGCCCAGCGATGAGCGGTGATGCACACTCCCGCATCATCGCCAGGAAATCCGCTCATCTGCTGGTAATACCAGCAGATGAACAGCTTTGAGGACGGCTTTGCAAAGCTCTGCGCTATGCAAAGCCGTCCTCTCCCCGCTGACGGCACCAGGCATGGGGAAAGCCGCTCAGTGTGTATGCACCGAGTGGCTTTCCCCCCAGCGATGATGGTGATTATCGCTGTCCATACACGCTGGGCATAGTCGCCCAGTGTGTATGGACCTCAAGTTTGAAACTAATATTAGGCTGTAGTGAGTATTATAAAGGTTGCAGGAGTCGTCATAGCAGCTGCCATATTCCACAGGCCTCTTGGGTATGCTAATGATAAACAAGCTCTATGCTGATTTGTGGCTTGGTTGTTGGCATATTTAAATCAATATCTATAAATATTCTCTGTTGTAAATGGGAAGTTACTTCTCTAAAAATAAGGGAGCATGGGTGTGTATCAGTTGGTCACCAGCAAGTTGTTGACACCATTAGGTCGACATACGTTTAGGTGGACATGTGTCTAGGTCGACATGCTTTTGGATGTCGACCTAACCCATGTTGACCTAATAACCCTGTTGACCTAATGACCCTGTCGATCTAACTCATGTCGACCTAGACTCATGTCGACCTTCTTGCATGTCGACCTAGACACATGTCGACCTAATGACTGTCTAAGGGCGAGATGTATTAAGCTCAAAATGCGGTAAAAGCTCTGTTTTACCGCATTTTCCTATGTATTAAAACCCGGCCGCACCGATACCGCATAGTAGGGTATCACCACCTTTGGGTGGCAATACCCTATAGAAGCCTATAGGCTTCAACCCTGCCACCTCGCCGACCCCCTCTCCCCCTCCCTCCAGTGACCTTCCTGCAGGTCCTCCTGAACCCCGGAAGGTAAACCACTCCTCCCCCTAGCAAGGCAGCCGGACGTCCTTCCGGCTACAGGGGGAAGGAGGAGGTGCCGGGGACATCCACGCTGAGCTGTCCCGGCTGCAGAGGAGCAGTAGGCGGCTGTGAGGTGACGGAGACCCCCCGCACACCACATTCCAGGTATCGCGAGGCACCTCAGTCACCGCACCGCAATGCCAGCCGCATATGTTAGTACATATGCGCTGGCATCGCGGCGGGGGCGTGGCGAAGGCCGGCGATGTGTATTTAATACATCCCGCCCTAAATACTTGCTGGTGACCCAATGACCGTATCCCGGAAGCATTGAGCCCTCTACATCTGTTACATAAGACTTTGGAGCAATAATGGTGTCAGCACTTGTTACACACACATCTCCCTTTTCCCTGCCTCTTTCATTCTATGGTGTTATCTTCAAATAATGTCACTAATGGCACAAATAAACTAATATCTCCTTGTCTTCATCACAATGTCAGCTTTGTATTCGGTTGCACATCTCTCCGGGTCATTTTCACCTCCCATCCATTATGATATACTGATAAGCCAGCAGAGGAAATTGTGTTAATGTGTTTGCTGTGTGGAAACAGATTAGATGGGGAGGAAGAGAGGAGAGGATAATAGGTGGAAGCTAATTACTTACTCATAATAATGCTAGGTTCTCCTCTCTTTGGGGGTAACATAATAGTGTGGGGAGCTGATATGGTGATGACTGCCATTTGGGAGCTATTCTTTGTGTTGTAGATTGCATTCACATAATTAATGCTTCTACTGTACACCAATTGCTAATCTGCTGACTCTGCCTACTTGTGTGTTGACACTGATATAATAGATCCCAATAATGTTACTGCAACTCTATCCATGGTAGATTGGGTTGATAAGTTATCAGGGAGGGCGCTGTGATATGAGTGTGCTCTGGCAAAAACAGCAGTTAAATGATGGGACAGTGCGCTGAAAATATTATTATAACAGGTGTAGTTATTCAAGTGGCTATTTTAATAAAACATAATAGGACAACAAATAATACATATAAAATACAGATATTAAAATCGATGGTTAAAAAGTCACAGTGAATAAATTATATTCGGTATAATAACCTGAATACTTGGATAGTCACCCTTTTTTTATTTTTTTTTAGCCGCCAGTACTGGGGAAGTCCATCCAAATGGTAGTGAGTATATGCGTAGATTATCCAATGGTTTGCGGAAACAAAATTTCTCCCACTGCTTTTGTAGTAGAACCGGGTCCTAGGTGGCTTTCCTCCAGAGAAATCTCTGTGCCGTGGTGACTGGAAGCTGGATTGGGCCTCTGTTGCAATAATTAGGCTGAGGGTGGTTTCCCCTGGATATAAGTCGATGTTTTGATGCCTCAATGTTGTGAGTGTAGTATCCAAGTAAGTTTTGGAATCAGGGTGCATCCAACGCATTTCACTGCTAAATGCAGCTTTTTTTCAAGAATGACTTGATGCGACTCTATCCATCCACCAAAATGTTTAAGCTGGGCCAGTCCGACACATAAATTGGCCATACTGTATATGGTAATGTATGGGTGCAAATGACAATTAATAATGTGCTCCCAAAAACAGACAAAATGGTCAATCAGAAAAATTGGTTAAATCCATTGAATTTAATCGATTAGTCTGAATGACCGTTTTTGTCAGTTTTCCGGCATTTCGGAGCAAAGGGTTCTTTGCTCCCATACATTAACAGATTTTTGATCCAAACAGCCAGATTTGACAATGAGGGCGAAATGTACTAAGCCATGAAAAGTGATGAAATGGAGAGTGATAAACCACCAACCAATCAGCTCCTACCTGTCATTTTTCAAACACAGCCTATGACATGGCAGGTAGGAGCTGTTTGGCTATTTTTTTAATCACTCTCCATTTTATCACTTTTCAATCTTAGTACATATGACCCTGAATCTTTAGGTGTACGGCCAGTTTATGAACGGGCCCAGCCATACATAGCCTTGTTAAGCAGAGGGCATTTATTAATTCAGGTTGCAACAAACAGAATTGTGCCTCTGCTTAGTTAAAGAGGACCTGGTAGCTCACTTGTGCCAGGCATCACATGCTGCATGGAATATTTGGGCTAGATGTAAGAGGACATATCTGTATTTTTAAAATAAAGTCAGTAAGGGGTATGATTGCTAAAGTGCAGTATTTTAAAAGTGGAGATGTTGTCCATGCCAACCAACCAATCTACTTCTCATTTATCTTTCTCTGTAGCAGAAAATACCTTGAATCTAGTTCCTATGGGCAACACCTCCACTTCTAAAAATATAAATATAAACATAAGTAGATATAAACATAAGATTCATTTTTGAACTGCTTCCGTAGCTAATTGCACATATGTCTACTTCGGGGCTAGCCAAACTGGTCCTAATCCATTTTCCAGTTGTAGTCATCAAACATGCTGAATTCATTCCTAACCGACACATTCTACAGATCCACAAGTGGTCTGGAAAACATGGACAGTTTGTAGATCACGAGGACCAGCTTGGCCACCCCTGGTCTACGACTTTGTATTTTCACTTCCAGTTCGCACTTCCTTTATGAACTTTACCCATTATTTTCTATGGTTAATTTGTAATGGCACTCCTCTGCCTTTCGAACAAATGCATCAAGCACATTGGCATACTTAGAATTGGAGGGCACAGTTATGTGACTCAATAAGAATCAGATGCACTATAATGTGGCATAATATGAATGTCATAATGTCAGTTGGGGGTACCGCGTGGCATAATGTGTACGGGCACTATTATGGTTCAGTAAATGAACTAGGGCACTTCTATGGGGTGCAGACTTGCCATGTTACGGGTCGCAGTGGCTGTGCGTGATGACAGATGTAATAACAGCAATGGCCAATGTAGCCTTTTCCAGGCAGCACTGGGAATACCACTGCAATGGTATTTTATCCAGAAGTGATCTGATTAGGCTAATTGTTGCTGGAATCTTTATTTATAATTATCTAGAAACCACACGATATTACAGCATGACAAATACGGAATTGCAGCATAATAAATGTCTAACAGGCAGGTGGATGTGACATGAAATACTGCCCTTGGCCCATCATGTTATGTCAATATCATTTGCTAGCTATCTACAAATAAAAAAATGAGGTCATTATAATTTATCACACAAGAATTATTCCATGTGCTATGGCATAGTACTGGTATTCAAGGCTGGTTTCTGTATGTTTCCTATACTCTCATTTCTAAGGAAAATGTAATTATATCATTGGGGATTAATTACAATGGAACAAAGCAGTGAATTAGACCCATATGTCCCAACATGGCATTATCATCTCCTGCATTTGTTTTACAGTCTGCACTTTGATAGCTAATGTATAGAAATATTGTATATTTTGTGGGATGTGCAGGCATATTCTGTGGGGTGTTCTTATTACAAATCATTGCATGATTCCACAGTTGGGATATTAAAATGAGGTGGATGGGGTTGAGATGTGCGAAGATTTAAAAGTTTGGCAGCAGTTTGTTTATTACCACTGACGGGTCTGGCCAAACAGGTAGTCTGGGGCTTCAGCCGGATACCCATGAACCTCAGTGGGTTTCACCACCACATAAAATACATGATAGCCCTTGTATCAGAAATCTGTCTATAGCTGCATACACACTATAAAGCTGGGTACACGTCTATAGATTTATCTTTCCAATCTGACTGGTTAGACTATAACTAGGGAGTAGAGTTGGCTTGTCACAGGCTAAGGTATATTGGTAGTTGGAATTTAATTTAATTTAGTAATAATTAACATGAGACCAATAGGTTTAAGAGAATCTATTATGGTGCTTGGTTGGCGGTGCTCCCAAAGGTTCAACAAGTACGTATACTCAAAAGAAATGTCTAAAGAGGAAGACAAAGGATGAATGAAGTAGGTTTTTTGGGGCACACGAAGAAATCTTCAAGTGTGCCCCAAAAAACCTACTTCGTTCATCCTTTGTCTTCCTCTTTAGACGTTTCTTTTGGTTAGAATATAAATCTGGTAATTTCTGGGAGCAGTTTGCCCCCCAAATATGGAAAACAGACAAAACTGGTCATTCAGACAAATTGACTTAATCCTTTTTGATTTAACCAAATTATGCAAATGACTATTTTTGTACATTTTCAAGCTTTTGGGAGCAAATGGTTGATTGCAATTTGTTCCCAGAGGGATGCAGTTTAAATACCGGCGGTCGGGATCCCGGCGTTCAAAATCCCGACGCCGGAATCCCGAACGCCAGAATCCCGACACTTTCTCCCCCCGTGGGTGTCCATGACACCCTCGGAGGGAGAATAAATTAGTGTGCCGAGCGTAGCGAGGCACTGGGCCCGCAAGGGGGGGGCGCTCCACGTCCCCCCCTTGTCGGGATTTCGGCGTTCGGGATTCCGGCGTCGGGATTTTGAACGCCGGGATCCCGACCGCCGGCTTTTCATGCCGAATCCATTCCCAGGCATTATTCGATTTTCTGTCCAACCAGCCAGATTGGAAAGATAATCATATAGTGTGTGTACAGCTGATGATTCGGTCACATTTATTGGTGGACAGAATTTCCTTGAAAACCTTTTATCTAGCTCCTGCCTCTTCTTTAATGGTTGTATGTTTGAAGGCCAATGCCTTGACTTCCTCTTGTCTGCAAGTCCTATACTAAAATATTTCCTTTAAACAACATTGGTTGGAGCAGTGCTGGGGAGCAAGTCTGTGGGCAGATCAACTGTTTGCAGCGTATCCATACGGAGATCTGAGTCACTGGTGTGAACTGATGATGGTTTGCAGCGTATCCATACGGAGATCTGAGTCACTGGTGTGAACTGATGGACTTCCTATTATATGGAACGCAAATCTGATCAAATGACACGCATGAAACCAGCTGATACAAAGATCATGTGAAAAGCCGCGAGACAATACGCGCGGCTGCATATATATAGTTGAGATTCCCCCAGATCTCGCGAGAGCGGGTATAAAGGAGACGTGACACGCATAACAGTGCGGACGTACAGATCAGAAAGAGGCTTGAACCGGGAAACCGCGCGCGTGCGCGGACCGGAAGCCGGCCAAATAAAAGGGGAGTACTATGGGAGAAGCTGCATACACCTCCTGAAGAAGCCGCTGACGTGAGAAGGCGGAGAAACGCGTAGAGGGCAACAGGGACATCTGGTGGCTACTGGAGACAAGCCTGAGGGGAGTCTAACACTATACAAAAGACCGCAGTGAACTGCTGAAAAATTGGTCGCTACAACTCCCAGGCATCAGAGCCGGATCCCCACGTGTCAGCTACTGAAAATTCCAAATGTGAGTTACAAACCACTAAACATGTGCACATGAGTGGGGGACATTTAGTTGCTAACAGCTGTGAAAGCAATTAACAACATACTAAACCGGTTCACTAATGGACTAACATGATAGATTCAAGATACTATCAATACTAACAGAGCTTAAAAAGAAGAGCATTAATTGTTACATGTGTGTTTGTCTTGTTTGTCACAGTGGCCACCCAGCATTGATTGTAATATAAAAAGTTTTATGCTTACATTATATTTTTATGTTTTCATAAATTGTGTACTATTTTGCAAAGCGCAGCCCCACTTCCTATTTTTCATATTTTGTATCTTATTTGGGAGGGGTTTGGTAATCCCCCTTCATTGGGTGTTGCTGCAGTGCATAATAGTCAATCAGCGCTCAAACTATCTCTTTTTTCTTGTTTGTAGATCAACTGTCCGGCCTGCGAACCGTGACCTCTGAACATCATGCTGCGCAGAGCCACAGGCCGAGCATTGGGAACTGCTGGGCAGCATCTGAGCGAATGTCCAGACGCTGCCCGGCATTAGATTGCGCATGCGCAGTCTAATCCCAAAATCCCAGGATTGGAAACTCCAATTTTGGGATTGAAATCCAGTTGTTTTTAGGGCCAAATCCCGGGATCCCGCCGATCCTGGGATTGGCCACCCTACTGCCATGGTACCAAAAAATGTTAACTAAAAGTCTGTTTGTGTAATCTTCAATGCATTTAAGCTATTGAAAAGAATATCCTCATAGTGGCTTCAAATGAATAGGCTTTACCGACAATGCACAAATAACAAAGCCTTCTATTTATAGACTCCAAGGTAGTGGGAGGGATGGTCTAACATCCGCTGCCTTACATCGCCCCCCTCCACCGGGTACCGCATTCTTAATAATCCCATATGCTCTAACATAAGTGATTATTACTCTTCCGATAAGAGCTGTCCTTTGAGAAGCAGCTCTCACACTTGACTTCCGGGTCCCTATGCACAGAGGACAGGCTCTTGTGGGCTGTCTAGAAAGAAAAGATGCGTGCCATACTAGTACTGAGTAACAAGTGCCACTGCCGATGTGCAGCACAAACAGGGGCCAGGCTGCCAGTGAGTTCTGGTGGCAGATCCCTGCCAGTTGGACAGACGAATGTGTGCAGGAAGATGTGACTGCATTGGACTATGAGTACAAGCTGCTAGGTACACAATTGGTGAACATATGCAGAATACTATATGTGTTGTACATTAGTAAGTCTGTAACTCTGGTTCTCTTGAAACCAAGTAGAACCCTGAAAAAATTATGTCTTTTTTTTTGGAAGGGAGGGGGGCCGTGGCCTTGACCCAGGCAACAGAAATCATCGTTTAATTGAAAGGAAATTGGGCGAAGTGCTCTCTTTTGAATGATATTGGTAGCAGGGCTGATTTTGCCATCTCTGAATGTTCCAATTGATGATTCATTTACAATCACCTCTTGTCATCTACAGTATGTGGTCACTTTGTATAAAAGCACAAAGGTATAGTAATGTGAGCAATATTACTACACTATAGTCTGCTGTTAGTAAATCTAGAAATTGTTTTGAATAATAATAAATTCAAAAATTCTTATTTAAGGTCATAAAATCTAATCATATAAACCATTTTCCTTTTTATACAGAAGATATAAAAATATATTTTTTACATTTACAATGTTTTTCTTGAAATATTTTGTGTACATGCCTTTGTTTAATGAAAAGCTAGGACAGATTGCAGTTTTATTGTATTAGTGTATTGTATATTGATTTGTGTTTTCTATTTAATACATGTAACCATTATTTGCATTTGCTTAATGAATTCAATGTAAAACCTTTCAGTACCAGGTCCATAGTCCATTTAATGAAACTAGTTTATCGACTCTCCAAACACGAACATGTGAATGCTTGGGGACACGTACACTGGGTCAATTTAAATGACCTGAGATGGATGTCACAAGAGGACTGCAATGTCCAGGTGTTCTGAGGTTACACACAGCATGAACCTTGCTGTAGGTACATTATATGGCAAATAATTGCACAGTGTATTGCCAATTGTTAAAAGTCATTATAAAACTTATATTTAAAGTATATTTATTTATGGGGGACATCAAGGAAACTACTTGATGTGAATTTAAGTAAAAGTCGCATAAAATTGGTTTTGCATTGACACTAAGGAACTGAAAACCAATGATGTATTATGGTTGTACCAGACAAAACTATAACAGCCATGCCTACTTACGTATGCTGCAGGTGCTCCTGCCAGGGAGTGTGTATATGGTATATGTGCATCCTCCCAACTGTTTGTATCTTCAGAGAACAGAACGGATGGTGAACACATATTTCCAAATGTTCTTTAAAACAGAGAATGCTGGGAAATGTAATTTCATTGTTCACAGCATCTAGTGAGTACAGCTGAAGCCTACAAACCTTACTCAGAGGGAGGATCCTCCCTACTACTGTATATCCTCAGGAGTTATATTGAGAGGAAGGGTAGATTTTTCTGGTTTTGCCACTTATAAGTCTGTCCTGCTGCAAGTTTCCATACACAGTAGGGGTGGACCATCAGTGAGCTCACCATTGATGGTTACTACGCAATGGCAGACTATCGATGATTTCACCTACCAATGGTCATCCCTGCTTTGTGCATTGGGGGTATCCATCGTGAGGCTCTGTATCATCATCAGTGTAGAACCACTGGTTCTCTGCTGTTGATGCCAAAATCTCATACTGGTCTTTGTAGCCATTGATTGTCAATGGTCAAACCTAATGCACTGTATGCTTGCCAAGGCTGACCTGCAGATAGAGAGAGGCTAGTCATCACTCCATACCTCCCAATATGACCCTCTCCAATAGGGACACACTGCTCTGCTCCTGGACTTCCCTCCTGATGTATGATTACTATCACCTGTGTTTAAACACCTTTCTCATCAATTGATCTGTTCAACACAGGTGATGGTAATCATACATAAGAAGAAAGTCCAGGAGCAGAGCAATGTGTTCCCCCCGGAGAGGGTGATGTTGGGAGGTATGTCACTCTAATGTACAGAGTGAGTGCCCCACTAACTTCACCAGTAAGCAACCTGCTGCAAAACTCCAGCCATTCTAATTTTAAACCTTTGTCCTGTATTTGCCCATATGTTACATAGGCGGTGTATGCCCTTCTCCAAACTACATGGTGTGTGTACAGCATTGCCATTGGACAGAAACACTATAGTAACCCCAAAATCTGCAAGACCGGTTACAATAACTGTCTCACTATACAAACAGCTCCCACGCTGTCATCACTTTGGGTCTTTACCAAGTTGAAGTGATTTAGTAGTTGTCATGCAACTATGCTCCTGCGAGAAACTATTATCCATATCAAATGGTATTACCGCATGCGTGGGAGCCTCAGTCCTTCAGCTGCGTGGATGTACACAATGGAGGGAGTTTGTAGTGGCGTTTGCATAAAGTCACAGAAAGGACACAGCCAACCTATGCTGCTATGTGTGCTTCTGCATCTACCTTGGAATCAGGCCCACTGTATGTAACTAGTCTGCATTCTTAAAGGATCTTAGGGCAGTGAACCTAATGTACAAAGTTTTGGGGTTGTGATGGGTCCAAACAAATTCCCTAATGCAATTATGAGGTTGAGAAGAATAAATATTCAGTAGTGAGATGCTTGAACGAGTTACCAGTTAATGCTGGTGTCAGGACACATATACAGTAGGTATTACTCTTTGATTGATGTATCACTGTAACTAGCAGTAAACCAGCATCAGCACTGCAGATAAAGCCACACTCATCTATTGTGAGATGAATACACATGACAGCATTAATGGCCTGACGAGTGTACCCATGAATGAGGTACGCATTTTGCTTACGCAAGCGGATAACGTTCACTCCAATGGGTGGCCTCCGGGTTATTACTCCTCGCAGCCTGGTTAATATTGCATTACTGTAGTAATGGCAGAACCTTAAATAATAAAATTAATATTCGGTCATCATACCTGTCTTTTTTTGCAACCCCTAAAAACCAGCCCAGAGCCTACAGCCCAGGGGCACCGGGGACAGCCCCAGGCTTCAGCCCAAGCAGTGTTAACTCTGGACGGGGGTATCCCTTCATTGTGGGGGTCTCCACTACCCCAGGGTCCCTGCCCAGGGCAGACCAGTCAGGGGGTGAATGCTTTGGCTGGGGGGATTTGTATAAAAAGTCTCCCACCGGCTGTGGTACTACCCTGCTGGCTGGTTGGGCCCGATGCTGATTCTTGAAATCCGGAGACCCTTACTCGTTTTGTCCCCATACTTTGGGAACCAGGACCGGCCCTTGAGCCTGGTGCTGATTGGGGAGGTGGGCGGAGAACCCCACACTGTTTTTTTAAATTATTATTTTTACACACTGCAGCCTGCACGGATCTGACTGATAAAGGTTGTTGCCTTGTAAATGATTGCCCCTTTAAAAAACCTCTGAGTTCGACCGGCATCCTGGCTATTACAGTTGCCCACTTAAACCTGATGACAAATGGTGGATTTTTCTCTCACCCTCTCCGAGGGTGAAAACCTGGATGTGGTCCTTACCACTCTCATCCCCCTAATGTTGCCTCTATATGTACAGCATTGGCCCCATTATTTTATACTATATATGATAGTGTCGTTTTTCTCAGTACTTGTTCAAGAAATAAATATTATCAAGAAACAAGATACAATTATATTTGGTTGAGCAATCCCTGACAACAAGAAACCAGTGTTTCCTAATGCAAAATGCTTCACAAACAAATTCAATGGTTGTTTTTATGAGCTAATTATTACTACAGAGCTTTCCTGCCTAATTACATTATGTGCCACATAATATATGTATTACATGATTCAGTTTATTTCTTGTCTTTGCTGCTTTTTGCCAGTAAGCCCCAGGACATTGTACAACACTAAAATGTAAGATGTTATCAGTTCGTAATAAATTGAATAGACAGAACACACAGCCCTTCCTCTACTGATGAAGTGCCACAAACACTGAAATTATACAACTTCATGTTTTCTACATTACAGATCAATTTTAATTTTGCCAAGCAAGTTTCTGATTTAATTCTATACGTGTACTTTGTTGCTATTAACATAGATAAAACATTTGTCCCCCATCAATGCAAAATATAGTTTCAATAAAAATAGTTTTATATACCAAACTCTGGGCCTGATTCAGTGCTAATAGCACGGCTGCTAAAAAGCATACCCCTGGGAGTGGGAGTCCCTCCGGTCTGGAGGTAGAGAGCGGAACCCACAAGGAATAACCGGAGGTGTCATCGCCTAAGCACGTAAGGCTCCCTCTATTGGGAATATACCATACTGCATTGTTGTGCTGAGCAGCAGGTAAAACCCACAACTTACCCTGACTTCTACACTAAGAGCTTGATTTGCTCCCTCCAGTCAAAGGTGCCTGGATAAAACCAGTGGCATAACTACTGTAAAGCAGCCCCAGCTGCCGCTTGGGGGAGCAAGCCACAGTGGGGTCTGTGTGGGCGCCGGCACCCGCTTGACGCACTGATATGCTGCTGCCTGTTGCTGTACACTGGCTGAGCTCCGGAAGCTAGTCAGACGCAGCGCGGGTGTGGTCATGGCAGAGAGCCGGCTATTGGCTACTGTGTACAGGATGGGCAGGCGGATGGACGTGCTAGGGCGGCCTGGGATGTGTCGGAGCCAAGGGAAGCTGCAGTGTCTGCTGGTCTCTCTTCCTCTCTTTTTTTAATAAATTTATAGTTCAGCCACTGGATAAAATAGCTTTATTATTCACATATTTAACTGCATTCTGGACTAAGCTAATTAAAATAACTGCTTGGCCGCACTTACGGATATACCTATTGACTTGGGACATATTTTTTGTTTGTGGTGACAGCCCTTTCTTCCCTTTGTTCCATCTGGGTTCTAAATAAGGGACTATGGATCATTATGCGGGACTGACATTCTCCAGATAAATGTATTGGGCTCACGTAGCAAGTTGGAGCTAATTGTGCACTGCAGAATATTTTAAGGTTGTGTGTTTTTTTTATAATTAATTTTATGTTTAATAAAAACAATATAATAAAATAATTTTAATTATTCGTTTTTATAGTAAATTTTGCGCTCTCTTATCCTCTTCAGTGGCAAGCCTGAGAATTTTCCAGGCTGTGCCTCAGTGTCCAGTCTGGCAAGCCCAGAAAATTCTCAGGATTGCCACTGTTTAGAGCCGGGCAGCGCTGCTGAGTTCAATCACTGAACTCAGGCAGCTTCAGTGCTGCCCGGCTCCCTCCCCTCCGCCACGCCTCCTCCCTCCTCCTCCCCCTCCCCTCCGAGTTTTCTATTGAAGTCCCCGGCGCCGGCTTATGACAAGCCGGCTGCCGGGGACAGGGATGGGGTGCGGGTGCGCAGGTCCGGGCAGCCGCTGATTGACAGTTCATTGTCGCGGCCCGGACCCAGGGAGGCAGCGGTCCCCATAAAAAACTCACCCAGTGGGGAGCGCTCCCCCCAAAAAAACCACCACTGAAGGGGTTAATGTACCTGCTACTTAATAATAAAACTCGAATCTCTTGTCCAAGACACCATGGTGATCCCCTCATTAGTCAAGAACAAGCTAAGGCACTAAGAGCAGCAACACATGTACAATAGGAGAATGTGTGCTGCAGAACAGCTATGCATTCTTATCTGACGTCCCATCTCCCCAGTACATGTGGAAGTTGTACCTTTGCTATTGCCACTGCCAGGGCCATCTTAACATCATTGCAGGCCCTGGGCAAAGCAATGCACTGGGGTCCCTACCCACCCATTAACAGGATTTTCCTGTAATCCTGCTCCATCTCTGCTTACTACCATACATTACATGGCTGTCAGCACTCTGATTGATGGATATCTCCAACCATCCACCAATCACCATGCTGACAACATTCACTGTCTGGCTGCAGGTTGGGAATCAGGAAGAGAATGCTGACTGGATGCCCTGATATTCTCTACTGCCTCCCAAAAAGCTCAGGAGGCAGATGTCCACAGCCTAATCTGCCCCTGGTTGAGGACCCCTAGAATTGGAGGGACCTTGGGCAACTGCCCATTAAGCCCATATGTTAAGATGGTCCTGTCCACTGTCTTTCAGCGTACTTAACCCTTCAGTGGCACTCTTGGATATGCTCCAGTGCACAGACTGGCAATCCCGGAAAATTCTCGTGAGTGCCACTGCCTGCGCTCCCTCCTGCCGGGCACTGAGATCAGCGACTGTTCAGCGGCGCTGCCTGTACCTGGGGGTTACAGTGGTGGGGGTTTTTTTTAGGGAGCGCTCCCCCAGAAAAAACTCGCCCAGTGGGGAGCGCTCCTTAAAAAAAACCCACCACTGAAGGGGTTAATGTCTACCAACTCCCCTCTATTGTGTGTATTTTTTGCAAGTTTCTTCTCCTCTCTCTTCCTTAACTACAAACGGTATTACTTATCACAACCTTGCAGTAGAATAAATTACTATAGTCAGTAAGAGCCAGTAAAATTATCCAAAAAGGGTGATGCAAATATGGTACCTATTAAATTAGAAAATGAGTAAGCTACTGGGCACCGTATTTGTCTTGCAGTGACGACCTGAATACTATTTCCAATCACTCCAGCCACCCCCCCCCCCCCTCCCCTCCCCAAAAAAGGACAATAAACCTATCAGGTAGTCATCTTCCTTTATCACCATGAACAAAATCCCTGTGAAATACAGCTTAACACATTTTGTTCTGTCATTGCCGCCTATCACCCTTGCATATAGTTCAGGTTAATGTCTGTTGTTCCTGGTTAATCATAAAGCAACTATTAATTACCATGCACTTTCCTCTACCAAATAACCAACTTTGGGAAATGTTATCAGTACATTTTAAAAATATGTAACTGAACTGAAACTATTATCAATAAGTAATACTATTTGTGGAAAAAGTAAGTACAATTCATAAACGTTTTATTTTGTATAATTTTTGGTACTTTCACGGCGGCAGTTACATAGTCAGCGTAGTGTCCCTGTCAGAATCAGCGTAGTGTTCCTGCGGCCAGCGTAGTTAGCGTAGTCAGCGTCCCTGGAAAGTGGGGTTATGAACAGGTCAGGAGAACGGGGCACGCTGCACGCTGCACTCACCACGCTTCAGACCGGCATGGATAGTGGGGGTTTGAAAAGGAGGCATTTGCCAGTATGTAACATGGAGCACTGGCAAATGCGTCCTTTATTGTGCATGAGACATACGTGCTACCGAACCCCTAACCCTGTCTCCCTGAAGCGGACACGGGCAGGGTTGCCGTACCCTGCCGCAAGTATTACTGAGACACACAAGCATCTGAGACGCTTGTGCGTCTCAGGCAGATGGAGTGCCTCTTAACCAGCACCCGCATGATCGCCTCTCCGCCGGCATCCGCCAGCGCAGGGGATCTGGCGATTACCGGCGATGTGTGAGAGGCGCTCACAATGCTTGCCAGGGACGCCGGGGACAGAGCTGCAGCTCGCGGGGACAGTACGGTGACTACGCTGCCTGACGGTGACACTACGCTGACTACCCAGGGCTGCCGCTGGTACACTACACTGACGTTGGGCTACGCTGACAATGTAGCTTAAAACATGAGGCATAACTGAGCAATTTGCAAGAGCTGTCCGGACAACTCAGGGGGAATGCCGCGGTGTCTGCTTGACGTCACATGTAGCCACTGCGATCCAAAAACATGCACCGGCTTTGCAGCTTTGCTGTTCTGGAGGCACATCACAGAGATGGACCCGGTGAGTGGGGCGTTCTTTCCCTGTGCTGGGCGGAACCCCAGCAGCTTAGAGAGGGCAGTATTAGTTTAGAGCAGGGTTGCCGACCCTCCCGAAATTTGCGGGAGTCTCCCGAAAATCGGGTCCCCCCTCCCGGCCCCCGGAAGGGTGGGCAATCCTCCCGGAATCAGGGGGACCTCCTCGGAGACCCGCGGATTGCGCCATTTAAATGCCGCGATCGGGGGGGCTCAGTGTCGGGGGGGCTCATAGCTTCATGTTGGTGGTCCAGGACAAATTTCAATTAATTTTGGTTAAAGTAATTGGCAGACCTAGTGCTTGTGACTGTCAATAACATTTAATATGTGGACAAATTGAAGCAACTATAGTCCCTTACTACATAATTAAACTTTATTCAGTATATATCTTTTTCTTCATTTCTCAATAAGAACCTTTTGGCCTAGGGGTGCTGTGAATAAAATTCTGATACTATTCGGGAACCACTGGGTTACGCTGATCTGTGCCAAAGTTAAAGTAGGGCACCACCTAGTGTCGCCAGCTTGAATGACAGTGCAGTTCTGTGTTGTGTTTTGCAAATTATGACTCAAATAATGGTTTTAGTTAGTAGCATAAAACCCCATACAATAAACTGATTTACTGTGAGTAATCTTTTTTAAAAGCAAGTAACACATTTTCACACAATATAAATAAATACATATTGGACCTTATTCTGGATTACTCACAAAGCTGCGAATTTCACAGATTTGTGAGTCCACAAAACGCCACCTACATGGCCACCCACCGCCCCCTCACCTCACACACTTAGTTTCCCCTGCATGCATGCAAATGGATGTTTTGCAAAAACATCCATTTGCAGCTTGCATGCGGGGAGGATATCACTTGATAGTCGCCGATCATCTAATGATTTTGCAGGCGTTCGCAGATGTGAGACACCTCTCTGGTGTCTCACATCTACAAGCGCACTGTGCAGAAAACGGGGGGTAGCTGACATCCGCTAATGTCAGCTGCCCATCCCCAGCACCCGCATCACGGGCTCATTTACATGGGAACACCCAGCATTTTCATGGAAACGCCCATGGGCGCAAACCCTTCTCCCCACGCTGCTAGGTGCGAACCGGACAGTGAACAAGCATCAGCACATGCAGGGCCGGCGCCACCACTAGGCAAATCTAGGCATTTGTCTAGGACGCCGGCCAGGGCCGGTTTTAGGGTGTCCGGCGCACTCCTGCAAACCATACATTTTGCGCCCTTTCACATTGCCATTGCATCAAGCTGCAGCCCGATTGTGGGAGCGTATGCAACATGCGATCCTATGGAGGATCTCGGGTGCATGTACATGTATGCATACACCATCTCAGTGCTGTGTCCGCAAAAATGTTGCAGGCACTAAAGGTGCCCATACACGCTGCGAGAGTGTCATACGTTATGGGCTAGATCCCATCGCACGGCATGCATGCAATGTGTGCGATGCGATCTGAAAGCAGTACAAAAAGTATGTGCAGCACATGCTGATTAACTATTGTGCAGTCCCTCCTCTTCTATCTCTTCTATCTGCGTAGGCAGGACACTGAGGACGCCATTACACCCCTCTCGTGACTGAGGGGGAAAGGAGGGGAGAGAAGGAGCAGATGGAAGAAGAGGGGAGGAGATAGAGGGGCCGGAGTGTTGAGCACTGGCAGTGGCACAGCACACTGAGAAGAAGGAAGGAAGGGGAGGCGGCACTGCTGCCTGTTCATCATTTCATTGACAGCTGACAGTTGCAGGGAGCAATGGGTAGGGGGCGAATCCAGACATGACATGTCATCCAGGCATTCACAGACAGCGCTACATGCCTCAGTGCAAGTGCCCGTGAGTAAGAGGGGGAAGGTCGCAGGAGGAGGACAGTGTGTGCAGGGAGCTGCTCAGCTTCTCCATACTGCCGCCCGCTGTCAGACAGGCACTGTGGGTGACATGCAGGATGTGTGCACTCGCGGTGCAGGGAGCAAATCTTTATACTGCCGACCGCTGTCAGACAGGTGCTGCAGGCGGCATGCAGGAGGCAGTGACAGTGAGGGCTGAGGCAGCTTTTGCAGAGCAGGGAGGGAGACAGCGCCTTTTCAGCATGGCGCCTCCCTGCTTTGCAGGAGCTGCTGAGTGGGTGGTGCCGGCCCTGACGCCGGCCACTGGAGGGCGGCATTTCGCCACCCCCCCCACCCCCACCCCCCCCCCCCCCGTGCCCTGGGGGTACCTGTCCTGCGGCTGTGTATATAAAGCTTGCGGTGGCGGCAGCGGGGGGTCCCTGCAGTCAAGAAATAATGAGCGCTATCCGCCTGGCTACGCGGAAGCGCTTCTGTTGTGGAAACACTGGCCGCACGCTGATTGGCTGAGATTCAGCCAATCAGCGTGCGCCGTGCGGCCAGTGTTTTCACAACAGAAGCGCTTCCGTGTAGCCAGGCGGATATCGCTCGTTATTTCTTGACTGCAGGGACCCCCCGCTGCCGCCACCGCAAGCTTTATATACACAGCCGCAGGACAGGTACACCCCCCCGGCACCGGGGCGCCCCCACCCCGACTCGCCTGGGGCGCTCCGGTGCCTTGCACCGGCCCTGAGCACATGCGCAGATGCTAAACATCACTCCCCCATGCGAACGTGCGGGGGGAGTGATTATATCATAATAACCCCCATTGTATGTTTTGGGTGCCGGATGGGTTCCCGACAGTCAGGATCCCGACAGTCATTTACCCGACGTCGGCATCCCGGCTGTCAAAATGCCGGCAGCCGGGTGACACACATTAATTGAGTCCACAACTGCAAAAAGGGACCACTGCTGCTTTGTGCGCTCTCTTGTAATGTCTGTGCACATGCTCATCGAGTTGTGTGCACGCGCACATGCGCACAGTTTAGAGTGAACACTGTTCACAGGTATCTGCGTCCGCTCGCCACACTTCGGGCTCGGTGGCTCGCTGCGCTCGCCACACTTTATAAAATCAACTCCACGCCGACATGGATAGTGGGGGTATGAAAAGGTCGTAGGACGCGTACCGCCGCCTCTCGCCACGCTTCGGGTTCACGTTTATACTTGGGGGGTGGCGTGGGGGTGCATTTAAACATTGTAAGCACCCATTAGGGTGCTTATACAATTTAATATCGTATATGGGTTTAAATCGCATCGCATGCCATCGGGTGCAGGCAATAATGTTATTATCAATACTTGCTGATTTTCCTCAAAATATATAGTTAATAATGTAATACAGAAATATTTCATAGTAAGAATTTAGGCATTTATAGACCCATATATGGAGCTTTTTGGAACGGTGCTTAATACTAATACCAACTATAATCTCCCTGTAAGTAGTTTTTAAGAGTAGGCAAGTAAGAGGTGGAGGTGGCCTGGCTGTGCTGGTACAAGCATGAGAAAAGTTATCTTCTAAAACACATTTTGCAATGGGTCTCAGACATTAAATATTATATTATGCCTATGATCCCACATAAAACATACGGGTGTGGTATGGGACTCCGACAGTCGGGATCCCGACAGTCATTATCCCGACGTTGGGATCTACGCGAGCCACCTATTCTATTCTCCCTCTATGGGGGTCGTGGACCCCCACGAGGGAAAATAGCGGGTGGCCGTCGGTCACCCGGCTGCCGGCATTTTGACAGTCGGGATGCCGACGTCGGGTAAATGACTCCATCCGGCACCCAAAACATACAATGGGGGTTATTATGATATAATCACTCTGGTACGCGTCCTACGACCTTTTCATACCCCCACTATCCACGTCGGCGTGGAGTTGATTTTATAAAGTGTGGCGAGCGCAGCAAGCCACCGAGCCCGAAGTGTGGCGAGCGGACGCAGATACCTGTGAACAGTGTTCACTCTAAACTGTGCGCATGTGCGCGTGCACACAACTCGATGAGCATGTGCACAGACATTACAAGAGAGCGCACAAAGCAGCTTTTTGCAGTTGTGGACTCAATTAATGTGTGTTTCACCCATTAACTACATTGTGTGCTGTGTTTTGAATGTTTAAATGTTTATTATCATTTTGAAGTAAAGTTAACACAAATGCTGAACGTCATTTTCCAGTTATATATAAGTGACGCACAAAAATTTAAATTTCCTTCCAAAGTTGCACAGCCAAAATCTTTTGCCGCACACAGCCTTCATAAAATTAGAGAGAACATTGCCTGTGAAGCCCGCGAGGGGACGCGGATACCTGTGAAGGTATCCGCGTCCCCTCGCAGGGCGCGCTGCGCTAGCCACGCTTCGGGCTCGGTGGCTCTATGCGCTCGCCACACTTTATAAAATCAACTCCACGCCGAAGTGGATAGTGGGGGTATGAAAAGGTCGTAGGACGCGTACCGCCGCCCCTCGCGGGCTCGCTGCGCTCGCCACGGCACGGGTTCACGTTTATACTTGGGGGGTGGCGTGGGGGTGCATTTAAGCATTGTAAGCACCCATTAGGGTGCTTATACAATTTATAATCGCATCCCATCATATTGTATGGCATTGTATGCCATATACAATGGCATACAATTTTAAAATTGTATGCCATTGTAGAACATCGGCCGATATCGCATCGAATTGCATGCGATATGGTCATACATAAATGTGAGGCCTATGCAATAAATTCCAAAGTCAATTGGACCTTGTGTAAATTATCTTTTGAACATCTCTTAGATTTTTAAACCTTGTGCTGTCCGTTTTCTGTGTTTAACTAAAGACTTGATGGCCAAAAGGGGTTATCTGTTGTCAAGTTATTGTTTCAACTACTTATAAAACATTCTCACCTGAGAGACCCTGTTCCAAGTGCCCAAAGGTGTGTGGCAAGCACTACGTTGGTGATCCCTGGCTGGATACAGTGGTGCGGTGTGAATGCAGAGGACAGAGGGGGTTATTCTGGTTCACTCCTTCTGGTATATTCCTTCTGTAATGGATAAAACCATGTGCACTGCAGGGGGCAGATGTAACATGTGCAGAGAGAATTAGATTATGGGTGAGTTATTTTGTTTCTGTGCAGGGAAAATACTGACTGCTTTATTTTTACACCGCAATATAGATCTCACTTTGAAGAAAAACCCCACCCAAATCTAACTCTCTCTGCACAAGTTACATCTACCCAACCTGCAGTGCACATGGTTTTGTTCATTTTTGCCAGAATTTGCCAGGAAGTGAACCAGAATAAAACCCAGAGTGCTTACTGCAAGGCTGGCGTCCTTCCTGGTCTAGTTCCCACCAGATTGGCAGCATATAGTCAAGATTGTATAGTTCTGGACTCAGGGGAGTTCAAGGGAAATCGGATAGTCACAATTGTACATAGCCAATATTTCACTGTGTATATGCACCTATACCCTCCCTCCCTGCAGCCTAACCGTATCCCTGGCCCCCAAAGCCTAACCCTAATGCTCCCCCCACACTATCTTACTTACTTACAATCATGATGTTGGCAGTCAGGATTCCAGCGTCAGCACCCTTATTGATGTCGGCATTCCACCACTGATCTTCTGGCTTCTAGTCAGGATGCCGTAGTCTGTATTCTGACTGATGGCATCCTGTCTGCCGGAATCACACTGCATCCCACTACACTTGCGTCTGCCTGCCATTACTGTACTAAATGCGGGAACATCCTGGTTTTTGGGGACGTTCCCGTGTCCCTCCTGCGACCGGCGGTGTCCTGCTGCGGGGGGGCAGTAGGGAGACCCCCCCAATCTGACAGAATAGACGCTGTGCGCATGGGCACAGTGTCTATTCAGCAGCGCAGTGGCTGAAAACGGGGCATGGCCTAATTTGCATAAGCCACACCCTAATTTACATATGACACACACCCTTTTTGGGCGCTCACGCGGGTGTCCCTATTCTTCAATTGAAAAGGTTGGGAGGTATGCACAAAGCATGCCCCAATCAGCCAATGGGTGGGATTAACTGAATTTGCAAAAAAAAAACACTAAACCCAGCACGTCAGTGATAACCTATAGACCTTACTCTGCAACGCTGGTTGAGGGATCCATCAACAATCCCTCCCAGCATACCCTGCGACTGCCACCGTCACTCCGTGCTTGTGCAGTGGGACTTCCAGGTCACGGAACAGGAAGGCCAGTGCCAAGGGTCAGGACCACTGAGAGGGGGTACTAATTACCTGTTTTTGCCTGGTAATTTGCCTGCTGGAGGGGCCCGGCGGGGGCCCTGGTCCGACCTCCCTTAAATCCCCTTCCCCCTCCGTCCCTCCTGTGCTGTGCTCAGGGGCGGATCCAGGAGAAAATGACAGGGGGGGGGCACCATGATAGGAGAGGGTTTGGGAGGGGGAGGGGGGGTGTTAGTGGTATGATTGTACATGCTAAGAGAGCAGTGAGGGAGAGGAGGAGAGCAGAAACAGGGTGGGAATGGGATTAAAAATAGGCCCTGGCGTTTAATGTACACAGGCCACCTTGGCAACAAAAGTGAAGGTTGTAGATGTACGCGCCAAAGGCGTGCACCGGGAAAGGGGGTGTGGCCCCTCCAAAGGGGGCATGTCCTTGAGTGTAGTGTACCACACCATATACAACTTCTACACATTATGCAACAAAATACTAGACCCCATTATACTTGCCCCTTACACATGATGCCAAATGGATTGAGCCAAAATTCACATAATGCCACACGGATTAAGCCAAAGATTCACAATATGCTTCATAAACAGGGACATTTCGTGCCAAAGGCGTGCATTAAAAATTTACACCATAATGTCTATTACGTATAATGCCAAACACCATAATGCCTATACAAAACTTTGCTACATAAGTGCTGCTTACCTACATGCTCATTGCCAAGGGTTTCATGCTCATTGCCAGGGGTTCCATGCTGGTTGCCATGTGGGATTACATGCGCCAATGGGCAGAAGTGACAGCCATTGACCGGCAGCCATTGAGCGGGCAGAAGTGACAGCCATTGAGCGGGTGGCTATTTGAAATAATACCGTTTTAACACCAGAAAATGCATTCTCAAGTTGGCCCCTTTTACACCAGCCTAGTCCCTGCATTTTCTGGTGTGAGGGGGAGAGAAAAACTCCCATATTGAACTTTTGAGTGGGCTTCGAATGATTTTGGTCCAGTGAAACTGTCATGAAATTACCGTACATTTCAAAAATAAAAAATCGGTTTACCCACAATATCTCTGGAGAACCAATTGACCCATATGGACCAACCTAGTATCATGAAGGCCCAGCGATTTGGGTTCGAATGAGATCAACCACGAGCTTCTGTGATGCCAGGGGCGGAACTGGCAGCCGTCGGAATTGGGTGGGGGTCGAAATGTCCCATGTTAACCTATGGGGAAAACGTTCCCGGTTTGCCAGGCGATATCTCTGGTTCCCGGGGGGCTAGTGACACAAGGCTGGGCTCATTGGAAAGCCCTGTTCATCAGCTACAGCCCTGAACCCGCTCATGGCTATGCTGACAGCAGGCTCAGCATGAGCATCTTACTGACAGCGTGAGAGCTCATGCTAAGCCTGCTGTTAGCACAGCACATGCTGCATACCTCCCAACTTTGGCACTTCAGCAGGCGGGAAATTTTTGGGGGCGTGGCCTAATTTGGGGCGTGGCCTATACTCGCGACTCTTCCGCTAGGCCACGCCCCCATTTTGCCGCTATGGGGGCATGACCCAGCCCCCTGGCTGCAGGAATAGACGCTGTGCGCATGCGCACAGCGTTTATTCCCCGCTGCTTAGCAGCTGACAGGGGGGACTCCCAACAGCCCCCCCCACACCGCGGGACACTGCCGCCCGCAGGTGGGACAGCGGGACAGGCCCTGACAATCTGGACTGTCCCGATAAAATCGGGACTGTTGGGAGGTATGCATGCTGTAGGTGTGCTGCTGCTGAGGTGGTGGTGGTGGTGGGGGGGGGGGGGGTGACAATAACACTCCCCCCTCGAAATTAGAGTGTTTTTCACCCCTGAAACATTTTGGTGGCACGGCCTAATCGCGTGAGGTGACCACGCCTCCCGTGATTAGGCCACACCCTAAAAATTTAACCAGGGCCCAGCATACATCTCAGCGGTCCAGCCGAGGGTGCATCGATAAGAGATGTCCTTTGTGTTAATAACTGCATGTTTGTGCATATGTGATTATTAACAATGCAAAACCTTGCAATGAGTGGCGGGATGCACCAGCAAATTGTAGTGCATCCTGACCAGCATCTGCCCAGCATAGAAAAGCTGTTAGCTGCCCTTCTGCAAAAGATAACATCTAGTGGAAGAAATCTATGTATATATCTATGTGATTAGCAGGCAGATGCAGCTTTCTGATGTCATCACAGCTGTCTGTTTTAAATGACTCCAATTGGAAGTCGAACCTCGGACATCTCTATGAATGCTACTGGTCAGTAGGTGTCAGTATAATAAAGCAGTTGTAAATTTTCCTTTGCAATTGCATTTTGTATACCTGTAAATGTGGATATATTTTGCTTTGTTTCTTACAACTTTTCAATCATTAGAGCATAAGATCTACTGTTCTACAGTCTTTATCTTAATGTGGCATTTAATGTCATTTGTCAGTAGAATTGAAATTGCAGCCCTTCGCAAAACCAAATGTTATATAATGTTGTCATCTTTTTATCTTTCATTATACAAAGACCATCCTAGGGTCCAGACACATTATTACACCTACTGCAGATGAGTTTCCTGTACTCACTGAGGTTGACCCTTAATTATTATTAACCCCTTCATTCTTGGGTTTTCCAGAGGCAGGTCAAACTTACCAGGGCAGGTTTGTCTTGCCCCAAAAATAACTATGACTGAAGCTGCAGTCGGTGCCTTCTTCAGCACCCCCTGCTCCCCTAGGGCTGCTTCTTCTGGTTTCAGCTGTTTGCAGCTGCTCAAGGGACGGGGATTATCAGCAGGAACGGGGAGTTTCAGTGGCAGGGACCAGCGGCGGGGACCAGCAACAGGGGGCCCTGGCGTATGATCGCTGGGGTGAGCGACAAGGGGTGGTGTTGCCAAATGGTGGTGTGCCAGTGGTGTACCACTAGAGTACACCTACTCGTTAGTGGCATGCCCAGAAATATTTTGGGAGAGCCCACTCCTGCAGTGCAGCTTAGTCTGGAAAATTTCCGGGCATGCCACTGTAGAGGTTATGAGTTGCAGGTGTCCGTGGTGCTTAAGACAGGGAGGCCCGGGTAAAGGTGGGATGTATAGAAGATTGTGCATCACTCCCAGGGGCGTAACTATAGCACCGCAACCCCCGCCACCGCGGGGGGGCGCTGTGCATGTGGGGGCGCCGGGGGCTGCCGTGCTATAGTTAAACCCCCCCCCTCAATCCCCCGCAGACTTACCACAAAATGGCAGCCCCCATATAGCACACAGTTCTCTGAAACTGTCTGCTGTATGGGGGCGGCCATTTTCTGGTGGTCCTCAGCAGAAGAACGGAGCCGCCGGGACCAGTGCGATAGGTAAGGATGTGGGGGATTGAGGGGGGGTTTGCATGGGCGGTGGGGCGGCGGGGTAGGGGTGCTCGGCGGGGCAGCGGGGTAGGGGTGCTCGGCGGGGCGGCGACGGGGGGGGCGCCCAAAACGTAGCTACGCCACTCCCAACATAATCCATGATTCCAGGATGGACAATTGCTCTCTATCTGGTCTTCCCTCTTAATATATAACTGCCGTCACCTGTGTTGAACTATTTAATTTCAATTTAAGGAATTTAAATAGAGGTTATTGCAACAATAATAAAGAGGGCATTTTTTAATTGCTAATTCTCTTTGTGCATGTGCAATGCATCTGGTACGCATGCGCATTGTTCAATAATCACTTGATTTGCAAATTCTCTAATTAGTAATCCATGCTGAATTAAGACCTAAGTACATGAATCCCAAAGTACCAGCCAATCAGCTCCAAACTGTCATGTTACAGGCTGTGGTTTAAAAACTACAGTTAAGAGCTGTCTGGTTTGTATCGCTCTACTTTGTCTTTCTCCAAATATTAGTACATAGATCCCTATGCCCTTTATAAGCATTCCTCTACACTAAAACTACACGTGCACCTCCCAACATTTGTGTTTTTAATCTCTGGACAGAATGTGTGTCTTGTGCATGGATTGTTATGAGAGCATAGATCATACTTGCCAACTTTTAAAATTGCCTCTCCGGGAGAAGCCCGGAGAGGACAGCCGGATCTCCAGGTCAGGGGGCGGGGACGGGTGTTGATGACTCAAAGCCCCGCCCCAAATCCATACAAACGCAGTGATTCGCGGGTCTGTGAGTAGGGGGCGGGCTAAAATGAGGCGAAATGACGCGACTTGCGTCATTTAGTCCCGCCCCTTGCCGCAGACCCGTGAAAACTGGTAATTAGTGCGGCACGGCAGGGGGGTGCGGGGGCTGCCTGACAAATGCGGGAGGATTGGCAACCTTCCTGGGGGGCTGGGAGGGGGACCAGAGTTTCGGGAGCCTCCTGGGAATTCCGGGAGGGTAGGCAAGCCTGGCATAGATTGTGTCCTGCATTTCGGAAGTAGAGGGCCATGCACAGCCCCCTTCCCCTCCTTTACAAAAACCTTTTTCAGTACAAGTGCACTTGCCATTAGTAAGAGCAGCATTAAAAAGGCCACATTCTGGGCCTAATTCAGATCTGATCGCTGGACAAACGTGTTCTCAAATTAGGCAAAACCATGTGCACTGCAGGTGGGGCAAATGTAACATGTGCAGAGAGAGTTAGATTTGGGTGGGGTGTGTTCAAACTGAAATCTAAATTGCAATGAATAAACATAGCAGTATTTACCCTGCACAGAAACACAATAACTCACCCAAATCTAAAGGCCCCCATACACTATTCTGAAGGGCCAGTCGCACACGATTTCCCTTGAAGTCCTCTGGCAGCTACCCGAAACAGGTTCAAACCAGTGGCGGTTTTTACCTATGGGCTGCAGTGCTGCAGCCCCCCAGGCAGTGGCGTAACTACTGTAAGGCAGCCCCAGCAGCCGCTTGGGGGAGCAAGCAGCAGCAGGGTCTGTGTGGGCACCGGCACCCACTTAATGCACTGACATGCTGCTGCCTGCCGCTACCCACTGACTGAGCACTGGAGGCGAGTCAGCTGCAGCACGGGTGGGGCCATGGCAGAGATGACAAGTTCCCCCACTGATTCAATTGACTGTATACAGAGTCAGCTATTGGCTACTGTGTACAGGATGGGCGGGCGCATGGCCGTGCTAGCGCGGCCTGGGATGTCTGCTGGTCTCTCTTCCTCTCTCCTGCTTCAGCTTCTCCGTTATGCGTGTGACGTCATCACGTCACACGCTGGGGAAACATGCTGGAGAGGAGCCTCGAGGGGGGGCGCCACAAACTTTTTGGCAGGGGGGAGCAAAATGTATAGTTACGCCACTGCCCCCAAGTAAAATCCACCACTGTAGTGAAGCTAGATGCAGTCTGTGAGACTGCACTGGCTTCACTGTGACTGGCACTGACTTCCTATTGGAAGTCCAACCTGCCAGTCACCAAGGCAGTCCCATTGGGAGGTGTTCCCTCCTTCTGGGACGCCTTTGTGCGGGCTGCCGGGCAAAATCGGCAATTGTGCATGCGCAGTATCTATATCAGTACTGCGCACGCGCTGGTCCCGATGCCTGTAATTTATATTGTACAGGTGCTGAGACCAAGATTCCTTCTATGGGCTGTCACCGAAGCAGCCCATAGAAGCTGGCCACATGCACAGTACATGTTTGTACTGCGCATGCGCCAGTCCCGGCGCCTGCACTCATACAGTAGGACAGGCACCTTGGACAGGAGGAGAGCGGCAGCCCCCCTCCCCCAAAAAGGTAGGAGCCGCCACTGGTTCAAATCAATTTGGCACTTCCTTTCATTACATACGATTTATCACATGGCCAAGGACTCCGGTGGGAGTTCATGGGAAATCGTATGATATATATCGCGGGTGCTAAAAAAGGGCCTGCGATGTGCACCTGACACCTGCATATACGATTATCTTATGTGCAGCACCTCCGTCTCTGACCTGATGCACACGGAACCCTGCATTGGGTCGATTCGAAATCCATTTGGCACGATTTCTCTGCCCAATTTGTCGGAAACAGTTAAAACAGGCCAAACCGCACTAGTGTATGGGCGCCTTAACTCTATGCACGTTACATTTTTTGAGAAGAAATTTGTCCTGCAATCAGATCTGAATTAGTCCCTCAGAGAGACATATCACCCAACTGTCCTGTTAAGCCATAAACCTGGACAATCCAGCCTAAATAAGGACAAGAAGGTGGTAAGGTGGCCATACACGTCCCGATGCGGGCTGTGCGATGTGTGCTTTGAGGTGCGCGCTCCCGCGGCACCTCATCGCACAGTACAAAAAGTATGTGCTGCGTGCTAGTTAAGCACAGAACGCCCACCCGCATCGGGACGTGTATGGGCGGCAGTAGACTGCAAGTAATATAACATACACTACGAAAATAAATCAATGTGGCTGTTATCTTACTAATACAATATCCCAGCTTAAGTATTCACCTTTGTGCAATTAGAAATTATTAATTTCCTTCATTGCTTTAATCCAAATCCCCTGTAACTGCAGACAGGGATTCTATTTTACTCCAATCACATATACAGCAGGTGACATTACTGTGATTATAGCTGGTATGTTATGCTTGTACTCATTTTAAACACTGGCAACCCTGGAACATTGAATAAAAATTGTTGTGAAATAAAATATAACAATGCAAAAATCAAGATCTGGACACACATGAAAAAATGCCTAATCCCATTGTAATCTCACTCTGGTCGTTTAACAAATGGCTCGGTTTCAAGAAGATAAGGAACAAAATAACCGAGTTCTATAAACAAATGATTAACTTTTAAACGTTTAGATAACCCGTCCAGTAACTGGCTGTGTCTACCCAATGATATCGGTGGTGGCGGGGACCTGGCGGTGTGCCGGCATAGGCGAGTGCATACACATTTGCAACTGCTGGTGGCAGGGTGTGTGTCCTCCGTCGTCTGTACATGCAGGACGACATAGGACATCTATAGTAGCACATGGGAAAGTGTGTCAGTAACAATATAGAGCAGCTGTTCTCAAACTGTGGGTCCCGACCTTCTTAGCACGGGGTCACGACTCCATGTTGCTGACCATCAGGCTGATGACTTTTCTAATCTCAGTTAGTGATCCAAGGAGTGTGAAAATCTGTTGAATTGTCTGATCATCATGTTGTGCCTCCACAATGCTGCCATGTATGTGCTGTCTGCTGACTACACATGTGATGTGATGGCCTTCTGCAGTAACTTGTTGGGGTCCTGTAATTATGTTTATTTTCTGATGGGGTCCCAGAGCAAAATAGATTGAGGACTCCTGATATAGAGCATACACACTAGACGATATGCACGATAATATCGTTAATACATAATGGTTCTTATCCCCACTATCCATGTCATACCCCCATTATCCAAGCTTATTGCGTTTCGCAATAAGCTTTTACCTTGACAAAGCTTATTGCGAAACGCGTTGGTGAAGGGGAGCAGGGACACCCCTACTCTACAGACGCCCCACCTTTTTATCACCCTGAAACCGGACCAGTCTCCAGAATCAATCCTCTCCCAGGAACCAAGCGGCACCACCATCAAGCCCACCAGGTAGAGCACCTCGCTCCATCAGGAGCTCCCTGGTCAGGAGAGTTACATCTCTCCCACAAAGGAATCAAGTGGCAATAACATCAAGCCCACCAGGTAGAGCACCCCGCAACATCAGGAGCTCCCTGGTTTGGAGACCTACATCTCTCCCAGTACAAACACCTTTGGCATCCCTACATAGGACGATTATCTGGAGACATTATAGGAACGGATAAAGGACACTACTACGGCTGGACTGTGGGTGAATATCCCTGCTCTCTGCATTTACTTGTGGTACCCCCAATCTTTTTAATTGATTTATTTTATCATACTTTTTTTTAAATGTATTATTCATAATAAATGTTTTTACTACACCTGTTGCATGCTTCCTAGCGAGTGCGGTCTCAAACCCCCCTTTTTTCCAGTGTACCATTCCTTGGGTCAGACTTCCCAAGTCCCGAGACCGCAGCTCCAGCAAAACAACTCCGCTCAGGCGCCCCTCAGGCCACTCATTGTGACCTACCTTTTCTCAACATTGACAATAGGTTGACATGCACTAAATTGACATTGACAAAAAGTTGATACAAGCAAAAGATCGACGTGTGAATAGGTTGACTTTTTCACTTTTTTTGTGTGAATGTTGACACCTGTTGACATCGTCCCCTAAATAGTTTAACGTTTGCCACGCTTTACCATTCCCAATCGGAGTCCACGTGGATGTTAAAGTATGAAAAAGTAAAAAAGATTAAAATAAGTTGTGAAAACAACTCGTCAACCTTTTCATATGTCGAACATTTCAATGTTGACCTTTGCTTGTATCGACAGTGTTGACCTTTTGGTGTCCACCTATTGACCTATCCTTCAAATTCTAAATACCAATATTAAATCCTTAATATAGCTGTAGGGGAACGCCCTGCGTTTTATGGGCGTCTCCATGAAAATGCTGGGCATTCCCCTGGGAATGCAGGCAGGTCGATGCCTGCATAGGCCGGGTGGCTGATGTCACATGACACCAGGACCCGCCCTGAATTCAGACTGTAGCAGTCATCTGAAAAGTACGTATTGACTAGTGAGGGGATACACGGGGTGGGGTGTTCAGCGGGGTAGCAGGCGATGCTTACCTATTCTCTAGGCTGCGAGTACACTCAGCCAAGCAAACAGGTCTGAATCAGGCACAAAGACAATATAAATTCTCATACTGTAGATGCATAATTATATGGTATATAAGTATATAGTGTAAATAGCTGAATGCCCGTGCTTTTCTATGGAATTTCAAGTATTTCCATATGTGTAACTTTAATTTTAAAGGACTTCCTGGTAAACTACATTTTTACTCTTGCCCTCAAGCTGGAGAATGGCCGGCTGTCGGAGGAGCTGACTCTGGAACAGGCAACATACAACTGTCCATGGTAGAAGCAGTCACTCCCCAAATCCACACCAGCCACTTTTTATCTGTGACCCTGAGCTTTGTTAATGGTCCGTTTGGACTAGAGGTGGCAGTATGATGCGATTAGAGGAATTCCCGGAATGAAGATGTCAAGGTGTCAGACAGTGTAGTGTATGCCAGTACCTTGAAGATGCGGAGCCTTCCCGCTGCTGCCCACCACGAGGATCACTGGTGTTGTTACATGAATTCGATGGACAGAAGGACATGGAACCCCAAAGAGACCGCACCCCAAACACAATAACAGTATCACTACATGTGTGGATAGTGATTACTGAACTTTTATTATACTGCAAAAATCACCCAGGGTGATATAGCATGAATGGCATAACACTATGCAGTGAATGGTTCAAAAAGAAATATTGTGCGGTAGTTGGCTCAATAGCAACAGTTTAACCACGGAACACACGGTATGTCAGGCAATAGACCGCATATTATAAGAAACAAATGCAATATACACTGCGGCACAATATAACTTCAGGTGACAGTTTTTTCACCAGCAGTTCTTTGCACTTCTGCAGGCTTGCATCCACCAGAAAGAGTTACACCACGTAGGCTTCAAACCGAGGATCAAGCACAGTGGCCAAAATGTACTCCTCTGATTTCAACTCTTTGACCACCCTCGAACCCTGAAAGTGAATGAAGGGCTTCATCTACAAATCCCACATGCTTAGTGGACTCGCTGCATCTTAGCACCTCCTTCACTTTCTCCAGCTTCTTCTTCAAAAACCTGATGAGGGCAATGACCTGACTCAAGCTGGCAGTGTCTGAACTAACTTCCTATGTGGCAAGTCCGAAGGGCTGGAGAATCTTGGACAACACTGAAATCATTCTCCACTACACTTGAGTCAGGTGCATACTCCCTCCTTTACCTATGTCATCCTCTGAAGCATATAGTGGTTTGAGGTCCACCGCATTACAACCTCTTGCTTCAGCTGATGGTGGGGCAGGCTCAACAGTTTTTGCTGGTGCTCCAGTATTCGGCACGCAGTTGCTGAATGGCGAAAGTGGCCCACAATTTTTCAGACCACCGAAAGCATCTCCGGCATGGTCTTGTTGTTTTTAAAGAAATTCTGCATCACCAAATATATTGTGTGAGCAAAATATGGGTGCTGGATGTCACCCGGACTTAGGCCCTTATTCTGGTTGGTGCGGTAATATCCGCGTGCGTTCGTGCCGCCGATGTTTTGTGTCTGCGCATGTGCAGAGGCGTCTCTGCGCATGTGCGAGCGGGGCGTACGGCCAAATCCCGCATGAAATGTGAACACTCCGAACAGGGGGTGGAGAGGGGCGTGAAGGGCTATTTGGGCTCATTACCATTACCGCCGTGACGCATGTGTAGGGGGCGGACATATGACATCGCCGGATGTCAGCTGCCCGCCCAGATCCCTGCTTTTGCACGGAAAAATGTCCGTGTGGTCTGAGGTTGCGGGAGCTGGTGGAGCACTCGGTCCTGCATTCGATGGTCTGCGACCATCAGGGGCGGATCCAGGATAAAATTACAGGGGGGGCACCATGATAAAAGAGGGTTTAGGTGGGGGAGGGGCGGTGTTAGTGGTGCCAGTGTACATGCTAAGAGAGCGGCAGAGAGAGGGTGGCAATGGGATTAAAAATAGGCCCTGGCATTTAAAGTGCACAGGACCACCATGGCAACAAAAGTGAAGGATGTAGTTGTGCGCGCGCCAAAGGCGCGCTCTGGAAAAGGGGGTGTGGCCACTCAACAGGGAGCATGTCCTTGAGTGTAGTGTACAACACCATATACAACTTCTACACATTATGCAACAAAATACTAGACCCCATTATACTTGCCCCTTACACATGATGCCAAATGGAATGAGCCATAATTCAAACAATGCCCAAAATGGATTGTGTCAAAATTCACATAATGCCACACGGATTGAGCCAAAATTTACATAATAAAACACGGATTGAGCCAAAATTCACATAATGCCAAATGGATTGAGCCAAAATTCACATAATGCCAAATGGATTGAGCCAAAATTCACATAATGCCACATGAATTGTGTCAAAATTCACAAAATGCCACACGGATTGAGCCAAATTCATAAAATGCCATATGGATTGAGCCAAAATTCACATAATGCCACATGGATTGAGCCAAAATTCACATAATGCCACACGGATTGAGCCAAAATTCACAAAATGCCACACGGATTGAGACAAAATTCACATAATGCCACATGGATTGAGCCAGAATTCACATAATGCCACACAGATTAAGACAAAATTCACAATACGCTTCATAAACAGGGACATTGTCCACCAAAGGCGCGCATTAAACATTTACACCATAATGTCCATTGCACGTTAAGTTACACGGCATGATGTCCATTATGTATTATGCCAAACACCATTATGCCTATTAAAAATGATGCTACATACAGTAAGTGCTGCTTATCTACATGCTCATTGCCAAGGGTTCCATGCTCATTGCCAGAGGTTCCATGCTCGTTGCCATGTGGGATTACATGCTCATTGCCAACGGGGAATACATGCTCGTGGTAAATGGGGGACAGCCGCCGCCAGGCAGAAGTGATAGCCACTGACAGTGGCAGAGCCTGGCTGTATTCCGAGCACTGCAGGTCCCAGCTATTTGAAATAATACCCATTTCACACCAGAAAATGCATTCCCAGGTTGGCCCCTTTTACACCAGCCTAGTCCCTGCATTTTCTGGTGTGAGGGGAAGAGAAAACCACCCCTCCCCCCTTTTAACCAGTTATCTCATTTAACCGGCTATATCTTCGGAACTAACCGACCCATTTACATGAGACAAGTATCATATTGAAGAACTTTTGAGTGGGCTTTGAATGATTTTGGTCCAGTGCAACTGGAACGTTTGGTTCCAGAGTAATCTGCCCTCAAAGAACATGAACAGCCATGAAATTACATTTAAAAAAAAAAAATCGATTTACATGCTATATCTCTGTAACCGATTGACCGATATGGACTATCCTGGTATCATATTGAAGGCCCAGCGATTTGGAATTGAATGACTTCAACCACAAGCTCCTGTGATGCCAGGGGTGGAACTGGCAGCCGTCGGAACCGGGTGGGGGTCGGAATTGACGGGTCCCATATTATCCTATGGGCAAAAAATGTTACAGCTTTGCCAGGCGATATCTCCGGTTCCCGGGGGGCTAGAGACATGGGGCTGGGCTCGTTGGAAAGCTCTGGTCCTCATCTACAAAATGAATGACAGGGGGGGCACGTGCCCAGGTGCCCCCCCCCTGAATCCGCCACTGGCGACCATCGAATGATGGGGGAGGTTCCCTGAGATGGAGGAGGCGTATTCCATGAAAAATACACGTGCGGTCCGTTCGGCCAGCTTCTTACCGCGTACGGACGGAGTTGGTGATCCGTATGGAAGGCGGGGTTTCGCACGCACGGTCCTGGCCGCATATTCAGATCCGGCCGCACCGATCAGAATAAGGGCCTTAATGCCTTCACAATATTCATGGCTTTGTCTGATATAACAAATCCTACCGACGGAGGCTAGAGGCTGAACAGCTTGGAGCAGTGGACGGAGGGCTCGCTGCAACCACTATCATTACTGCTGTCAAGCTGTTATTCAGTTACTTCTATGTATGTGAGCTTTTTTATTATATATAATATGTTTTGCTTACGCTCATGTGCGCTTCATGTACCTTGATACAGCCGTGGGATCAATATAATTAAAAAAAAAAATAGATCCAGAGTTCCTAAACCTATTTTTCCAGAAATATTGAACTGTACACAATGATAGTATTCCACTTGTGTGTTCAATCCTTAATTTGGACTGTTGGTTACTTTAATACATTTTTGAATTTTAGATTTTGAAAACCAAATTGGTTACAAACTGAAAATACAAAATCATAATAACAATAACCTAGCTTTCTCCAGTGACAGCAATGTAGAAGAACAGGTTATTTCTCAAAACACACAGACATGTCATACCGGACAGTTAGACAGAGGAATACATGCACCAAGCAAACATATTGCTAATTTATACATAATGGAATGTTCTGTCATTGCATTATTTCCCCCTGCAGTCAAATTCAAATAATTCTAGCAGACAGCTATCCAAATGACAGAAAAAGGGGTATGGGTCATAGGATCGACAAAAGAAAGGTCGACTTGTATTGGGTCGACCACTGAAGATCGACATGCATCAAGGTCAACTTGTCTAAAGGTCGATATGGGGTTAGGTCAACAGGGTCATTAGGACGACACAAGCATTAGGTTACTGCTAGAGATGTCAATCCCGGGGCATTTTTTCGATTAGCATCCCTAAAAGAAAACCGCCCCTGTTCCCCTTACTTTAGTGGATCCTTATTGTGGTGGAGCAGGGCAGGTGGCAGCGGAGTAGAGGCAGGCAGTGGCTGTGATGCCGGATGGAGATGATTGCTGTGTGCGGCCGGGAGAGGTAGGCGCAGCACTGCAGCCTCCAGTGCTGGAACACGCTCACCGCCCGATCTCTCCAGTGTCACGGAAGTCACAGAGGCTGGAACCCACTCACCGCCCGACCTCTCCCAGTCGCATGCTGGGTCGGGAACAGCCGGGCAGCCCGCTCAGACGCTGCCCAGCAATAGACTGTGCAATACAGAAATCCCAGGATTGGATAGTCCAATGCTGGAATTGAAATCCTGAACATTTTGGGGCCAAATCCCAGGATCCGCCGATCCTGATCCCAGGATTGGCCACTCTAGTCACAGCGTTCATTTGAATATACTGTAGGACATCTGTTTATGGTGGCTTCTTTGCACATTTATTTATTTATTCTTTGCACATAGCATAGGCTGGATACAAGTCCATGTACTAATGACAGACAGGTATGTGGGAGAGGCTTTTGCTTTCAGTACCACACACACTTCAGGGTACAGTATTCTCACATCTACATATAATAGGAAGCTTGATCCTATACCCTTACAAGTCAGTAAAGCTCTGTCTCCTGTGCTTATCCCAAACTTAACTAAAATCTGTAACCTCTTTCTTTCTACTGGTATATTTCCTTTTCTGTTCAAGCATGCACTTATTACTCCCATTCTAAAAAAACACAATTCTGATCCAAACTGTCTTTCTAACTACCGTCCTATCTCTCAGATCCCATGCCTCTCCAAGCTACTTGAGAGACTTGCCTACACTTGCCTCACACATTTTCTTAACTCCTACAACCTATTGGACCCACTTCAGTCAGGCTTTCGCTCTCAACACTCCACAGAGACAGCACTGACTAAGTAGTCAATGATCTGGCCACTGCTAAATCTAATGGCCATTTCTCACTTCTTATTCTTCTAGATCTCTCAGCGTCCTTTGACACTGTCGACCATTCTCTTATCATACAAACACTACAATCCCTAGGTCTTCAGAACACAGCCCTTTCTTGGTTCTCTTCCTACCTAGCTAATTGCTCTTTCAGTGTTCGCTTCTCTGATTCTACCTCTTCCTTACTACCACTGTCTGTTGGAGTACCACAAGGCTCAGTCTTAGGTCCTCTTCTTTTCTCAATCTATACTTCCTCTCTTTGCAAACTAATCAGCTCTTTTGGATTCCAGTATCATCTGTACACTGATGATACTAAAATCTATCTATCCTCCCCGGAATTGTCACCATCAGTATTGCTCTGTGTCTCTGAATGTCTTTCTGCCATTTCATCTTGGATGTCATGTCGCCACCTCAAACTCAACATTTCCAAAACAGAATAAATTATATTCCCACCAGCCAAGAGTAGTTACCAACCTGATATCTCTATCACTGTTGAGAACACTACAATTAATCCTACTCCACAAGCTCGCTGCCTAGGGGTCATCCTCGATTCTGAACTGTCCTTTATTCCTCACATTCAATCTGTCTCTAAATCATGTTATATGCATCTAGAAAACATATCCAAAATTCGTCCGTACCTTACACAAGACACTGCTAAAACTCTAATCCATGCTCTCCTTATATCACGCATTGACTATTGCAATAGCCTCCTTACCGGTCTTCCTAAGAAAAGACTCTCACCACTACAATCCATTTTGAATGCAGCTGCGAGGTTGATCTTCCTGGCTAGATGCACATCGCCTGCTGATCCGCTCTGTCAGTCCCTCCATTGGTTGCCTGTATATTACCGCATTCAATTTAAAATACTTCTGCTTACATACAAAGCCATTACTCTGACTACACCGACTTATATCTCTTCACTTATCTCAAAATATATCCCCACCGACCTCTCCACTCTGCACAAGATCTGCATCTCTCATCCACACTCATTACTTGCTCCCACTTACACTTGCAGGATTTTTGTCAGGCAGCTCCCATCCTATGGAATGCCCTTTCACACACATTAAGACTCTCCTCTAGCCTCCAAACTTTCAAGCGTTCCCTGTAAACTCATATCATATTCAGGACCCTCACACAACCTGCATTAGCATTCTTATCTAATTGCATCCCATCAGGATTGTCTTGTAATCTGATAGGACTGCTATGCTATGGAATTCTATCCTATTGTCCCTATAAATTGTAAGCTTGTGAGCAGGGCCCTCTTACCTCTATGTCGGTTTGTTTAATCACTGTTTCCAATTGTAAAGCGCAACGGAATATGCTGCCCTATATAATAAACTGTAAATAAATAAATAGATGCCAAGTAAATGTGGAAATGCGACAGATTCTGTCCCTGGGCATTTCACCTGAAAACAAGGTGGAATCGATGGCCCTATTGGTCATTATCGACTAACAAAAGTTAATGCGCAAAAACGGTACTTGTTTCCTAGCAGGGCTCCTAGTTTTCTTACGTACGCAAACGTAGTGAAATCGCATTGCATTCGATCGCATCGCATTAGGTTATAGTAGCATGCGATGCGATTTTCCCGTTCCCGCTCCCTGTCATTCCCGCCCCCTGTCAGATCCTCTCAGAAATCCTCTCTCTTTGGTGATATTCTGTCAGGAGAAGAAGCATACCTCAGAGCTGCTGGTGATTTATTGGTTGATTTATTGAAAGTTATTCAGATGGCTGCATCTATGACTATGTTTACGCTGCCTCTGGAGGCTATCGCTTTTTTTCAAGGACACAATCTCCTTCCGGTGGCGCAGAATTGCGCGATTGGCCACATAATGTGCCTTTCTGTGAAGGAATGCATGTGGCACTGCCATGTAAAAGCGTGCCGGCTGAAGGTGAGCCTCAGAGCGGCCCACTGGTTTCCAGGGTGCTGCTTATCATTTGTCACCCTGGTGCGCTTTATATACAGTACTCATGGGCCCAGGAGCTGACATCCATTGAGTACTGTCAGCAACAGCTGGACATTTCCAAAATGACGGCTGTTTTGTACAACAGATGGATGCGGGAGGCGTGTACGATGGACCTCATGGTGCAGCCACAGCACCGTATTGGCGCTCCAGGCCACACCGTGGAGGTCGATGAGAGCATATTCGTCAGGAGGAAAAGTAATGACGGCCGTATGTTCCCACAGCAGTGGGTTTTTGGGGGAATTTGTAGAGAAACGGGACAGTGCTTCCTCACCATGGTGCCAAAACGCGATGCCAGCACTTTGATAGCGGCTATTCTGGAGAATGTAGAGCCAGGCACCACGATTTACATGGACTGCTGGAGGGCGTACAGCACTGAACAGCTGGAACTTGCAGGGTATCAGCACGCCCAAGTCAATCACAGGTTTAACCCCTTACCGACGCAGCATGTTTTTGCCTTCCTGACAGAGCCCTTTTTTTCAAATCTGACATGTATCACTTAAGTGGGGATAACTTTTTTTTGCTTTTACTTATCCCAGTGGTTTTGAGATTGTTTTCTCGTGACACATTGTACTTTAAATTAGTGGTAAATTTTGGTCGATACAGTTTTTTTTTTTTTTTGTGAAAAATACCAAAATGTCGTAAAAAAATTGAACATTTTGCTATTTGCAAAATGTTAAATTTTCTGCTTGTGAGACAAATAATCATACCACTCAAAATAGTTAATAACTAACATAGACCATATCTAAACTTTATTATTACATCATTATTTAAACTTTCTTTTATTTTTTTTGGACACTAGGGGGCAGCAGAGTCTAAATTTTACACATCACACAGTAAACGCTGCTTTTGGCTATTCACGTTTGAACAGCCAATCGCAGCGATCGCCCATGGCGGGGGGCATCGCTGCCCCCCCTGGGCAATGAGGGAAGATGTCTGCTGTCAGGGACAGCAGACATCATCCCTCTGTCACCGCGTCTCTAGACGCGTCGACACTTTGAAGTCATGACGTACATTTATGCCATGTGTCGGGAAGTACATCCCGACCATGACGTAAATGTACGTCAAATGTCGGGAGGGGGTAATTTTATAGACCCGTCCACAGGGATGCATACCCAGAATGTGGAAAGAGTGTGGGGCGCATGCAAATGGCGCAATAAGCGCCACAGAGGTACAGCACACCACATGCTCCATTCCTATCTCCAGGAGTTCATGTAGAGAAAGACATTGGGTGGGATAACCCATTTCATCGAATCCTGGGAGCACTTACCCTCCTACCTAAGGATGATTAAGTGATTTGTTAATAATGAATGTTTTACTCTGATTCTGTGTTATTAATTAATTAATGTTTTACTATTTTTAATTGATTAATTGTTGTTATTATTATTATTGTTATGCTTTTTAAATTATTTAAGTAAATTTACAGTTCTTAGTTAACACATGTCATCATTACTGTGTCAGCTGTATGATTTTGCAAGTGTGAATGTGTTCCTAAAACACCACCACAATCCATGCCACCCCGAAGCGTGGCGAGCGGCGGCGGAACTCGTCCTTCGACCTTTTCATACCTCCACTATCCACTTCGGCGTGGAGTTGATGTTATATAGGCCCCTATTCTGGTTGGTGCGGATATGTCCGCGTGCGTTCGTTCCGCCGATGTTTTGTGTTTGCGCATGTGCAGAGGTATATCTGCGCATGTGCGAAAGGGACATACGTCCAAATTCCGCATGAATTGTTTACACTACGAACAGGGGGAGGAGAGGTGCGTGAAGGGCTGTTTGGCCTCATTAACATATGCATACGCCCCGCGTTTCATGGGCATTCCCATGAAAATGCTGGGTGTACGTATGGTAATGCGGTCGTGACGCACGTGTAGGGGGCGGACATATGACATTGCCGGATGTCAGCTGCCTGCCCAGATCCCTGCTTTTGCACGGAGAAATGCCCGAGTGTTCTGAGCTCGCGGGAGCTGTCTGACCACTCGGTCCTGCATTCGATGGTATGCGACCATCGAATGATGGGGGGAGGTTCCCAGAGATGGAGGAGGTGTATACATGAGAAATCCACTCGTGCTCCGTGCGGTCAGCGACTTACCGCATTCGGACGGAGTGAGCAATCCATACGGAAGGCGGGGTTTAGGATGCACGGTCCTGGCCGCATATTCGGCTCCAGCCGCACAGACCAGAATAAGGCCCATAGTGTGGCAAGCGCAGCGAGTCTCCGAGCCAGAAGCGTGGCAAGGGGACGCGGATTACTTTACATGTATTCCGCTGTGCTCGCCACACTTCGGGTTCGATGGCTCGCTGCGCTTGCCACACTATATAAAGTCAACTCCACGCCGACGTGGATAGTGGGGATAGGAAAAGGTCGGAGGATGCGTTTCACTGCGCTCGCCACACTTCGGGGTGGCGTTGATACTGGAGTTGACGCTAAACAATGACATAGGTGTTTTCAATTGTAAGCACCCATCACATGTCATACTAAGCTAAGCACACATTATCTCATCCCATCACATCTCATAGTAAGCACCCATCACATTTCATCGCATGGGTGCTTCTAATATGAAATATTGCATCGCACCTGGTGCACTGCGATTCCAATCGATATTTCATTGTATAAGCACTCCTGTGCACTGCATATGGACATCGCATTGCACAGCACTATACACGCTGCGCGATGCAATGCGATTTCACTACGGAGAATAGCTCACTATGCTAAATGCCTCCTGGGCGCCCTGCCAGGAAGCAAGTACCCCAAAAACATTACAGCGGCACACAATTACCTTTGTTTGGTACTAGACGCTACTTTCCCTTTAAAGTATCTGTTATAATGTGCGGATGGAAGCTTTGAATAAAATCATGTGTATGTCACATTTCACTCTGGCTCCAATTAGGAAATCAATTGCCTGCAAAGGAAAGTCATTTGGCACGGGATGCAAAGTTGTTCCTAAGACGCCTTACTCACTGACATCAGAGACCGTCCTAATTAGAAACAATGCAGAAGTGAGTCATGAAACTCTCCAGAGAAAAGCTGGTGGCCCAGCGATGACATTACAAGCGTCAGATGCTCAGTGGAATGTGACAACAAGGTGTCCTTTCCTGACGTTAAGAGACATGTGCCCACTCCATTACCACACATATACTAAAAGGCCATGAGCTTTATCTGTCATTGTTTGCAGCAAAGGCTTCAATTACAGTACTGTTAGTTACAGTAATGTATTTCTTCTTTATAGGGAAACAGCAATAATAAGAAAAACAATTAAGTATTGTACCTAAAAACCTATATATACAAAAAGTATAAAAATCCGCACAATATTAAGCTCACCAATATAGTTTGAATAAAACAACTTTTTAAAACACAATACCTGAGCCTGGAGACAGTGCAGACTGTATAGGTTTGAAATCCAAATAATTTACTCTGAATACATCTATAACCAATTCTGTATTGCCAAAGATCATTCTTGATCAACCTATTGCCAACCCCATATTGGTAAATCTCTTTTAGAGACCTTCTGATCCCTTCTACTGGTCATTTTTAATTTCCTCTGGTGGAACCCTTTTTTGGAAGCTTTATGTAAATATATCCCTAACCCCCGATGAAGTCCTAACGTTTTGAAGAAGATCATTAGGCATATTTATACCACTGTGGATAAGAAAAGCATCTGAGAAAAAACTCCATGCCAATTGTATACCTTTTAAGATTGATTATACTGGTTTTTGTTTTTTTAAAGTTGTTTTATTCAAACTATATTGGTGAGCTTAATATTGTGTGCACTTCTATACTTTTTGTATACCTATTTCCCCGTGTCTCCTCTACTAACAGTGAGTTCTCCTAAAGGTGCTGCCACCTATTAGCGCAACAAAAGGGGTTTTATCTCCATATATACAAACATATATTTATTTATTTATTAAAAGTTTCTTATATAGCGCATGCATATTCCGCATCGCTTTACACAGAATATTTTGAACATTCACATCAGTCCCTGCCCCAAAGGAGCTTACAATCTATATTCCCTACCACAAATACACGCACACACAGACATTCTAGGGTTAATTTTTTGTTGGAAGCCAATTCGCCTACCTGTATATTTTTGGATTGTAGGAGGAAACCGGAGTACCCGGAGTAAACCCATGCAAGCAAAGGGAGAATATACAAACTCCGCACAGTTGGGCCATGGTGGGGATCGAACCCATGACCTCAGCGCTGTGAGGCAGTAATGCTAACCACTACACCATCCGTGCTGCCCACATAGATAGACGCAGGGCCGGTGTAACCTCTTGCAGCGCCCAAGGCGCCTGTCCTGTCCCCCGCCCCCCTCCTCTCTGACCCGGTCCCGGGGGAGGGGTGGGTGCGCCCGCCGTCTACCTGCTCCATGGCAGAGGGCATGCGGCACTCTCCAGCTTCACTCCCCCCCTCCTCCCCGCAGCGCGTCCAGACCAGGTCAGAGGCGTTTAAAGTGATCCACGGGGTGCGCGGATGCGGCACTCTCCGGCTTCTCCCTACACTCCTCCCTCCTCCCCACAGCATGTACAGACCAGGTTAGAGGCGCTTGCTTGATCCACAGGTGGCGCGGGTGCGGCACTGTTCAGCTTCTCCCTACACTCCCCCCCGCAGGATCGATGTCCAGGGAAAAGGGGAACGCTCACCTCCCTCCTCAGGGGGTGCAGCGGCTGCCGCTTCCGTACGGTACTACAAAGTACCGCCCTCCAGAGGCCGGCGCCCTAGGCAAATGCCTAGAGCTGCCTAGTGGTGGCGCCGGCCCTGGATAGACTGTATATATATATGTGTGCAGGGCCGGACTGGGACCAGAAATCGGCCCTGGCATTTTGAGCACACAGGCCCACCTGTAGCAGGCGGGACCCTTGCGCGGCGAAGCCATGCAGCAAAAAGGGGGCATGGCCTCATGGAAAGGAGGTGTGGCATCAGAAAAAGGAGGTATTACACATTATGGAACACACAGTAATTCCCATTACACATTATGGAACACACCATAATGCCCATTGCACATTATGGAACACACCATAATGCCCATTACACATTATGGAACACACCGTAATGCCCATTACACTTTTCTAATGGATATTAGTGTAATTGGATTCTATTGAGTGAGTGTAATTGGATTCTATTGGAAATATTCATTGGAAATATCTTTCTATATCCCATTTGAGATACATTTATCCTGTTGGGTATGTATAATTGGAACTACCTTTGCTCTCCCTCATTCCAAGAGAGGAAATATAATTTTTTGTTTTTTTGTTTTCATGCTCACCTCCCTAACTGTATTTTAAAATTAATTATAAAAAAAAAAAGATTTTTCAGAAAAGAGTGCTTTTCTATATACGCAAGGGACCCCAGTAAGTGGACACACTACTTTCCCAAAAAAAATTCAATCTAACTTCAATGGTTTAGGTATGTACGGCTCTAAATGTTCAGACGGCATAGACATTTATTTATATACATTTTATATTATTTGTTATGGTGATATGTCCATATTTTCCATCATTTAGATAATATAACCCCTGATGAAGTTATTTATGACGAAACGCGTCGGGTATCATTATATCTTGGAAGAATTGGATCATGGAATCCTTGTCTGATTGATTAATATATTTTACATGTTTTTAATTGTTTGGTCTACCCTTGAATTGTATAATAAGGTGGTGGACTGTACTAAGCGCACCCTATATCTTTTGCTCTATCTATCTATTTCTTCCTCCACTAACAAGGAGGATTTATAGAGTGCTGCTATAACTTTAAGCGCAAACAGAGGTCTACCCTTTTTGTTCTATATATCCTATAGATTGTAAGCTTACGAGCAGGGTTCTCCTACATTTTGACTGTCTGTAAATACCCTGTTTTGTTGTATCACTGTCCCCTTTGTAAACCGCAACGGAATATGTTGCGCTATATAAGAAACTGTTAATAAATAAATAAATATATATATATATTCTATATTCCACTTGCAATAGCACTCTGAGATATGGCTGTGAAAGCCGGTGGGTGCCGCCAAGTGGAATTGTTGGATACATTTTTGTGGCTTGGCACCATGGCAGCTATTTTTGCATGATATATGTAAGGAGGGTGCTGTCCAGTACGGATGCCACCCCAGGTGTTTGCAGAACAGGGCACAGTTGTTCAGTTTCCCCAAGGACAAAACTACCTGGGTTTAGGACTGTGTACACTCGGTGAGATTTGGCATTAGATTTTGGCTATATACCAGTGAATTCAAAGCTTGACACTCCAGCTGTTGTTGAACTACACATCCCAGCATGCCATGTATAAGTTTTAGCATGGTCAAATAGTAAGACTGATGCAGGGCATGCTGGGATGTGTAGTTCAATAACAGCTGGAGTGAAGGTTAGTTCACTGCTATATACTGTAGTCAAAATCACATGCAAATCGCATGCAGATCACACAGGTTTTTTACCTTGTGATCCCGAGGCACACTCCCGTGACAGCACAAATTGAAACCCAGATAGACAGGACAGCAGTGACTATATAGTAAAAATCGAATGTAGATTACATGAATTGTATGTAAAAAGTACAGAGTTAGGAAAGATTGCATAGCAATCGAATCTTTAGGAAGGGAATCTTACCATGTGTACACACCAATAGAGAAATAGCCTGCAATTTTATACCTGAGATCCCATCCATGCAGATCCAGTCCAGGTGTTGGAGCAAGCACTTCCAGCAATCAGGCACACATGTGTCACACTTTCTTAAAGCTCGTTAGTGCAAGGGTTCAGGGTTCCTGATGCCAGCAAGTGTCCAGGTGTAACACTCTAGTATTAGCTCAGATCTTTCTTTTCAGGTAATTTTACAAAGGCTAAGATAAAGGTTAACAGGGTTTATTATACAATCCAGTTTGACAATATTTAAATGTTACATTTAATAGTTGGCTTTGCACAACTAATAAATTATTAAATTAAATAACTAAAATAACAATATTACTATAACATTAAAAATCAAGTCTTTTTCTCTAAATTGCGCAATTTAACTCTTAAGGGAAATTACTATTATGTGCACATAAACGGATCTTCTCCCTGTATTCACTTTATAATCCTTTAATGTTTCTTGCACTGACAACTCTGTTTATAGATCCATTCTGCTGCTCCTGCCTGCTGCTGTATTATATATCCTAGTTTAATTAGCAATGAATGTCCTGTGGGGCCCTATAATCAAGCTGCAAAGTCTACTTCCCTATCCCAAGTCTGTTCTTAAGCCCTAGGGAATAATTTCGGGTCCACCCCTATTGCCTTTCAGGGGCTTCCGGGGCTTGACTCACTCACTCTTTTTTGTGGAATAGAGGGGCTCTGCGTAACTGCGCACCACCGGCCTCAATCAGCTAGGCCGGGCCTATGACACAGTCCAATTCTGAAGCACCTCTATGAGATTCTTGACCAGTAGGATGGCGCTGCTTCCTGATGGGGACAAACACCGGACAACCGTACTGCGTCAACGGGAGTCGCCTTTTGGTAATTCTTGCCACATTTGGTGCCTCTGCAGCTCTCATGTCAACACACACCCCTGCTCTGTTTCTCTCTCCTCAGCAACTGCTCAAACTGTCACATGCAGCTCTGCTTTTTAACCCCTCTCATCCTGGGCTTGTGGTGCTCTCATTCTGCCTGTGAGCACCCTTCAGATTAACTGTCACTTATCAGCCTCCCCTCTCCCTTCAGGAGATTGGTACAGTCCGCAGCCTTGTAGTGGTGAAGTTTCTCCATCAAGACAGTTTGGGATTAACCCACCTCCTCTCCAGAAGGGGTTTCTTATATATTACTAAACTCTCCCTCTATGAGGGGATTGAATCCCTATATGTTCCCTCTGTGAGGGATCTTCATCAAATAAATACATTTTACATACTTATTATAATATTTATACATTTCTGGGATGTCACATGTTTCTCCTCTAGAAATATGCGTGTCCTCACGCATTTCATCAACAATGACATAAAACATTAAAATTGTTTCATTACAATATTTACATTTTCATCTTCACAATTTCCGCTAAACTAATATTCTGGACCAACAATATATCAGATAACAAATGATATTCTACATCATGGCTAATATCTATGCTGCCTACGTGAGGTACTTTGGTTATATACCTTAGACCTCTTCAAAGCCTGCTGGCATATCAGTTTTATCTCCTCAGAGGTTATAGTGGTGAACTTGAGGTCTGAGTGATACCAGTCTGGAAGAAAATTTTTCTCTGAATCTTTAGCTATGCCAAGGGATTCTTCAGGAACCTTAGATTTAGAGTTTGACACAACAGAATCTGGGTAATATGGTCTAAGGGTTCCCAATCCCCCAGCCTCAGCCACACAAATCACTTCTGTGTCTTTTGCTTGATCAGATGTGCTTGAATCTGCTCGACTTGGGTTGACCATACTGAAATCGATGTCTTCAACTTTTAATTTACTGTCACAAACCATCTCTGGAGGCGGTTGCTGTTTGACCACATTCTGCAGACTTTGCTGCACTGTCTCATTCTGTTTCTCCACAGTTTGTTTGTCCGTTCGTTCCACCAATTCACTTTGCTCAGGAAAATCATGTTGTTGCTGTCCAGATTCTTCTGTTCTCATGTGGCAATAAGGGCGATGAGGATTAGTATTTTCAACCGCACTGTGACCTTCTCCTGGTTCCTCTCCACCTCCATTGTGTCGAATATCCTGTTGACAGGAGCGTGGAGAATCTCTACAGCGTGGACAGGGCCAGTATTGGCTGCGATTTGTGACATATTTGTTGCCTTGCACCGGAACACCATTAGGACCTGTTACATTAATCGCTTTGATGCCCTTCTTTCCATTTGCCAAATCAAACTCAACTATTTCTCCAGTTACCAGACTTTTGAAGCACTCTTCAGGGTTGGTCTTCTCAATGGCAGTGTAATGCACATAGACTCTTCTTTTGGTGTCAGTTCGCTTTATAAATCCAAACCCACGTGGTACACTGAACCACACAACATGACCTGAAATCTTTCTTGGGCTGAATTGCTGAATATCGCTTACAGATGTTGCTCCAGACATGCTAATCTGGTTCTGAACTACTGTATTTGAGCCTATATCTCTGGGTCCTCTTTCCCAGGGTGGACCTACTCTCTGCACTCTTCTCGTGGGTTGTCGACAATTCCTTTTGATATGACTGCTTTGTTTGCATCCTCGACATATTGGCCTCCCTTTTGAATCACAATGGTTAGTTGGTACTGCACGTTCCCGCTTTAGGTCTCTTAGCTCTTTTTTGATCTCAGCGAGACTTTGGGTGAGTTCAGCGATCTTGTCATTAAGGATTCTGATCCTGTTTTCATCTGTGGTGGGGTTGCCTCCTTGCACATTCATATTCGATCCTGTTCGTGGACGCCAAATTTGTAACACTCTAGTATTAGCTCAGATCTTTCTTTTCAGGTAATTTTACAAAGGCTAAGATAAAGGTTAACAGGGTTTATTATACAATCCAGTTTGACAATATTTAAATGTTACATTTAATAGTTGGCTTTGCACAACTAATAAATTATTAAATTAAATAACTAAAATAACAATATTACTATAACATTAAAAATCAAGTCTTTTTCTCTAAATTGCGCAATTTAACTCTTAAGGGAAATTACTATTATGTGCACATAAACGGATCTTCTCCCTGTATTCACTTTATAATCCTTTAATGTTTCTTGCACTGACAACTCTGTTTATAGATCCATTCTGCTGCTCCTGCCTGCTGCTGTATTATATATCCTAGTTTAATTAGCAATGAATGTCCTGTGGGGCCCTATAATCAAGCTGCAAAGTCTACTTCCCTATCCCAAGTCTGTTCTTAAGCCCTAGGGAATAATTTCGGGTCCACCCCTATTGCCTTTCAGGGGCTTCCGGGGCTTGACTCACTCACTCTTTTTTGTGGAATAGAGGGGCTCTGCGTAACTGCGCACCACCGGCCTCAATCAGCTAGGCCGGGCCTATGACACAGTCCAATTCTGAAGCACCTCTATGAGATTCTTGACCAGTAGGATGGCGCTGCTTCCTGATGGGGACAAACACCGGACAACCGTACTGCGTCAACGGGAGTCGCCTTTTGGTAATTCTTGCCACATTTGGTGCCTCTGCAGCTCTCATGTCAACACACACCCCTGCTCTGTTTCTCTCTCCTCAGCAACTGCTCAAACTGTCACATGCAGCTCTGCTTTTTAACCCCTCTCATCCTGGGCTTGTGGTGCTCTCATTCTGCCTGTGAGCACCCTTCAGATTAACTGTCACTTATCAGCCTCCCCTCTCCCTTCAGGAGATTGGTACAGTCCGCAGCCTTGTAGTGGTGAAGTTTCTCCATCAAGACAGTTTGGGATTAACCCACCTCCTCTCCAGAAGGGGTTTCTTATATATTACTAAACTCTCCCTCTATGAGGGGATTGAATCCCTATATGTTCCCTCTGTGAGGGATCTTCATCAAATAAATACATTTTACATACTTATTATAATATTTATACATTTCTGGGATGTCACACAGGCATTAGAGGGTGGTGGGCCAGTGGGTTAGAGACAGGGAGCCTGAGATTGTGTAATCGTCTAAGCTGTTTGTGGACCGGTGCCTGGTTAAGGTACCCGGTAAGTTTTCTGTGGCAAAGACATGTTTCATGTGCTGTGGAAGTACACGGACTGCTTTTCCCCACAAACTTTGTCAGAGGTTTGTCTGGTGGAAGGTCGTTTGTTAAAAAGTGGCACCCAATGTGGGGCCTTCTGCTGGATGCAACAAGCACAGCAAGAACCTGGAGCCACCGGAGCCGTGAAACTCCACAAACATCCTCTGGTTAGCTTAGTAACCAGCCAGGGTGTGGGTTTTTTTTGTGTGGTTTTTTTTTTATTGAATCGTGGTTTGCAAAGTTGGGAGTTATGTTATAATGCCCTCAAATTAATTTTAGACCACATTACAATGAGCAGGTCCAGGGGCATAACTAGATATATAATAAATATAAATGTTTGTAAAGGCGGGCCCTCTCAGCTCTGGGCCCCATAGAAGCTGCAATACATGCACCTATGGTTGCTACACCCTAGGAAGAAACACTGGTACAGATGGAGCGCCTCTCAGCCAGCACAGGGGCTCTCCAGATTGCCCGCTGGCGAGATGGAGCTCCATCCGAGCATCCCAGTTACCAGGCGGCGGGGGACGCGGACGCTGCCCATTGCCGCTTCAGGGAGATGATCAGGGTTAGGGGGGAGAGGGGAGCTCCATTGGGAGGGGAAGCACGTGTGTCTCGTGTGCGCGCGTCACCTTCCGGCAGCTGGTGGCCGCTAGATGAAGAGGGCACCACCTCTAACTGTATTATGCACGATTTAAAAAAATATCTGTCATATTCAGTGAGCCACAGATAAATAATAGTTAAATAAATAATTATAATCAGAGACAAAACTCTTCCAGGAACAGACATTTAATAAACAGAGTGGGAAGAATGGACAATTAGCAGCTGTTATAATAAGTGCACACAGTTTCCATGAACAGTTGTTTTCTTGTTCCACAAAGTGACAATTGAAAAATGTGAAATATGCACAATATTATATAAACACAATTTATAATTCTAGCAATAAGTTTACTACTGAATAGTAAACATATAAGGCAACACTTACATTACATTTAACAATTTTTTTACCCCAAATGTTGTGTAACAAAATTGCAGATTTCTATGCATATTTGCCAACCTTTGAATTTGCCTCTCCGGGAGAAGCCCAAAGAAGACAACCAATTCTGCTGGTTGGGGACAAGGCTGACATCTCAAAGCCCCGCCCCCAAATCATATAAACCCCGCGAGTAGGGGGCAGGGCGTAAATGACACAAAATGATGCAATTTGCGTCATTATAGCCCTGTCCCCTCTCACGGACCTGCAAATTCCGTTATTTCTTTAAGCGGCTCCAGGGGGGAGGCAAGTATGTTTATATGTTAAGTTTGAGTTACATGTATGTCAAGTTTGGCCAACTCAAAACACAGCAGTATTTGTACCTTAAGCATATATGACATGTACAAATGCTTATACCTCTACCCAACAATAAATTACTGATACAGGTTTTCAGTGATAGTTATAAATGTGAAAGTGGCATTACACTATGCATACACAATATTATATAATTCAGTGTTATATACATGTAAGAATAATGCCTTGACAGTGCTATTAATAAATATGAAAGATAAATCTAGTTTTGGTAAACATGCATTCAGCACACAATACTAAAATAAGCAACAACAGTGGGGCAAAGTTCCTGATTCAGGCTTGATGGCATGACTGTGAAGATGCACGGCAGCTAAATTATCTATGTACTGCAGATGCACATGGGCCGCAATGCGTGACGCCCGGCTGCAATTTTTTATTTGCTGGCCGTACGCACAGTGATTGACAGCGAGTGGGCGTGATTGGGGTGGGAATCAACCATTTCATGGTAGGGCCAAGAAAAAAAGAGGGTGTGCCGGAAAAAAAAACACTGGGAATGTCAAGGCCTGTTAGGGGAGGGTGTATTATGTCAGTAGCTGATAAAATTATCATTGAGGTATTTCTAAATATATGATAATAAGCAACAATCTAAGCAACATTTATTCAATAAACCATTTTTCAGGGCTATGCAGAACCTTTCACCCGGAAGTTGAAGGGGGAGCACACTGGAGGGCGGATGGGAGAGCGGGCAGCACCTGGATGGGTAAGGTATATATATTGTATATGTCTTTTTATGCACATTTTTACTATGTATGTCCTGAAGACGGGTTAATCCCGAAACGCCGTAGGCACAAGTAAAAAGGCTTTCCCATGGTAATTCCCAGATGACGCGGGTGTGGGGAGCGGGCAACTGACATCAGCAGATGTCTGCTGCCCGCCCGCTTCCTGCACAGGGTGCCTACAGATCGGAGACACCACAGAGGTGTCTCAGATCTGCGAGCTCAGGAGAAATCATTTGATGGTCGCTGACAATCGAACGCTTTCTCCCCCGCACCCAAGGCTGCAAATGGATGTTTATGCAAAACATCCATTCGCAGCCATGCGGGGGTTCGCGGCATGCAAGGGGAGCGGGCAGCTCCGTGGGCTGCGTCTGGTGGACTCGCAAGGCTGTGAAATTCGAGTCAACCAGAATAACCTCTTAGGTTCACAGCCAATAAGACCCCCAATACCAACATCCAGGGGGCCCAAAAAAGGGGTCCGGCCACTACACAAAGTGGGTCAGGGAAACAAGATATGGCAAGTTGCATAACACAGAGGGGGTAGAGGACATGGGGTTTAAGAAAAAAAATGTGGTGAGACCCGAGAGCCAACCACAGAGTGGTGTATGCCAGGCACACCATGGGCATGGATCCGGTAAGCATTCGGACACTGTTGGATCGATATGGACGAAACCAATGTGAGGTGACTTTATTGGGTCCAGTTTAGGTTCACAGTCACTAAGACCCCCAATCCGACCCCGTGGGGGTCCTATGGGCCCAAAAAAGGGATCCAGCCACTACACAAATTGGGTCAGGGAAGCGAGATATGGCATAGTTGCATAATATAGAGGGGGTAGAGGACAAAAAAATGTGCTGATATACGGGAGCTGACCACAGAAAGGTTTATGCTGGGCACATCATGGGCATGGGCATGTGCAGGGCCTTCCACTGGTCGGATTTGGATGAGAACTTCAGAAGACACTCACTAGGCAGCCACCTCCTGGGTCTGTTGGAAGGGAATGGGATCATTCGTCAGACTGCATTTAGGTCTACAAGCATTAGGTCTTACACCATTAGGTCGAATTGCATTTAGGTCTACCTGACTGAAGGTCGACAGGGTCATTAGGTTGACAGGTATAAGGTCGACGGGGACATTATGTCGACAGTGAAAAAGTCAACATGTTTTTTTAAGTTTTTTTTCATCTTTTCAAGCGTTGACACAGTCAACATAGCACCGCATCCCCTCGCATGGCTCGCTACACTCGCCATGCTTCGGGCACGGTGCCTCGCTACGCTCGGCACACTATGTTGTTCTCCCACCACACCCTAATGGATGGTAGGGCATGAATTACCGCCTGTCGGCACATGTCAAAGGACCCCATGTCGACCTTTTGTCTGTCGACCTTCCCCATGTCGACCTAATGACCCTGTCGACCTTATAAAAGTCGACCTAATGACCCTGTCGACCTAATGAACCTGTCGACCTAAATGCAGGTCTACCTTAATGCAGGTCGACCTAGTGGTGTAGACCTAATGCTTGTAGACCTAAATGCTGTAGACAATATGACCGTAACCTGTTGGAAGAGCTGTCAAGCTTAAAATAAGAGACGGATAGAGTTCAAGTAATTCTAATGGCACAGCCAAAGTACAGAGCAAAGTGGACTTGCACTTTACAACCTATGAAACGATTTAATGAATGTTCTGTTCTACTTGCAGTAAATTGTAATAGTTTGCCTTCATTCTGGATTATGCATTCATCATACATGGCATGCTGTTTGCTGTCTTTCCATTGTGAAACATACAAGTAAGAGCAGAATCCTACATATTAAAGCACAATCAGCCACACAATGACTTGGACACTTTGGAAACTAGGATTCCTGAGGAAGTATTCTAGTGTCAAATAATAAATATAAAGAAACACAGATTTAAAAGAAAGTCAACTGTTAATATATAATATTACTTAATATTACTGGTTTCTAATTAAATATGAATATTTAGTAAGTTGTTACAGTAGCTTTAATTATAGCTAAAATAAGTTATTTGAATGTCAAAATATTCAATTTGAAGTATGTTATACTTTGTACTATTTATTATTATGTTAGGCACATACTTTACATGTGTAGAATGTCTTTATTTGTAACATTGTTGTATTACATCCTCTATCACTTAAGAGCTAATAATAAATGAATTAATACTGTGGCCAGGATAGACAAGCTATTAGTACATGGTCCATTCAAGCTAATGGATTTTCCTTGGAAAGCCCAATCACTATACTCAAACCAACCAGCTAAAGCTAAGACTCATGGGAGGAAATAGTTCATGCCATTAGGAACGAACCCCTCTCCTCTCAGTTTCCATTTTCTTGCTGTCTTGCATAAGCCACCTTGTGCTGAGTATCTCCACCTTGATTGGCCTTCCCACATCACGTGCTAATGCTCAGAGAATGCCATCTTTTCACCAACTCTTTTGGTTTATTGAGCATTTCATTCCAGTGTTCCAACTCTCGTCCTCTTGTGTACATGAATGGTCCAACCACAACACGACCTAGTACATTACATTCTAGATCAAGAAGATATAGATTAATTAATAATCCACAAAAACCTTAATTTGTATTACTGAGTTCTAATACAATTTACACACTGGCCCTTATTCTGGTTCCCTTGCAAAGGCACATTCCTTCTCAAATGGACAAAACCATGTGCACTGCAGGTGGGTCAGATGTAACATGGTGCAGAGAGAATTAGATTTGGGTGGGGTTTTACTTCAAAGTAAGCTCTATATTGCAGTGTAAAAATAAAGCTGTCAGTATTTTCCCTGCACAGGAACAAAATAAATCACCCGAATCTAATTCTCTGCACATGTTCTGTCAGTGCACATAGTTTTGTCCATTTGAGAAGGAATTTGCCTTTGAGAGTGAACCAGAATAACCCTCACTATGCATGAACTTGGACACATTTACTTGGAATCAAAGCTAAACAAGAAGCAGCTAGTGCAGTGGTTCCCAAACTGTGTGCCTAGGCACCCTGGGGTGCCTCAGGACACTTGCAGGGGTCCCTTCGGTTGGTGGGCCAGGATCAATTTATATTATTTATGGTCAATGTACCAGGCAAAACCAGTGCTGGTGGCTGCCAATCATAATATATGTGGACAAACAGGAGCAAATCCTGTCCCTCACCAGATAACTGTGACATTTATGTCAGTTATCTTTTTTGAATCATGGCACCCTAGAGCATCAAACTATTTTCAAGGCACCCCTAGGCCAAATGCTTCTTATCGAGAAATTCAGGAAAAAAATATTAAATTAAGTGCATTGTGTTTATACACAATGTTTCTCGATAAGAAACATTTGGCCTATGGGTGCCTTGAAAATATTTTGATGCTCTAGGGCGCCGTGATTCAAAAAAGTTTGGGAACCCCTGAGCTAGTATCTAACATCCACCCACACTACAGCTACTCAGTGAGAGTAGTTAACACTTTCCCGCTGCTTCTGTAAAGGTGAGATTTACATTAATAATATAGCTTACATATTGCATACCAGAATGGCTGGCAGCTACATTTGTAAAATACTTTACTGCTTCCAGAGACTTTCAACGCAAACTGCTTGGCCCAGACATGCTTCAGTTGACTGTCTGAAATGCAGTTTAACCACCATTCTATTCAATGGAATCACTAAGTGGTCACTCCTCCACATAACTCCAACACCCTTGTTTGTATAACTTCCTGGAAGTGTTTGGTTCTTGCTGAAGTGCAGCCTGTACTTGTATGACACAAGCAACTTTCATACAATGGATGCATTGTGGGAATGTCGAATTTGTTCCATTTCAATGCTGTTTTGTCTGGTTCTGGAGCTTACATATTTGGAACAAATCAATTGTCGAGCAATGTCTTCTGTTTATTTAATAACATTATTCGGGGCATACACTCAAAATAAAGGGCTTCTGGGAGATGCAATTTGATCAATGTTTAATGTTAACATAGATAGTACAGAAATAAAACAATATAGAATTAATCATTTCTCAGTGATAGAAATCTCTGTGACGACTAGGCAAAGTTTTTTCTTTACCATCATTCTCCAGGTTTAGTGTCATCATTATTTTTTTTTTTTAATTAAACATCCCAAAATTCGGTACTTGTGAGTTATCCGGGCTCCCGATTTTGGGTACTTGCGATATCGCATGCGATTTGCATAAGATTTGCTATTCATTTCATTACCCCACTATCCCCAAAGTGTGTCTATCAACGTGAACCCGAAGCGTGGCGAGCGCAGCGAGGCCGCGAGGGGCGGCGGTACGCGTCCTCCGACCTTTTCATGCCCTACTATCCACTAGGGCGTGGAGTGAGAATAGAATAGTGTGGCGAGCGCAGCGAGGGGACGCGGACACCTTCACAGGTATCCGCGTGCCCTTGCGGGCTTCACAGGTGTCTGCGCTCGCCACACTATTCTATTCTCACTCCACGCCCTAGTGGATAGAAGGGCATGAAAAGGTCGGAGGATGCGTACCGCCGCCCCTCGCGGGCTCGCTGCGCTCGCCACGCTTCGGGTTCACGTTGATAGACACACTTTGGGGATAGTGGGGTAATGAAATGAATAGCAAATCCTATGCAAATCGCATGCTAAATCGCATGCAAATCGCAAATCGCATGCGATATCGCATGCGATCTAGTACCAAAATCGGACGCCCAGATAACTCACAAGTACCCAAAATTCTATTCCTTAGCATCCCATATTGCAGCTATTTGGAATACAGTCTCCAAATAGAGACACTTCATTTTATTTTTTGGTTTGAACCCTGCTGAGCTTCTGTGGGGACTACTGGAGAGGGATCTTTTGCTTCCGTTTCTGCAAAATATTATGATGAGCTAACCTATAGGCTACAATGGGGTAACACCATCAGTGGCGTACTAAATTTGAAAAACCCCACCAAAAATTTGGGCAGCGCCCTCCCCCCCAAGTAGTTAGCACCAGCCCTGCCTTACCCCTCTGCATGCCATGTTCGCTGCTGGTCTTGTCTGCGGTCCCGGCGCTCCTCGAACTCCTGCTAATTAAAACTGACCCTCACAAAATGGCTGCCCCAAATAGCAGGCCGCCGCCTCTTCTAGCATCCTCATAAACTGTCTGCTGTAGGGGGGCAGCCATTTTGTGACGGTCAGACCTGATGACGCAAATTGCATCATTGTGGCCCCTTCCACAGCTGTGAAATGCCTTTAGTGCTGGCATTTCACAACAGGGTGCATGACCACAATGACGTGGTCACAATGACCATGCCCCCAAAGCACAGCTCATCTTGTTAGCCATGCCTCTGGCCCTGCCTCTTTCTTGACACACTCACCAGCCCTGCCCCCTGTTTGTTCTAGCTGGCTGTCCTTTCCCGGAGAGGACAGCCTAAAGGTAGGCAACCTTGCTTATAGGGAGAGGGAAAATTCCAGTGGTAGGGACCAGCATAGTCAAAATCTTGTAGACATGAGAGGGAGGGGAATAAGTTTGGGAGAAGAGGCTGCATTTATTTGCAGAGCAAAGTGGGGGGATGGGAGTGTGAAGGAAAATAAGGACTCAGAGATGTAAGTAGGAGAGGACTGGGTGAGGGCTTTGTGAGTGTTAGAGGGTTGTAGTTACCTCCAGGCTGACAGAGGGTCTGATCCTGGAGATATTTTGTAAATGGCAATGGCGCAGAACTTTGAAAGGTTTTGAATGTGTGCTTTGAAGGAGTCAAATATATCTCCAAGACAACACCCTTGCAGGCTAGAGGAGATGAAGGTGTTATCATTAGATAATAAAATAGAGGGAGGTGAGGTTATTCAGGAGGGTGGGAAGATATTCAGCTCAGTTTCAAGGTGCATACATACTGGGAATTTTGCCCATTGTGTATGCACAGCAATGATGGGGAAATCGCTGGGCTGAAAATCAGTCAGTGTATACACACTGAGCAATTTTCGCCAGTCTTTTCCCAGAATCCCAGAGGTGGACGCTTTCCATAGCTGGTGGCTATGAAAAGCTGGGTACTTGTTTCCTAGCACGGCGCCCGTTTTATGCCATCGCATACCAGTACTTAAGGTATGCGATGGGACCCGATATTAGGGTTTTACGAGCTGACTGTACAATTTAATATTGCGTCGCATTGCATGCCATTACAATGGCATGCGATGCGACACGATCAGACCAGATTTTACATTGTACAGCCACCCTGATGGGTGATTACTATGTTAAATGCACCCCCATTGTTAATGTCACCCCCACTATCAACGCCAACCGTGGCGAGAGCAGCGAGCCCGCAAGGGGCGGCGGTACGCATCCTCCGACCTTTTCATACCCCCACTATCCATGTCGGCGTGGAGTTGATTTTAGATAGTGTGGCGAGCCACCGAGCCCGAAGCGTGGCGAGCACACGCGGAATACATGTGAAGTAATCCGCGGCCCCTTGTGGGGCTCGCTGCGCTCAACTTGCTTCGGGCTCAGTGGCTCGCTGCGCTCGCCACACTATATCAAATTAACTCCACTCTGACGTGGTTAGTGGGGGTATGAAAAGATCGGAGAACGCGTACCGCCGCCCCTCGCAGGCTCGCTGAGCTCGCAATGCTTCGGGTTGGCGTTGATAGTGGGGGTGGCGTTAACAATGGGGGTGCATTTACCATAGTAATCACCCATCAGAGTGGCTGTACAATTAAAAATCGGGTCTGATCGCGTTGCATCGCATGCGATCGGATCGGTATGATGGCATAAGATAAAAATTGTGGGTGCCGTGCTAGGAAACCATTACCAAAAGCTGTTCACCCCGTCTTTCATCTGCAAGTAATATCAGTAGGTGTTATATTGTGCCTTCCTATCTGTATGAAATCCTTGGTATAAAAATGAAGGCATATTGTTTATAAAGTTATTTTCATGCATACAGCAGAGTCATTTCCGCTCTGTGTCCTCTCCCCCTCCCTTCTCCCTCTCTCTCAGGCAGCTGGCAGAGTCTCCAGATGGCTGTTATGGGCATCTAATTGAGTTTTTAAAAACTTAAGTCCCTGTACTCTTTTATTATATGTAAATGTATTGGGAAAGATTTACTGTATCAAACATTCTCAGCATAATCGAGCCTTTAATAATGTTATTAATAAAATAATGTAATGGCTACATATACTTATGCTTTCGTGACCCTTTGACTGCCAATGCTGCTGTGAGCAATCCTCAAAATATCCGCTGAAAGTGCCAGCGCCGCTCACAGCGACTGTTCTTTTAGTATAAATAAATACAACTACATCCAAGTCAATTCATTGAAGTTTAGTTAAATATTGCACCCAAACAAAGAACAGACGCTGTGAGGGGATGCAGTTAAAATCCCTGCGTTCAGAATCTGGACGCCGGAATCCCGACCGCCGAAATCCCGACACATTTTCCCTCCGTGGGTGTCCACGACACTCCTGGAGGGAGAATAAATTAGTGTGCCGAGCGTAGCGAGGCACCGGGCCCTCTGCGTGGCGAGCGCAGCAAGCCCGCAAGGGGGGGCGATCCACGTCCCCCCCTTGTCGGCATTTCGGCTGTCGGGATTCCGGCGTCGGGATTCTGAACGCCGGGATCCCGACCGCCGGGATTCAGTACTGAATCCGCTGTGAGCACCGCTGGCATTTTTAATGTATATTTTGAGGATCTCTCACTCAAAGGGTTAATAAAAAAGGGTTTGTTTGCCAATTTTCACACCTATTTTTAATTCCCTCGGCACTCAGGGTTAATATGATTTTAACTAGATTTCCAAACGCAGTCCTAAAGTTAAGATTATCGAAGATTTATGGATTTAGATTAGGAAGTGACGTGTCCCTACTCACATCTAAAATGCAGTGTATACAGGGCCGCCGACAGGGGGGTGCCAGGGGTACAGCTGTCCCAGGCCCTGGCCTCTGGAGGGGCCAGGGCAGCTGCCCACAGTGGCACGACACCACCCCATCCCCGCACCCGCACAAATCCCCCCCCACCCGGCGGCCAGGCACGCACAATACAAAGTGCAGCCTGCAGAGCACCAAGCCTAGGATACAGAGGGGCTCGGCTCTGAGTGCCCCGAGTTCCGGAATAGTAATTGGGGGGGGGGGGCAGGGTGCCAGCGCGCGAGGGGGGGGTGCTGCTGGGGGCCCAGGCTGAAGGTCAGTCCTGGCCCCCAACATTACTAGTGGCGGCCCTGAGTGTATAAATAACTTTTTCCCCACTTTGCATTTACCTGAGAATCTGTCAGCCCCTAAGTACCTGCCAGCAGAGCACTATGCCAGAAAAATGGTTAATAACTGAACTAAAACCATGTTTGCTAGTGATACAGGGCAGGTGAAGGTTGGATAAACACCTGAAGAGGCTATGGTAATTCCCACGTTGCACTTTGTTATATTTTCCATCCCTGTTACATGAACAGGGAATACAGAATACAGAAAGTGTGCTTTGTTTTGTGCTGAGAATTTCTTTTGGTATTTGCATTACTCTTTGCCAGAGGACAGGTTGTTCAGTTAATATAAAGCTGTGTACACATGCTTCGATTTTTGGCTATTTTCGATTCAATTTTGCTTATAGAAGCAAAATCTAATCCACATCGAATGGATTTTAGGACACTTTCGATCTGCATTCGATTCGATGCGCGCTCCCGTTTTCTCAAAACAGAAAAATCTACTGAGCAGCCAAGGAAATATCGAATTCGATCCAGTAAATGGAATGTGTACAATGTACAATGTACATACAAAACGGCTTGTACCTGGTAATTAGTTGTGATGTGAAAGGGGTATTAGTGTCTTGTGTATCCAAATAACACACCAACATTTTAGGACACAAAGGTCTTTTTTTAAGTGATTTATGTGTGTAAGTGTGAGTGAGAGACTCTTATTTTCAGATTGCTCATTACCAGCAGTTCAGTGAATACTGCTTATGCAAGCTTTATTTATAATCTCTGTCATCGTTATTGATAAAAATGCAATAACTTTAATTACATTATGTGAAACATGAGACATTTTATTGGAGCTAATGAAGTTACTTACTATCTCCTTCAGTGTTCTGCAAAACTGAGAGGCTCAGACTTGCAGTGTCCAATTCAGTCTGCTCCAATTTAAAGCTGAAGGTCTCGTTATACACAGGATTTGGGGTGCCATGGACCACATTTGTCTTCTTACTCTTAATAAATCTGTTGTGATTCATCAGAGACACCTTAACAGACGCTGAACCTACAATAAATGGAACCAAGATAGGAAACATTTATTTTGTAAGATAGTCTTAATATATATTAAATTATTACAGATATAAATTCTCAACAAAGGAGTTATATGGCTGAAAGACGAGGTAATGTTTAAGCTTTATTACATCCAATGATACAATATTGTATTCTTTCTCAGACATAACAATGGTGTTTCTACCTGTAGTAGAGGGAGTGATGCTCATTGGTCCTTATTCAGATCTGTTCGCAATACAAATTTGTTCTCAAAATGGACTAAACCATGTGCACTGCAGGCGGGGCAGATGTAACAGGTGCAGAGAGAGTTCAATTTGGGTGCGTTATGTTGTTTCTGTACGGGGTAAATACTGGCTGCATTATTTTTACACAGCAATTTAAATATCAGTTTGAACACACCCCACACAAATTTAACTCTCTCTGCTCCTGTTACATCAGACCCACCTGCAGTCCACATGGTTTTGCCCATTTTAACCCCTTCCTGACAGAGCTAGTTTTTGCGTTCCTGACAGAGCCATTTTTTTCAAATCTGACATGTCTCACTTAAGTGGGGATAACTTTTTTTTGCTTTTACTTATCCCAGTGATTTTGAGATTGTTTTTTCGTGACACATTGTACTTCAAATTAGTGGTAAATTTGGGTCGATACAGTCTGTGTTTTTTTGTGAAAAATACCAAAATGTCGTGAAAAAATGGAAAATTTAGCGATTTGCAAAATGTTAAATTTTCTGCTTGTGAGACAAATAATCATACCACTCAAAATAGTTAATAACTAACATAGACCATATGTCTACTTTATGTTTCCATCATTATTTCAACTTCCTTTTAATTTTTTTGGACACTAAGAGGCTTACAATATGAATAGCAAATTCTCAAATTTTCAAGAAAATTTCAAACACTGATTTTTTTAGGGACCAGTTCAGTTCTGATATGACTTTGAGGGACTTGTATGTGAGACACCCCCATAAATGATGCCATTTCAAAAACTGCACCCCTCACAGTATTCAAAACAGCATTTTGGAAGTTTGTTAACCCTTTAGGTGTTTCACAGGAATTAAAACAAAGTGTAGGTGAAATTTCAAAATTTCATTTTTTTTGCAGATTTGCAATTTTAATACATTTTTATAAGGAACACAGTACATTTTACTAGAGAAATGTGACTAAAAATTGATTCCCCCAATTCTTTTGTTTTCAAAAATATCCTATATGTGGCCCTAGTGTGCACGTTGACCAAACCACAGGCTTCATAATAGAAGGAGCACCTACTTGATTTTGGAGCCTCCTTTTTATGAGATTATTTTTTAGGCACCATGTAGGTTTCTAGGCACCATAAGATGCTAAAATTTAGGAACCCCCCCACAAGTTACCCCATTTTGCAAACTACACCCCTCAGGGAATTCATCTAGGGGTATAGTGTACATTTCAAACCCCCAGGGGTTTCACCAATTGTGGTACAACTGGGCAGTGAAAATGAAAAATTACATTTTTTACACAAAAATGCAGTTCTGGCTCAAAATTTTTCATTTTCACAAGGAATGAAGGAGACAAAGCACCCCAAAATCTGTGCCCCAATTTCTCCCGAGTACCGCAATGCCTCACATGTGACCAAAAAATACCAGTTGGGTGCATGGCAGGACTCAGAAGGGAAGGAGTGATTTTTGGATTTTGCAGCTCAGATTCTGGTGGAATTTTGGTGGGTGCTATGTCGCATTAGCAAGACCCCCCAAGCACCAATACAGTGGAACCCCCCCACAAGTGACCCCATTTTGCAAACTACACCCCTCAGGGAATTCATCTAGGGGTATAGTGTACATTTCAAACCCCCAGGGGTTTCACCAATTTTGATACAAGTGGGCAGTGAAAATGAAAAATTACATTTTTTTACACAAAAATGCAGTTCTGGCTCAAAATTTTTCATTTTCAGAAGGTATGAAGGAGAAAAAGCACCCCAAAATCTGTGCCCCAATTTCTCCCGAGTACGGCAATGCCTCACATGTGAACAAAAAATACCAGTTGGGTGCATGGCAGGACTCAGAAGGGAAGGAGTGATTTTTGGATTTTGCAGCACAGATTTTGGTGGAATGAATGGTGGGTGCTATGTTGCACCAATACAGTGGAACCCCCCCACAAGTCACCCCATTTTGCAAAGTACACCCCTCAGGGAATTCATCTAGGGGTATAGTGTACATTTCAAACCCCCAGGGGTTTCACCAATTTTGATACAAGTGGGCAGTGAAAATGAAAAATTACATTTTTTTACACAAAAATGCAGTTCTGGCTCAAAATTTTTCATTTTCAGAAGGTATGAAGGAGAAAAAGCACCCCAAAATCTGTGCCCCAATTTCTCCCGAGTACGGCAATGCCTCACATGTGACCAAAAAATACCAGTTGGGTGCATGGCAGGACTCAGAAGGGAAGGAGTGATTTTTGGATTTTGCAGCTCAGATTCTGGTGGAATTTTGGTGGGTGCTATGTCGCATTAGCAAGACCCCCAAAGCACCAATACAGTGGAACCCCCCCACAAGTGACCCCATTTTGCAAACTACACCCCTCAGGGAATTCATCTAGGGGTATAGTGTACATTTCAAACCCCCAGGGGTTTCACCAATTTTGATACAAGTGGGCAGTGAAAATGAAAAATTACATTTTTTTACACAAAAATGCAGTTCTGGCTCAAAATTTTTCATTTTCAGAAGGTATGAAGGAGAAAAAGCACCCCAAAATCTGTGCCCCAATTTCTCCCGAGTACGGCAATGCCTCACATGTGAACAAAAAATACCAGTTGGGTGCATGGCAGGACTCAGAAGGGAAGGAGTGATTTTTGGATTTTGCAGCACAGATTTTGGTGGAATGAATGGTGGGTGCTATGTTGCACCAATACAGTGGAACCCCCCCACAAGTCACCCCATTTTGCAAAGTACACCCCTCAGGGAATTCATCTAGGGGTATAGTGTACATTTCAAACCCCCAGGGGTTTCACCAATTTTGATACAAGTGGGCAGTGAAAATGAAAAATTACATTTTTTTACACAAAAATGCAGTTCTGGCTCAAAATTTTTCATTTTCAGAAGGTATGAAGGAGAAAAAGCACCCCAAAATCTGTGCCCCAATTTCTCCCGAGTACGGCAATGCCTCACATGTGACCAAAAAATACCAGTTGGGTGCATGGCAGGACTCAGAAGGGAAGGAGTGATTTTTGGATTTTGCAGCTCAGATTCTGGTGGAATTTTGGTGGGTGCTATGTCGCATTAGCAAGACCCCCAAAGCACCAATACAGTGGAACCCCCCACAAGTGACCCCATTTTGCAAACTACACCCCTCAGGGAATTCATCTAGGGGTATAGTGTACATTTCAAACCCCCAGGGGTTTCACCAATTTTGATACAAGTGGGCAGTGAACATGAAAAATTACATTTTTTTACACAAAAATGCAGTTCTGGCTCAAAATTTTTCATTTTCAGAAGGTATGATGGAAAAAAAGCACCCCAAAATCTGTGCCCCAATTTCTCCCGAGTACGGCAATGCCTCACATGTGACCAAAAAATACCAGTTGGGTGCATGGCAGGACTCAGAAGGGAAGGAGTGATTTTTGGATTTTGCAGCTCAGATTCTGGTGGAATTTTGGTGGGTGCTATGTCGCATTAGCAAGACCCCCCAAGCACCAAGACAGTGGAACCCCCCCACAAGTGACCCCATTTTGCAAACTACACCCCTCAGGGAATTCATCTAGGGGTATAGTGTACATTTCAAACCCCCAGGGGTTTCACCAATTTTGATACAAGTGGGCAGTGAACATGAAAAATTACATTTTTTTACACAAAAATGCAGTTCTGGCTCAAAATTTTTCATTTTCAGAAGGTATGAAGGAGAAAAAGCACCCCAAAATCTGTGCCCCAATTTCTCCCGAGTACGGCAATGCCTCACATGTGACCAAAAAATACCAGTTGGGTGCATGGCAGGACTCAGAAGGGAAGGAGTGATTTTTGGATTTTGCAGCTCAGATTCTGGTGGAATTTTGGTGGGTGCTATGTCGCATTAGCAAGACCCCCCAAGCACCAAGACAGTGGAACCCCCCCACAAGTGACCCCATTTTGCAAACTACACCCCTCAGGGAATTCATCTAGGGGTATAGTGTACATTTCAAACCCCCAGGGGTTTCACCAATTTTGATACAAGTGGGCAGTGAAAATGAAAAATTACATTTTTTTACACAAAAATGCAGTTCTGGCTCAAAATTTTTCATTTTCAGAAGGTATGAAGGAGAAAAAGCACCCCAAAATCTGTGCCCCAATTTCTCCCGAGTACGGCAATGCCTCACATGTGAACAAAAAATACCAGTTGGGTGCATGGCAGGACTCAGAAGGGAAGGAGTGATTTTTGGATTTTGCAGCACAGATTTTGGTGGAATGAATGGTGGGTGCTATGTTGCACCAATACAGTGGAACCCCCCCACAAGTCACCCCATTTTGCAAAGTACACCCCTCAGGGAATTCATCTAGGGGTATAGTGTACATTTCAAACCCCCAGGGGTTTCACCAATTTTGATACAAGTGGGCAGTGAAAATGAAAAATTACATTTTTTTACACAAAAATGCAGTTCTGGCTCAAAATTTTTCATTTTCAGAAGGTATGAAGGAGAAAAAGCACCCCAAAATCTGTGCCCCAATTTCTCCCGAGTACGGCAATGCCTCACATGTGACCAAAAAATACCAGTTGGGTGCATGGCAGGACTCAGAAGGGAAGGAGTGATTTTTGGATTTTGCAGCTCAGATTCTGGTGGAATTTTGGTGGGTGCTATGTCGCATTAGCAAGACCCCCAAAGCACCAATACAGTGGAACCCCCCCACAAGTGACCCCATTTTGCAAACTACACCCCTCAGGGAATTCATCTAGGGGTATAGTGTACATTTCAAACCCCCAGGGGTTTCACCAATTTTGATACAAGTGGGCAGTGAAAATGAAAAATTACATTTTTTTACACAAAAATGCAGTTCTGGCTCAAAATTTTTCATTTTCAGAAGGTATGAAGGAGAAAAAGCACCCCAAAATCTGTGCCCCAATTTCTCCCGAGTACGGCAATGCCTCACATGTGAACAAAAAATACCAGTTGGGTGCATGGCAGGACTCAGAAGGGAAGGAGTGATTTTTGGATTTTGCAGCACAGATTTTGGTGGAATGAATGGTGGGTGCTATGTTGCACCAATACAGTGGAACCCCCCCACAAGTCACCCCATTTTGCAAAGTACACCCCTCAGGGAATTCATCTAGGGGTATAGTGTACATTTCAAACCCCCAGGGGTTTCACCAATTTTGATACAAGTGGGCAGTGAAAATGAAAAATTACATTTTTTTACACAAAAATGCAGTTCTGGCTCAAAATTTTTCATTTTCAGAAGGTATGAAGGAGAAAAAGCACCCCAAAATCTGTGCCCCAATTTCTCCCGAGTACGGCAATGCCTCACATGTGACCAAAAAATACCAGTTGGGTGCATGGCAGGACTCAGAAGGGAAGGAGTGATTTTTGGATTTTGCAGCTCAGATTCTGGTGGAATTTTGGTGGGTGCTATGTCGCATTAGCAAGACCCCCAAAGCACCAATACAGTGGAACCCCCCACAAGTGACCCCATTTTGCAAACTACACCCCTCAGGGAATTCATCTAGGGGTATAGTGTACATTTCAAACCCCCAGGGGTTTCACCAATTTTGATACAAGTGGGCAGTGAACATGAAAAATTACATTTTTTTACACAAAAATGCAGTTCTGGCTCAAAATTTTTCATTTTCAGAAGGTATGATGGAAAAAAAGCACCCCAAAATCTGTGCCCCAATTTCTCCCGAGTACGGCAATGCCTCACATGTGACCAAAAAATACCAGTTGGGTGCATGGCAGGACTCAGAAGGGAAGGAGTGATTTTTGGATTTTGCAGCTCAGATTCTGGTGGAATTTTGGTGGGTGCTATGTCGCATTAGCAAGACCCCCCAAGCACCAAGACAGTGGAACCCCCCCACAAGTGACCCCATTTTGCAAACTACACCCCTCAGGGAATTCATCTAGGGGTATAGTGTACATTTCAAACCCCCAGGGGTTTCACCAATTTTGATACAAGTGGGCAGTGAACATGAAAAATTACATTTTTTTACACAAAAATGCAGTTCTGGCTCAAAATTTTTCATTTTCAGAAGGTATGAAGGAGAAAAAGCACCCCAAAATCTGTGCCCCAATTTCTCCCGAGTACGGCAATGCCTCACATGTGACCAAAAAATACCAGTTGGGTGCATGGCAGGACTCAGAAGGGAAGGAGTGATTTTTGGATTTTGCAGCTCAGATTCTGGTGGAATTTTGGTGGGTGCTATGTCGCATTAGCAAGACCCCCCAAGCACCAAGACAGTGGAACCCCCCCACAAGTGACCCCATTTTGCAAACTACACCCCTCAGGGAATTCATCTAGGGGTATAGTGTACATTTCAAACCCCCAGGGGTTTCACCAATTTTGATACAAGTGGGCAGTGAACATGAAAAATTACATTTTTTTACACAAAAATGCAGTTCTGGCTCAAAATTTTTCATTTTCAGAAGGTATGAAGGAGAAAAAGCACCCCAAAATCTGTGCCCCAATTTCTCCCGAGTACGGCAATGCCTCACATGTGAACAAAAAATACCAGTTGGGTGCATGGCAGGACTCAGAAGGGAAGGAGTGATTTTTGGATTTTGCAGCACAGATTTTGGTGGAATGAATGGTGGGTGCTATGTTGCACCAATACAGTGGAACCCCCCCACAAGTCACCCCATTTTGCGAAGTACACCCCTCAGGGAATTTATCTAGGGGTATAGTGTACATTTCAAACCCCCAGGGGTTTCACCAATTTTGATACAAGTGGGCAGTGAAAATGAAAAATTACATTTTTTTACACAAAAATGCAGTTCTGGCTCAAAATTTTTCATTTTCAGAAGGAATGAAGGAGACAAAGCACCCCAAAATCTGTGCCCCAATTTCTCCCGAGTACGGCAATGCCTCATGTGTGACCAAAAAGTGGCAGGACTCAGAAGGGAAGGAGTGATATTTGGAGTTTGCAGCACAAATTCTGGTGGAATGATGGTGGGTGCTATGTCGCATTAGCAAGACCCCCAAAGCACCAATACAGTGGAACCCCCCCACAAGTGACCCCATTTTGCAAACTACATCCCTCAGGGAATTCATCTAGGGGTATAGTGTACATTTCAAACCCCCAGGGGTTTCACCAATTTTGATAAAACTGGGCAGTGAACATGAAAAATTACATTTTTTTACACAAAAATGCAGTTCTGGCTCAAAATTTTTCATTTTCACAAGGAATGAAGGAGAAAAAGCACCCCAAAATCTGTGCCCCAATTTCTCCCGAGTACGGCAATGCCTCACATGTGACCAAAAAATACCAGTTGGGTGCATGGCAGGACTCAGAAGGGAAGGAGTGATTTTTGGATTTTGCGGCTCAGATTCTGGTGGAATGAATGGTGGGTGCTATGTGGCATTAGCAAGACCCCCGAAGCACGGTGAAATTATGAACCTAATATTCCATAGATGTGTGGTATATTTTAAAACACTCCTTTATACATAGGCCGGGTTTGTCGGGGCAAGTGTCACACTGGAAAATAGTTTGCTTTCTTATTCCCTTTTTATAGCAAACTTTGCACCTTTTTTGTGTCCTGCCCTTTTTTCCAGTGGAGGGGATTTCATCAGGAAAATGCTGCCCTGGTACAATACGGGGGCCAGTACTAGAAGTACTGGGGCCCTCTGCCTGCTGGTTCCCAAATATTAGGCCCTTTATGACTTCCTCTTGAAAGTGCATAAATGTCCCCCTCTGGCCGGTAGAACGGAATAGCACGTAAGCGTTATACAGTGCCATCTGGATGATATACACGGCCACCTTCTTGTACCAGATTTTTGTTTTCCGCAGGGCACTGTACGGCTTCAGTACCTGATCTGAAAGATCCACTCCGCCCATGTACCTATTGTAATCCAGGATACAATTAGGTTTTGAGGTGTGGGTACTGGTACCTCGTACAGGGACGGAGGTGGTACTGTCTCCGTGAATTGTTGTCAGTATAAGGACATCCCTCTTGTCCTTATATTTGACCAACAACATATTTTCGTTGCATATTCCCCTGCTTTCACCCCTTCTCATTACTTGGGCAATGTGCGTTTTTGGGAGGCCTCTTTGGTTCTTGCGCACAGTACCGCAAGCTGCTGTACCTCTTGAACCAAGGGCCTTAAACAGGGGGATGCTAGTGTAAAAGTTATCCACATAGAGGTGATAACCTTTATCCAGGAAGGGGTGCACTAAATCCCAGACAATTTTCCCACTAACACCTACGAGGGAGGGGGGGCATTCTGGCGGTTCAATTCTTGAATCCTTCCCTTCATAAACCCTAAACCTGTGGGTGTACCCTGAGGTGCTTTCACACAGTTTATACATTTTTATGCCATACCTTGCCCTCTTACTGGGAAGGTACTGGCGGAATTTAACCCTTCCTTTAAAATGTATAAGGGACTCGTCGATACAAATAAATTTTTCAGGGATGTACACCTCTTCAAATTTGGCACTGAAATGATCAATGACCGGCCTGACTTTGAATAGCCGGTCAAAGGTGGGATCATCTCTGGGTGGGCACTGTGCATTATCGGTGTAATGTATAAATTTAAGAATTGTCTCAAATCGAGTCCGGGTCATGGCCATACGGTAAAATGGAGTACTGTACGGAACATCTGTACTCCAATATTGCCTAATTTCTGGCTTTTTTACTATGCACCAGACCCCAAAACGTCATCATCTCTACTGCATCTACAGGGGTCCACCTAGCAAATGATGACGTGGGGTTTTGAGCAATAAACTGCTGGGCATATAAATTAGTTTGGTCCACCATTAAATTTATAAAATCATCAGAGAAAAATAATTTGAAAAAGTCAATTTCTCTGAGACCTGTGGAATCAAATTGGATTCCTGGCATGGCCAAAAACTCAGGAACCTGGGGCTCAAAATTGTCTGGTGGTGGGGTCCATACGAGATCAATTGTTGGGGGGGGGTCTCAGCTGCTCTACGGGGGCGTCTTTGAGGGGGTCCCTCATCACCAGAGGAGGAAGAGGAGCTTAAGACGAATCCTTCAAATTCCCCGCTTGCATCACTGGCTGTGTCAGAGTCAGAAGCAAGCATGGCATATGCCTCCTCCACTGAATACATTCTCCTGGATGACTGGGAGGACATTTGGGAGGACATTTGGGATGCCATTTTTATTTTTGTGTTACTGGTAGTGAAATGTTTCAACACGTGTATAGTGTAGGGGGGGGGTACAAACTTTATTTCAACCTGGGGGGAATGTAGTGTGTAATGTGTATGTAGTGCAGAAAAAAAAAATACTTTATACCAAAAAAGAAAATTGAAGGGGTTAAAAAAAAAAAAAATTGAAGGGGTTAAAAAAAAAAAATTGAAGGGGTTAAAAAAAAAAAAGGTCCTGCGCCAAAAATTGAGCACAGATGTTGGTCAGTAACGTCTGTCACTGAACAGCGCTCAAAGGCAACAGGAATTTGATCAAAAAAAAAAAAATAGATCAACCCTGTGCCGAAAAAGCTGATCAGTGATGTACGTCACTGATCAGCGCACAGTGGCCACAGGACACCCACAAAATCACAGTGTGTGTAAAAAAAAAATTAAAAAAAGACCACACAGCACCCACAAAAAAAAAAAAAGGTGATCAGTGATGCGACACTGATTACCAGTGAGGGGCAGCAGGTGCACAACCTTTGGTGCAACTGACAGGTATATATAAAAAAAAAAAAACCTCTGTACCCCCAAAAAAGTTGCTGATCACCTCAGATATAGTGATCAGCACAAAAGGCGGGGGGCAGCAGACACAAAATTTAGCACTCTCTATCACTCTCTGTCACTATCTCTCTCTATCTCTCTATCTCTTACTATCTATCACTCTATGACACTGCAGCAGCAGCACTGACAGGTATATCTATATATAAAAAAAAACCTGCGCCCCCAAAAAGTTGCTGATCAGTTAATTTATACTGATCAGCACAAAAGGAGGGGGCAGCAGTCAGTTATATAAAAAATATATAGCACAATCTGTCACTATCTCTCTCTATCTCTCTCTCTCTCTCTCTATCTCTCTCTATCTCTCTATAACTATCACACTGCAGCAGCACAAAATATAGCACTCTGTCACTAGGCCTCTCTATCTATCTCTCTCTCTCTATCTCTCTCTATCTCTCTATCTCTCTCTCTCTATCTATAACTATATCACACTGCAGCAGCACAAAATATAGCACTCTCTGACACTATCTCTCTCTCTATCTCTCTCTATCTCTCTCTATCTCTCTCTATCTATCTCTATCTATCTCTCTATCTAGCTATTACACTGCAGCAGCACAATTTCACAGCACAGTATCTCTCTCTATCTCTCTCTATCTCTCTCTATCTATCTCTCTATCTAGCTATTACACTGCAGCAGCACAATTTCACAGCACAGTATCTCTCTCTATCTCTCTCTATCTCTCTCTATCTATCTCTCTATCTAGCTATTACACTGCAGCAGCACAATTTCACAGCACAGGAAGGCACAAGTAGCAACAGGATCCAGGAAGCATCCAGCACACTACAAGCACAGATCAAGCAGTGATCAAGCAGTGATGAAGCAGTGATCAGGTAAGTATGGAGCAAGGTTCTGGTCAGTATATGGCGGCAGGTGGGCACGGTGACCGCACTGCACGCTATTCCAGACCGGAATGGCGTCTGCAGTGCAGTCACCGTTAGTTTAAACCCCCCTCCATGGCTGTGATTGGTCCGTCGGTCCGACGGACCAATCACGGCCTTTGGGGGCGGGCGGGGTGAGGTGGGGTGACACCAGTGTCACCCTTACACCCCGCGGTGATTGGTGCTGTACTTTACAGCACCAATCACCTCCGATCCCGTGTCACCGGCGAACGTTATTCGCCGGTGACACAGGAAAACGCTGTGAATGGCTGTTCACACTGAACAGCCAATCACAGCAATCGCCGACGGGGGGGCGGCATCGCAGCCCCCCCTGGGCATGCACGGACATGTCTGCTGTCAGGGACAGCAGACATGTTGAAACTGTCACCGCGTCTATAGACGCGGTGACAGTTTAAATCCATGACGTACATTTACGCCATGTGTCGGGAAGTGCTTCCCGACCATGACGTAAATGTACGTCAAATGTCGGGAAGGGGTTAAGAACAAATTTGTACTGCGGTCAAATCTGCATAAGGGCCATTGTACAGTACAAGAGTGATTACATCACAAATGTCAGATTAGAACAAAATACAGCATGTACTGTACATCAGTAATAGGCAAACTGATATACTAATGGTACAGCATTAAATGTCCCAATAACCTTCAAAAGGACTGTACATTACTGCTAATCTCAGTACTAGGTGAATTGAATACATTTAATCAATAAAAGAGATCGTTATCTGTAATAACATATCAGCAGACTTTTTTAACCACTGAAGTGGCTAATTTTTTTCCCAAAATGTCCCTAACTTTTTATTTTATTTTTAAATATTGAATTATGTAAATAGCTATTTAAACCCAATTCTAACTAGTGCAGTGGTTTCTCGAATCATGGCACCCTAGAGGTACAAAAGTATAAAAGTTGTTTTAGTGGTAAGATTGAGGGAAAAAAAACATTAAATTAAGTAAAAGTGATAAACAACCAGCTCCTACCTGCTATTTTTCAAACCCAGCCTGTAACATGACAGGTAAAAGCTGATTGGCTGGCTGTTTATACCTCTCCACTTTATCACTTTTTGAATCTTGATACATCTGGCCCTAACGGATTCTAAAAAATATATCGCTCAAAAGGGTCAAATGAGCAATATCTTTTAAAAAGGCATCTGGTGTGTATGGGGCTAAGCTTTAATTGTAGTAAAGAAAAACACATGAAAGTTACCCTAGTATACAAGACCACAGGGAATACAGTATCTGTGTATGCAGCAATAAAGTACATATACAGCTACATGTACTTATTGCATCAATAATACAATAATATTACAAATACTGTAGTATGTTGTATCGGCTTGATTTTTAGAATGTTAGAATATATTAAAATGTATTCGTTTTATATTTTTATACACTTAATGTAATATATTCTATTATAGCCTCTTTTATAATAGTATTTAAAATAAGGAAGAGTTAATATTACTTCCTTCCTCTCCCAAATCTTTTCGTTTAATTGGATCTTGCTAAAACCAGACATCTGAATAAATGTACAATGAATATGAAAGAATGGATTTGCACAATGGGCCTCAATCTGGACTAACAACCTTATTAGAATAATTTCTTGTCAATGGCAACCACTCTGCTCCTTCTCCCTAAAATCACCACAAACCCCAATACTAGAGGCATTCCCAATCTGAACAAGTCTCATCCATTATGTGTCTGATGTAACTGTCCTCACCAACATCCAGTATGTTATACTTGCTTGCTTTCTTTATCTCCACTCTGCGAGTGGTGTCATCTGGCCCCTGTTTGGCCCATTGGGAGGGTGACCTGTTTTGCAACTCAGTAGGAATGACTATTATGATTTGGTAATCATAACCCATATGGAAATATGCATTTTGCTGGCAAAAAATCTGGCAAAATGCTTTCTTATCTAAAGCTGGGTATACACTATACCAGGCTTTCCCAACCACGGTCCTCAAGGCACACCAACAGTGCAGGTTTTAGTGATATCCAGACTTGAGCACAGGTGACTTAATTAGTACCTGAGTGATTCTGATTAAACCATCTGTGCTGAAGCCTGGATATCACTAAAATCTGCACTGTTGGTATGCTTGAGTCCGTGGTTGGTAAAGCCTGCACTATACAATAATATGTAAGATAATGATATCGTTGACAGTGTGCACCCATTATATTGTTAACGATGCCTGCTCCCGTGTATCATTAATGTTATAGCCACTCGTCTGAATATGAAATCCTATCTGACGCTATCGGCAGTGACTGCATGTTCGGTGGGGGTCCTGGTGACAACATTGAATGCTGTTGTTAATGATAGGGTACAGTGTTTACCTGCAGGTCGTTAATGATATCCTTGCCGCATATTTTACAGTGTGTGTATGGACCTTTATATCTCCCCTATATTTGTTGCTCTGATACATTAAAGCCCCGTACACACGGGGGGAGATATATTGCTAGCAATATATGGCTGAGCAATATATTGCCCAGTGTCTCCTTTTCATCAGCGACCAGAGATGGTCGCTGATGAAAGGGAACCTCTGCCGGCGGTGCCGCAGAGGTAATTAGCTGGTCGCAGGAGCAAGCTCCTGCGACCAGCGATTACAATGGGGCTGCCAGCGACCATATTTCCAGCGATTTCAGCCCCTATAGCCCCCGTGTGTACACAGCATAAGTCCATTTGTGAATGCAGGGACCTGGTGATGACCCTCAAAGAATAGTTCCTACTGTACATTTTCAACAACCTTGAAGTTCCCAATAATAGACTCCATTTTGCTTTCCCTGAAAATGTTATCTCTCACAAAAATAGCAAGAATTCCTCCTTTTCAACTTGTATTGGGCTGCGTTACCCATCAGTACTCCATTGAAGGGATGGAGGGAGGCTATTAACAGGTTTTGTGGATCTCTGATTTAGAGTGTTCAGAACACCACTTAGAAAAGCCAAAGTCACATTTCTGATTCAAACTTCCAAACAGACAGTTATTACAGAGTGGCGTGAGCGAGCAATTTTTTCTTTAGGGTCTGCATATACTTTACTTTAAATAAATAACCATAAGGCAAGTCTCCAAATGGTGCAATCTCATAATTACATTATACTCTTCACAAATTGATTATATACCTGTAATAAATCTGAATGAACCTACAGTGACAAAGGTGATCTAGGGACAGGGTGCCATCTGCCCTGCAAGCCTGGACAGTTTTAGTGATCTAGGGCCACCTACAGACTGCATGAACATGGCTGGTTGTGGGGAGTAGGCAGAGAAGATACTCCCCAGCTGCACTGTGCTATAACACAGTCAGGGAAGCCAGGCAACATCCCTGAGCTTGGCAGGGAGTCTTTTTTTGTGAGATGATTTTTGAAGGTGGGAATGCTGTGAGGCAGGGCCATCTTAAGAGCATTATGGGCCCCCGGGCAAAGCAGTGCAATGGGGCCCCTATGTTTATATATATATATATATATATATATATATATATATATATATATATATATGTATGTATGTATGTATGTATATATATGTATATGTATATATATATATATATATATATATATATACATATACACATATATACAATGTGGTGCGACCTGGCACTCTCCTGACATCTGCAAACTGCCCCAGTGCCTTCAGAAATGGATGTTTGGTGGATGGTGATTTTTCAACCAGACAGCGGCACTCAGAGCAGAGGACTTGCAAATGAACAAAATATTTTATTGCATTACAAAATGCAAAGTGATCAAAGGTTTTTGTTCATTTGCCAGTGCCGCTGTCTGATTGAAAAATCACCATCCACAAATAAATATATATATATATATATATATATCCAGATTTGTTGTTTGGCACTCTTGGATAAAAAGTCAATTGCCAGGGTGCCTCCACAGATTTTTGATATATAACACAACTACCCCAGGTTGCCCTGGGAATAAGGGAGTGAGGGGCAGGATTTACGCTGATGAAGGTCAGTATTTACGCTGAGGGAGGGAGGGGCAGGGTTTACACTGAGGGAGGGTCAGGATTTACGCTAAGGAAGTGTCAGGATTTACTCTAAGGGAGGGAGGGTCAGGATTTACGCTGAGGGAGGGAGGGGCAGGATTTACGCTGAGAGAGGGAGGGGCAGGGTTTACGCTGGGGGAGGGTCAGGATTTACGCTGAGGAAGGGTCTGGGTTTACACTGAGGGAGGGGGGGTCAGGTTGTACGCTGAGGGAGGGTCTGGGTTTACGCTGAGGGAGGGTCAGGGTTTACACTCAGGGAGGGAGTGTCAGGATTTACGCTGAGGGAGGGTAAGGATTTACGCTGAGGGAGGGATGGTCAGGGATTAGACTGTGTGAGGGAAGGATTAAGGTTTAGGCTGTGCGAGGGGAGGGAGATTAGGCTGAAGTGGTGGGTAAACGGGGTGGGGTTAGATTTAGCAGCACAGCCTCGTCTTCCTCTATCCCCAGCAACACAGCATGGTTTAGGCACAAAACCTCTGTCCCTGACCACTTTTTCAAAGGTTATGTTCCTTGGGGCTGCCTTTTAAATCACCTTCGGCTGTGTTCTTCACCCCCTCCCCCCGTCACCATTGCAGTCATAGCGCAGGGAGCATAACACAGGGAGCTACAAAACCTCCCCCATCCCCGCTCACCTCAGTGTGCAGGAGTCTGCTGTTGGAGGCGTGCATGAAGATGTTCCTGCAGCAAGCCCTGGCAGTGGAGTGCCAGTCGCCGTTCTCTGCAGGGGAAGCCGCCGCCAACCCACCGCACTGAGAGATGGATTGGAGAAAACCAAGGCGGCCGGCGGGAGAAGGAAGCACCTCGCAGAGCGGGAGGCGGTGCAGACGCGGCACTGTCACCGTGCCTGATTGGCTGCAGAGCCAGCTTCAATTGGCTTTCGGCCAATGCTCCATGCTGCCAGCGGCCCTCAGACCAGATTGCCTTACTCAGTCAGCACAGCCCCAGCCGCACACCTGGCAAGCTTGGGAGGGGGGAGCCGGGTGAGGTGGGCGGATGGCTACCTGGGGGGAGTGAGGATTGCGCTGGGCTACAGGGAGAGCCCGTGCTTCCCTGCAATGCTAGTGCCGCACTTGTTCTATGCGGCAGCGGTTGCTGGGGGTGCCTTGGGCATTGGGCCCCTAAGGTTATAGGGCCCCTGGGCAACTGCCCATCAAGCCCATGCGCTAAGACGGCCCTGCTGTGAGGTGGTTATTGAAGGGGTAGTGCTGTGAGAGATAGACACTGAAGGGATTGGTGTGCTTTCAGATGGACAGTGAAGGAGAAGGGGATGCTACAAAATAGACAATGAAGAAAGGAGTGAGTGTGGTGAGGTGAAAATCGAAGGGGAAAGTACTGTGTTCCCCCCCCCCCCCCTGTCATTACTGACACTTTTTTTTTTCACTTTAGCTGCCGCCCGCCGCTGCCGGAAAGAATTTACAGCTGGGCAGAGAGCGTCGAGTACCCGGCTGTATTCAGTGTCAGAGAGCACTAGTGCAGCAGCCCTCAATCCCGGTTCCCGATTTTTTTCCATCTTGTGCTGCCGCAGCCACCTGTCGGGTCTGCGTCCGAGCCTATCGGAGCTCGCTTACGGCCCGGAAGCCAATCACGTATGTTGGCTCCTCATTGGCTGCCGGTCCGTGAGTGAGCTCCAATTGGCTCTACCAGACAGGCAGACGGCCGCAGCAGCGCAAAATTTAAAATAGCTGTGAGCCGTGATCAAGGGCTGCTGCACTAGTGCTCTCTGACACTGAATACAGCCGGGTACTCAACGCTCTCTGCCCGGCTATAAATTCTTTCTGGCTGCAGCTAGTTCATGTACACTATATGTATGGACAGCGCGAGATTTAAAATAGCTGGAACCTAGGGCTGCTACTGTGCTCTGACACTGAATACAGCTGCTCTCTGCCCGGCTGTGAAGACATTAGCTAGACATCCCACATGGCAACAAGCATGGAACCCCACATGGCAACAAGCATGGAACCCCACATGGCAACAAGCATGGAATCCCACATGACAACAAGCATGGAACCCCTGGCAACGAGCATGGAACCCCTGGCAACAAGCATGTAGGTAAGCAGCACTTATGTAGTATAATTTGTAATATGCATTATGGTGTTTGGCATAATACGTAATGAACATTATGGTCCGTGGCTTAACGTGTAATGGGAATTATGGTGCAATAAAAACAGAAAATGGGCACAATCACTAGATGGCCCCTAGAGGACATATCATCTTCCTGTTACATAGACAGCATTGTGCATTAACTGTATTCCAGTTTGCATTAGCATTTCCCACCAAAGCTAATACCATTTCTGGACCTAGCCTGCTACCATACAAACAGCCTATGTCTTAACACCAAGTAGGAGATCCTCTACAAACCAAACCAGACCACTGTGAGGGTGGTCCAAGCCCATATCCAGCCTGCCGGTAAGTAAAAAGCATTTGTATGACAGGCAGCGGAGCATGTAGCTCATTCATTTCTGCCATCCAGACTTAAGTAAATCACTTTGCCTATATTTTTTCCGCCAAGGTGAATACCACCGGCAGCATTACAGCCTTACTCCATTTCTACAGCTAAATGCCCACATCATACCACCCTGTCCTTACCAATGAACCCTAAATAACTGTCTATCCTTATAACAAAGTAAAACCTTCCCCCAAGTATAGCTCCTAACTCAGAAAACAAACGAGTGGCCCACGGATCATGTGACTCAGGCCTCTTGAATCTGAAACAGGAGGAAGATGTTAGTAAAATCCATAAACCGGAAAAACAGAACACCTACCCCTAGCTGAACTCTACTCATGAGTGCCTACAAGAGGCTCAATCCATTCAGGGTATGAAAAAAACTTCGATCTATTGGGCCAATTTAGAAGGATTAGCAAATTTATAGTGAAAATTTAAGTAAAAATCCCAGTTGTCTCTGATATCTCCAAAACTTATGAGAGCTAAAGTTTTTGACATCTAACCCCAGGTTTAAAATACAGCACACTTCACAAATATTGACAATAACTGAAATTTAGATGGGCACACACCACTGTCGCGCGACAACTGGGCAGAGCCATGGTCTTGTTATATTGTAATGTAATGGGTAGTCAACTGGAGTGGACAGATATCTTTGTTGTCATGGGGTGAAAGGAAAAGCCACTCACCCCTGCACATCTAATCAGCTTTGAACTGGTGAACTTTGCCATAAAGCCCCTGACTCCCTGCTCAGTACATTAGTGCACAGCAAATCCCCATTATTCGAGGTTCTTAAAAACGCCACCAGCTCCCATATTTAAAAAACCCCAAAATAAGCAAAGTGAAAAAGGACCCAGGAACAGGGCCACCTTGAGAAGGCTTTCTGAGCCTCTGAGACAAAAGAAATCAAAGTGACATTCCACCTAACTTTTTAACTTTAGGAAATAAAAAATCATCATAGTGAGTTACCCAAAAATATTTAGCACCTGCTTAAACTTCCACCTGCAACAAAGTGTTGAATTTATCAGAAAAGGCACACAGCACTGCACAGCCCATAGGCAGCCATTTATTCATGTAATACATATCCCATAATCTAAAATCCATGAATTTAAATCCCTAGTCTTATTTATTTTCTTTTTTTCTTTTTTGTGCACATGTGCAGATTTATTCATACTGGGGGTTTATATAGTTAATGCTGCTTTAACGCACATTAAAGTTCTTTTACACGTTAAACACTGAATAAATCATCTTGTTTCCTTCACTCTCTTTATGATGACACAAATAGAATTTAGAACAAATTACTATAAAATAGAAAATGATATGCCACGTCTAGCTTATATTACGGTTTATTTTAACATAACTTAATTAGTAAGGAAAAAATATTGGTGCAATAATTAATATGAGGTCGCTGGGCAACAATGTTAGACAGTAAAAGACGCTTTAATTGCTCTTTTCTGACCTTCAAACACAGAGAATTCGGATGACATTTCAAAGGTGTCTATGAAACAAGACCTGTAATCATGACTCATCTTCAGTTGTGTTGTTGGCATCAAGGCAATTACTCACAGCCTTGATAGGATAGCAATCTAAATCATATTAATGTACCATGTGTACAGCAGATATAAAGCATATTTAATCAGTTGATTCAATTTAGTGTAATCGTATATGTTTGTATGGTGGTCAGTCAGTCCTATGTAACAGAATCTAATGCTGAAGATAAGCATGTCGCACACTCTGAGGAGCTTATTTACTAAGATGGAACAACTATTGAAGATGGGATGTTGTTCATAGCAGCCAATCAAATTCTACTTCTTATTTAGCACCTTTTATCTATGGTTTAAGATAATAAATAGAATCTGATAGGTTGCTATAGGCAACATCCCATCGTCAGTAGAACTCCCATCTTAGTATAATTACCCCATTGAGCAGTTGCCTGCAACCAATCAGATAATCTTCTAGAAGGTGCTAAATAAATAAGAAGATTCTGATTGGTTGCTATTGGCAACATCCCATCTTCAATAGAACTCCCATCTTAGTGAATGTGCCCCTGAGTGATAAAAAGATGCTATACACTAGCTGACTTTCTATAACACTAGTACATACTGTATTACAGTATACAATATAATCCATGTTTCCCAGGACTCACTTTGGACAAGATGTACTAAGCCTTGAAAAGTGATAAAGTGATAAAGTGAATAGTGATGAAACACCAACCAATCAGCTCCTATCTGTCATTTTTCAAATACAGCCTGTGAAATGGCAGTTAAGAGCCAATTGGCTGGTGGTTTCTCACTCTCCATTTTATCACTTTTCAAACTTAGTGCATCTCGCCCTTTCTCCACTAGTAATAATAATGCCATTTATTTAACAAAAGATGAATTAAGAAATGTATATAAATAACACATTTGTCAACAATTATACAGATCAGATCAGGTTATGTAATTGGGAGTATAGTATAGAAATAAAAGAAGCAGAGCAATGCATTCCTATACAAATGTAACAATAATAATAATTCTGTTTGCTTCTCCAATAAGCCCTTATTTAAAGTGCAGTTAATGCTAATGACCAAAAAAAAAACAGCCACATGGTTTATTAAATAACCGGTGGACTTGTCTGTTCTCTCAAAGCATGAGGTCATTTAATTGGCAATTATTTAAGCACCTTGCTGTTAGTTACTCAAGTAATGCTTCTTACACCAGTGCGTAGATGGATATATCTGGGCGTTTGGTTAAATGAAAGCATGACCTAAGCTGAAAAGCTGAGTTAAAAAAACAAAAGACAAAGGCATCTTAATGAAATATAATATGATTCAGACGTTTTACATGGAGCAACAATTGTTGAAAATAGCAGATAACTCGTATCTGGATTAAAATCACACTACTAATATATTAGTTAGTTTTTAATTGTTTTTCAAGAGTAGTAGCCCTTTATACAGTTGAATCCTTGTAACATCTCTATGTTATACTGCATACAAATACAAGGTTGCAGGTGCACCGCACCCTAAATGTGTACCACCCCCAAAAAACCGTCGCTTGCCCGACTAATAAGGTCAACTGGACGCGGTGGCAAGCCGTTACTTATTGCCATAACTATGCAAAGAACCTCGCTCAAATGCTACATTTTATTGCAATGATTATTATTATTAAATTGGGAGTTTGAATTGTGCACCTGCAACCTTGTCTTTGTATGCAGTACTACTGAAAGGTCTCCGCAGAGTCGCACCTCTAATTACCGGTGTGCGCCTAAGGACCCCACCCCTGTACATCTCTATGTTAGTAAGTAGCATGAAACGTAGGGTTAAAACTGTTGCGCTATAGCTGATTGTCTATTGTAAGGACACTATAGCATATCATCAACAAAGAGTTTTTCTTACTGACAACAGTGCGATCCTCTTGGAACTGTATACCCTTTGCTCGGAGCACTACCACTGTCAGACGTCCAAGGTAGTCATTGTAGCTAAGAGAGAACTGGATGTCTCCATACTCCGACGGTGGCTGTAGGAAGAGATAGTAACTGTTTGACAAGGAATCTGTGATCTGCATTGAATAAAAAAAGGCAACTGCTCAATGGTGTAATTATACTAAGATGGGAGTTCTGACGATGGGATGTTGCCCATAGCAACCGATGTACTGCAACCATAGTACTGCAATGTTTACTACAAACTTTGCTTAGTTCTATGATTTCTTCCTTTTTATTTTCCATCAAATACTAGTGCCCCTGTGGTCCACTATGATCCGTACTGGATCATCGATGTTATGCCTTTCCAACAACTGGATCCGGACCAAAAACACATGTGACACATCGTCCATTTTCTTAATGCTGGGGGCTGTGCCCATCGCGTGTTGCCAGGCTTTCCTTCTTACACTGTTTGGATCTATTCAATAATTAAATGCTGTCCCAACTTCTCCCCACACGCGAGACACTGCAGTCTGCTAGTGGGACAGTGGAGGTTATTCTGGTTGGTGAGTAAATTTCCGAATTCTTTCGGAGCGGTCCGCACGCCACGCTGTGTGGACATCGTACTAAGAAATGCCCACCGGTCCTCCGCATTCGGACGGACTCACACTTTAAGTGCAAGGCGTGTTTACGGACGAAATCCAAACCTTGCGTGTGCGGTGGACACACACATATTCTGCACGGTCTTACAGCGTCAGAACAGACGGGAACCTGCCCGTACGCACCGATGTTATTGGTGAATGTAAAAGTGACATGGATATTTATATTAGTGATAGCAAGTTCTGTCCATTGCTTGCAGTGTAAATGTGTGTAAAAAATGCAGCCGTGCTTTGAGCATATATTTGTGTGTTTTGTAATGGTCCATTTAAGCTGCAATGGTTCCAATTGAAGCAATGACAAGAGTGTAATTAATGAGTAATGAGTAGAGGAGTGGATTGTATTGTGTTCAGCTGACATTGGTTCAGGTGCAGCTGTACTAATTGGGCGTTCCGAATGCCTAGTGCATGACCGAGTGGTGTCCGCAAAGCAATACTTGCTTATGGAGACCGCATATTTTCTGACTTTTGGTTCGTTTGCAGTCGGTGTTCTGTCCGAATGCACGCCAACCAGAATTAGTGCACTCCCTCGTGTACGCCCATGTTTACGCCCAGTTTAGCCCACTTTGAAACTACGCCCCTGTGTAGTTCCGAATGACGCCCATATTACGCCCATATTTCACGAGTGAATGCGGTGCACTTTTCTGTACGGTATTAGTGAGAACGAGTACGGAGACCTTGCGTGGCACATGCGCATAGCGTTGCCCACGCATGCGCAGACGGCTAAAAAACGCCATCCGAAAGAATTCGGAAATTTACGCATCCACCAGAATAAGGCCCAGTGGGACAGCTCTGAAAAATGGTACTGTCACATTGGATGTTTGGGAGGTATGTCATTCTGTATGCTGTATACTAGCAGAACAATTAAATAAACTGTAGTGATCTAGGGCAGGATGTACGGAGCCTTTGCTGTACATACGCCACACATCGCAATAATGCTAATCACATATGTAATATTATATGCAATAAGTATCACAAAGGACAGAACTGTCTTTTGCAATGTTGGCACTTCTGGGGTTTGGGCCCTGACAGCAGCCGCGTGGGATCTAGGAGGGATCCGATTGCATCTCTTTAGAACTCATAGGCTTCTATATTAAAAGCCAGCAAAGGCAACCCCTGGTGGTAGTCTGTGGGGGTCCGTTCAGCTCTATTTAAGGCCACCCTGCATACTGAGTCCGACCCAGCAATGTGCCCTTGAAAATTTTCAGACACGTCGCTAAAGTGTGAACACTTCACTCAACAGCAAAGCGCTCACACATGACAGGCAGTTTCCGGCCATGTTTTTGAGTCACAATGGCTGCATGTGAGGTCACGCAGCCCTCCCCCAAAACAGCCAAGACACACCTCCTGGAAAATGCTGTGTCCCACTCACGCAATGCTGCATCGTTGTTCACGTAAGTATTTAAACTGTCGATTTCGGACATCTGTGCATCGGCCTGAACTAGTCCCAAAGTACATAGGGAAATGGGCTTTTGGTCGCATTTTCCCTTTAGTAAATCCTGCCCCATAAAGAGATGTCGGGACGATATGTACAGCAGATAGAAGCATGTGGAGGAAAAAAAAAACTATATATTTGGTAAAAGTCGAAAGTCAATAATTACACAAGCCAATAGATTTATGTCATATGAAGGCAAAGAAGCACTGATTTTGTTTAAATTGCTATTGCATTTATGTTATATATGTGCTGGAGGATAATAGGTTTGACAAGGACTCACAGGCTAATGTATTATTGGTTGCATTTTACCTCTGTTAAGCATAATTTCTTATAAATTACATGGACGTGGGCTCCAATAAGTAATGTGAAGTGAAATTAATCAATTGATCACTTACAAGATCACTTTACTTCCAGGTTTGGTCCTGGCAAAGCTACTGCATATGTTGGCATGATTTGGGTGAGTTATTTTGTTTCTGTGCAGAGAAAATACTGACTGCTTTATTTTTACACTGCAATACAAATCTCACTTTGAAGTAAAACCCCACCCAAATCTAATTCTCTCTGCACAACTACACATCTGCCCCACCTGCAGTGCACATGGTTTTGTCCATTTAAGAAGGAATTTGCCTTTGCGAGTGAACCACAATAAGGGCCATAATCAATGATTTGCTGCTTCAGTGCACAGTGAACTATATTAAAAGTAAAGGTGAGATCTCGTACAAAACACAATAATCGCACAAGAGAAAATGGAAGCTGTCAATTTCTAATACTATAATTACTAATTACAATTGTTATGAATTGTTTTTAGCCAGTATTTTAATTATTATATTTAACATGTATTGCCCCAGCCAGTGTTTAATATTGTCTACAATTTTTTTTTTTTTATTATCCATTCTGACAATGGTAGAAGGCATACAAGCTGGATAAATTCAGCATGAACTAAAAACCTAAAATGATAATATCATACCTCCAAATTTTCTTGTTCTAGGTCACGCCATATAACGAGTTTGCCGTCATCTGTTAAATTTTCATTTTTCATAGGAAAGAGAACTTGCCCCAATATATGGTGCTTCTTTAGTTTATCCACATGGTAGACAGAAAATCTCAGAGTCCTCTGATGTAACGTTTTCCCAGATACCTATGGAAAATCATGAAACAAGGTTAGCGGGGTATTCCAGTGTAGAAAAACCACAGTCCAAGTAAAAAACTAGGTACTTGTGAGTTATCCGGGCTGCCGATTTTTTCATCGCGCCTGAAATCGGGGGCATCGCGTCGGTCGTGGCCGTTATAAGGAGCCGCGACGCGATGCCCACGATTTCCCATAGACAGTAATGTTAAAAGACGCGATGGACCCGATTTCCGACACGATTTCCTATAGACAGTAATGTTAAAAGACGCGATGGACCCGATTTCCCATAGACAGCAATGTTAAAAGACGCGATGGACCCGATTTCCCATAGACAGCAATGTTAAAATAAAATTACAATGTGAAATTGGCCAATATGTTTTTAAAAAAAATGTTTCATGGCCCCCCACCACCGTTAACGCCACCCCGCTATTGACGCCAACCCGAAGCGTGGCGAGCGCAGCGAGCCCGCGAGGGGCAGCGGTACGCGTCCTCCGACCTTTTCATGCCCTACTATCCACTAGGGCGTGGAGTGAGAATAGAATAGTGTGGCGAGCGCAGCGAGCCACCGAGCCCGAAGCGTGGCGAGGGGACGCGGACACCTTCACAGGTATCCGCGTGCCCTTGCGGGCTCCTCAGGTGTCCGCGTCCCCTCGCGGGGCTCGCTGCGCTCGCCACGCTTCGGGCTCGGTGGCTCGCTGCGCTCGCCGCACTATTCTATTCTCACTCCACGCCCTAGTGGATAGTAGGGCATGAAAAGGTCGGAGGACGCGTACCGCTGCCCCTCGCGGGCTCGCTGCGCTCGCCACGCTTCGGGTTGGCGTCAATAGCGGGGTGGCGTTAACGGTGGTGGGGGGCCATGAAACATTTTTTTTAAAAACATATTGCCCAATTTCACATTGTAATTTTATTTTAACATTGCTGTCTATGGGAAATCGGGTCCATCGCGTCTTTTAACATTACTGTCTATGGGAAATCGTGGGCATCGCGTCGCGGCCCCTTATAACGGCCACGACCGACGCGATGCCCCCCATATCGTGTCTTTTAACATTACTGTCTATGGGAAATCGGGGGCATCGCGTCGCGGCCCCTTATAACGGCCACGACCGACGCGATGCCCCCGATTTGGAGCTAAATCGTGGGCATCGCGTCGGTCGGGTGTCCTTAAGTTAACCAAACTTAAGGACAAAATCGGCAGCCCGGATAACTCACAAGTACCAAAAACTAAAATATATTATTATTATTATTATTATTGTTATTACTATTTAGATTATTGTGCATTTATTGCAATTATTATTATTGAATATTTAACTAAGTAATCTCACAGATTTGTTCTTGCTGTAAATATTCATGTAGTGTTTCAGATATTTTTCTTGGTGCATGTGGGGATGGATGACCGGGGGGGCCGGCTGCCGGCTGTCAGAATACCAATGCTGACAGTCCGGTAAGTATACTTACCTGCCCCCTAACCATTCCTTCCATTAGTCTAACCCTAACCTCCCCCCTGCAGCCTAACCTTAATCCTTAAGGCTAGTGCCTAAACTTAACCTCAAGTACTACCTAAAACTAACCCCCACCCTCATCCCCAGCCTAACGCTAACCCACCCCACATAGAATCAGGATTCCGGCATTGGAATTCTTCTCAGTGTAGGAATTGCAACACTGGTCTTCTGGGTTCTAGTCAGAAGGCCAGCATTGGTATTTTGACTAACAGTGTCCAGACAGCTGGGATACTAATTGCATCCCTGCATGTGCAGTACAATATTTATTTATTTGGAATATAGAGTGTAAGCTCCTGGGGCAGGGACTGATGTGAATGTTCAAATATTCTCTGTAAAGTGCTGCGTAATATGTATGCACTATATAAGAAACTGCTAATAAATAATAATAAATGTACACGCACACACAGACATTCTAGGGTTAATTTTTTGGGAGCCAATTAACCTACCAGTATATTTTTGGACTGTGGGAGGAAACCGGAGTACCCTGAGGAAACACACGCAAGTACGGGGAGAATATACAAACTCCGCACTGTTAGAGCCATGGTGGGTATTGAGCCCATGACCTCAGTGCTGTGAGGCAGTAATGCTAACTATTACACCATCCGTGCTGCCCCAATAAAAGAGACATTCATACTAGGACCTGTCACAAAAGGGAAGCCCACGTTTAAACTTTCTAGTCACGTTTCACCGCAAGGTGAATCAGAGGTTAAAGAAGGCAAGAAACTCCTTAAAGTAGTCTTAACTCCAGTAGTTTTAACTCCAGCCCTCTAACATTAACACTGGACATTCTTCAAACTTCTAACACTAACCTAAGCTCTGGTTCTTTACAATATAAAATATGAGCATAAAAGCTCTAAAACAATCACCATTGCTAATAAACTATATTGAGTGTAAAGTTGAGACACCCAGAATTATTTAGGCCAGTGGAAATGTATTTTCTTTAATAGCTTTTTTCTTCTCCTGGGAAAACCTGTCATATTGTCCTGTAAAATGGCCATTAATCTGGTCTTTGCCCTGGGGGTCTTAATCCCGATGAGAGTGCACATGGTGGGTTCTGGATGAAACAACACACAGCATGTTGACACTGATTAAATTAACCCCATACCATATCTCTAACACTAATGTCAAGATTTTTATAATGGCATATGTCAGCAATGTGTCCATGTCGATATTTTGCCAATGTACCCATGTCAACATGCTAGATGTCTACATTTTTACAATGTTCATATAGTAAAAGTCAACATTATGGGGAGTATTCTATCCCCGACGCTATTTCTGATGGGGGAAATAGCGACGGGCGCCTATTTAATGCTGTCTTGTCCGACAGCATTGAAGAGGCAGATCAACAGTACGAGCCCAACTTTGAAAGCTGTTTTGTCGATTACGGCCTTGAATTGTCTCGATCACGGCCGATTCTCGACACTCTATGGCTGTTTACGCTGACACGCCCCCTATTCGCTGATCGCCAAGCAGGACATTGAATCCCGCCAGGTGATATGCTTTCGACCAAAACAAAAATGGGCCAGGTTCACGGCTGTCAGGATCGACAGTCGTGACCCGGGATATGACTACCTACTCAAATAGTGACTAGACACTCATCAACATGAAACTTGAGAGAAAAATGAAAACACAAATTGAAGTTTGTGACCTCAAAAGCTATGCCCTCAAATCCATTTCAATAAAAAAAGCTTATTAACATGATGGCACCTTATTTCTTACAAAATTCATGTAGATCACAACATCTCTATTTGTAACTTTGAAATTTAACAGACTACTAATTAGTTTTGTACAAGGAATATGTTTAGCTTGTTGCTGCCAAGAACCTGAAGTACAGCACCTTCAAAAACCTGTTAAACACAAAGCATTTCTCAATTTGCAACTACTTTGGGTCTCATTCATGTGTGTAAGTGAATCAAAAAAAGAAGGCAACTGAGCAAAAGCATGTTGCACTGTAGGAGGGGCAGATGTAATGTGTACAAAGATTTAGATTTTAGATTATTTTTACACTGCAATTTAAATCCCAGATTAAATGCAAATCTAAATCTCAAATCTAAATCCAAATCTAAATCTCTCTGTTTGGTTGTCATGCTTTGTGCATAGTGGAAGTGCTTCAATGTAATGTTTTTTTGATATACTGGTAGGTTAATTGGCTCCCAACAAAATTAACCCTAGAATGAGTGCGTGTACATGTGGTAGGAAATATAGATTGTAAGCTCCACTGGGGCAGGGACTGATGTGACTGTTCAAATATACTCTGTAAAGCGCTGCAGAATATGGGGATTACTCTGGTTCACTCGCAAAGGCAAATTCCTTTTCAAATGTACAAAACCATGTGCACTGCAGGTGGGGCAGTTGTAACTTGTGCAGAGAGAGTTAGATTTGGGTGGGGTTTTAGTCAAAGTGAGATCTATATTGCAGTGTAAAAATAAAGCAGTCAGTATTTTCCCTGCACAGAAACAAAATAACGCACCCAAATCTAAGTCTCTCTGCACATGTTTTTTTTTAATTGAGTCTTTATTTTTCATTTTACAAAAAACATAAAAATATAAAAAAAATAGACAAGACAGTACAAAATACAATACAAGGCAGACATTATACGGAGGTGAAAAAATCTGGGATAATAGTTACAAAAAGAAAAAGGAAAAATTTAAACAATGACAGCAGATACAGGAGGACATGTACAAAAACTGAAAATGACACCTGGTGTCGAACGACTATTGCAATTTTTGGATACTGAACCCTAGGAGATATGATGTTGAAGAGTTACTCGAGGGAGGCTATGAGGCTTACTAAGACAGAGGTTAGTAGTTCTGGCTATAGACAAAGTAGTGCGCATGTATTTAAAGAAACCGGAAAGTTATAGTAATAAAAAGTAACTAGGTGAAAAAAGAGGGGCTAACGACGTGTACACGTGACTTCTAAGGAATTTTTATAAACCACAATTACGAGTAGAGTCAAGAAAAGTGCGTAAGTGCAAAAAGTGCAGTATGCTAATATGCCTGGAATTCCGACACAACTTTATATATCCCCTTACTCCGCCAGGGTATACAAAACAAAACAAAAAAGAAGAAGAAGAAGTTGTGTTGTTACTTAAGGTACTACGTGACCAGGGTCTAAGACCCGTTTGGAGCCCAATTGGGGCACAATATGTGCACATGTATTTAATTTACATGAATCCAGACTAAATATTCAAAACCTAATATATTAACAAGTGCTACTATATGAAGAAGAACGGTAAACCCTTCACATGTGAGGCCAGAAATAGAGAAATTAAGCTATAAAAAAAACTTGCTAAAATAGGTTTGCGTGAATCTATCCTGTGAATTGGTAAAAAACAGAGCTATGCCAGGGTTGCCAGGTAGAGAAGAATTTTGTACTACGCCCTGTAGAGGCATAATGGAATTTCTCATGTTCGAATGTCGCATTCACCAAGTTGAGCCATTCGTTAAAAGGCGGCCCATTTTTTGACATCCAATAGCGGGCTATAACTACTTTTGCGATTGCAGTAAGATGCAGGAGAAGAAGACTCAAGTCGCTAGTCATTACGCCCTCCTCCCATAACCCCATGAGCAGGTTAATGTCAGTGAGATTGGCCTGTGCCACTCCCAGCCCGGAGAGTACCTGGCAGACCCTTTTCCAAAATTGGTCTACTTTGCCACACGTCCTAATTAAATGCCAAAATGTTGCCCCATTTTCGCCACATTTTGGACAAGTATCAGCCCCAGATCCATTCATCTTTCTTAATCGAGCTGGAGTCAAATAAGTTCGATGTAAAATATTGAACTGAACTTGTTGTACGCGTATGGAGTTTGTTGCCTTTTTTTGGACTGCTAGGGCCGCCTGCCAGTTACTCTCTTTAATCTCGGGAATATCTACCGCCCATTTGTGCATGAGCTGAATTAGCCCTTCGTCGGGGGCAATAACCGTTAAGTATTTATATAATTTTGAGACACCTTTACGTAAAGTAAGTTTTTTCAAGAAGACCTTGATAGGGGTCTCTGTTAACCATTGTTCCCTGTCCCCACCATATTTGGAGATCGCACTCCTCAGCTGTAAAAATCTAAAAAACATTGACTTTGGTAGGGCATACTCTGCCTGGAGCTGGGCAAAGGATTTGAAATTACTACCCTGAAATACTTTATCCAATGAGCTAATACCATATTGCGACCATAGCCTCCCCCCTTGCTGTCTAGTGATCTCCGAAGCTATGGGAAGAAGAAGGAACGATGATTCTGGATCCTGACCCACGTAGTTCTCCACTTCGCATACCCTTTTCCAAATTCTCACTGCTTGAGAGACTATAGGGGGATAGGATCTATTTAATGACCCTGCTAGAAGGATCTGCATCGGGGTAGCGTTTGGATCTATACACCTTATGAGCCTAATCAATTCGCAAGGCTGCTCGTCCGATTTCACCCACGTCCTCAGATGGAGTAGCTGGGCGGCGAAATAGTATCTCCTGAAGCTTGGGAGAGCCATACCCCCATTATCCCGATCTCTGCATAGAGTGGCAAGTTTAACTCTCGGGCGCCTACCACCCCAAATAAATGAGGACATCACACTATCCAGACTTCTGAAGTATTCGTCCTTAATGTATATTGGGGAATGTTGAAACAAATACAATATTTTGGGCAGGATTACCATTTTAATTAAGTTCACCCTACCCTGCACCGTTAAAGGAAGCTTGGCCCAGCACTTAAACTTAGCCCTTGCCTCCTGTATCACTGGAGTTATATTATCTTTTAGGTAGTCCTGTGTTTCTACCGACACTCTAACCCCCAAATATTTAAAACCTGTGGTCTTTACCAATGGTACACTGAGCTCGCCGCCACCCAGAGCATCCTCTCCCACCACCATCAAGTGTGATTTACTCCAGTTAACGGTGAGCCCCGAGAGTTCACCGAAATGACCAAGTTGTTCAATCAAAATTGGGAGATCTCTATTTGGGTCAGCCGTGCCAACCAATAAATCGTCAGCGTAGAGAGAAACTAGATTGTATTTCAGGTCTCTTCCCACATCCTCACAGTGTAGCTTGGTTCTTAGCAAGCAGGCCAGGGGTTCTATTGCTACAGCGAAAATCAAGGGGGAAAGGGGACAGCCCTGCCGAGTCCCTCTAAACAAGGGAAATGACTGGGATGTAAACCCGTTTATTGAGACTCTGGCCCTAGGATTCTTATACATGAGTCTCAACCATCTGACAAAGCCGGGCCCAAACCCAAAAGCCTTCAGGGCGCCCCATAGGTAGCCCCACTCGACGGAGTCGAACGCCTTGTTCGCGTCGAATGAGGCCACCGCGGCGTTCAACCCCTTAGTCTTCATATGTTGAATGTAGGAGAAGACCCTCCTAACATTAATCGTAGTGGATTTTCCTCTCATGAATCCAGATTGGTCAGGGTGTATTATATCCTGGATCACAGTACCTAAGCGATTAGCCAAGACTTTGGCGATTATCTTCGCGTCAGTAGGCATGAGCGAGATGGGCCTGTATGAGTCCACGCTCATGGGGTCTTTACCCTTCTTTAAAATAAACACTATAGATGACTCCGCCATAGAGGGGGGAAGATCCTCCTCCATCATCACAGCATTACATAGGGCTGCCATGCGGGGAATCAGGGCTTTGTCAAATTTTTGAAACATTTCCCCTGGCAGGCCGTCCAATCCTGGGGCCTTACCCAAGGGAAGAGAGTTAATTACACCCTCTACTTCTTCACTGGTAATTGGGGCATCTAAAAGGCTCTGGGCGTCCTGAGACAGTACAGGGAGTTGTAAGCCCATGAAGAATTGACTCAAGTCCTCCTCGCTGGATTTCTGGACTGATTGATAGACTTTTCCAAAGTGACTAACAAATTCTTCCACTATATCTGGGGTTGATGACAAAATTAGGCCTTGTTCAGTTCTGATACTAGCTATAATATTAGAGGGCTTATCCATCCTGAGCAGAAAGGCCATGAATTTGCCCGCCTTATCAGAGCCAGTATACCATTGGTGGGAGCCCACTTTGAGCCTACGATAGTTAACTTCCTGTAGATATTCTAGCCACTCTCTCTGTACCCCTTGCCATTCCACCCTGTCAGAGTCCAAATTGCTAGCCTGATAGACACTTTCTAATTCCAGTGTTCTTGCCTCCAGATCGCCTGCCTTTTTACGGTGGAGTCCCTTCAGAAATGAAATTTTTTTAATGAACACCCCCCTCAGGTAAGCCTTGAAGGCGTCCCAAATATTAATGCTGGATGATGAGCCATCATTAAGCTGAAAAAAAGATCGAATTTCCTCCTCAATCTCTGCCTGATCGAACTGACCGAGCCAGTAGGGCTGGAGCTTCCAATACCTGTACCCCACTGGCTCCGCCAGCTCGAGCCGCATGACCAGAGGGGAATGGTCCGAGATCCCGCAGGCCTTGTATTCAATTTGCGTAATCCTATTTAGTAAGGTGTCCGAAACAAAAATTAGATCGATCCTAGAGAATACCCCATGGGTGGCAGAGTAGCACGAGAATTGACGGGTTACCGGGTGCCGCAGTCTCCATGGATCCCTCCACCCTATCCCCTCTATAAATTCTGCGAACCTGCTCCCCCCTTTACTAACAACTCTATTAGATTTTCCCCATCTATCCATCAGGGGGGACACTATGTTATTAAAGTCTCCCAAACAGATCAGATGGTTAGTGGGAAAAGAAGTGGCAAACTCCACTGCAGCCCTCATAACGTCGTACGAGAAGGGGGGGGGGAATGTATACCACCATCAGGCTCACGTCCACATGGTTGATACTTGCGTCTAGGAAGATATATCTACCCCCTGGGTCAATCTTAGCTGTACGAGTTTCAAAGATTACTGATTTCTTAACTAAGATAGAGACCCCTCTGGACGCTGTTGAGCAGGGGGCATGAAAGACTGAACCCACCCATGGGCGTTTTAGTGAGAGCAATTTATCCCCACACAGGTAAGTCTCTTGGAGGCAGATGATATCGGCGTCCAGGGATTTACAATAATTTAAAACCAGTGAGCGTTTCACTTTGTTATTAAGACCTCTTACATTCCATGTTAGAAATTTAGTCATCCCCGCGGTACCTTAACCATATTTCCCATGAGTTAACCAAATAAACTCTCCTCCCATGCTTCCTCCCGACTCTCCTTCCTCCATCCAAATGGACTGCCTTGAGAAACAACACATAACACATACAAGAAAAAACATTACAGTAACCCCAACCCCCCACCCCCACCCTGTACAACCTAACACCCCTGGCGTACCTGGATCCCTACTCCCCCCCTTCTTCTATAGTCTACCCCAAACTAATATCTCTAGGGCTAATCAATTAATGGCCACCCATAGCGTGACCGACTCTCCCCTCTCTCATTTAAACAGGATGTTTTTCTTTTATTACCTTCCCCGCTGTTCCCCCCTCCCCCCCCCCCCCACACACACAGGAAAAATCAGCAAAAATATCAAAAATATCGAAAATACATCATGTAACCAGCAGACTGCTGCACCATAGGGCAGCGTGAAAAAATGGGGAGAAAAAAAAAAAAAAGAAGAAAAAGGAAGAAAATACATGGACATATGACTCTGTTAGTTGGCGAGCGGGCCCACCCCAGGGTAGGAACCGTCAAGCCAGCCCGCAGCATCGGCAGGAGTAAAGAAAAATTTAGTCGTTCCATTGACTTCAATCCTCAGTTTTGAAGGGTAAAGCATGGAATACTTTAAGTCGAGCTGTCTGAGTCTTGCTTTAATGTCCCTGAATTTTGCACGATCACGTTGGATATCAATGGGAAAGTCCGGAAAGGCCGAAATTTTCTTGCCCATGTAGCCAAAGTCTGCCTTGTTCCTGGCAGATCGCAGGATACAGTCCCGATCTCTAAAGTTAAGAACTTTAGCTATTATTGTGCGCGGTGGTCCCCCTGGAGGGGCAGGACGGGACGGAACCCGATGGGCTCTTTCGATTGCAAATTGCGCGGAGAATACCTCTCTCCCGAATTCCTGCACTAGCCACGTCTCGAGAAATTTTTCAGGATTGCTTCCTTCAACCCTTTCTTCGAAGCCAATAAATCTTATATTGTTACGTCTGAGTCTCCCCTCAAAGTCCGACATTTTAAGTCGCATGTCTGAAAGTTGACCAGACATAGATTTAACTTGATTTTGAAGAGGAGCAATGGCGTCCTCTATTGATGAAACACGGTTCTCCACTTCTGTAACTCTCTCCCTAATTACTTGTGCGTCCTGCCGTAGCAGGGAGATATCGGCTTGAACTTTGTTGATCTGTATCATCAAATTAGATTCACAGGAATTTACTGCATCGAGAACTTGCTGTAATGAGACCTCCGTGGGCCGGGACTCGGTCGACCCTTTCGACGGGGTAGTCTGTGGGGTATTAATCTGGGAGCTGTTTGCTGCCTGAGTCTGGGACCGTGCATACTTTTCCAGACGGGCAGCAGCCGCAATCTGGCCTGTTTTGCCCATTTTTGTAGATATTTTAACTCTTCCTCACCGCTGTTGTTATCCCCTTTATATTTGCCTTCCCCTCTCCCCACTTTATGCCACGACCCCCCAGCTGTAGGTACCTCCTCACGGTATATTATGGAAAGTTCGAAAGACCAGGTGCCCACACAGCTGCAGGAATAGCTCTTGATGGAGAGGACCACGTCGATCGGGGCCCTTGCAGTGGCCTCAGACACAATATAGGGTATTTGCGACCCTGAGGGCAACAGTATGCCTATACCAGCTTAATACAAATGGGAGTCCCAAAACTTCATCCACCGTCCAGCACAAAAGCAGAAAAAAAAAAAAAAAGGAAAAAATAGTACCTTTGCCCAAAGGGCGCTGGGTCTGGGGGGTCAGGTCTGTAGTGGTAATAATGTCACTTGCTGTGGCCGAACGCCAGAGACTTTTCCTCTCTCCTTCCTTTCTTTTCCCTCTCCTTTCAAGGTGGAGTATACAGCTACAATAGGATGTTTGCTGCTGGAGACAGGGGGGAGTCGGGCAATCTTGCGCCCCGGGGTGAACAGGAGCCTGTGCAGATACTTCCACCTGCGGCGATAACACTGCCAGGGGTCAGAAAATTAGCGCAGGGATTCTCTGCGCTGAAAACGGCTGGTATCTCCGGCGACAATTTTACAGGCAATCGGAGGGGAAGCAGGAGTGACCGCAGGGGACTCCTCTCTGCCTCTGCGCCTGTATGCCTCAGCGTCTCCCAGGAGCAGTTCTCCCCCGGCAGTGACCCGTGCAGCGTGAGGTCAGACCAGAAGAAGCGGGAGCCCGCGCGTCCCCTCAGCCACGAGCAGCTCCGACACCACAGCAGCCGGTTAGATCACGGAGGGGAGCGAAAAGGATCCAGACCACAGGATCACAGAGTCAGCGGCATGGGAAGGTAAAAGGGTCTTTTTGTCTGCTTGCTGTCGCCGGTCATAGGAACCCTTTGACCGGATCACCTATGCATGTGTGAGGCGGGAGAGAGACGGAGGACTAGGAGAGAGCCGGCATCAACCTCCCTCACACCAACGCCTCCGTAGCCACGCCCCCCCTCTCTGCACATGTTACATGTGCCCCATCTGCAGTGCACATGGTTTTGTCCATTTAGTCTCCAAGGAGACTAAATCTAAATAAAATTATGACAAGTGAAACATGAATTTAACATAGCTCTTAGCTGATGGATGAGACAGAAAACATGTACAGTATTTCATAAATCCTAAGTACCTTCTTAAAATCAAGTACAGGTTGAGTATTCCTTATCCAAATGCTCAGGACCAGAAGCTGAGTATTCCATATTTTCGAATATTTTTATATTTCAATGATGTATCTTGCGATATCTTGCATTAATGTTGTATAAACAAATCAAACACATGAAATACACACAAAAATATTTTATTTGTGCGTGAAACAAGGTTTTAAAACTTGAAACAAAGTTTGTGTACAATCTCAGACACTGAATTTGAATGCTAAGCAATCATTTACTTGCACATATATAGTGCCAGTTAAATATCATGTCCCCATTAGTGCCAGTTACATATCATTTCCCCAGTATTTCCAGTTACATAGCATGTCCCAAGTAGTGCCAGTTACATATCATGTCCCCAGTAGTGCCAGTTACATATCATGTCCCCAGTAGTGCCAGTTGCATATCATTTCCCCAGTAGTGCCAGTTACATATCATGTCCCCAGTAGTGCCAGTTACATATCATTTCCCCAGTAGTGGCAGTTACAGATCATGTCCCCAGTAGTGCCAGTTACATATCATTTCCCCAGTAGTGGCAGTTACAGATGTACCCAGTAGGTTTTTAGCAACAAAAGTACATTTTGGAAACTGTGGTTTTTGGAATAATTAGCATAATAGATATTTGGATAAGGGATATTTAACCTGCACATTTTTTTAGTTGTAAAGTAGGATGATTAATGTCTTAATTATTTAATTGATTTATAATTTACAATACAACTATAGGAATGGGACCACCACCCGTGTTACTTCAGTTTACCTGGAACACGAAGACCTCATCAAATTGCGGGTTTAAAGTTTTACGTTTTGTCTTTGACTGCAGATATCGCCTCTCATCAGGCAGGAGATGCATCTTCACAAAAGGATTGCAGGATTCTGAGCTGAAGTGCAGGTTCCTCACTTTGATGAGAGAAACTACCAACCTCTCTGTCTCATATTCGTACTCCACTGCAAACCAGATACGGCCGATGTTTCCCTCTGGGAAATCTGTTTCTTCATTGTCCTCCGGATATTTATACAAAGCGGGGTTGATGGCGCCCATAACATATGATCCCCCTTATAGTAAGAAAATATATGGTCAGTAATTTCATCTAAGGTTTATAATGTAATGAATATAAAACTACAATTTTTCTTATTCTTATTTTTCATCCTGCACAAAATTTATAATCAAAATATACATACCTAGTTTGTGATACTCTAGAATATATCTTTTTTTCTCTCTTCCCAAAACTTTGGTACAATTAATTATATTAATATAAGCATATATGGGCAAAATATTAAATAATATTTTACCCAGTGAACAGAAGGATGATCGTGGGTGGAAATCTGGGGCAGTATAGGGCTCGCTGTCCTCTTGAATGCGTTCTCCATTTTTCAGACCAACCCAGTCTCGTCCATGGAATTTAGGTGGTACAATGAAGGGGACGCTCTTAGTTCTTAAATCAATAGAGAAATACATTTGTGTTAAATTGGAAATTAAATAACAGCCTGGTAATTAAGACCAGGCTGGTCTTAATTACTGACCCCAGGTACATCGTAAATTATAAATATTCTATTACTTTGATTTTTTTTTATGCCCTGGTGAAAATATGATTCCCAATGGAAGACTCACTAATGGAATTCTCACCAATGTAAGATGCATTAATGGAAGTGTCACCAATAAAAGACTAACCAATAGCAGTCTCACCAATTAAAGTCTCACGATGGAAGAATCATTAGTGGAAAACTTACCAATGGAAGTTTCACCATTGGAAGACTCCAATGGAAGTCTCACCAATGGAAGCCTCATCAGTAGAAGACTCATCAATGAAAGACTCACCAGTGGAAGTTTCACCAATGGAAGTTGCAACAATGGAAGTATCACCAATGGAAGTATAACCAGTGTATGAAGTTCTAATATAAAATTATTACATATTGAAACAAAAAGTTTTTAATTATTCTCATATAAAGTGAAAAAAATTCTGTCTTTCTCAGCTACCCTTTTCAGTGTTTGGACAACCATCCTTATCATGTACTGCCGTGCTTTTTATTATTAGACAGAGGTCATTATATTATTTGAAGCAAGGAGGCATACCATGACATTTATCAGATAGCAGCTGTTACAGTTCACAACAGCTGCTAATAGTCCGATTCACCAGATAAGAGTAGAATTATAAAATTATGACCCGAACTGTACTGAATACATACAATAGAGGTATATATTATTATTTTTGCCTAAGGCCTAAATGCTATTAATATGGTCCTGTCTATTCCCAGATATATACCAAATAGAAGAGTGAAGGTTTTATCAATATCAATATTGAGTTATCCTGGAAAAAAAACAGATTATAGACAAAAATTAAAAATAAAAGCCTTATTTGGTCTAAGTGATGTCCCGCCGCCATAAAACGACATATCTCAACAAGCCCTTCCTGCTGCCAAGAGGAGGGGCGGGTACTAATTATCCAGCCCCCCCCTTCCAATCAGCAGCACCTAATTATTTGCCCAGCCAGCATATACTGTTGTGTGTTGGCTGTGCTGCAGTGTGGCTAGACAGGCAGCATCAGTCTCTCTGCCTGAGCAAGGGATAGTAGGAGAACAATCACACTGAATGCCCTACCCAGACTTTGCCCCTTTTTAACATGTCTTCTAAAAATGATGAAATTACAATGAACTTATATGTATTTAGAATACAGTGTAGTAGCATATCAATGAAAAGTAAAGACTTAAATAATGTATACATTTTCAACATATTAATTAGCCCAGGTCACCATAATGTGTAATACAGTTTCAAAAGTAAAAGACAAAGAAATAACAAAACATTGCATTTCCAATGGCATAAAAATATACTCTGTGATGGTGACAAAATTTTGAGGTTTGGCGGGGGTGGGGGGGGCAAGACTGGAACCCCATCAGACTCGCAATACTTTAGCAGCAATGTGGATAACTTCAGCACTTTAAATTGAATTGTACTAAAGAAAAATATACATGTAGCTTAGGCCAGAGGTTTCCAAACTGATGCAGCGCCCTAAAATGATTTTTTTGGTACTCTTTACCTAGAACGGCGCCCATCGCGGTGATCGCGACATCGCGGGCAGTACATAAACGGCCGCGACGCGATGCCCGCGATCACCGCGATTTTCCCATAGGGAACAATGTTAAAAAGCCTGATTGACCGCGATTTTGCATTCAATGCCTCAATGCCCGCGATTTTCACATAGGAATCAATGTTAAATGGGCTACAGAGCCCAAATAGGCAGAATTAACCCTTAAATGTCCCCCCAATTTTTGTACGCCACCCCACGATCCACGCCAACCCGAAGCGTGGCGAGTGCAGCGAGCCCGCGAGGGGCGGCGGTACGCGTCCTCCGACCTTTTCATGCCCTACTATCCACGTCGGCGTGGAGTTGAGAATAGAATAGTGTGGCGAGCGTAGCGAGCCACCGAGCCCGAAGCGTGGCGAGCGCAGTGAGCCCCGCGAGGGGACGCGGATACCTTCACAGGTAAACGCGTCCCCTCGCGGGCTTTCACAGGTGTCCGCTTTTCGCCACGGATACCTGTGAAGCCCGCGAGGGGACGCGTATAACTGTGAAGGTATCCGCGTCCCCTCGCGGGGCTCGCTGCGCTCGCCACGCTTCGGGCTCGGTGGCTCGCTGCGCTCGCCACACTATTCTATTCTCAACTCCACGCCGACGTGGATAGTAGAGCATGAAAAGGTCGGAGGACGCGTACCGCCGCCCCTCGCGGGCTCGCTGCGCTCGCCACGCTTCGGGTTGGCGTGGATCGTGGGGTGGCGTACAAAAATTGGGGTGACATTTAAGGGTTAATTGTGCCTATTTGGGCTCTGTAGCCCATTTAACATTGATTCCTATGTGAAAATCGCGGGCATTGAGGCATTTTAAAGTAAAATCGCGGTCAATCAGGCTTTTTAACATTGTTCCCTATGGGAAAATCGCGGTGATCGCGGGTACACGATTTTTATGTACCCGCGATTTACCCGCGATGCCCGCGATGACCGCAATTTTTTACCCCCGACGCCCGCGATTCTAATCGCGGGCGCCGTTCTAGGTAAAGAGTACCATTTTTTTTTTATAGCACCCCTAGGATTGAAGATGAAGATTAGTACATTTGGAAAAATAATTAAGTAAATTGTGTTGACCTGGCATCCACCTGGTTGTGTACAGTTGTGCTTCTCATTGTCCACATGTCTTATGATTGACAGCCATTAGCAATGGTTTTGTCCACCATTTTGATTTCACCATAAATAATTTGTTTAGGTCCTGGATCACCAATCCGAGGGACCTTTGCAAGAGCCTTGTGGCAATGCAGGGTATCTAGGCATACAATTTGGGAACCATTGACTTAGGCTAAAGCTACAGTATACAAAGCTAAAAATACACACTATAAGATTACCTTTCCAATATGACTGGTTGCGGTTGGAATGAAAATTTTGTAATTTCTGGAAGCAAATGATAATTGACCATTTCTCCAAAACATGGAAAACAGACAAAAATGGTCATTCAAATAAATGTATTAAAGCCTTTTGATTTGACCAATTTATGCAAATGACTGATTCTGTCCATTTTCCAGCTTTTGGGAGCAAATGGTTGATTGATTGTAATTAGTTCCCAGACCATTACCAGATTTGTGTTCCAACCAGCCAGATTGGAAAGGTGATGTATCCGCTTAAGGTTAGTTAACTCCTGGGGTTGGACTTATTTTATGGGTTTACCCAGTGATTGAGATACAGTATTTAAGAGTTCACAATGAAGATTACTTGGCTAAAGCAGATTCATCCACAATAACTTAAAAAAAATATGAGACCTCTCTCTTCAAAACAAGTGAGCTCTTATCTTCCTATCACACAAGGCGGAGATAAATGTTAAGTTACACAATGATAAGCTAGCTTAAGTAGTTGGCAGCATTTGCATTTTGTATACACTATATAATTTGTTATCTGGATATAATGGGCATGTTGGGAGGTATGATAGTATGTGTGTGGTTTTGATGGCATTTAAGAAACTTTTGGGGAGATCTGAAGGCATATAAGGCATGTGGGTGTCTGATGTATTAACCAGAGGTCATTAGACCTCTGTTTCATCACCATTAGGCAGGAGTGTGCATGATGACTTTTGCGTGTTTTGCTCAGCAGTTCTTGGCTTGCAATGGAGTCATAGCCACCAGGAGAATCCAGAAATGTCATGGCTGGCACTTGGAAAGAGAGAAAAAAATGAGGACACTGTTATCTGATTTCTCTATATTTCTTTAGACTTGGCTTCAATCAGAAGCTAGTTTGGGAGTACCAATCATTGAAATTTTAGTGATGGGTCATTTCACTTGTGTTCTGGACTCTTTAAAGTTTGGCCTTGCAAAGTTAAAAACAAACATATGAGGAACTCACCATTGCTGCTTTTCTACCTAACGGCCTGATTCAAAGGTGGAGGAAATAATTGGTGCTGCATCTTCGCTTGCAGCGTATCTGAGAAGGTATTTAAAGATGAGGCAGGTGAAGACTTTTAAAATGTGATGCCCTTCTTGGCCTTCTCAAATCTACTGTACAGCCTCAGACCACTATTGGCAGCATTGTGTGGAACATCAAACATCTCAGTACCCTAAGTTTGCTTAAAATGCCCATGCAACAGAGGTACCAACTCTATAGAATTTGGTTTCCGCATATCCCCAGAATAGAGGCATCAAACTTCTCCCTCTATACCCCTTCTCCTCCCCTAAATGTCTGCATAATGTCAATTAAACTGTGGCATACATTGCACAGCCTTTGGGGTCGCAGTGACATCATAGCACATGTGAACTGCAGCCCTGGCTCATATGTAGTTCCCAAACCACCAGTTAATTTTAACCAAATTGGGAAAGCGTCCATGCTGAATCAACACCTAAGTCAATGCCATGTCGGAATCAGAAAGTTATTGGTTTGATCACTTAAACATATGAGACTGTCATGGTGAAAATGGCAAGTAAATAAACTAGAATGTTTTAAAAACTGCTCTTAAAATGAGTCAACCAAACCCCACCTTGAGAATGGTGGCCTGGCCACCACCCATTCGCAGTGTCTGTACACGCACTGGCTGCAAATGGATATTTTACACAAACATCCATTCGCAGGCTGTGGGGGAACACCCACATCTTTCTATGGTTGCTGAACATCGAATGATGTGGCATGTTCACGCATATCTAAGGTTGCTCAGAGCAACCTTAGATCTGCGTACACATTCTGAGGGAAGTGGGTGGGCAGCTGACATCCGGCGATGTCAGTAGGCCACCCAATGTCAGCTGCTTACTTCTGCACACACGTCATCGGCCCATTGTTCTTATGGGAATGCCCATGAAACACTGGGTGATCCCATATGCTAATGGGGAACCCCACGCCCCCCATGCCCTCCGTCCGAATCACAGCATCACAGGTGATATAATTAGCTCCACCTGTGATCTTTTAAAATGTGCCCGTGAGTAATTAGTGCACCTGTGTAGTGACCTGGAAAACGTGCACCGTTGGGGATCCCTGAGGACCGAGGTTGAGAACCACCGCTCTTCTCAAACAATCAGTCTTTTATTTTCTAGGATGCAACAGAGAAATGATAGACATAATCTGATTGGTTGCTATGGGAAACAGTACCTCTTTTTATTTTTAGGAGCTTTAGTAAATTTACCCCACAGATAGAACTGGGGTGGATGAAGCTAAGGTTCCCATAGGGTCTGACTTGTCCAACAGAGACCATGCTGTGCCAGAATGGAGCTGTCTTTTCTACTATTCTCAGGCAAACCAACTTAGTAGAAATAACATTGTTACTCTTGTGATTGTTGCAAACCAGAACCCATATTGAGTAACAAAGGCTACAGAAGACAAATATTGTAACTTCATGCACTTGAATAGAGTTTCATGCTTTGATGCATACTGTCCCTAGAGCAGTGGTTCCCAAACTGTGCACCTAGGCTCCCTGGGATGCTTTGCAGCACTTGCAGGGGTGCCTCAGGTTTGTGGTCCAGAATCAATTCAAGTTATTTATGGCCAATGAAATAGCCAAAATCAGTGCTTGTGGCTTCCAATTAAGAATATGTAGGTAAACAGAACTGAATCATGTTTCTCACCACATAAGTGGACCTAAGGAAAATATTTAAATCACAACTTTTTCAATATTTTTCCTAAAATTAGTAACCAACCTTTGGCCTATGGGTGCCGTGAAAAATATTCTGATACTTTAGGGTGCCGTGATTCAAAAAGTTTGGGAACCACCTGCCCCTGAGTGTAACTATGAACTAGTTGAAAACCTTGAAGACAGCAAGTGTTTAACCACCTCAGAACTGACAAAAGCATTCTGCCAATGTCCACACAAAGGCAGCTAAGGCAAACACTGCTTGTAGCACTCCATTTTGATTATCGCACTATAAGGTACTTCTGCTTGGTTTACACAACGACTAGCCTCCATTCAGAGGGCCATGAATAAGCTGTGGAAGACCCCGGTTCCGGTTGATAGATATACAATGTCTAGGTATACAGTCTGTAGGTCTACCCCAAAAGCTCGACATTCAGTAGGTTGACAAGGTCAAAAGGTTTATACTGTAGGGTCAAAAAGTCGACATGCAATAGGCACAGTAGACATGCAATAGGTCGACAAGGTCAAAAGGTCGACATGAAAAAAGGTAGACATGAGTTTTTCATTATTTTTAATTTTTTTTACCGGCTTGTTCTTACTTCATCATCCATGTCGGCATAGAGGGAGAATCTAATACTGTGCCCGAAGCATGGTGAGCACAGCGAGCCATGCAAGAGTACTCGATACAGTAACTGAGGGTCTATGTCAACAGTTGTCGACATTGACACACAAAAAAAGAGAGAACCTAATTTTTACCTTTTTCATGTTGACATTTGATCCTGTCGACATTTTGACCCTTTCAACCTATTGCATGGCTATCTATTGCATGTCGACCTTTCAAACCTGTCGACCTATTGCATGTCGACTGTTTGGGGTAGACCTATCTAGACACTGTCTATCTTATAATCCGCAAAAGGAAGACCCATTGTGATTATGCCTCTGGAAACTTAATGACATTGTAATATTCTCCATTATATAGGACAAGAGGGAATTGCTGAACTCAGACATGGGTCTTGGCAAAAAGCTGGGGTGGAGCTTATGCTTTATACAGGTGATGTTTCCAATTTGTGGGACAACTAGGCTGGGCAAGCGACCATTCTTGTGAGTTATGTAAGGCTGGGTACACACTGGAGTGACTGCTAATCCTTCTGACTTAACAAACGATTTCCCTTGGGCCAAGATCAACCCTGTGAGTGCCAATGTTACTGTGAGAGATCCTCAAAATATCCGATAAAAATTCCAGCGTCGCTCAAAAGACTGTATTTTTAGTATAAATAACTACAAATATAGACAAGTCAATTAATTGAAGTTTAGTTAAATATTGCACCCAAAAAGGAACAGTCGCTGTGAGCGGCGCTGGCATTTTTAGTGGACATTTTGAGGATCTCTTACAGCAACGTTGGCTCTCAAAGTGTTAAGCATATTAACGCTGCAATCTTGCTAATGACCAAATTCACGTGTGTATTCGCGCTGGGGACCGATGGTGCGGCTCTGCGCATGCGCGTATTTGTGCAATTGCAGGGCCGCTGTATGATCGCCATCAGCAACTATCACAGTCGCCGAGGCGTTTGGACGGGTAGGGGATGGAGGGCAGGGGCCGGAGCTGGGTAATGCCCAGCAATTTATAGGCGTTCCCATGAAAATGCTGGGCATTCCCCCGGGAACGCATCCAGGCCCGATGCCTGCCAGGGGCGTTCAGCTGACGTCACATGGCGTCAATGCCCGCCTCCTCTTCGGCAGACTTCAAGGGAAATAACAGTCAGTTTAGACTGGGGAAAGAAATCATTCGAAGCAATGTAGGCAAATTGTCATTACGAAATACTGTACCCAATGGACCTCCAACACTTCAGTGAACAAGGCTTTAGGCTAGGGATAGGGATTTCCAAGGAATAATGTGATGTTTTCAGGCTGCTACTGTGAGCGCCATTGCCATAATATATATCATTCACTTATTTCACTACTGTATGTTTTAAAGAGAAGACTGTAAGTACAAGAAATTTATATAATTCTTAAGAGTCAGCAACCTAGAATACCAGAAGAAATGTATATTAAATGTGTTTTATGCATTGTTTTGACGCAATCCTTCAAATTCCATTTTGATTAAATTTTTCCACGTCTCCAGAATTCAAATGTGTCTGGGCTAATTACGTTCAAAGCCAAGTTTAATTGCCATTAGGTGTAAGGCATCCAATTATATCTGGTCTAATTGAAGTATTTCATAATTGAGTGTTTATATTTTAATGTTACACTTTTGATATCTGAGATAACATTATTTCATTTTTTGTTATATATAGGCAGCACGGTGTCACAGTGTTAAGCCCCATACACACTAGACAATATTGATCACAATATTGTTCAGAAAGGGCATTCTGAGCAATATTGTGGACAATATCGGCTAGTGTGTACGCTCCCCGTCGTTAACGATGCACACTCCCGTGCGTCATTAACGACCCCCTCCCTCGTCCATGCATGTCTGCACACGGGAGGTCATCATTGAAGATGTCCATTTGACGCTTCCCCCGTCACCCACTGCCGCTGCTCACCTCAGAGCAAGCATCGACAAGTGTGTATACACTTGCCAATGTCTGCCCCACCTGCCGGGGACATCGTTTAGCGTGTATGGGCCTTTACACATTGTGAACTTAGTCATGTACTGTAGTTTTGAATTTGATTCTAACCAGCAATGGAGGGATCTGATTCCACTGAACTTCTCCTCAAAGGCATAATGATCAATTCATCGGCTTGTGGTGAAATTAACCTAGTGTATGCTAAGCTCTTCTGGGACAGGGACTAATATGAATAATTAAACACTGGATTTTCAGCCAAAAAATGTTAATGCTATGGGATCAGGTTTACAAACAACATGCACACACACCCTCATGGGTGGGCACCTTTTTCACAGAATACATGTATAAAGGGCATATACCTATTTATAAAAATATACAAATGTGTCCGCATATCTATCCTCCATGCATTATAATTTGCATTACACATGGGTGACAATTCCATTACAATGCATGTTATTGTTGCACGCACAAGCAGCTTCTACTAATTACAATGATATATGGCACACTTACTGTATATTCTGTGTGTGTGTATGTGGCTGTATCTGCATACAAAATGCTACATTATAGTTTTTACTGGAAAACATTGTAATGTAGCATTTTCTATGCAGATAAAAGCATGCCAAATATAATTTCATCAGCAGAAGCTGATTGTGCGTCCTATTCATGCTAGTTTTCGAATAATATGCACCGTAATGGAAATGGTATGGCTGTTAAAGAACACTTATGGGCATACACACCAGGAGCTTGCTGCTTAATTTGTAAGTGATTCGGCTAAATCACCTAGAAGTGAAGCACAAATCACTGTCTATCCCCCATAGCGATGGTGATGTGCAGCCCTGTGCGTCACTATCGCCTCTCTAGATCATTCAAGCATGCAGTATATATCTAGTCAGATGGCTTAGAAAAGAGGCTGAAATCGCAAAGTGTGTATGCCCCTTAACCCTGAACTTCCTTCTTATCTAGAAGAACTATAAGTAAGTAAGGGTTCCCATCTATAGCGCCCGGAAGTTTGGGAGAAAACCTTCCCTCTCAGCATCTGTAATGGGGCCACACTAGATCGCGTAGAAAATGCCCCTATATCTTTCTGTGTTTAGGGTCCATTGCGATAGCCATGCAAGGCCCCACGTGTCGCTATCGCCTGGCGATTAATATCCAGCATACTGGATACCTCCATAATTGCCCCTGACCGATCGCTCAGCGGCCCAGCGCTGTGTGCTGAGCGATGCTGAGCATTCCCAGTGATCTAGCATCGCTCAAACTGCTCATCAGCACACCTCCCGTGTGGATTCCCCATAATAGAAGTTTACTATCTTTTGCAGAAATAACATGGGGGGGGGGGGTTTGGGACTGCAGTCTAAGGGCCGGTGACACAGCATTATCAGGGCAGCAATGGAGCATTGCGGGGGCACGGTCCAGACAACCAAGGCATGTCTGGACCTCTTGCAGGGCGGGTCGCGGTGGCTGAGTGATGTCATATGCGCAGCCAGGGGGCTAGTTAAACATTTAAATATATTTATTGTTATTGATAATAAAAATGTACAATATTCATATGACCAGCATCAAGCATTTGTTACATCTATAATATACCTATGAGCTATGTGTTATGTAGACAGTTATACTGTAATTTATCCCTGTGCTCAAGCAGAGTCAATTTACAGCAATACGCATGTGACAAACCTCAGTAGGATCACAGAGAAGTGCCTCACCCCGAGTCCTTGTCATAACCTAAGGAGGACGAGGTCCCATGGTCCACCCCGTTGTTTTGTGAGTGGGTCGGTGTGGCTACATTAAGCAGCTCCTCATATGAAGGGACATTGCACCTCTTCCGCCATAAGATGTAGACCCCAATGCCAATCAGCAGCAACAGCAGGGTCACCCCAACCACGCCTCCAGCCACTGCTGCCACCTGTTCTAATTACAGGGAACACAAATACAAAATAAATTAATTAAAGAAACAATAAAAGCAGTATTTGTTAACAGTATAATTAATAGAAATAAACCACTAAAATTAATAAACACATGAAAGTTTGTCGTAAATGAGGATCCGTATAAAAACTATAAAAGTAATGTCCCCTTTATGTAATTCACTTTATTTATCTAATATTGGAGAGATAGCACAATAGAAAAGTATATGTATAGGTGCCGGAATCTCGTTTGCCTACAATAAACTTCATTACGTCTTCTGAGTGCGAGCGACTCCAATCATAGAAGGCTCATGTGGCAGTTTGCATAGGAAAGAAGAAAAAGGCTAATGTCCCAAATGGTCCCTAATTTCTTTCTGTGCAAGGCAGATGTCCTTTGTATTACAGTATGTCTCCAATTATCACGGATCTGCTCAAGACCCCAAAAACCTGAAATATGTGTCACTGAACATTCACGATGGGTTTTAAAGTGCAATGAAAATAGGTGATAAATATTCCCTTTTTTTGTATATTGCGAACATGTTCCAACCAGCGTGTTTTTAACGATCTGGTCGTTTTTCCCATATAATTTTTGACATGTGCACATAATAGCGTACTTCGAATAACAGGTTAAAAAGTGATTCATTTTAAATTTCTGATTATTTAAAGTAAGTTCCACTGTTTATCTTTCAGTAGTAGTACAGGCTTTGCACATAGGGCAATCGTCGCACCTATGGAAGCCTTTATTCCTAATAATGCCTCCAATAGGTCTATCAATAAAAGCTTTTGCAACTACTCTATCTTTAATGGTAGATGCTTTCTGATATATAAAATGTGGTTTATTAGGTAAAATCGTACTAAGAGTGGGGTCCTTTAATAAAAGGTTCCAGTTCTTATAAAATATTTTTTCTATGTATTTGATGGCTTGTATATTGTAAAATGACTGATACACCATGATTAAAACTTTCCAGGGTTTTTGGTTTGTAATTCTCAAGTCTGATATCTTGTATTTCTTCTAGAGCTTATTTTTATAGTCTTTGTTGAGAAATGTCTTCTTCATACCCTTAACATTACTTTCATAAGATTCGGTCTTTGAGCAATTCCATTTAAGGCAAATTAATTGGCCTTTTGGAACATTCATAAGCCATATTTTCAAGTGATTGCTCTTTGGATCGATATAAGTATTCAAATCCGATGGTTTGATAAAATTAGAGGTTTCTCAGGGAATCGTTCTCCACATAAATATTTCAATCTGAAACATTCACTATGGTTCTACTACTATTAAAAGTTAATTTAATATTAAGAGTATTAAAATAAAAAAAGGAACAAAATGCATAAAAAATTGATTCATCACCGCTCCATATAAAAAGAAATCATCAATATATCACCACTAGTGGACCAAATTTGCCCCCATTCATGGCCACACCAGACCATTTTCTCCTCCCAGCAGGCCATGAAAATGTTGGTGTAACTGGGGGGGAAACCTGGTCCCCATTGCAGTGCCAACCTGCTTATTATAGATCTCATTTAAATCTTGAATTTAGAATCTCATTTGTCCACAATAAACTTCTTTACATCCTCTGAGTGCAAGCGACTCCAATCATAGAAGGCTCATGTGGCAGTTTGCATAGAAAAGTAGAAAAAGAAAAAGAGGGGCACTGATTGGAACGTCCTAAAATGGTGTAATCACAAGGGAATATCCCAATATTAAATGGCGTACCCTCACTCACACAGTGTGATAGGTATTTTAACCGGTCAGGACCACCAGGAGTGTAAGGTGACTCACAGCAATAGGCAAATGGTGGTAGTGACTGGTGCATTCCACATGCATCACATGCCACTTCCGGGATCAGAAACTTACAGCTGCATTAAAAGTAGGCCAATAAGGCCAATATATATAATATTAAATATATATCACACTAGACACATTAAGGATAGAGTGGTCTAAGAAATTATATGCTCTAAATATGGGATTATCCATTGTTTATTCATGGAGACCTGACAAGTAACACTTCCTGTAGTGGCTCCTCCCAATTTGGGACTCTCCAATGACAATACAGCCATTGGTATAAATACCTCCACTGGCCAGCCTTGAAAAAAACAGCTTGCCTGTCAAAACGCGTTGGGTAGAGAGACTGTGCTACCTGTGTACCCCTGATCTGTGAACACCTGGCAAGCGACTAGTGGCCATACACAGCTTTTCAGGTATCGCAAAAACCCTTTTTTACCTCATGTTACAGGCTTTTTTTGCACTATTCCTTTGAATAAATGTTGTACTAAGAAATTATTTCTCCCTTCTTCTGGCTTGAATACTGGCTAAACTTCCCTGAACATCACCTGCTGGAATACGTTTAAAGATACCGTTATAGGACGATCTGCCTTAACCACATGTGAGTACGGTACGAACTGATTTGTCGATTGCTGTGAGTCACCTTATACTCCTGGTGGCACTGACCTGTTAAAGAAACCTTGATGTGCTTGTGCATCTGCCACACTGTGTGAGTGAGGGTACGCCATATTTGGGGATATTCCCCTGTGATTACACCATTTTGGGACATTCTAATCATTGCCCCTCTATTTCTTTTTCTTTTTTCCTATGCAAACTGCCATGTGAGCATTATATGATTGGAGTCACTTGCACTCAGAGGACATAAAGAAGTTTATTGTGGACAAATGAGATTCCAGCACCTATACATACAGAATACTGTTCTATTGTGCCATTTTACCATTCAAGGACTTTGTGGTGATCCGCAGAAGTCTTGTCTGCGCCTTGGGACTAATTACTTCCTTTTTTGTTTAATATTGAAGAGCAATAAATTGGTAAGAAATGCTGAGGGAGATGTACTGAGCCTTGGAGTGTGATAAAGTGAGCGAGATAAAGCACCAGCCAATCCACTACTAACTGCTATGTTATAGGCTGTGGTGTCTATGTACTAAGACTTGGAGAGAGACTGAGAAAAAGTACCAGACAACCAGCTCCTAACTGTAATTGTTTGTAAACACAGCCTGTAACATGGCAGTTATGAGCTACTTATCTGGTACTTTATCTGTCTTCACTTTATCACTCTCCAATACTTAGTACATACTGTAGATATCATTAGTTTGGAAACTGACAGTAGGCCGTTGGTTGGTAGGCTCTCCACTTTATCACTCCAATATTTGATAAATCTTCCCTTATAAACCAATAACAAAAAATACCCTTACTGATAACCAGGCAATATAGTAATTTTATTAACAGTAGGACATACAGTTATAAATAATAATATTTTGAAACAAATATCCATATACTGTATAAATAAATTAATTAATAAATTGCAAACATATTAAAAAATATAAGTTAAATATTTGATTCAATCAAACTAATATGCCAGCACATTCCACAAATTCCAAAAGGTGCAAGTACTCTGTTCTTAAATTGCTTTCTCTAGGCTGGGGTGGCCAAACCTGTCCTCAAGATCTACTGTACCAACAGTTCATGCATATCAGGCAACCTGTGAATCTATAGTAGGAATGAATGCAGCATGTTTGACAATGTGACAGTTAGTAATGACTGCAGCTGTGCACCAGCTAAGTGATTTCGAAAATGTGCACCGTAGATCTCCAGGACCGGTTTGGCCACCCCTGGAAAAGGTGAGAGGAAAAACTATTCACATGTGTATTCTGTTCCACTGCAAGTTACATTGAGGGAGATTTATCAAGCATGGAGAAGTAGATAAGTAAAGAATTTGTCAGCAACAACCAATCAGCTTATACCTATCATTTTATGTACATGGGAAATGCCAACTTGAAGCCGATTGGTTGCTATGGGAACCTTCTTCACTAGTTTAGATGGTTAGATACATCTCCCCCATTGTTTATAATGGTCCGGTAACTGAAACTAGGTCATAAGCACAGGGTTTACAGTGATAGAGATCAACACAAATGACATTTTGTATTTCTAGATATAAATCGTATGGTTTGTTTAACCGTTTCCATTAATCAAGTTGGCTTGAACTGCTAAACCAATGAAATTAGAAAATAGTTTTTTTTATACATAATCTTCCCTGTATTTGAAAACTGCTGATCTTACGCACCTATGTATACTATATGTTATTCTGAGTTGTTTGGTCTGATTCAGAGAATTACAGAACTCTGAGGGCTTGTTACCTGTGCATGCATAGGAGTCACACTGTGCATGTTCAAATCTATTTCTGCACCAAAAGCCGCATCATGATGGACTTTTCCACCCCCATTCTCAATTAATTTAATCTAAATCCCTCAAAATCTGTAAGGGGGGGGGAGGAATGTCCCAAAATCTGAAAATTATTGTGAACATTTCACTCGTGTCTAGGATTCACTTATCTCTCAAATCAAAACAGATCTGTATGCCTGACTTGGTAAGGCTATACAGTATACAGTGGCTGCCGTAAGTTGGCACTCGATCAGTGATTTACAGTCAAGCCGACTGAGGTGGCACCAGAGCCTCACATTTTGCTGTGATATACTGGTACTGTCATTGGAGATGGGCTGGGTGGATCCATCTGACTGTGAAACATTTCTTTACCGACATGAGTCCTAGTTTGGTTTTCCCTTTAAGCAATGCATTCCAGGGTCTCAGGATGTCTTACTAGTGTGCTATTATGACATAAGTCTTGTAATGAATTCAATGTATTTCATGTCATGTAAACAAAACTGCTGACCAGATACAATCAAGTACATCAACTAGCACTGTGCTCTCAGCGCAGGCATTTCTATACTACTATCTACATAAAGATATTTTACTGACCATTTTGCGCTATGATGATGATGATGACATACCTCCCAACTTTGAAGAGGGACACAGGCGCGCACCTGAAAATTAGGGGTGTGGCTATCTGGAAAGGGGGCAGGGCCCAGAGGCTCTGTGAGCCTCTAGCCATGCCCCCACCCCCCTGACTGTGGGAATAGACGCTGTGCGCATGCACACAGCGTCTATTCACCACTGCTCAGCAGCTGACAGGGGGGATTCCCATCAGCCCCCCACCACGGGACACTGCCAGCTGCGGAAGGGATGCGAGAACATCCCCAAAAACCGGGGGGTTCCAGCGTTAATCGGGACTATTGGGAGGTATGTGATTCTGGTTGGTTTGCAAAAGCAAACTCCTTCTTTAATGGACAAAACAATGGTCCTTATTCAGATCTCAATGCAGTACAAATTTGTTCTGAAAATGGGAAAAAAACCATGTGCACTGCAGGTGGGGAAGATGTAACATGTGCAGAGAGAGTTAGATTTGAGTGAATTATTTTGTTTCTGTGCAGGGTAAATACTGGCTGCTTTATTCTTACACTGCAATTTAGATTTCAGTTTGAACACAACCCACCCAAATCAGACTCTTTGCACCTGTTACATCAGCCCCACCTGCAGCGCACATGGTTTTGTCCATTAAAGCAGGAGTTTGCTCTTGCAAACCAACCTGAATCACCCCCTTAAAGAACTTCAAAGCAATAAGTACTCATTTATTAAGAATTAGCTACTGAGAAGCAGAATAGGAGATATCACTGTGCTCTATTTGTACAGGGAAGAACATGCCCAGAGACACATGTATAAAACCCGGTACCCTCTTATAGACAATACAGGGTTTATTTACTAAGATGGGAGGATATTGCTACAGGCAACCAATGAGAATTGAATTCTTTATATTGAACCTTCTAGGAGATAATAGATAGCATCTGATTGGTTGCCCATACCAACAACCCATCTTCAATAGAACTCCCATCTTAGTAAATAAACCCCTAGGAAACTACTGTATGCATATAGAGATGCCAGGCCGGTATGGGTCATAGAGTCGACACTATGAAGGTCGACATACATTAGGTCACTAAAGGTTGACAGATCTTATGTTGACACGTTAAATAGGTTCATATGGCTAAATATGGCTCTGGCGGTCGGCCCAAGCATTAGGATGACAATGGGAAAGTCGACAGTCAAAAAGTCGACATGAGTTTCTCACTTTTTTTCCTGAATTTCATCATAAGTCGTCATGGACACCGTATCAGTGTACCGCGTCCCCTCGCTGCGCTTGCCATACTTTGGGCACTATTATATTGTCCCGCCACACCCTAATGGGTGGTAGCGTATGAAATACCGCCTGTTTTGGAAAAAAACATGAAAAACGATGCTTGTGTCAACCTTCTGACCTATTTCATGTCGACATAGAGACCATATCCCTGCCAGGATATAGAAACAGCAGTTGACTTGAAGGTTCCTGACATGGGTATGGGTAAAAACCAGACCAGGACAAGACCCCCGGACCGGACATCAAAATCTGCAGTCTGGGGGTGTCCTGTTCGGGGGGGTTCTGTGACACCTGTCACCAGGGAGTGGAGGAGAATAAAGCCTCCCTGTATGGTCCGGGCATGTAGCAAAAACTGGACGGTCCGGACCACACGGGAAGGCTGTAGTCTCCCCTTCCCCATGTCCCTGGTGATAGTCACCTGGTCACAGGGACCCCCCTGGACAAGACACCCCCCGGACCGGACACTACAAGCTCCGGACTGCAGATTTTGCTGTCCGGTCCGGTGGTCCGGGGTCTAGTCCGGGTCCGATTACATAGTCCCTCCTGACATTTCTGTTTGAGTGCTGCTGAGAAGCCACGGACCCATAATGTAATACATGTACAAATGGAATTAGACACCCAACACAAATCTGTCCATGGCAATCTTGGAACAGCACCTCTTGATGTGAGATCAGTGTGGCCCCGATTTTGAGCCTTAATGCCCCGATACAGGTGAATTACACTTACATCTGCCACCCATACGCTGCAGCTGCACTGTACACACAGACAAACACCGGCTCACATTGCTAGTTTAGCCTGCAAAAACATTTAACTCTCTCAATGGAAATAATCCATATGTTCAAAAAACAAACCAAACCTGCTCTACATGCAGCCATCTCAAAAGAAACAAATAAAAAAAGACAAAAATAAACTTCCTCATATTTTATTATCAGTCCCTTTTGTAAAATTATATTTATTAACTTTTTCCAAGTTCATGCACACACACATGCATCCCTTCTCCACTGCCAGCATAGACATTATACTGTAACACCAATTTACAGGTGTTCTACAACAACAGGAGAACCTTCTATTACTCACCAGACATTACTGCCTGTCCTTATGTTCTGCCAGAAGTAGCAGCTTCCAGGTGTATGTGGGGTTTAGGGAAACCCTCCTTGGTGTCTTGGCTGTATTTCTCACTCCATGAAGAGCTGGTAATGTTGGTCAGACCTAGACCTCAGCTCTAGGGCTAGTTAGAGGCAGCTCTCCAGGCATGCTGCTGTCATGTTCACCTCCTGATAGAGCTGTAACACATTCACTGTGCACTCGGAATAGCCTCCTTAGTCCTCCCCCTTCTGCTGAACACATGCACAGCTCTGCTGTCTTCTGTGGGGAAGATAGGTGACTGGCAGAGATGGGGAGAATGCAGTATACAGTACACTATATAAAAAAAACCATTAAGTTACTTTACTTTCTATGCACTTGGTTGTTCCTGGTTTGCATTAATGAAAGTATCAATGTCTTTGCCTAATCAGGTAAATAGGGACCCCTGAGACATTTTCCTAGGAACAAAGAGGTGTACTAATGTCTGATATTGAAGAGAATACAGCCATCTCCATCTAGAGAATCCTATTGCCGCTAAAACTATTTAGACATAGGATAAATTCCCTCAGTATGTAAGCTTGGGACTATGTAAAAACCGGACCCGGACTAAACACCGGACCGTCGGACCGGACATCAAAATCTGCAGTCCGGAGCTTGAAGTGTCCGGTCCGGGGGGTGTCCTGTCCGGGGGGTGTCTTATCTGGGGGACCTTGTGATAGCTATCATCAGGGGGACATGGGGAAGGCTTCTCATCCGTGCTTTGTTGACAAACATAAAGCAATTTTTAACCCCTTACCGCCGCAGCCTGTTTTTGCCTTCCTGACAGAGCCCTTTTTTTCAAATCTGACATGTATCACTTTATGTGGGGATAACTTTTTTTTGCTTTTACTTATCCCAGTGATTTTGAGACTGTTTTCTCGTGACACATTGTACTTCAAGTTAGTGGTAAATTTGGGTCGATACAGTCTGTGTTTTTTTTTGTGAAAAATACCAAAATGTCATAAAAAAATTGAAAATTTTGCAATTTGCAAAATGTTAAATTTTCTGCTTGTGAGACAAATAATCATACCACTCAAAATAGTTAATAACTAACAAAGACCATATGTCTACTTTATGTTGCCATCATTATTTCAACCTCCTTTTAATTTTTTTGGACACTAGGAGGCTTAAAATATGAATAGCAAATTCTCAAATTTTCAAGAAAATTTCAAACACTGATTTTTTTAGGGACCAGTTCAGTTCTGATGTGACTTTGAGACACCCCCATAAATGATGCCATTTCAAAAACTGCACCCCTCACAGTATTCAAAACAGCATTTTGGAAGTTTGTTAACCCTTTAGGTGTTTCACAGGAATTAAAACAAAGTGTAGGTGAAATTTCAAAATTTCATTTTTTTTGCAGATTTTCAATTTTAATACATTTTTCTAAGGAACACAGTAGATTTTACTAGAGAAATGTGACTAAAAATTGATTCCCCCAATTCATTTGTTTTCATAAATATCCTATATGTGGCCCTAGTGTGCACGTTGACCAAACCACAGGCTTCATAATAGAAGGAGCACCTACTTGATTTTGGAGCCTCCTTTTTATGAGATTATTTTTTAGGCACCATGTAGGTTTCTAGGCACCATAAGATGCTAAAAGTTAGGAACCCCCCCACAAGTGACCCCATTTTGCAAACTACACCCCTCAGGGAATTCATCTAGGGGTATAGTGTACATTTCAAACCCCCAGGGGTTTCACCAATTTTGGTACAACTGGGCTGTGAAAATGAAAAATTACATTTTTTTACACAAAAATGCAGTTCTGGCTCAAAATTTTTCATTTTCACAAGGAATGAAGGAGACAAAGCACCCCAAAATCTGTGCCCCAATTTCTCCCGAGTACGGCAATGCCTCATATGTGACCAAAAAATACCATTTGGGTGCATGGCAGGACTCAGAAGGGAAGGAGTGATATTTGGATTTTGCAGCACAGATTCTGGTGGAATGAATGGTGGGTGCTATGTCACATTAGCAAGACCCCCGAAGCACCAATACAGTGAAACCCCCCCACAAGTGACCCCATTTTGCAAACTACACCCCTCAGGGAATTCATCTAGGGGTATAGTGTACATTTCAACCCCCCAGGGGTTTCACCAATTTTGGTACAACTGGGCTGTGAAAATGAAAAATTACATTTTTTTACACAAAAATGCAGTTCTGGCTCAAAATTTTTCATTTTCACAAGGAATGAAGGAGACAAAGCACCCCAAAATCTGTGCCGCAATTTCTCCCGAGTGCGGCAATGCCTCATATGTGACCAAAAAATACCATTTGGGTGCATGGCAGGACTCAGAAGGGAAGGAGTGATATTTGGATTTTGCAGCACACATTCTGGTGGAATGAATGGTGGGTGCTATGTCGCATTAGCAAGACCTCCGAAGCACCAATACAGTGGAACCCCCCCACAAGTGACCCCATTTTGCAAACTACACCCCTCAGGGAATTCATCTAGGGGTATAGTGTACATTTCAAACCCCCCAGGGGTTTCACCAATTTTGGTACAACTGGGCTGTGAAAATAAAAAATTACATTTTTTTACACAAAAATGCAGTTCTGGCTCAAAATTTTTCATTTTCACAAGGAATGAAGGAGACAAAGCACCCCAAAATCTGTGCCCCAATTTCTCCCGAGTACGGCAATGCCTCATATGTGACCAAAAAATACCATTTGGGTGCATGGCAGGACTCAGAAGGGAAGGAGTGATATTTGGATTTTGCAGCACAGATTCTGGTGGAATGAATGGTGGGTGCTACTGTATGTCGCATTAGCAAGACCCCCGAAGCACGGTGAAATGATGAACCTAATAATCCATAGATGTGTGGTATATTTTAAAACACTCCTTCATACATAGGCCGGGTTTGTCGGGGCAAGTTTCACAGTGGAAAATAGTTTGCTTTCTTATTCCCTTTTTATAGCAAACTTTGCACCTTTTTTGTGTCCTGCCCTTTTTTCCAGTGGAGGGGATTTTGTTAGGAAAATGCTGCCCTGATACAATACGGGGGCCAGTACTAGAAGTACTGGGGCCCTCTGCCTGCTGGTTCCCAAATATTAGGCCCTTTATGACTTCCTCTTGAAAGTGCATAAATGTCCCCGTCTGGCTGGTAGAACGGAATAGTACGTAAGCGTTATACAGTGCCATCTGGATGATATACACTGCCAGCTTCTTATACCATATTTTTGTTTTCCGCAGGGCACTGTACGGCTTCAGTACCTGATCTGAAAGATCCACTCCGCCCATGTACTTATTGTAATCTAGGATACAAATAGGTTTTGAGGTGTGGGTACTGGTACCTCGTACAGGGACGGAGGTGGTACTGTCTCCGTGAATTGTTGTCAGTATAAGGACATCCCTCTTGTCCTTATATTTGACCAACAACATATTTTCGGTGGATTGTGCCCTGCTTTCACCCTTTCTCAGTAATTGGGCAACGTGCGTTTTTGGGAGGCCTCTTTGGTTCTTGCGCACAGTACCGCAAGCTGCTGTACCTCTTGAACCAAGGGCCTTAAACAGGGGGATGCTGGTGTAAAAGTTATCCACATAGAGGTGATAACCCTTATCCAGGAAGGGGTGCACTAAATCCCAGACAATCTTTCCACTAACACCTACGAGGGAGGGGGGGCATTCTGGCGGTTCAATTCTTGTGTCCTTCCCTTCATATACCCTAAACCTGTGGGTGTATTCTGAGGTACTTTCGCACAGCTTATACATTTTTATGCCATACCTTGCCCTCTTATTGGGAAGGTACTGGCGGAATTTAACCCTTCCTTTAAAATGTATAAGTGACTCGTCTACACAAAGGAATTTTTCGGGGATGTACATCTCAGCAAATTTGGCGCTGAAATGATCAATGACCGGCCTGACTTTGAATAGCCGGTCAAAGGTGGGATCATCTCTGGGTGGGCACTGTGCATTATCGTTGTAATGCAAAAATTTAAGGATCGTCTCAAAACGAGTCCGGGTCATGGCCATACGATGAAGTGGGGTGCTGTACAGAACATCTGTACTCCAATATTGTCTAATTTCTGGCTTTTTAACTATGCCCATATGTAACACCAGACCCCAAAACGTCATCATCTCTACTGCATCTACAGGGGTCCACCTAGCAAATGATGACGTGGGGTTTTGGGCAATAAACTGCTGGGCATATAAATTACTTTGGTCCACCATTAAATTTATAAAATCATCAGAGAAAAAGACTTTGAAAAAGTCAATTTCTTTGAGGCCTGTAGTATCAAATTGGATTCCTGGGTTGGCCAAAAACTCAGGAACCTGGGGCTCAAAATTGTCTGGTGGTGGGGTCCATACGAGATCAATCATTTGGGGGGGGGTCTCAGCTGCTCTACAGGGGCGTCTTTGAGGGGGTCCCTCATCACTAGAGGAGGAAGAGGAGCTTAAGACGAATGCAAATACATCGCTTACTTCACTGGCTGTGTCAGTGTCAGAGGCAATAAGAGCATATGCCTCCTCCGCTGAAAACAGTCTTTGCGATGATTGGGACATTTTTATTATTTTTGTGTTTGTGTAAGTGTAGTGTTTCAACACGTGTATAGTGTAGGGGGGGGTACAAACTTTATTTCAACACGGGGGGTATGTAGTGTGTATGTAGTGCTTTAACACGTAAGTTAAAAGAAAAAAAAAAAAGCTCCTGCGCCAAAAATTGAGCACAGATGTTGGTCAGTAACGTCCGTCACTGATCAGCGCTCAGCGGCCACAGAACACCCACAAAATCACCGTGGGTGTAAAAAATTTTTTTTAAAAAAACCCCACAGCACCCTCCAAAAAAAATAAATAAAAAAAAACTGCTGATGAGTCAAAGGCAACAGGAATTTGATCCCCAAAAAAAAATTAGATCAACCCTGTGCCAAAAATGCTGATCAGTGATGTACGTCACTGATCAGCGCTCAGCGGCCACAGGACACCCACAAAATCACCGTGGGTGTAAAAAAAAATTTTTAAAAAAACCCCACAACACCCTCAAAAAAAAAAAAACTGCTGATCAGTGATGCAACACTGATTAGCAATGAGGGGCAGCAGCAGGCACACAACTTTTGGTGCAACCTGACAGGGTATATATAAAAAAAAAAACCTGCACCCCAAAAAAGTTGCTGATCAATTAATTTATACTGATCAGCACAAAAGGGGGGCAGCAGGGGGCAGCAGAGACAAAATTATATTATACAATATTATGTTCTATGACACAATGACGCTGCAGCAGCACAAGCACCAGGAAGCAACAGCAACCAGGAAGCACCAGCAGCTGGCAGCACAGATGCCACCAACGCTGATCAGGTCAGTATAAGGGGACAGATGGGCATGGAGACCGCTCTGCACGCTGTTCCTGACCGGAATGGCGGCTGCAGGGCTGTCTCCGTTATTTTCTGTGAGGTGTAATGGCTGTGATTGGTCCGTCGGTCCGACGGACCAATCACAGCCTTGGGGGCAGGTGGGGTGACCACCAGTGACCCCTTTACACCCGGTGGTGATTGGTGCTGTACTTAACAGCACCAATCACCACCGATCCCTGTGTTACCGAGCGACGTTATTCGCCGGTACACAGAAAACGCTGTAATTGGCTGTTCACATTTGAACAGCCAATCACAGCGATCGCCGATGGGGGGGGGGGCATCGCTGCCCCCCCTGGGCCACGAGGGAAGATGGCTGCTGTCAGGGACAGCTGCCATCGTCCCTCTGTCACCGCGTCTATAGACAGTTTACAGTCATGACGTACATTTATGCCATGTGTCGGGAAGTACATCCCGACCATGACGTAAATGTACGTCAAATGTCGGGAAGGAGTTAAAAATCTATAAGTTTATTTATAAAAGTGTAGTGTAGACAGCTGCAATCATCCTTACAGGGGAAACACCTCCAATGGGATATTTCTGAAATCTGGTTACTACTATTTGGTCCCCTAGGTGAGCCAGCGCATAGGTAATGTGTGCCAGATCCACCTTGATGTGTCTCGTTATGCTAAAGACTAGTAATGCAGGAGTCAGAGAGGTTTATTAGCAAGAGATAAAGGATAACAGACAGCTAAAATAAAATCACACCATATCGCTTTTTTTTCTGAAATTCGCACATGAAATGGGGTGTGAATTTTTAGGTAAAGTCAGAAATCACTTGAGATTTCTGGAGATTTTTTAATGGGAATGCGTGATTTTTTAGTAACGGGATTTTTTCAGCCCTGATCGCATGTAGCCGTCACCATGAAAACGGCAACATCCAATCTGGACTGACCTCCTCCGGAGCTGAGCTGTGATTGGTTTAACCCCTTCACGGGTTTTTTTTTTTTTTTTTAAAGGGCGCGCCCCACAGGGCAGGTGTTTTTTGAGAGCGCTCCCTAAAATAAAAAACCCACTGTGTCTCCCGGGGCCGGGCAGCGCTGCTGGGCACTATATCAGCCACTGCCTGGCTCTGCCCCCGGCAACCCGGCTGTGTGTGGCATGATGTTAGTAAGTTCACGCTGCATACAGCCAGGAGGAAGGAGCTGGGGCCGGGCAGCTGGAGCCGGACAGAGGCTGACAGCTCATCGCTGACAGCTCATCGCTAGCTCAGCACAGCAGCGTTGACGGCACCAAGGAGGGGGAGACAGTGGCAATCCCAGAAATTTTCCGGGAACGACAGGGTTACCACTGAAGCATAGCTCTAAAAATTTCTGGGATTGCCAGTGAAGGGGTTAAAAGAGACCCAGTGATAGACATCTGACTGATCCATGCAGGCTTTAGCAAAAATATGGATTGAATATGATTGGATTGAGTATTTTCCATTCGTATTTTCTGCTGAATTTGTAGCCAAATTCAGCATACGAATGATAGTACATTTGCCCAAACATATACGGCCAAGTTCTATCGATGGTGTAATCACAGCTGAATTTGGCTGAAGTTGCACTCCGTAAAATTAGATGGGTGTCGGGTCCCGGACGTATTTTTAGATCAAATGGGTGCATTCGTACCCAGGGGTGGCCACTCTAAAGGGGGCGTGTACTTGAGTGTAGTGTACCACACATATACACACTTCTACACATTATGCAACAAAATACTAGACCCCATTATACACATGATGCCAAAAGTAAATGAGCCGAAATTAGCATAATGCTACACGGATGGAGCCAAAATTCACATAATGCCACATGGATTGAGCCAAAATTCACATAATGCCACATGGATTGAGCCAAAATTCACATAATGCCAAACAGATTGAGCCAAAATTGACATAATGCTACACAGATTGAGGCAAAGTTCACAATATGCTCATTGCACACAGAAGGCGCCCATCAAAAATTGACACCGTAATGCCCATAACATGTTATGCCACACACCATAATGTCCATTACGTATTATTCCAAACACCATGATGCCTATTAAAAATTATGCTACATAAGTGCTGCTTACCTACATGTTCATTGCCAGGGCTTCCATGCTCATTGACAGGAGGTCCATGCTCGTTGCCATATGGGATTACATGCTCATTTCCAAGGAGGAATGCATGCTCGTGGAAACTGGGGGACAGCCGCTGATGGGCGGAAGTGACAGCCATTGATAACTGGGCAGATAGGGGGGCTGCCTGGCTGTATTCAGAGCACTGCAGGTCCCGGCTCCTTGAAATAATACCCCTTTCACACCAGAAAATGCAGGGTCTTATCCGGGAATATGGTCCCTGGATCATGCAGGGACATTCCGGGGTTGGCCCCTTTCCCACCAGCCTAGTCTCTGCATTTTCTGGTGTCAGGGGGAGAGAAAACCACTCCCTCCTTTAACCGGCTAGGTTGTTTAACCGGCTATATCTTCAGAACCAATTGACACATTTACACAAGTCCAGTATCATATTAAATAACTTTCGAGTGGGCTTTGAATGATACTGGCTGTTTGCTTCTAGAGAAATCTGCCCTCAGAGAACATCAACATGAAATTACATTTCAGAAATAAAAAAAAATCCCCGCCATAGCTCTGGAACCAATTGAGCCACATGGACTAGCCTGGTATCAGATTGAAGGCCTTTTGGTTTCGAATTAGATCAACCACGAGCTTCTGTGATGCCAGAAGGGGAACCAGCAGCCATCAGACCCAGGTGAGGGTTGGAATTAGCGGGTCCCATGTTATCCTATGGGGAAAATGTTCCAGGTTTGCCCAGCGGTATCTCCGGTTCCTGGGGGGGCTAGAAACGCAAAGCTGGGCTCGTTGGAAAGCCCCGCCTACAAAATGAGCTATGTCAGAAATGAGAGCTGGCAAGTCCCCTGCCACTGCCACTGCGTATAGGTGAAAGTACGCATGTGCAGACAAACTGTGCATTTGTACACAGCAGTAGCGCACGCAGGGGGGGTTTCTGAGTACCCAGAAACCCCCCAGGAGTCTAAGGGCCCTCAGCTGAAAGCTGAGGGTCCCCTCTTTCCATGGATATAAGAACTGTAAAAATCGGCCCTTGGGAACCGGAGATATCTGACTTCAAAGCAGTGGTCCCCATCTAATCCTGTTAATTGTTATTCCCAGTCAGATATTTCAGGTTCTGTCTGACATAGAGTTTTTCTGAGGGTATATTCCAAAATCTGGGACTCTTAACCTTTGAAGGATACTAGTAGCTTGTCTCTACTGTGCCCAGAACCAGAGATATCAGACTTCCAGCAGCTGGTTACTGCTCCAGCTCCACACACCTGGTATGTAGTTTTATATTCTCGTTGGCAGATTGCTCTGCCTCCTGAACTCTGATCCCTTAGTCCCCAATACCATTTGGTAGGTGGGATTCTCTAGTTTTTAATTCCATTAAAATCAAATAAATCTATTTCTGGGAACTGGAGATATCTGCAGTCAAGCAAGTTGTCCTCCCACCAGAAAATATGAATAATGAGCCCACTCCACTATACACCCCACCTCTGCATATTAAACATCCCCTACCACCCTGGAAGTTATGTATCAGGGCCCCTTCATTCAGCCCAATGCCCCCTTCTCCCACCCCATCTCCCACATCTGTGCAGTAAAGGGGTAATTAGTGGAAATTACTGATCCAGGCCCTACATGATGAGCGGTTGATATAATACCCCCTACCACCCGTGGGACATCAAAGCTTCCCCCACCCCTACCGCTGGAGGATCGGTAGGGGCCCCAATACATTGCTATGCCCAGGGGTCTACACTGCTGTTGACGCCCCTGTATGTATATATGTATGTATGTATGTATGTATGTATGTATGTATGTGTATATAAATATATATATTTTTTTGTATTATTATTATAATTTATATACATTTGGTCTATCTATAATACTTTAACTGACCCGGCATATACTGGGTCACCTAAGTGTCCATCTCCGTGCTTTGCCCCGCCCCTCTGGAAACCCCCTTCTGAAAATCCTGCGTTTGCCACTGCACAGCGGTGCAGACAGGGAGCATCAGCCGCCCACCCTGTCTGCATCCAGCAAATAAAAAGCCAGCCTAGGCTGAGTTTTCTTTGCAAACGGGTGGTACAATCATTCAATGATCGGCGACCATCAAATGATTTTTAAGTCGCACACACGTATGCAAATGGATGTGTGAGCGTATAAATTCATTCACATGCAAATGCAGCCATATATTTAGTGAAGGGGGCGGCATTTACCCACTCTCTAAGCAGCGAGTCTTCACTCCTTAGCAAGTCAACATGAATCACCCCATAATTTTCTGTGCAGGATAAATACTGGCTGCTTTTCCATGTAGCCCACAGATGTTAGACAATTTGGTACTTGTTACCTAGAATGATTTTGATCCTAGGTATCGCAAGGAAAAAAATCGCGTCGGACGCATCGCATGCGGCCAAAAAAACGCATGCGATGTGACCGACGCAATTACCGCGATTTTACAAAGGGAACAATGTTAAATAGCCCAATTGACCCGATTCCACATAGGGAACAATGTTAAATGGCCCACAGATCCGAAATAGCCACCCTGAAGTGTGAAATGGCCCCCCCAATTGTTAACGCCACCCCACGATCATCATCAACCCGGAGCGCAGCGAGCCGGCGAGGGGCGACGGTACGCGTCCTCCGACCTTTTCATACCCCCACTATCCACGTCGGCGTGGAGTTGAGAATAGAAAGTGTGGCAAGCGCAGCGAGCCACCGAGCCCGAAGCGGGGCAAGGGGACCCGGATACCTTCACAGGTATCTGCGTCCCTTCACGGGTATCCGCGTCCCCTCGCGGGGCTCGCTGTGCTCGCCATGCTTCGGGCTCGGTGGCTCGCTGCGCTCGCCACACTTTCTATTCTCAACTCCACGCCGACGTGGATAGTAGGGGTATGGAAAGGTCGGAGGACGCGTACCGCCGCCCCTCGCGGGCTCGCCACGCTTCGGGTTGACGTTGATCGTGGGGTGGCGTTAACAATTGGGGGGGGGCATTTCTCACTTCAGGGTGGCTATTTGGGGTCTGTGGGCCATTTAACATTGTTCCCTATGTGAAATCGGGTCAATTGGGCCATTTAACATTGTTCCCTATGTAAATCGCGGTAATCGCGTCGGTCGCATCGCATGTGTTTTTTTGGCCGCATGCGATGCGACCGACACGATTTTAACTTTTACCATTCATTTCTATGTGAAATCGCGGGCATCGCATTTATCGCCATTATAATGGCATGCGATGTACATGCGATGCCCGCGATGGGCGCCGTTCTAGGTAACAAGTACCTTTTATTTTTACACTGCAATTTAGATTTCAGTTTGAAATACACCCCACCCAAATCTAATTCTTTCTGCACATGTTACATCTGCCCCACCTGCTGAGCAGCATGGCTTTGCCCAGTGGCTTGCTTTTATATATTGCTTGAAAACATAAATCAGGCCAACTGTCTCTGGAGACTGGGCAAAAACATCTGAATATTATACTGTCTCAACACACCTTCCTTGGGATTCCAGTTCAGTTTTTGTTTTGTTTTTTTTAAATGCATTCCAGTTGTCTCAAATAATTTACTGTGCTTTGAATTCATGTGACAGATGACATTTTGAAGAAAAGCCACATTTTTTTGTTGGAATTTTTTATTTTTTTTTGTTTCAAAACATCTCACACTCTCTCTGTCTTCTCACCTGACCAGTCAGTCTTACATATTTATAAATCAAGGAGGGAGTGGTATCTTGCACAGGACAAGAGCAAATGAATGTTAATAATTATATAGAACCAACGTAACTACAAGTATTGTTCTTAGTAAAGAATAGTAAATGAGGTTGGAGGTGCCCCCGGGAATCGAGTACAGGTATACTCAGAAGGGAGAAACGGCTGACAACAAGAAGCAGGCAGTCGTTCACAGAAGAGATTCCTTGTGGGAGGCACACTTTTATGTCATAGGGGATAATGAGTGTAATGAAACTTAACTTTTAATTCCAATTTATATTAAAATAATGGCTCAATAGTTTCACAAAATATACAATTTGTCATAAATAATTTTTAAAATATTTTTGAGAATATATGCCTCTAGGATTGTAAACAGAGAAGCAATTCCACTGTGTATTTGGTACGTTATATCTATACAGTGGTAGTTGGTGGTGTTATTTATTTACCCTACACTGTCGGTGTACGATTAAATGGTGTCCTCAAAATAGGACAAATGTGGACACGTCCAGTGTGTTACATATTAGCAAAATTCTTAATTTACTTATAGTACCCGTTGGAAGTAATAAGCTGTTAATTGGTTCAATAACCACTATTTAAACATTGTAGCAGAGCACACAAGGTATCTGTAGAGATTTGGGAAAGGGGGAGTACAGTGTGTTAGATTCAATTATTTCTGCTGCCCCACGTCTTCAGAATTTTGAGCGGACGGAGGGTGAGAGAAGAAGTTGACACACCGATAGAAAACAAGATGAGTATAAGGAGAACACTTCTGTATGTGGTGTTAGGTCAGTGCTGGTGCAACAGCATTGCAGGGCTGAAATGCGCCACCAGAAAGTCTCTCCTACACAGAATATAGTAAAAGAAATGAATGGTTTTATTTGTATATATGTATCAAAATGTTGTTGAGAGCTCACTGTTGAGGAGAATTATGACACAAAGTAAAGTTAATGGGGGAGCTCTAAATAATGATTGACAGTTGTGGTTTTGCAAAGTATTTGGAGCTATGAGTCTAATGCGTTGATACAAATCACATATAAAGGTTATATTAATTTAAATTCGGCAGAACTTTAGCAAAAACTATGCACACAAAAGTTTAAGGCGTAGGCAAGAGGTGTTGGGACATATTACAAAGATATATTGAAAGTGATCATCCAGTTATTGCATATGAAGAATTACCTTAGATGGAATAATTAGTGATCATCCAGTTATTGCATATAAAGAATTGCCTTAGATGGAATTATTAGTGAAACATATATATATATATATATATATATATATATATATATATATATATATATATATATATCAGTTGAGACAGTTATCAGAGAAGGGAGGAAAAGAGACAGAGTGTAAAGTCCAGAGTGTAAGAATCCGGAGTCAGTCAAAGCCTCCCGTCTTCAAAGAGCGGCCGGGAGGTATGACTGACAGACTGGCACAATGATGGAAAGGCAGGGGGGAGCGTGTGCTGGAGACACCGACTGTAAGCAGTGTTAGGTCAGCCCTGATGCTGGAGCAGTGCAGGGCTGAGATGCGCCGCCAGCAGGGCTCTCTGCACACGGAGAAGGAAGGGCGGAATCCGATACGTGTGCGGCAAGTGGGTATACTGGAACGATGTCCATGAGAAGGCTGTCAGTTCCCCATTGCGGCGGGGAGCTGCTGCAGCCTGTCAGAACGCGTTTCACCACATGGGCTTGATCACCCGGAAGCCTCGCAGGGCATCCATATAGGTTTCCCCAATCAATATGAGGATTTGAGGGAACCTATATAGATGCCGGCTTTCCCCGCCGGAAACCAGGTGCCGCAGACCGGAAGTTACATCACACACCCGGCCGCATGCTCGGCGTCCCCGGACAGAAGTGAGACCCTGCGGACCGGAAGTGACATCGGACGCCGGGGCCTCGTACTTTTGTGTGATGTTTGTATGTGCAGACTGCTTCAGTACATATATACTGAAAACCGGATATCACCTATTAGATGGACTCTGTTTTTTGGATTGGTGTATACATCTGTATATCTAGAGCTAGGATGTTATTTGATTGGATGAGCTAGGTATTTATACCCGGAACTCAGTGATTCACAACACTCTTCTTGAAAAAGACCACAGTGGAGGTCAAAAGCGCTTGAAGCTTGGATCTTTCCCTTGATAGTGTGTCTGGACGTTTGGATCCTGTGCCTGATGTTTCTGGTTGCCGACGGTGAATCCCAGGATCACCGTTGCCAATGTGAAATTTGAGGACTGGATGTTTGTCCACCACGCCAATCTGCTATCCTTGTATTTTTTATCTGTTTTTACCTCTGTATATATTAAATGGTGTTACACTATCTGCCATCTTTTGGATTTCTTTTTGGGGAGACTCAACATCGTCCATCACCCCTTACATTAAAGGGAGATCCATCCGTATATGGAAAGAGGGAATCCTTCATTTGGGATTCGGAAAAATATTATACAGAGGCGGAGAAGAGGAACGTTATTATAGAAAGAGGGGAGTACGGTATTTATCCCACTAATTTGTGGGATAAATACGGTATTTATCCCTGCTATCGTATATTAGGAGAAGAGGAGCGTATCCCAATCAGAAAGGACGTATTGTCTAATGTCTATTCCAAACACTGTCAGGGGATCTCAGTGCCATCAGATGTACTTGCCCACTATCAGGCTTCCACATAGAGTCATCCAGAGTTCATTTCTCCAGATGGCCCTCATCAAACTCTGTACAAGACCTTTATGGATATATAAAAAAATAGCTGTTAAGACACTCCCTGCTCATCTGGAGTGGGACAGCTCTATATACTTATTACCTGGGAGTATTCCTTCTCGTGACGGACTGTTGCTCCTTTTGCTACCTGAATGTGGTCTCATCCGCGAGTCTAAATCTTCCCTCGGAAGCTGGTCTATTCTTTGTTAAGAAGAAAGACTGAGGCATGAGACCATGTATTGATTACTGGGGTCTGAACTCCATCACCATCAGCTACCGATACCACCTACACCTCTTCTCAGCACCCTTGTCAAAACCTAAAAGCATGTTGTCAGTAGAGGTGTGCACCCGGGCACTTTTCGTGTTTTGGGTTTTAGGTCTGTATCTCCGACCATGTATTGGATTTGGATCTGTTCCAAAACACCACCATTTTCGTGTTTTGTGTTTCATGCTTTGGATCTGGATGTTCTTTTAAAAAAACATAACTGCTAAAATTGCAGAATTAGTATTTTTTTTTCTTGCTCCTACGCTGTATTTACCTCGATAACATTCATTTTCACTCATTTCCAGTCAATCCACATCTCACAATGTTGTTTTTACACTAAAATATTGCATTGAGATAGCTGGATGACTATGCCAAGCGACACAAGTGGGTGGCACAAACACTGAACACTCTTAGTAGCACCTCTGGACCTATATGGCACACTAAGCAGCACCCCTGGACTGATCTAACACACACAGCATCACCCCTAGACTGATACAGCACACTTAGCATCACCCTTGTACTGATATAGCAAACTTAGCAGCACCCCATGAATTATTCGGCAGACTTGGCTCACCCCAGGAATTATATGACACAGATGGTGGCACCCCTTACCTGATACAGCACACATGACAGCACACATGGAATTATATGGCACAGATGGCGGTAGGGGCGCCGATTTTTTTTTTTCCGGTGGGTGCTTCCCCCCCCCCCCTTAACCCCCAGACTACCCCCCCCCCCCACAGACTACCACCCACCCCCCCTGCTCGCGTTGGCAGCACCGCAGCGGGGTCCCAGCAGCGGATATGCCGTCAGCAGCAGGGTCCCATGCGGAAGATGGGAACTAGCAGCGGTATTAATACCACTACTAGTTCCCATCCGCCGCAGGGACCCCCGCTACTGACGGCATATCCGCTGCTGGGACTCCGCTGCCGTGGGTGCTCCTCACCTTCCGTGGGTGCTCAGGCCCCCGGAGCACCCACGGTTTTGGCGCCTATGGATGGCGGCACCCCTGGACTGATATGGCAGACAAGGCAGCACACATGGAATTAAACAGCACACATGGCAGAACTCCTGCAGTTAAAGACAAAACCTTTTTTATTCTTTAAATTTAAAAAAAGGCCAGCTCCCCTGGAACTATACGGTTGATTTAGCCTCACCCCAGAAATGATATGAAACACTTGGCTCACCCGAGAAATTGTATGACACACTTGGCGGTACTTGTTTCCTAGCAGGGTGTACTGGGCTATTCTCCGTAGTGAAAGCGCATCGAATGCCGCGTTATAGTAGCATGCGATGCGATGTCCATATAAAGTGCACAGGAGTGCTTATACAATGAAATTTTGCATGCAATCTCAGTGCATCAAATGCAATGTGATGCGATATTTCATTGTACAAGCACCCATGTCATGAGATGTGATGGATGTTTACAATTGTAATCACCTATGCCATCATTTTGCATCACCCCCAGTATCAACGCCAGCCCAAAGCGTGGCGAGCGGCGGCGGAATGCGCAGCGAGCCACCGAGCCTGAAGCGTGACGAGCGCAGCGGAATACATGTAAAGTAATCCGCTGCACTCGCCACGCTTTGGGCTCGGTGGCACGCTGCGCTCGCCACACTATATAACATCAACTCCACGCCGATGTGGATAGTGGGGGTATGAAAAGGTCGGAGGACGCGTTCTGTCGCCCGCGCGGGGCTCGCTGCACTCGTCACGCTTCGGGGTGGCATTGATACTGGTGGGGTTTTAGGAACAGATTCTACTCTCCATCTATGGGAGTCATGGAATCCCAAGAAGGAGAGTAGCACCTTTAAGTTGGGATCCTGGCTGTTGGCCAGTTTAACAGTCGGGATTCCGACGTCGGAGTACTGAACGTCGAAATCCCGACTGACAGCAGATCATCCAGCACCTGAGGGAAATTGTGATAAAATGAGCAAAGAAATTTATCGTTGAACAAACAAATCAAGGAGAAGAACAAGAACATTTTTATAAGCAATTGCATTAAAAAACGAATCCAAATTGAAAAATTAATTAATTAAAAAAAAACATCATCCTGTGGTTTCAGTGGCAGTGGTGGATTGTATAGGGGGACCCGGCACATAAAAAGAAGAATGGGGAGGCAGAGGATTACCCGGCGCAATGTACATAGGGCGGTGATGTGGGTAGTTGGGCGGTGGGGGCAATGGCCTGTGGCATATAGGACATGGCATTATGTCACACTCATCAGTCAAATTCTTGTCTGCTGCGCGTGACATACCGTGATGTACTAACCGCTTAAAGATGCGGAACTGGTCTGGGTCCATCGCCCGCATCTCACAGGCAATGTGGTTAGCAAAATTTTGAAAAGAATCCGGGGGATTTTTAGAGCTTCCTCCGCATGCCTACAAAAATGCTCTTGGCCGATTGGAACAGAGCTGGTCGTCTTGGAGGGCTGCTTCCTCCTTGGCTTCCTTGGTGGAGGTCCGGAAACACTCTCTTCCGGAGGAGCCACTATTTCCGTGACAGGACCAGTCTCTGTTTCCGGCTCAGGGGTAACTTCCTAGAAAAAAATAATATTATTTTACAGTTTCTTTCATACAAAACATGTCATTTCAAAAACTTACTATGTCCACACTCTTCACGGATCTTCAAGTAAATCACTTTCCCGAGAGTCTTCATCCATATGAGTACCCTCTGATCTTCTCCTTGGTGCTTGTTCAACAATAAACTTCATTCACTCGTAGTACCACAATTTCGGCTCGTAAAGGTCATCAGTCCCGGGTCCTGAACGTTGAGATTCCAGGACTTGATTGTACTCCTTCACCACCAATGTTACCATATTTGCAATGTTTTTCAGGACTTACTTCGGCTGCGCTCGAAGCGTGGCGACCGGCGGCGGCGGAACGCGTCCTCCGACCTTTTCATACCCCCACTATCCATGTCGGCGTGAAGTTGACTTTATATAGTGTGGCGAGCGCAGCGAGCCCCGTGAGGGGACGCGGATTACTTTACATGTATTCTCGCTGCGCTCGCCACGCTTCGGGCTCGGTGGCTCGCTGCGCTCGCCACACTATATAATCACACTGAAGTGGATAGTGGGGGTATAAAAAGGTCGGAGGATGCATTACGCCGCCCCTCGTGGTGCTCGCACTCGCCACGCTTCGGGGTGGCGTGGCTAGTGGAGGTGTTTTAGGAACACTTTCACACCCGCGTTATCATATATCTGACAAAGTAATGATGACATGTGTTAAAGTTAAACTGGTATTTACTTAAAGAATCTCATTAAATAATCATAAATAATTAATAACATTGATTACAAGAATCATTGTTCATTGATTAGAACAAGAAAAGATAACATTAAGAAAACATTAACTATTAAAAAGACAATATTAATGAACACTTTCACACACAGTTAATCGTCCTTTGGGAGCAGTTTAAGTGCTTCCAGAATCCTTTTGAAAGGATCCTCAGCTCCCAGTGTCTTTCGCCATATGAATTCTGTGAGGTAAGATTGTAGGTGATGCCTGGCTGTTCCTCTTTGGCGCTTGTTGCGCCATTTTCATTGGCCCCACAACCTCTCGACAGTTTGTGTGTGAACACCTGTTGCTGGATCAATGAAGTTATATCTATGATTTACAGTTAAATGGTGGTAGCCAGCCTGATCTAATTGTTGAGAGCTATATGCCTTCCAGCAGTCGGTATACACATTTGTGCCTGCCTCTACATTCTGGATGATGCAGTTGATTATTGTGGCCGCATCCCAGGTGGCCCACCTTTTCCAAGAAAATTGTCCAGTTTCCCGGCATATACCGCCAAAGACCCACTGTTGCGGCAAATTCGTCCTGCATTACTTTTTCTCTTCCATGATCATTCCTGGCCCACCGATGCGGGGCTGTGGCTGCGCCATTACATCTAGGGCACACGCCTCCCTGACCCAGCGGTTGTACAGCACTGTGGTCTTCTTGGAGATGTGGAGCTGCTGTGCACAATACTCCACAGACGTCATCTCCTGTGCTCACGAGTATAGGAACCGTAGCAAAGTGAGGAACGGTAAGCGGCAGCCAGGGAACCATTGCGCTGCTCGCAAGCTGACCTTAAGTCGGCACGCCTTCACATGGCACTGCCACATCGCCTCCTTAACTGCAAGGCACATTATGTGGCCGTTTGCGCAATTCTGCGTGACTGGGAGAACAAGTACCAAAAATAAAAATTGTTTTTATTTTCAGAGATCCCCTTAGTTGTCCCCCACAGCAGTCCCATATAGCAGGCCGTCTTAGTAGTGCTCCCATAATAGTACCCTTAGTTATGCCCCCTTAGTAGTTGTACCATCAGTAGTTCCCACTTAGTATAGTTCCCCCACAGTAGTTCCCCTTAGTAGTTGTACCCTGGCCTTTAATATTTTCCCTGTAGCCCCCATAGCTGTCCCCTATGCAAACAGCATGGACACATCCCTGCTGTCTGAATTTCACATGCGAACTGAAGATGGCACCGGAAGCCGGGACTTATATAGCGTACAGGTCTCGCGAAAATCCGACAGCAGGAAGATGTCTTCCTTAATTTTGAAATAGGCAGACTCAGTTGCACCCCTTTCCCCTTAGAATCCAGTGCCCTAGTCGGCTGCCTAATGGTAGAACCAGCCCTGCTGCCAGTTGAGGAAATTAGTTCAAATGATAAAAAAAAAAACAGGTGGTATCATACAATGCATACCTGGGTGCAGTGGGCAACCTTTGCACTGAAAAGTTGTCATAGTTGATAAAAAAAGTGCTCCGTTTCCTCAGTCTTTTTTATAGTAATGGGAATAACAGTGGACAGGTTATGGTATTATTTTATTTTAATCTGTAACAGACCACTTTCTCTTAAAAATTAGTTTTGCTTATGAGTCAGTGGTGTTTATTGGCAAGGAAGACTGAGTACCAGATGTAAATAAGTACGGTGCATGAATAAAACAGGATGGAAGTTTAGAGACAAATAGTAATAAAGGTCAATGTTATAAGCCGGCAGCAACAACTAGTATCCAGGAGAATAATCCGAAGTCAAGGACAGGACATGCAGATAACAGGTGAAATTTAAAGTAAGGCAAAGTTAAAACAACATGTGTGTGTGTCCCAGACTTCCATTGACACATGACACTTAAGCTGGGTACACACCTAAACAACAGTGCAACCCATCATGTGTCAGTGTCATGTATACATATACATACATATACTGCATCACTGCAAACACTGTAATGCTGTAAAATGACACAATCCATGTAATTGGACATGCAGCACATCCAATGGAAATATGTGACCACCCAATTTATGATAATATGGAATTGAGGCTACTCATTATTATATGATGGTCATTATGATCTATTCCAGATTGCAACATCATCTTCTACATCATGGGTCCTCAAACTGCGGCCCTCCAGATGTTGTGAAACTACAAATCCCAGCATGCCTTGCCACAGTTTTAACACTCCCTTATAGCAAAAATATGCATGCTGGGATTTGTAGTTTCACAACATCTGGAGGGCCGCAGTTTGAGGACCCATGTTCTACATTATATAGTGTGAACCCAGCTTTATCTATTAACCCTTTAGAGCGCCAACGTTGCAGTGAGTGAGAGATCCTCAAAATCTCAGTTAAAACTGCCAGCATTGCTCACAGCGACTGTTCCTTTTTTGGGTGCAATATTGAACTGAACATCAATGAATTGGCTTGGTTGTATATGTAGTTATTTATACTAAATGAACAATCACTGTGAGCGACGCTGGAATTTTTAGCGTATATTTCGAGGATCTCTCACAGCAACGTTGACACACAAAGGTTAATCATGAGTTCTGCGATTTGGGTGCATCCTTGTGCAGAATGATTTGCTGCCTTGACATATACAACATTCTACCACTGTTCACCATGTCTGCAGTGCAATGATCCTGACAACTGTAACCATGTGCCATACAAATATAAATGCATTATCATGGGGTGCCTAAATTAATTAAGATTTATTATTGTTTTGGTGACCCCGGCACCATGTTTTCTGCATGCCCGATCGCAGCTGGAAGCAGACGCATGCCCCAAATATACCTGTGACATACCTGCTATTTTGCTGCCACTCGCATTACTTCCCCCAAATGGCCTCTTCCTGTCAATTAAATCCTCGCTGTGAGTGGCATCGCAAAGTTCCCTTGGCGTCTGCACAGTTCGATTGTAGTGCGATAGCAGTGCATGCACGGTCAGCTGTTAATCAATCAGTTGCTTGAGCATCGGCGATGTGTACAAATCCCAATCAGGACCAGTCTCCTCCTTTGTGCTATAGGTTAGATTTATGTTTGTCTGTAAAGCAAAAGATCAAGCAACTAGGCAAAGCTATGTTGCACTGCAGGCGGGCAGTTGGTTGACACATGAGATTAGATTTAATTTTCCCAATTACAGTCCACGTGAATCATAAAGTATGAAAAATTTCAAAAACTCCACCTTTTTGTTTGTCGCCCATTCTCATGGCGACATATGGGGGAGAAGGGATCATTCAGACCTGAACGCACAGCTGTGAATTTGCACAGGGCAGCTGATTATTGATATACTGCACATGCATAATGTAGGGATCCTAATACTGGGATCAGGATTGGCAGGATCCAGTCCAATGTTTGCTGAGATTTGAAGAGTGGTGCTAGAGGTCACACTGCGCAGCTATGCACCTGCCACCCCCTCAACTTCGTCCACCTGCCTAAGAACTGCTTCACAGCAGTTCCCGGAGCTGCATCTGGAGGTCAATCCAGGGATTGAGAGTTTTTCAACTCTGAAAAAATGGCCTGGGATTTGCCTCTCTACACCAAAGTACCGGCTCCTGTCCAGTCACAGGAGTCTGGTGCTGCATTGTAACATTACATGCAGCTCCAGGTTCCTGTTACCATCTGGAAGCTGGCATTGCAGTCAAGGCAGTCGCCAGGGCAACCCGCACCTCAGTGGCGTAACTAAAAAATTTGCTCCTCCCAGCTGAATATTTTGTGGCGCCCCCCCCCCCCCCCCTCCCTAACTATACACAGACCTGCATTGCGTCCTGGTCCCCACACAATTTTCTCTGTACCTTTGCACTGGCTTTGCATGCAGAGCAGCTCAGTGCGTCAGGCGTCAGACAGTAGTCAGGATAGCCGTTGGGACTGAAGCCTGAAGGGCAGCCGCAGATAGCAGGCAGGACTATCAGCAGTGGTATGGGTAGCCGCGGGTAGTGTCTGCAGAAGCTGGAAGGGCAGCCACGGGTGCAACGTTCAGTGGGGAATGGATGGGGCCGGATGGAGCAATGCAGCGATGGCAACAGGAATAAATGTTTTTCCTGGCTGTTACCACAAACAGTAAAGCCCACTCGCCTCCCGGCCACTCAGACTAATATCACTAATCACACATTCATTTCTGCCACCAGCCAGCTGAATCAGGGCCAGTCCAAAGCACCACCCTGGAACCATTCATAGCCGTGTACCTGTCAGAAACTCCGCTCCTGGACCCGTTGGAAACTCTGCTCCTGGACGACCACTGTACACCTCCCACGATCAACTTTAAGCTCCTGGAGGGTGCCCTGCCCGTTTTCCACAGCAGGCCTTCAGACACCTGGCGAATACTCCACTCGCGGCTGTCCCTCCTGTTCTCGGGGGACACTCCTTCTGTGGACGCCATTCAAGCTGACACCTGCCTGCGGCCGCTTATCCAGATCCCGACAGACATTCCACCCACAGCTGCCTGGACTGGCTGCTCCCAGGCACCGCTCTTCTGTGCAGGAACCAGGGTCACGCTGCTGTACAGTGACTCCACAGGTGCTGCTCCTATCCTGATCTGGAGACACCGGCTGCTGCTGCTCCTCCAATCCTAGGCTGGCACATAACTCTGACTGATCGCTTGATGTTTTCCTTTGAGCGGCGGCGGCCAGAGTGTCAATTGCCTGCCGTAAATTAAGGTAGACACACTGGGGGGCAGCGTGTCACAGACCTTGCAGAGTTGGAGTCTACAATGGCTCTCAATTGTAAAAGGACTCGGCGTAGGATGCATAGCACAAAACTGCATTTGAAATGTTGCGCTGCCGAAACCACTGCTGATTGGCTGCTGGTATGAGCGCTGATTGGCTCACAGCCGACATCACTCATTTTGGCTGCCTGGCACCCGCTGCAATATATTGCTCTCAGCCGCATACCCGTAGTAATGGGCGAGCGGTCCGGCCCTGCTGAGTCCCCTAAACATCTATCACACAAACGCAGGGCTCCTGCGCCCCTGTGGCGCTGGCTCCCCCCCGCCACCGCGGGGGCTGCGGACCGCTAGTTACGCCAGTGCCGCACCTCCCGGACCCCTAGATTGATGGAAACAGGTCACTATTCCTTCTGTGAAGCCACCCGCCAACCCGGCCGCCACATCGCATGTCCAAAGGGTAAGTGAAGCCGCTGCCCTTAGGCGCCCACTTTCTGCTCCCTCTTAGTATCATCACCGGTTTCTAGATAGTCCACAATCAGTGCACCATTGTGTCCTATCTAACATAGAACATGGCCTTAGTGAAAGTGGCCATGCATTTGGGAATACAACCCGCTTGCAGTGACAGTCCGGCAACACTGCCATTACACACCAATGTGGTGGATTTGTGCTTGAGGTCCCTTCAGGCAACTACCAACACTCCCCCGACGAATGCCCATCACTTTGCATCTCTAGTTCTATACTAGTTCTTCCATACGCAATGGCTGATATGTGCACACAGTCAGGGAAATGGAGGGGATATCAGAATATTTTATTCAATGCGCAGTAGCTAATAGTTCCATAATTGTGCAAACATTGTTAATTCATGTGGTTTTTGTACACTGACACTGATAAGGCAAATTTACTAAGATGGGACTTCTATTTCACATGGGATGTTGCTATGGATCAAACAATCAGATACTATCTATTATGTTCTGGAAGGTGCTAAATAAATAAGTAGTAGATTCTGATTGGTTGATCCATAGCAACGTCCCATGTGACATAGAACTCTCATCTTACTAAATTTCGCCCATAGAGTTCTAAAGAATTTGGTGTATTTTTTAACATAAAAAGAACAATAATAGATATCGCTATCATTTACTATCTATGTTAAAATAGTGTAAACTATATTTACAGTCATCTTTGTGCCATTATTAGCACGTGATTGCCGATTCATTTGAAGTAGAAATGATTAATTGACTTTTGCAAAGTGAAATCAGTGTATGCCAAAATTGCAGAGCAAACTTCCTAGAGAAATATTTGACTTCTGTCATCCATCATAGAGAAGTAATTGGAGAGAACATTTTTGATTGTATGCCTTAACTTAAGGCATACAATCAGTGCGATGCGATATCGCATCGCATGCGACCATATTGCATGCGCTGCGATGCGATGACCCGATTTTCCCATAGGATTCAATGTTAAAATGGACTGAGTCCATTTTAACATGGAATTCAATGGGAAAAAGGGGTCCTTTTCATACCCCTACTATCCAAGTGGGCATAGAGTTGGATATAAACCTGTGGCGAGCGTAGCAATCCACCGAGCCCGAAGCGTGGCGAGCGAACGGTATTCTGTGTCCGCTCGCCACGCTTCGGGCTCGGTGGCTCTCTACGCTCGCCACAGGTTTATATCCAACTCCATGCCCACTTGGATAGTGGGGCAAGGAACAGGACCCCTTTTTCCCATTTAATTCTATGTTAAAATGGACTCAGACCATTTTAACATTGAATCCTATGGAAAAATCGGGTCCATCGCATCGCATCGCATCCGATTTGGTCGCATGCGATGCGATGCGATGTGCCCGATCCGACCCGATTTCTAAATCGGGCGCCCAGATACTACATAAGTACCCTTTTTTGTACTAGCTACACATCGGATTGCACACTGCATGCACTAGGGATGCGATCCGATCCGATGTGTGCTGTTTAAGCACACAACGGATCCGATTAACAGACCGTGTATGGGGGGCTTTAAACTACTGTATTTATCGAAACTGAGATATGTCAATAACAAAAAAGAAGTCCTAGGCAAATGCAAGGGGGGGGGGGGGGGGTCTGGTTGCCCGCAAACCCCCCTCCTCTTGGCAAGTGCCTTAAATTATGGGAACAATACAGTAGCTGGTATATAATATGATCAACAGAGCTGCCACCACATTATGCAGTGTAGGGGACAGAGCAGAGCTGCTGCACATGCCTAGTGTACCAGCTTCTTCTACCACATTTCCTGTATGCGTGGATCTGAGCCCTCAAACATTGCAATGGACCATGGCTGCCAGGAGGAAAAGACAGGAGCCTTACCATGAAGTGGGAGATTGTGAGCTTAGAAAGTGCAGTACTGTTTCTATTATGTCTATGCCCAAATCTCCTTGGTAACATGTGAGGGGATGTACCGAAAACATGCGGCCGAAGGGAAGAGAAATCATTTGATGGTCGCCAACTTTTATTACACAGAGAGATGGCCGAAAAATGGGGCGTGATCTGCCCGCCCCGAGCAGGCATCAGCCCAAATGCATTCTCAGGGGAACGTCCAGAGTTTTCATGGGTATGCCCATAAAAAGCTTGGCGTTCAAAATGCTCCGGCCCGGTGTACGCCCCCACCCGCCCCCTCTGGAGTGGACAGCTCGGTGAGAGTGAAACTCTCCAAAACCATTTGCTCCCAGGGTTTGCACATGCACTTAAACACGGATGTGCATGCGCAAACCCCAAACACCGCTGCGTGTGGTATATTACATTGATTTTGAAAGTTGATACATGGAATTGATATGAGGTTTTTAAATAAAAAGAATTGGTGTCAGTGTCGACATCTAAGCACATGGACCCCCAATTAGTGTGCTGCATCTCCTCACGTGGCTCATGATTCAATCTTCATGCTGTGTACCAGTTGGATGGCAAAGTAACAAAAAAAAATAATCCCCAAAAACTAATTTTGACATTTAGGGCGGGATGTATTAATATACATCGCCGCCCTTCGCCTGACAGCCGCCGCGATGCTGCCGCATATGTACTAACATATGCGGATAGCATCGGGTTGCGGTGACGTGATGTGGTCTGCGGGGGTCTCCGTCACATCCCGGCGGCTGGCAGTGTCCCCCTGCGTCTCCTCCTCCCCCCTGCAGCCGGATGTCCTCCCGGCTGTGACACCTGCTGGGGGAGGAGGAGCTCAAAGGAGGACGGGAGGGGGGCGCGCGGACGCCGGGTGGCGATAGAAGCCCATAGGCTTCTATAGGGTATCACCACCCTCTGGGTGGCGATACCCTGCCAGCCGAAGACGGGGCGGATGGGTATTGGTACATAGGAAAATGCGGTAAAACCCCCGTTTTAACGCATTTTCCCTTTAGTACATCCTGCCCTTCATGTGTCAGCCTTTTGCTTGATTTGGCCTTTTGACCATATGTATGTCGACCTATTGACTATCGATCTAAACATTCTCTAATAGCATCCGGATACCTTCTATTCGTGTGAATAATAACGTCAAACCTAAAAAAAATTCCAACAAAAGGTCTGTGAACAGTTTTTGTCTTTAGCAAGTGTACTGATCGACAGAAAAATAGTCTACTAAGATATGGCAAGTTGGTTATTTTCAAGATGGCCGTCGGTAACCTTGGAAAACGGACAAAGTCCTATAAATTTCTTATTTTAAACATAGAATAATAATTTTTTCTTCAAACCTACAGTTTTCATGATCAGGGAATTCATTTCAACCAACACATTTTGTCTAAGGGATCAAAATTGTCGACCCACCTCGCCACCGGTCCCCCAAACCCCCCCCCTAACTTTGCCCATCTCCCTGAAGCTGAGTGACTGGGATGCACGTGCATGAGAGATGCTAGTGCGTCCCAGTCTAATGTACCTCTCCTCCAGCGCTCACCAGTGGGGACATTCTGGTGAGCACTGGAAGTGAATGAGAGGGGCTCCATCTGTACATCAGGCATGTCCAAACTGTGGCCCTCCAGCTGTTGTGAAATTACAAGTCCCATCATGCCTTGCCACAATTTTGCTATTAGTAAATGCTAAAACTATAGCAAGGCATGCTGGGATGTGCTGTTTCAGAACATCTGGAAAGCCACAGTTTGGACATGCCTAGTATACATTACTACATTTTTATAAAGTACTGTATCTACAGGTGGAGCGCCTCTCAGCCAGTGCCGGGGTTTGCCAGATTGCCACCACTGCGTCCATTTGACTGAGACGTGCGAGCGTCCCACACGCATGTCCCAGGTACCGTGCGGCGGGGGAAGCGAACCCTGCCTATTTCCACTTCAGGGTGACGGGCAGAGTTAAGGGAGGGTTGGGGCGGGGAGGTGGAGGACCGCTTCGGAGACCGTCGGCGCGGTGGTAGGGACCCGGGGGAGCTCCGTAAGAAGGGGATGCGCAGGGGTGGCGGTTGGCGATCCGACCTCCAGCCCCTAGATGGAAGAGGCCGGCCCCATCTGTATATTACAAAGTACAATTTAAACTAGGTTATGACAATGTACAGCAATAGGGGGTAAATGGTACACTTCATTGTCTATTAGTCATCATCACTGTCCTCTAGTTCAGTGGTTCCCAACCTGGGGTAATAGTACCCC